>NC_069793.1:30725673-31325673 GCF_027406575.1 Nycticebus coucang
AACTGCTGAGCTACAGGCACCAAGCCTAAAGGAGGGTTTTTAAGAAAATTTCTTTAAAAACAGATTTTTGTTTGCCACTGTCCCAAAGATGATAACCAGAAATAACAGCAGAAAAAATTCAGGATACTTCTCAGGGAGGAAAAGTAAAGCAACTTCCAACCTCTTCTTCCCAAACTGATGAAAACATGTTAAAAATGTGAAGGTAGCAAGCCCTGGCATTTATCAACCAAAACTGTGAAAGCAAAGTGTTGAGGCACTGTGGGGACAACTCCCCCAGGAAGTAGCACCAGCACACTGCCCCAGACCAGTGCCTGCCACAGGAAGGACAGCTTCATACTCATTACTAGCTGTGCAGAGGGTGAAACTAGAGAGCTCAAGGCCACAGCTAACCTCCAAGATATCCTTGCTGAGCCACAAGGACAATGGCCAAGAGGCTGACTGGTTCAGCTGAGCAGCAGGAAGAACAAAGGACTAGGAGTCAGGAGCTGAGTTCAAGACCCAGCTAAAGCACTGACTTGCTGAGGGATCTTGGGTAAGTCGCTGGCACTCCCTGAGCCTGGGTTTATCCATGGATAAAATGTCCACAGAGCTCTAAGGAGCACCGAGGAAGGTAACACATACAGGAGAGCATAGTAAGTTCTAGGTCCATTATTATGGTTGTGAAGTAGGGTGAACAGACTCTATTGGCAGTTGCATAAGCTTTCTGCACCAAAAGAAAAGAACAAAAAGTAATATCATACTCAAAAGCAAATAAAACCTATGAATCAAAATCATTAAAATAAGAAGCCAGGCACGGTGGCTCACGCCTGTAATTCTAGCACTCTGGGAGGCTGCGGTCAGTGGATTGCTTGAGCTCAGGAGTTTGCAACCAGCCTGAGCAAGAGCCAGACCCCATCTCTACTAAAAAAAGAGAAATTATCCGGGTGTTGTGGCAGGTGCCAAAAGTCCCAGCTACTTGGGAGGCTGAGGCAAGATTAGCCTCATCCTGGATCTCTTAAGCCCAGGTGTTTGAGGTTGCTGTGAGCTATGACACCACAGCACTCTCCCCAGGGCCACAGAGTAAGATGCGGTCTCAAAAAAAAATAATAACTAAAATGTCAAACTTACACTTTTCTCAAAGCTGCTCACAGACATTTTCATCCCCTTAAGAGTTTTAAAGTTTCTCACTCCCATTTCTTTGCTTCACATGTTTGTCCAACTATAAACGGTGATTACGAAAAACCTGGTGTGCCTGTGTCTGTGTATACACACACATTTACATGTGGTGCTAAGGTGAGTTGGGGAAAACCATGTTGCTGCCTCCTAGCAGGAACCCAAGAACTAGAGAAATCACATAGCAAACCCACTGAGGACTAGGAACCCGAAGGAGCAGTGCTCCTGCCTCCTGACCCCTCACCCTGCACACTGCCCCCTCAGAGTCCACAATTCCTAAAGATGAGAAATCTGATCCTCTTACCCAAATGCTACTGCCCCAGCAATAGCCAAACCCAGGGCTGCAGATTTTCCCCGTCCTCGGGCAGCTGTGAGTGCAACAGTACTTCTCAGGGTCTTCTCAGAGATTCCCTCAATAAATTTCAAGACGGCTTTGGCCTGTAGAAAGGGAAACACATTAGGTCAGCTTTGGTAAAGGCCCAAGTCTCAGCCACTTACCACCATCACTGTGGAGAAGTCGGGTTGATGCCAAGGCTAAATAAAAGGGGGGCAGTGACAGGCCAGAAAGCCCTGCTCAGCACACCTCCAACTTGGTCATCTCATCTCAGCCTCAAGGCCTTAAATCGGGTGCTACTAACTCCCAAATTCACAGCTCCAATCCTGACCACTTCCCTGTATATGAGATATTCACACACATGCAAGTGCTTCCTGTACAGCTCCACTTGTACACGAGACATTTCAAACTTGAAACTGAACACCTCATATTCTCCCAAACCTCTACCACATACCGTTTTCCCTATCTCAGTTAACTATCCAACTGCCTAAGCCAAAAGCTTCCTCAATTTCCTCTCCTTCCTTGCCTGATTAGCCTGCAAATCCCATCACCTTCAAAACATACACGCCCTACCTTTCCTCACCATTACCCTCCTCTACCACTTTGCTCAAAACCACCATCCTGTCCTGTATTCATCATCATAGCAGCCTCTCAATGAGTCTTTCTGCTTCCACTCCCATTCCACCAAGTCTACATTCAACACAGCAGCCAGGGGGATCCACAGGGGTCCTGGAACTACGGCCCGCGGGCCACACGAGGTGGTGTGATTGTATTTGTTCCTGTTCTGTTTTTTTAAACTACAGTCCGGTCCTCCAACGGTCTGAGGGACAGTGAACTGGCCCCGTTTAAAAAGTTTGAGGACCCCTGTCTTAAAAAATCAGGCTGGGGATCCTCCTGGCAGCTGAGCTGAGAAGAGACTGCAGGCACAACATCCTCCACTGCCCCACCTCCTGCAGAGCAGGTGCCAAAGCCCTTCCGGGGGCCTGTATCTCCTCCTAAACTCCCCCATCCCTGCCCTGCTTATTGTCCACCAGCCTCCTCCCCAGTCAGAGCACCTGAGGCACACTCCTGCTTCGGGTGAGGGACTCACTGATCCCTGTGCATGAAGCGCTCACCCAGAGGGCCAATGGGCTCGTCTCAACTCCACTCAAATACCACCTTCCCAACCAGGCCGTCTCTGACCACTGTGTTCTAGAACCACAGCACCCACCCTCACCCTGGAACGCTCTGACCCCCTTTGCTTTTTTTTCTTTTTCTTCTTTGTATAAAGCCCTTTCTACTTCACCACAGGATCTGCTCATATCCTTCATTCATTGTTTCATCCCACTAGAAGGTGAAGGAGGTGTGTCTTACTTCTCTCCCGTGCCTGGAGAGCCTCGAAGGGAAAGATGCCAGTGGTGGTGACGGAGAGGAGCTGCCCACAGCAGGGGCCACATGGCTCCCCACTGGGATCTGTCCTGGGACCTGAGGCTGGGAAGGCCACATGGGAAGATGGCTCACTCAGGGGGCAGCGACAGACACTAAGCAGACCCACACAGGTGGAAGGAGAAGGCTTCAGGAAGCCAGAGCCTTTCCAGATGGGAAACCAAAAGGGATCCAGGTCCTACTTATCTTAACTTGGTCTTTGCTGAATGATATTGCATATACATACATATATGTATATATGTTTTATATATAGCCCCTCACACCAGACAGAGTCTCCTTCTGTCGCCCAGGCTAGACGGTGATGGTGTCATCCTAACTCTTGCAACCTCCAACTCCTGAGCTCAAGGGATCCTCTGCCTTAGCCTCCTGAGTAGCTGAGACCACAGGCATGCACTACTATACCCCACTAATTTTTCTATCTTTTGTAGAGATGGGGTCCCACTCTTGCTCGAGCCTCAAGCAGTCCTTCCCCCTGGGCCTCCCAAAGTCCTGGGACATAGGCCCAAGCTACCACACTCACTTGAATGCTGTATTTTAAATCCTTTTGTTTTAGAGTAGGAAAGTTATAAATTCTAATAAAAGGTGATTGGAAAAATCCACAGACATAATAGCAAAGTACCAACTGTGTACTTAAAATGAATTCTAAAATAATTTAAAATGAAAAACCAATGAAGACGAAAATCCAACTAAAAAATGAGCCAAGGGCATGAGCAGACTGTCTTCTAAAAAAAATAAAACGAAACAAAAAACAAAAACAAAATACAGATTACGAATAACTATATAAAGAAGGTGCCTGCCTCTCTCATAATCAAAGCAACATAAATTAAAAGAATGATCCGATGTTCCCCTGTCAGACTACTAAAGACTTACAAGTTTAAAAGTCCCCACTGTTGGCAAGGCTACAGGAAAAAGTCATTTTCATACACTGTGGATAGTTCCATCATTTAGGTCAATGCCAATTTTAATGCACACAATCAACTCCCTTCCCCTCCCATTAAAAAAAAAAAATGCACACAATCTCTGGTCTAGCAAGTCCTCTTCTGGAAATGTCCTAAATACAGTCCCCACATACTTATCTGTAAAAACATACTAACAGCACTGTAAGTAATAGCAAAAAGCTGGAATCTACCAAAATTTCTAATAAGAATCACACCTCATACACCTTATACACCGTTCACATTTTTTTTTTTTGCAGGTTTTGGCCGGGGCCAGGTTTGAACCTGCCTCCTCCGGTATATGAGCACCCTACTCACTGAGCCACAGGCACCGCCCCAACACCCTTCACGTTTTTTAAAAGGACCCGTTTATCTGATAAGAGAAACACCTGGAAGATCCAGAAAGACATATAGTGAACTGTTAAGAGTAGTTGGCTCTGCAGAATGGGAATGCCAAGCAGAAACACTACTTTTTATTTTTTTATGCATATTCTTTTACACTTAATTTTCTTTTCTTTCTCTGTTTTTTATTTTATGGGGGGGGTTGGTGGTGGTTTTTTTGTTGTTTGTTTGCCATGGGCCTTTTTTCTTTTCTTTTTTTTTTTTTTGTAGAGACAGAGTTTCACTTAATTGCCCTCAGTAGAGTGCCGTGGCCTCACACAGCTCACAGCAACCTCCAACTCCTGGACCTGGGCGATTCTCTTGCCTCAGCCTCCCAAGGAGCTGAGACTACAGGCACCCGCCACAACGCCCGGCTGTTTTTTTGTTGCAGTCTGGCCGGGTTTGTGTTTGAACCCGCCACCCTCAGTATAGGGGGCCAGCACCCTACCTGCTGAGTCACAGGTGCCACCCATGGGCCTTTTTCTGTTTCATTTTGTTTTTATATAAACACTATCACTAACAATGGAGTTTCTCCCTCTTTACTCTCTCACTCCCTCACTCTGGTGATAAAGTGGTTCAAAGCAACCTTGAGCCTGCAGCCTGGGCTGCAGAGAGAGCTATGTAGCTGGTGATTTCATTTCCAGAATGAAAGGGGAAGCCAGCCTGTGAGGACCCAGCTCAAGTTAACAGGTGTCATGCACCCATTTTCTGTGCCAAGAGACCTGTGCTACTCATCTGACTCAGGCAAGACCAGAACCCTGAATACACCTGACAGCTTGAAGGCCTCTGGGCTATGCCCAGTCAGCTCCCATCACAGCCCAGGAACCAGCAGAGAAGCCACATTTACCAGCGCTGGCTACCTTAGTGAGCACAGAGAAGCACCCTGGCAGCTCCCACCCAGCCTGCTATTTGTACCCAGAGACCAAGTGTACACCACCCCACCCTCATCAAGCCTCACACTGACACCATGGTAAACACTATGGGCCTCAAGCTCTCCTCTCACTCTGAACAAGCCACAGCACAAACTTTATTATCATCAAAACTTAACTGAAATTCAATACAGACATGTCACCCTCTCTTGGAAAAAGTGCTGATAGGATTCCTCTTCAATGTAGTCCATCAGCTCCCCGAACTCTTAACTTGGGGCATGGGGAGAGGTAATCTCTAGACTTCCTTTGTGAACTCAGACAATAAGGAACAGCCCTGTTGTTGCTGAGTACACGTGAGTACTTGCAAGACAAAGGGCCCCTTTCCTAGGGAGGCTCCAGGTCTCGACTTGTCTGAACTGGCTTCTGTTGCTCTCTGCAAGCTGTTTTCCTCCACGAGGGCAAAGCCCCCCTCCAGTTGTATACATGCATACCGGGGTGGAGAAGTTCTGAATGCCACACTCACCTGGTCTAGGGTCTTGCAGCAGTCTACCAACACGCCCACGGGCTGGGTGTCCTGCAAGCTCTCCTTCAACTCCTTCAACTCCAGGTCAGAAGGACCAAGACTCTCATCCTGCCAGATAGAAGAGGAGGAAAAGGTTTGCCACTGCCACAGGAGGGTCAACAGAGAAAACAGAGCCTCCCCTAGATTCCTGCGGTCCCCGCACAGACTCACCGGAGCCTGTGGAGGTAGGGCCTCAATGTTGGCGACATGGGAGGAAATGGGCAGAATGTTGAGCTGGTCATCAATAACAAGACACTTCTTGCAAGAGGCCAGAGAAAGAATAAACCTGAGAAACAAAACCACTATAATGAAGTATTGGAGAAGCAGGCAATGTCTACAAAAGAGCATAGCATTACTTTAGGAAAATCATTTGGCCCCATGTGTCTCTAAGAAAGCCAGAGAAAGCCAAAACCCAGTTGGAGAACAGTGTGTGTTGATTCAGAGGCTCCTCTCTACAAGACACCCGAACATGCTTTATACAGCAAATAAGCAAACTGAGAACTTTGCCCACAAGACTGATCATAAGCATTCCTACTACACATTCACCCCATTTCCTACTTAATGTGGTCCTCTCCTCATCCTCCCAGACCCACTAAGGTGGCTCAGGCCCCAGTAAATGGGAAATTTCAAATGCAACCTGCATACGATCTCTGGTCACACAGGGAAACAAACACACGAAATGGAATTACTTTCCATCACTTCTCTCACAAGAATGAAGAAATAAATAAAAGGGAAAAGGGAAGAGTAAGTTCCCCAAAGAAATATAACAAACATTCTTGCATGGAGAAAAGCATGTGTTTGCCTACAAAATTCAAACATGCTCCCACACTGCAATAAAAGGGTCTCCCTTGCCACCTTCCCAGGCTTCTGTGCTGTCCAGTAGCACACAGCTGCTCCTCCTGCTCTGCTCATTCTACTGAGTTGAGGCATCCCAGACTGAAAATCATCCAGGCCAGGATTTCTCAGCCTCAGCACTACTGACATTTTGGACCAGCTAATGCTCTGTTGTGGGGCTGTCCTTGCACTGCAAGTTGTCTGACAGCATCCTTGGCCTCTGCCCACTAAATGCCCAGAGCATCTCCCCCACCACCCACAAAGTCAATCAAAATGTCTCCAGACACTGGCAAATAGTAAACCGCTCCAGATGAGAACCACTGATCTAGGCCAAAATGTTTTAAAAGTATTTCTCAGGCTACTAACTGACATTCCCTTTAAAAGGGCTCTGTGGTAAAATAAATTTGGACAACAATCAGTTAAACAGGTCCCATCTGCTGCAAGATTGTTCAGAGCCTACAATAGGCTAATGTGAATCTTCATAAAAGAAAACAGTGTCAGCAGTTCCCAAACATACTTGGCCAAAAACCCTCTTGTCATAAGGTCCCTCTTAAAAGACTAGTGTCCTAGCTCGGTGCCTGTAGCTCAGCAGCTAGGGCACAAGCCACATACACCAGAGCTGGCGGTTTCAAATCCAGCCTGGGCGTGCCAAAAAACAATGACAACTACAACCAAAAAATAGCTGGGCTTTGTGATGGGCACCTGTAGTCCCAGCTACCTGGGAGGCTGAAGCAAGAGAATTGCTTAAGCCCAAGAGTTGGAGGCTGCTGTGAGCTGTGACGCCACAGCACTCTACCCGAGGGTGACATAATGAGACTGTCTCAAAAAAAAAAAAAGACTAGTGTCCTATGAAATAGGTTCTGAGAAAAAGTGATCCAAACAAATCACCCCTTTGAAAGATGAGTAAGCTGAGAGACAGAGTGACTTGGTTTGAGGCCACGAACTTGTGTCAGGGCCAGCAGAAAGACAGAATCCAGGCCTCTTGGCCTCCACTTTCCACCATCTTCAGTGCTGCCAGTTACTTTGCCACCAAGAATCTCACCCTTTTGGAATCTTGTCCTACTCTACCTGATATAAAACCAAAGTTTCCAGTTGGACCCACAATAAACATATTCCTCCCACTATGGGTCCCCAATTGTGAGAGATAATCATCTTACCTCTCATTAAATCTTCCCACCACATCTTGATGGGCCTCAGTCCTGTACCTGGAATGTACATCCTAAGAAAGCAAGACAACAAACATTAAGACAAGTTAATTGTTGTTGTCAAGCAAGACAACAAACAAGACAGCAAATATGGGCCGCAACGACAGGGGATGGGGAAGGGAAGTGAGCATCCTTCTATAGGGTAATGCGGAGAGCCTCCCTGAGATGAGTACACTATCCAAAAGTGCTGAGGCCTGGGGCTCAAATATGAAGTGCTATCAAAGGAGCCACCAGCAATCCCACTGGAAACAAAAGCCATTTCTACACAACGGTGTGCTGCGCTGAACTGGCCAGATGGTACTCACTGGAAGTAGGACAAGACACTATAGGCAAAGTTTCTTACTATTATACTATGTTTCTCCATATTTTATCCAGCAACCCATGATGTATTCATTCATTCAATAAAATTAATATGCTGTGTGCCAGACATGCTGGGTATACATGATGAATAAAGCGTGTGACCTCTGTTCTCAGAGAGCTTATAATCTAATGGTCAGAGGAACACAGATGACTACATAAATACAAACTGTGTAAATGCTACCAATGAAACCTGGGGCGCAGCGACAGGATGGGGAAGGGGAGTGAGCATCCTTCTATAGGGTCATGAGGGAGGGCCTCCCGGAGTTGAGAAGCTGAAGCCTGAAAAGTGAGCAGGCAGCCATGAAGAAGAGGAAGAGCAAACAAACTGGTGTGAGCACAGAGCCAGTCCTCCATTCCCAAGTATCTAAGGAGCATTTACTACAGGGCAGGCACTCTCTGGGATCTTCAAATGCACCCACAAGGGAGCATTCCCAGTCAAGTTTACAGACTAGCACAGGAGAACAGACTGAGAACAAGTGAATAAGCAACCCCAGGCAACTGCCAACTGCTCTGAAGAGGTTACGGAGTTGACAGGCCAAGCTGCTAAACAGGGTGTGAGGAAAGACCATGCTGATGAGGTGAGATCTACGTGGGGACTTGAATGCAGTGAGGAAGCCAGACAGGCAGATATCCAAAGGAAGCACATTCCAGTGGAGAACAAAAGCGTTATCTGAGGGCCTTCAGTGGCAAGTGATGATAGGAATGGCAGTGACAGGAAGCTGCCCCTAAGATTTAAGGAAAGTCCACTTTCTCGGATAAACACAGCTCATAGAACCCTGAAACAATCCTACTACCACTCCTGAGCTATAGGCACAGCTGAAAACCCACCTCTCTGAACACCCACACAGTAATACTGATGGAGCCGGGGGACCAGCTCTGCACCACTCCCAACCATGTCTTCAGCCAGTGTCTTTTGCTTTGGGATAAATGTACCTCTCCCAGAGCCGAAATTCTGGCCAAACTGAGAGTGGGAATGGCCAATGTTCCTTTACCATCCATTAGGCCAGTGAGAAGTTAGCATAGGGTCCTTTTCTTGCGATACACACACTGAAGCACAGGCAATGCTCTCTGCGGAATATCGTGCCAAAAAATCTACCTGCATGTCAATTGCATCGTATCTGAATCTCACTGAGGTAGTCGCAAGTACCCGAAAGCAAAGGTGAAATTCAGAGGTTCCTAGGCACACTCAGGGACCCTAAGATGTACCTGCTGTGATTTTTTCATTAGTTGCATTAAAAGAGCTCCCAGTCCAGAGGCCGAGCCGACCATTCACCAGAGATGCTCAACAGGAATTTTTAAATAAAGTGGACTACAGCAAAAACAATTAACAAACAGATGCTTACCATGGTCATGGTGTACAACTGCTTGAGTGAGTTCATGGTTCGTAGGAGGATAACCACCAGCCCACCACCTTCCACTGTTTCTATAGTCCTGGCCAGCAAGTTTGGAGTTAAGGCTTCAAAATCCTGGAAGAAAGAAACCTCAGAAAGGGCTGTCATGCACATAATACCCCAAGAGACTCTTACCCAAGGGCCAGGTGATAAAACAAAAAAAGGGCTTCAGAGCATAAAGCCAAGACCATACTTCCCACCCCTGACTCAGCAGGACACACACATAGCACCTTTCTTAGGGGCACCACAGAGGACAGCCCGGCTCTTGAGTATAGGTATGACATACAGGTTTTATATGTCAAAATGTCTCTTATAATCTCTGATAAGATCCTATTTGGAAACAAATTTTCCAACCTTTACCGATTCACACTTGAATTTCAGAATCACCTTATTTTCATTTTCCTGATATTTACTGATGAAACTATCTGATAAAAACTCCACTGTACCACATGGGGGAGCTACTGTACCACATGGGGGAGCTACTGCTCACAGGAGGCATCATTTCAACAACGGGTAATGGCAGCAAGAAGCTGACCACCCTACCAATGCCAGGCATTCTTCTGAAAACCAAGGGTGAAAAGGAGGCAAAATGCTCTCTATTCTGGCTCCAAAGTGGGTTGCAAGCCAGCAGTGCAGGAGACAAGCACTAGCACGCAGGAAGAAAAAAATCAGAACTTCTATTTTTTATTTTCCCCGGCATTTCTTATTTGCAAGGTTTGTAAGTGACATAGTAATAATGGGTATAAAAGTACATAGGGGGTGGCGCCTGTGGCTCAAAGGAGTAGGGCACTGGCCCCATATGCCAGAGGTGGGGGGTTCAAACCCAGCCCCGGCCAGAACTGCCAAAAAAAAAAAAAGGAAGTACATGTATATAATACCTGAAAATGTGGGGATTTGGGCTTAAGTTTTGTTTTTTTGTTTGTTTGTTTGAGACAGAGCCTCAAGCTGTCGCCCTGGGTAGAGTGCCGTGACATCACAGTTCACAGCAACCTCCAACTCCTGGGCTCAAGCGATTCTCCTGCCTCTGCCTCCCAGGTAGCTGGGACTACATGCGCCTGCCACAACACCCGGCTATTCTTTGGTTGCAGCCGTCATTGTTGTTTGGCGGGCCCAGGCTGGATTCGAACCTGCCAGCTCAGGTGTATGTGGCTAGCACCTTAGCTGCTTGAGCCACAGAAGTTTTTTTGTCTTTTTTTTTGGAGGAGTAAGGTAGAAGCCCAGGAGTCAAAGAATCAAACAAAAACAACTAGAATTATCACCCCCTCCCCCAAAAAAGCGAAACTTAAGTCTATTAAGTTGCAGGGCAAGAGAATACATAGGGCTAAAGAAATTCACCAAGTATTTCTCAACTAAAGGGAAAAGTGGTTATGCTACTCGAGCACTCTGGATAGGACACATGGTCTATGCCCAGTTGGTTAGAACACATCCCTCACTGATCAGGAAAGTCTTTGGTGAGTGCCAAAAGGGGCTGGGGTCCTAGGTCATTAAAGTCCCTGGTACTTGCCTATCAGCTTCAGCTGATTAAAACCAGTTGTACGGGCGGCACCTGTGGCTCAGTGAGTAGGGCGCCGGCCCCATATGCCGAGGGTGGCGGGTTCAAACCCAGCCCCGGCCAAACTGCAACAAAAAATAGCCGGGCGTTGTGGCGGGCGCCTGTAGTCCCAGCTGCTTGGGAGGCTGAGGCAAGAGAATTGCGTAAGCCCAAGAGTTAGAGGTTGCTGTGAGCCGTGTGACACCACGGCACTCTACCCGAGGGCAGTATAGTGAGACTCTGTCTCTACAAAAATAAAAAAAAGAGAGAGAGAAAACCAGTTGTAATGGAGCATCACCATGAGTTCTAGGATCTCTAAACAACAGCACATCTATTTATTTATTTATTTATATATAAATATATATATATTTTTTTTTTTTTTGCAGTTTTTGGCCAGGGCTAGGTTTGAACCCACCACCTCCGGCATATGGGGCCGGCACCCTATTCCTCTGAACCACAAGCACCGCCCAACAGAACTTCTATTTTTATTTGGGGTAGGTGACGAAGTTTCCTGTGGAAAGTGACCAGGGCTTCCTCTAGTAAGCCTGGGGGCCAGGGAACATGTAACTCTTCTCTCCGTACCGTACACCTGTTCTTGGTGGATAACCAGGCAGCCCAAGCACCTCTCGAGTCTTGCCATCACTCACAGGCTAGAGAAACCACCCACCTGCAGGACACACATGCCAAAGGTATTGCCCAGGATCTTGTGGGTCTCATTGTAGTAGCAGTAGCGAATGTTTGTGGCTGCTATGAAAAGTTCAAAGGGGTCATCTTGTTTTATGTTCAATGTCCCATTCTTTATTTTCTTCTGCAGCTGTCGCATTCTTTTCTTCCGGTGGCTGTAATCACCCCCCAACCCATGAGAACCAGTCAATCAGAGAGGCTAAAGAGCTGGTACCAGGAGACAGGCTCAGTGATCACCTTGGACATTGAGAGCTAGTAGGAAACTTGGACAGTTGGGGGTGAATTCCTTCTCTTTAAAGGTGAAAGGCAGAAGAGAAGCATTAGACTAGAATGGCTGAGATAAAGGGCTTGGAGTGAAAGTGATAAGTCTATGTGTGAACCCTGCTATTCTGCTATATGAGGCAGATATTTCGCTTTAAAACATAGGCAACAGTAGTGGCTAAACCTCGTATTTGGCCAAAGCCAGAGCCTAAAACCAAACTTAGGCGGCCTCAACATCTTAGTCTTTTTTTTTTTTTTTTGTAGAGACACAGTCTCACTGTACCTCCCTCGGGTAGAGTGTCGTGGCGTCACTCGGTTCACAGCAACCTCTAACTCTTGGGCTTACGCGATTCTCTTGCCTCAGCCTCCCCAGTAGCTGGGAATACAGGCGCCCGCCACAACGCCCGGCTATTTTTTTGTTGCAGTTTGGCCGGGGCTGGGTTTGAACCCGCCACCCTCGGCATATGGGGCCGGCGCCCTACTCACTGAGCCACAGGCGCTGCCTCTCAACATCTTAGTCTTAAGCCAGTTGTTTCATGAACACCTTGCTCTGAGGGGGCATGGGAAAGGCAAGGTGATGGTTAGTTACTTTACTCATGTTTCTTAGATGAATTCATCTCTTCCTTCCCCAAAGAGTGGGTTCATGTCCTCAAGGCAACTCTTACATAAGACAACATGATACAGGATACAAGTACTAGAATGGAAACTGGACATGTCAGAAACCCCTCGACTTTTTTTGGTCTTAAAAATCCTGCCATTTACCTTTCCTTTACAGAAAGAGGGAATAAGACTGCTTTAGAATGGAAGACTATGGTTGATCAAAATCTTAGCACAGTTTTCTCATTTAATAGATAGGAGAAAGGTCCTTTCTCCTGTGGGCCTCCATTTCCTAATCTGTGAACCGAGGCAGTGGTTAACTTTATCTCCACTGTCCCTTCTAACTCAAGCCTAAAGCCAATAAACAACTCACGGACAAGCATCAGCTTGAACATGACACTCTGCAAGATTAACACAGGGGTAGAGTGGACAAACTGCAAGAGGTACAAGAACAGAATTTTAAAAGCAAAACCAAGTGGGTTAAGTTCAAAAAGCAAATCTGCCCAGAAAACTGTGAACTGCCTAATTCCACATCTATCTCACAGCTGCCAAATGGAAAATACTGAGTCAGAAGTCACTTAAAATTCTGAGACAAGCAAAAGAACTTGTTCTCAACCTGTATTAAAAATGCTTACCTTTCTAATTATGAAATAGTATGCACAACAAAATACCAATGACAGTGCAAAACTACACACCAGTGACAGACACGTAAATGCTAACAATGCCTAGGTAGTGAGATCATGGGTTTTTTTTATTGTCATCTTTATATTTTCTGCATTTTTCAAATTTCCTACAAATAAGCCTTTTATAACTTTTTTTAAACGGCCCAATTATTTACCCAAAATCTGGTTTCCTTTAGGCAAAATCAAGTTTAAGACCACAGGATAGGGACAAGTTTAGGCTTTGGTACTAATGGAAATTCAAGAGCCTCTCAACAAATACTGAGTATCCACTACAAACATGCTACATCACTTGAAAATACAAAAACATAAAGACGCGTAGGAGACAACTCCTGAGTTTACCACCTGCAAGTCAGAAAAAAAAAAAAGAAAGAAATATGCGTAAGTTATAAATTGTCAGTGAATATAGCCCTTGGCAAAAGCATCCAGTGATAAGCCTGGTAGAAGGGAGACAAGTGCTGCAGAGGGCAGAGGAACTATCAGGTATGACTGAAGGACTCCAGAAAAGCAACACCAAGGAGGCATACCCTGAACATGGGGAAGGTTTCACAAGCGATGTCAGAGAGGTGGACATGGCATTCTAGTAGAGGACATAGCCTAAGCAAAGAAAAGCAGAAACAGGACAGAAAAACCAGCATCAGAGACAAGCACATCTGGGAATAAAGGAGGGAGAAGAGGCACAAGGGCAGACACATACATGCTAGGTAGGCTCAGGGCAGGGGAAAAGATCAAAGGAAAGAGAAGCACCCAGGAAGGGGGTCTGGGCAAAGACACTGAGCCCAAGAAAGAATATTTATGAGGTGACCCCACGGTGGGTTTCATCCCAAGGAACAGTATTCCCCACTCCACACCAAACTCTTCCAAATGCAAAGTTGTATTAAGAACTGCCAGGTTTCTACTACGTGCCTGGCCCCACCTACTCTCACCCAGGGATGAACATCTTTCCACAAGAATTTTGGGAGAAAGCCTGATTTCCAAATGGCTGGACCCAAAACAGGTAAAATCTCAAGTACTATTTTTGCCAGGGGAACAAAAGAAAATGGAAAGTTGGTCTGCACTGCGAATGCACAGAACAAACAGGCAGGGATGAGAAGTGTGCTGGGAATACTAGCAGTCTGGCTGTCATTCCTAAACAGAGCTGAAATCATACCCTCTTATGTTCTCTGACTTATCTCATATACTTCAATAAAAATCCTTTGTGCCAAATATGTGTGTCTTAGAGGTCTACTACTTACAACTAGAAGTCTTGACTATGACAACTTCAAAAAAATACGAGAATTGCCAGCTGTCAAATACAGCAGTGAACAGGTAGAAGAAGACCTCTAAAAAGAAGCAGAAATAGAAAGATTGCTGCATTAGACATCAGGTCACAGGAGGCATCTCAGAGCAGAATTTGGTCAAAATGACAGAAGCAGAAGACAGACAGCAAAGAGGGTGGCTACGAAGGTTTCTGTTTTAGGGGATATGGCAAAAACTAGCCTAAGAGACAAAGCTGGGTATGCAGCTAATCATTTTTTTGAGAACAGGAAAAGCTGAGAATTTTTTATAGAAAAATGGAGAAAGTTTCCAAAGGGTATAGAGTGGCCAACAGAGGAAAGAAAGATAACAAAGATCCTCAAAGGTGTGAGAGAAGAGATTCAGCATCTGTAAAGAAGTATTCCTTGCATATGGGATGATGTGCATCTCCTCTATGAAGGAAGGGAAGGAAAAAAAGACAGTGAGAAGATAAAATAAATTTGAAGCAAGGAAAGGCAGTAGGAAGGAACTCACATTTGATGGGTTCAATCAGATCAGAAAAGTTGGAAGAAAAACTCCATGCAGAAAGCAAGGCATTGGGCTGAGGACTTAAAATGCATGAAAATGATTTGAAACTTATCAAGAATGAAGAAAGGATATCAGCTCCATTTTTTTTTCCATTTAGAAATGTCCTCTCAGATAGATAGTACCTCCACTAAACATCCCTGAAAAACTATGTCAAGGAATCATGTTCTGGCATTTAACAAAAGGGGATTATAAGTGGAACGAGACACACAAAGGTCCATGCTTACCTGCTAAACCCCAGTTCTTTTTTGTAGCACCACAGCACTGAAGGCCGAGCCTTCACAGCTGCTTTAGACAACATGTGATGGAGTATTACCACCTGCCAAAGAAAAAAGTCACAGGCTCTCAGGGGCAAGAAAGACCTTAGTGACTGCCAGATCTAACTCCTCACTTAACAAATGTGATAACTAAACTGACAGCCGAGAAAGGAAAATGTCCAAGGTCACAAGGCAAGTAATGACCAGGTTGGGATTAAAAGCCACTAGCCACACTGAACCTTATAGTTAACCCACCACTGCAGGTTAACAAAGGTGCTCCCACTAGCTAAAGAGATCTTAATGTCATTATAAGCGGAAACTCCAGAGGGCCTGTAACACCCTGACTGTTTGGGACAGGGCACATAGTAATTCAGGAAGCATTTACATCTTACCTGATCTTTTCCTCGATCTCCAACTACAATAAAGAGAGATCTTTGCCGCTCAGCCACCCCATTTTCAATGAGAATCCGGATGCGATTATCCACCTTCTTCCGATGCATGGTAAAAGAGTATCACTAAAAGAGAAAAAAATACAACAGGATATGGATGCCAGGTTCTGGCTAGGGAGCATTAGTTCACTGCCTCTTGTGAGGGCAGTGGCTGGGCTAGGTTAGCTGCCCTAACCCTCGAGTAGCTCCATAGGGGAGAGAGCAGCCTCAATTTTGGAATCTGGAAACTTATGCTTGGGAGGTGAAAAGACATATTCCCTCAGCATGGGAAGCTGCAATTCAAACCTCTATCAAAGATTTTTTTTGAAAATCAAAAACTTGAATGTTCAAAAAAATAGGAGAATAACTAAATATAAAATGGTATATCCAGCTCAATACCCATAATTCAGTGGTTTAGGGTGCCAGCCACATACACTGGGGCTGGCATGTTTGAACCCAGCCCAGGCCTGCTAAACAACAGCTACAATAAAAAATAGCCGGGTGTTGTGGCAGACACCTGTAGTCCCAGCAACTTGGAAGGCTGAGGCAAGAGAATCGTTTAAGCCCAAGAGTTTGAGACTGCTGTGAGCTGTGATGCCATGGCACTCTACCAAGGGCAACATAGTGAGACTCTGTCTCAAATAAATAAATAAAAAGGTATTCACAAAGCATTTTTTAAAACTTATCTAAGGATAGGGATATAGGTCAGAGAATATCACAGCAGAATATAAAACACGGTATCTTTTTTAATGCACATACTAACATACAGAGGAAAAAACACTAAAAGAAAATATCAAAGTGTAAAGTAGTTATGTTTTTTTGGCTCCTTTACTTTTTTTTCCTTTTAATTTTCATGTATTACTAATAAAGTTAGGGAAAAGATATCAATGAATAGTTCCACGATGAAGCCCTTGCATACACAGACCTCAAAAGTTATATGATTACCTGTGACAAAATATTGCATCATTACTATAATAAATACACCAAAGAAACATCAGAAAAATCGATTGTATTACTACAATGTAAAAGTAAAAATGACACATTAATGACATGATACTTGGAAACACCAATGTCTAAACCAATTCTAAACATAAAGCTCATTAACTGAATCTTAATTCTACCTTAACTGTCCCTCTAACCTCCCAATCCAAACAAGATGTTAGCATGTCTCACTATAAAATACTATGTCACTATCAAGGACCCCTATTAATAAGCAAAGGAATAAGTATTGAGAATACAAGTATCCCAAGGTAGAATAGCAGGTAGATAACAGGATTCACAAGTCTGCCTGAACCCAAAGCCTGAGCTCCTTCCAGTTCACCAACCTGCCTAGCTTATAGCTCTGGGTTACAGGTCACATAAAGACCCCACAAAAATCAATCAACAACTAATTATTGGAGATTGCCTTTTGTTGTATTTATTGTGGGAACCCTAGAGGGGACCGGATAAGGGCTTTGACTTCAAGCTTTCATTTTCCTTGAAGGTATTTAGAAGACGAGAGACAACTACACACAGATAAAATGAGATGTGTAAATCGGTAAGGGTTTGGATGAAGTGCTGAGGTTATTGTGGACTGAAGTTGTCATGAAGGCCAAATGGATGGAGAGGGCCTGGAAGAGGAGAAAAATGATCATTTTTCATTCATTCACTTGTTTACCTACACATAACATCTGTGTGCCAGGCACCAGTCCAGATGCACTGGCAAACAAAACAAAATCCGGAATGTGACTGCTGAATAGGAGTGTAAATGAATGTGCACGATGTAGTAGTTAATAGTTAAGAATGCGGAAATGTCTAGGATTAGGCTGCCTCAGTTCGAAGGCATGTGCTGCAACCGTGAACCCTGGACAAGCTCCGCCAAAAGCCAAGTGTTGTCACCCACCGAACCACCCCTAAACCCCCCAGTTAGAAGTCCTCAAAGAGTGAAGACTAAGCCACGCAACCCTGAAGAGCAGCCGCATATAGGAGCAAAGAGGGTTGTCTTCAAGTAGCGTCCCAGTGGAGGGTGGGGAGCAGTCGGCGTGAGGGGGTATCAGTCAGGCTGCAGAGCCTACGGGCCGCTCCCTTCCCGCCCCAAGAGCAACACCGACGCCGATCTAGTCAGTCACCCTTAGCCCTCTAGCGTGGGATACCTGCGTCTAGAGCCCGGCAGATCCCAGCGAAGCGGAAACACGTGAGGACGCAGAGCGACTCCGGAAGGGGCGTGCGCACCGGCCGCCCGAAGCGGATGCCCGGCCGTGGACCATCGCAGCTCACCCCACTTCCCGGCGCGTCCGGCGGTGACGCTAGTAGGCAGCGCGAGCGCCAGCATTCTGACGGCGCCGCGACCGCGAGCGAGGGGACCTTCCCCAACGCTGTCGCTGGGCGATGACGTCACGCCCCGTGGGCGGAGCAGCAGCCTAAATCTTCACTACTTGTGCAAATGCTGTGCTTGCCGTAGTTGCGATGCAGGATTCGAGTTGCCTCTTATCAGACACCAGGCAGAACAAACGGACGTCCGCATACCCAGCGCCTGCCGTATAGGTACGGTGGAACTCGCCGCTAGTGGCCCAGGGTTTTCAGCGTATCTTGGTTGTGCAAGACGGGATGGTTCCAGGGATCTGTGCTCGATTTTGCTGATCCCCTTATTCAAGTAACTTCCCGTTTTAATGCAACGACATGGGGAAATTCGGCCAGCAGACCTATTTTATTCATCGCATTTAACCCTCCACACCCATGATACTGATCTCGCGGACCGGTCTGGAATCTTGTAGTTTTCTATCCACGACTATGTACTTTCTCTGTACTTTGGGGCCTCCCCTGAGCCAGTATCTGGTTTCAATTGCTGAAGCTCTTTGCAAAAGGAGCCCTAAGGCTCTTTACTCTCCGTGCAGCAGTTGGTGGAATTCCTCCACGTGTAACAAGTAACTACAAGGGCAATCTATACACACAATTTTAAGTTCGTCTTTAGGGCAGAATCATTTCGCTTCAAACACATTGAACTGCTTCTTTGTCATTTCTTCTCGGATAACGCAGTTTCCTTTCCCCTGAAACTCCTTTCCCAAATAAGAATCCCAATTGTAATCACCACCACCACCCATTTAGTCTAGCATCTGTCATCAAATTCTTTTCTAATTCATTCAGAAGCACGTCAACATGCCTCTTCTAGTTTTCTTCTCCCTCTATAGAAACTAAGGGACCGTAACAAACTGGTCAACATACGGAGGTGATCAACGTAAGGAGCTAGGCCTTCTGTCCTGACGTGGCCTCCCACTTACACGTGGCCCATGTCTGGACTATGAAAATGAGGTCAACACAAGGAGGTGACCAACTATGGAAGTGAGTTTTTTGTCTCCACTGAGTAAAAAGTGACTTAAGATTACTATTTTAGAGGTGGACACGGAAGGCCTTTGTGATGACATTAGGGCAAAGAGCTGAAGTTAGAATGAGCCTTGAGAATATCTGAGTGAAAAGCCTTCCTATGCCAAAGATGTTACACACCTAACAGCTCCAAGATAGGGGAAAGGAGAATCCAGGCAGTCAGCACAGCCATAGCAGTCAGCAAGTAGAAAAATGGTAAGTATGTCGGATAATGCAAGGCATGGGGACCAGACTTAGAATTCTAGTGATAAAACATCACTTAAGTTTGGGGACAGAGGAGAGGCAAGACCTGATTTACCCTCTTAAAAGGCTCATTCTTACTGTGCAAAAACTCTACCACAGAAGGACAAGTGTACAAACAGGGAGAACCATTAAAAGCTATCGTAGTTAAGGTGTTCTAGAATGGTAGTAGTGGTGGCAGTCAAGTGCTTTTGATTCAAATATCCAAGGTACAACCATGTGTATGGGCTGCAGGATTAGATATAGGGTATGAAAGTTAACTGAAGATGGTACCCAAGCATTTGCCCTGAGCAATTGAGTGAACAGAATACAGCTGGTGTAGGGTAATCAAGGAACTCAGAATACATGACATTCAAATCAAGATATTTGTGTATGAGATTCCAGCGGGGGGGCTGGGGGGGTTGGTACTAGAAATATTTAGGAGTGACTAAAATGCTGATTATATTTAAAATCAGAGATTTTATACTCTGCCCTAGGATGAGATAGCCTAGGGCAGAGTATAGCAAGAAATGATGCATGACATCCAAGGCCTGGAGAAATCAGCAAAGGATACTGAGCAAAAATCAGTGAGACAGTAAAGTTATTGAACCCATTTACCACCCCCACTCTACCTTAGTTTACGTCACAATCATTTTTCACACGAGCTACTCCAACAAGCTTATGTCTCTTACCCCATACATTTTGTTTCCAACACTGTACTGAGTGTTCTTTAAATGGCAATTTTATTAGGTGACCCACCATCACACCCCCAACAACACACAAACAGCTTAAAAACCTTCAATAGTTTCCAACTGTTCTTAAAAGACAAAACATGAATGTAACTATAAAGCTGTCTATAGCAGCCTTGTTTCTCCAGTCTCTAACTTTGCTATTCCTTACTCTTTTCACTTGAGCCTGATAGTTTTCTGTCACCTTTAGATATGAGGTGTCACCTCTAAATAATCACCTTTAGATATATCCTTCTCTCCCCTTGTCTACTTTACTCCCCCTCATCCTTCTAGCTCAATGATCCCTTTCAATGAAATCTTTTCCTGATCACTGACTAGGTCAGACCTTATCAATCGTGGCCTTTAATTATCTACCACAGCAGTACTCAACCTATGGGTCGCGACCCACAGGAACTGTATTAAAGGGCCGCGGCATTAGTAAGTTTGAGAACCACTGATCTACCGTCAACCACATTGCTAAACCACAGCATTTGCTACTTTTGAATGACATCAGTGTTTTTAGACAGTTCAATAAAAGCAAGAACCAGTGATTTTGTCATCACTGAATGCCTAGTGTTTGACATGATGCCCTGCAAAGGCTACCCAAATTTTTTGATGAATAAAGCTTTAGCTCAATGGCTTAATACAGTGTCTCCCTGATATAAAAACAGCCACTACTTCTAAATAAGTAACAGAACACTATTAAAACTGCCTTTACTAAATGATCCTGGACAAACTGCTGGTCTTTTCACTGCCTATACTTTCCAGAGCCACACAAATGCATGCAACTGGATTAGGCTTCACAACAGTTGTTAAAGCAGGGTCTTAGTAGTGTAGAGTTGAAAGAAAGCATACCAGTAGTGTAGCCTTCTTAGAAGATGAGGCTAACTAAACCTTTTCTTTTAAACCTTTTCTTTTCCTCTTATAAGAAGCATTTCACTTACAACTTTTGCTGGATGATATATACAAATAAAGCAGACTTTGTTCAAGAATAAGGAATCAAGTTTTCATGTAACTTAATCTAATTTAAACATTCACTAGTCTTTCTCAGTACTTCTATAGAATTCATAATGGGAAAAGGCATAAAAATGAGCCTTAAAAATGTACTTTCATTTTCCTAAAAAGGTTTTCTTCCCCCATTGACTCCATGAAAGGGACAAGCTCAAGAGCAACACTGATTCTTTTAGTTGATTTAAAACATAGAATGCTTAATAAGAACTCAAGGAGATTACAGATTCAGGAGCTTAAAAATAAAAGGTTAATAAATTGAGTACTTACATATGTCACAGTTCCCCAAATTAGATATACCGTTGAAAATATAAGATACAACACAAATTTCCTAAGACACTTAGGAAGCTGACTGGTAACTACCTGCTACATTTTATGAACTGGTTGTCTACTGACACCTCAGCTAATAAGCCTTCTGAGAGTAAGCCTTCATGTCTCCTATAAATCTAAGTCTCCCACACAACAAAGTTGCACACATAAGGAGACAAAAGAACTGTAAAAACTAACTGATCAAAAACACTTGAAGGATATTTGTTTTAATATCAAGATACAATGATTGAAAAATCTCTCATGACTTGGAAATATGAGAATCTGTAAACAGAACTGCCCTAATCAAGGTAAACAGTAACACTACCTTTACTAAAGGTTTAAAAAAGAAGTTTCATTATCCAGGTGAGATGACTGATACTGTGCATGTAGGAAAGTATTTTGAATGTAGTCCTGCTACACCAAGAAGCTACAGTGGTGTGTGACAATAGTTTCCTTGCAATTCTGCTAAAATATGCATTTGATCAAACAAAAAGCCTTCTGCAGGTAAGACAAGCATTCACATATTATACAGACTACTTAGTATACCAAGATTCAGATCTTAATGGGACTTTTTGAAAAGTTCTCTGCCCCCGAGGAACTCCTTTAAAAAATACGATCTGAATTGAGACATAAAAGCTTTACATTTAAACTGTGATGGTAGAATGCCAAAATAAAATTATAGTATTTTAAAAAGAACAATTCTTTTGAAAAGATACAAAGAAATAAACTATGAATACCTTTACATATTTGCAACATCTGCACTAATGCATAGACCTTTAAAAACTAGAAGGCATTTCTGCTCCCATCCCATTTCTGAACTGATTCAGAGAGTGCTGTATAAAGAACTTATTTACTTCAATTTTGATTGTAAATGTCATCAAATTATTTTCTACACAGCAAATTTAGTTTTATATAGAATTGCAAGCATACATCTTTTAGGGATTACCCAGTAAACCACAAATATTTCATACAGCCTCTAAAATACAGCTAACATATGGTTGTGGTACATCCCAGGCAGATGTCATTTAAAGCACACAAGGGGAGGTGCTAGCGAAAGAACTACTCATTTGCAAAAGTAAACAGTTTAACCCTTCCAATATGATGTACCACAACCACACATGAGAAAAGTCAAGAACTTATTTTATTTTAAAATAAACATTGAAGATCCCCCACTCCCCACCACCCTACAAAACTTTTGAATGTGGAATGTTCAACAGCCTATCCATTTTAGTAGGTTACAAAACCAGCAAAAACTCCAGTTGTCTAATGATGAATGTTTGAGAACAGTTTTTAAGTAGCTGAGCACCTACTGGAAAAATTTCTTAGCTAAAGGCTAAAAATAAAATTTAATTTCTGCACAGAAAATATCATTAACTTAGTAGCCTTTGCTTAATTGGTGGGATTAATTTTCCATGAAGTCAAAGTGGAATGGGACGACAAGCAGCATTAAATTTATAGGCACACAGAACTAGTGCTCAAACTGCTAGCACAAATTCCAACATAGTACATAAGGCTAAGTCACTACTCAACTGTCCATTTCCATCAAACTTGAGACTCTCCCTATGCATCTAAGGGAAGGAATCACCACTTTGAATATAAATGCCTCCATGAGAAAAGGAGACTTCAATTAGGGTTAAAAAGACAAAAAATAAGTGCAAGTACTACAGAAATGACTGCTGGAGATAACCATAAAATTTGTGACACTAACATTGCATGGGGTGAATCACATAAGCTGCTAGCTGTTGAACACCAGTGTTTCAAGATACAACTTTTATAAACATGTTTTATTTGTTTTGCTTATACCATCAGAACTGAAACTACTGTCATTTCCCTAAAATTGGGAAATCAATCTAAAACACATACTGGTGCTTTTCAAAAGATAGCAATTTAAAAGGGTGGTAGCAGCAGGCGTTTGATATCTTTTCCTTTAAAAAAAAAAAAAAACTTTCAAATTGCAGGAAAAACATGTGACCAAGAGTGTTATGATTACCCATTAGAGATTTTCTTCAGTACCTGTACCAATTTAGGTGACAATACAGCAAGATCCAAGGTTTAGTGACAATGTGCATGTCATAAGGAATGATATACACTACCAATCCTTACAGAAGTCATTGTCTAAAAGAAACTGTTAAGTGTTCAAAAGGTTATCTAAATACTTCACATTAAGTACAGAAGCGGCCATCCAGATAATATCCCATATTTGTTGCATATTTTTCAAAAAGTGCCAATCAAAGCCCAATTTTGCATTTTGGCTTTGTTGTATACAGTATCAGCTAGTAAAAAGCAACTTACATGTCTTTTTAACCACAGTCGTTTGGCCAGACGTATGGTGCCGTGTCAAAGCTGTTAGTCAGCCTTACATGTATGATTAAGGACCCATGTGTAATTTGGTATGCACCTAAACGTTCGTTCAATGCTCTAATTTGGAAAAGCTGTGAAATGCAGTTGTTCTGCCAAACCACACTCCACTCTTTCCATCTTCCTTTCAAGGGAAATATTTTAGTTTTGTCAGTTACCATTGAATAACTCTAGGGCTGATTTGTAGATTTTATCCAATGTCAAAAAAGACAATCTTGCTTTTTTCAAGCCACTTCAAATAACTATGGAGATATTTATCACCCTGTAAAGTATATTATGTTTTACTCCTAAGCAAGGGTGAGGAATCTGAGTATCATGTGCAAGGCTCAAGATGACGCTTAGGACAGAACATGCAGAGTAAAAATAGTTTCCTTCCATATCCAGGTAATATAAAGCTGACAATTATAGTCCTGTCTTTATGGGATGAAAACAGTCCCTTTACAATAAGTTTCCTGAAAGGGAGAACAAATAGATAATAACTCTTCTGGTAACATATTATGGTACACTGGCCAGTGTGTTTTTGGCGATTAAACATAATCCTGTGAATCAGATTAATTCACTTGCTGAGTGTTCATTTGCGGCATCCCTCTGTTGGGTCTTGGGGGCCCTCCACGACCTAGAAGACAAAAATGGCATTTGATTTTTCTTTCAAATATTATTTGTTTTGCCTTCAAGCAGATTTTCATCTGAAGTCAAGAAGCATGTGGGCAGCTTGTCACCACATTATTAGGTTTAAGAGGTCAATTCTTCAGTGTTCAAGTTTCACCTGTCCTGGAAGTTGTCATGCGCAAATTTGCTCATGTTCTCTTAGCTAAAAGAAGAGTAGAGCTAATGGAGTATTCCACCAGTACTCATTCATTCAACAAGTATTTATTAAGTGCCTACTATGTGCCAGGCACTGTCATCAGGCGTTGGGAATAGATACAGCAGTGAAGACAGACAAGGTACCTGCTCTCATGGAGCTTACATTCTAGTATACACTCTAGCTTACATTTCAGTAGTAACATCATACTATCAAAATTAATAAAAGCACCAGAATGAAAACAGACCTTATTACCTAAACTGTTAAAAAGAGAAACTACATAACATTCAAAATTGTATAATGACTTATAACAGATAAAATAACTTTTTACATGCTGTTAACAGATTTTTTTGCTATCAGTTAACTCAACTTTCATAGAATATGCTACAGGTGGGATAGAACATAACCCACATTCACATGCAAATATCCTTTGATACTTCTAATCAAGTCAGTAATTCCCAAGTGATCCATTAGTTCTTTTAAAAATCCACTTTTGCTGGCCAGTTTTTACTAGCATTCAAATCAAAGTACTTTGTAATTCCTTCTTAGCACACATTTTACATGTTATGGCCAATAACTAGAGGAAACCTAATTGACGTTTTAACCTCCCTCAGACCAGAGAACCATTTAGAATTTCAGATTATATGAAATGCTAGCTCTAATTGTTAAATAGGCTAACTTCCTGCCCAAATAGGAAGCAGTTTTCCGACAGTAAAAGACAAAACAAAAAACAATTAAAACCTATATTTTTTTTAAAGTATGGTTCAACAAGTTAGGAATTTAGGGGGTTTGTTTAAAAATTAAAATAACATGTTACTTATATCACTAATAGTGGTCCAAAAGGCATTGAAATTTCAATTAGTTCTATCATTTCTAAATGGTTCTCTATATGTAACTATGGCTTATCTGACCATTAAAGGGTCTCTGACCTTAAAATAGGCATGTTTCAAAAATGAAAGAAGAATAATAAATTTATTATAAATGTTCAATCTCGTTCCAAAAATGTCTTACAAAAATGTTTCATTAAGTACTTCCTAAAAACATTTAGCAGGTTTTAGGACCTGAAAAATAATTTCCAGTTGGAAAAACACTTTTTATGAGGAAGAATAAATGTTCTAGTTTTCAAGACAGTTTATATATAGTAACAGGGAGAGTCATTCGAAAATTAAAATTTGGGTTCAAGATTAAGTTTCAGAAACAGAGCATTTCATTTAATCCCTAGCAACAAGTCTGGAAAGGATAAATGTACTCCTAACATGTAACCTACATGCAGACTATGAACAGCTCTTCCAAGGCCAGAACAGAAGCTCCACTTAGGAGCTAGGATCACCACCACAAAATATTACCTCGTGGGGCTCCCCGTGGTCCACTCTGCCCAGAGCCTCGCTTGAAATTCTGCTGATATCCATCCTAAAAGACAAGCTAGTTAGTATTTCAAAGAAAAAGCAATTTTCTTTAAAATGCTTACCCATCTATCTCTTTTCTTACAGTCTAACACTTAGAACACAGAATTCTTCCTTAGTTCTTTTTGACATTTCAGCATATCACAACTAAACGTTACTCTGTAATTGTTAAACTACTACATCCCCAAGAATTCAATGAGATTTAATTCTCTGCTCCTGAAAAATCCTTGTTTTTAACAGACGTTATTAAAGGAATACCTATATTAAGTGCTAAGAAAAGCCAAAGTCATCATTTTAAAAAAGTACCTTAGACACTATAAATTAGTCCCAAATTACTTAGTTACTTGAGGTCCATCAAACAACTACATCAGTCACTTTGATTGGTGTACTGAGGCTAGGTTTTATATTTTAAAACTACTTTACCTACCCGCTGATAGCCAGAGTAGTCCCGGGGAGCACTGAACTGAGACTGTGTATAACCACTGTTTGGAGTGTTAGAGAATGAAGGGCGGTAACCATCATATCCTCCTAAAATTTAGGACAAGAAAATAAATAATTTTCTTACATTGACAAGGTATTTTTACATTCTCATTAATGACAAAGGGAAAAAACTGAAAAACTATTAAGCTCTGCTACTTAAGCTAATTTTTTAATTTTTAATTTCCTATTCTAATCCAATCTGTTTATAAATTTCTGCATGTACTGGCTATAAGATTTTTATCCATTGTGCACCTCCACGCACACACAAATACACACATACACACCCCAAACACATAAACATTAAAAAAAAAAATCCCCATAAGGTCAGATAATGTATGAAAAACAATTATCCCCCAGAATATAGTGAACATTAATTTGACTAACAAAAAGTTGAACAAAAATTCCCAAATTTATCATTTAAATAAATGTATCAAAACATACCTAAACACTTAAATTATACTTAAAAGACTACTGGGAGAGTATATAGACACCCACTGAGCTAGGTGTCCATCGTTCAGTGATTAGGGTGCAGCCACATGCTCCAGGGCTGGTGGGCTCAAACCCAGCCTGGGCCTGCTAGACGACAACAACAAAAAAAAAAATAGCCAGGCGTTGTGTCGGGTGCCTGTAGTCCCAGCTACTAGGGAGGCTAAGTCAAGAGAATCACTTGAGCCCAAGAGTCTCAGGTTGCTGTGAGTTATAACACCATGGCATTCCATGAGAGTGACAAAGTGAAACTCTGTCTCAATTAAAAAAAAAAAAAATACACTTTTGGAGAGATACATTTCTCCCAAAAATCTTATAATTTCCTATATATTTTACAAATCAGAAAAGAACTAGAAATAGTAAAAGAACCATCAGAACTTGCTTTTTTTTACCTCGGAATCCATTTGCAGGGCCCCGATATCCATTCATCAAGCCTCTAGCACCACGGGAGCCTCCACGAGATACACCACGGCTATTGTAATAAGGCTGACTGCTACGTGGAAATCCAGTGTTCTGTTGAGGGGGCTGCTGGTGGTTACCAGTCACTTGATGAGACTGGTCCTGGGAACCATGGTAAGTGCCAACCACTATAATAAAAAGAAGTGTGTGTGTGTACATTACCATATGTTCTCCCACATGCCTTCTGGTCTAAGAAGTGTCTTACACAGTCTCCTAAAAGTTTATAAATAAATTTACATTTTAACAATAGGGAAAACTACATATTAATGGAGTCCCTATGTTTCTCCTACCCATAGTTTAAACTAATAGGGATAAAATTCTCTAACTATAATTTCAAACCATAGGGTACACAATTTTAAGCAGAATATATAATTCTATCCTTCTATCATTCAATAAATGATTTAAAAAGCTATGGGCTATATCATTAATCTCTTCTAAAAGGAATGTATCTTTCAGTATAAGATATCCACTGTAGTTCAAAAGATTTACAGTTATTACAATTGCCATTTGTGCCATTTAATGACTCCTTTTCATCATAAAACTCCTTAGTAGTAAAAGTTTCCTTTTTCTTTTCAATTTCCCTTGGTACTTAATGAAATATATAAAACACCATGCTCTCATGGCTAAGCTCTCTCTCTATCTATGGTAGAATATGCCATCATTTATATAGTTAAATCAGAAGAGGTCTTCAAAATTATAGCCCTTAATGCCCAATCCCATTTCAAAGTCTTTAAAATGGTAAGTACAGCCAATTTAAAAGACGATTACATGGTACATACCTCACATTGGCCCTCAACCCACTTAGGGTGAGGTTCTAGAAGGCTCACACTCCCTTGCACACTCACAAACCCTTTCATAATGGAGAGAAAACTAGAACCTAAAAATTTTCAAAACTTAAATACTGGGTGGTGCCTGTAGCTCAGTGAGTAGGGTGCCGGCCCCATATACTGAGAGTGGCGGTTCAAACCTGGCTCCGGCCAAACTGCAACAAAAAATAGCCCAGTGTTGTGGCAGGCAACTGTAGTTCCAGTTACTCAGAAGGCTAAGGCAAGAGAATCGCCTAAGCCATGGAGTTGGGGGTTGCTGTGAGCTGTGACACCATAGCAATCTACCAAGGGCAATAAGGACTTTGTCTCTAAAAAAATAAAAAATAAAACTTAAATACTGAGGAACATTTCTGGTATTACCCCAATGTTTATACAGTAGAACCTAAATAGCTGACTACATCCCTACATTGACCACCTCATTTTCATAGACCAGACATGCACCACATGTACATATAGGTAAAGTAAGTAAGCCTAATTCTTTATGTTGACCAGTTTGTTTATAGTACTTTGTTTTGGGAGTCAACTTACAAGATTCTACTGTACTTCACACGAGAGAAAAAAATAGACTACTAAAATACCTTTGAGAACTGAAACAGAACAAAGGCACTCCCATACCCCAGGAACAATGGTCAGAAGCCACTAAGCCAGCCCAAATTTCCCATTTGTGGGCAGGAGAAAAGAAGTTGTGTGACTCTTGAAAACTGTCACCTGATCCTCAAGAAACTCCAAGCACATTATTAGTTCTTAGAATGCTATTTTGTGATGAAAGAGCTAGAGAATGCATAGGAAGCAAAAGCATCATGGCTCCTTTTGAACTACTTACAACTATACTATACACAGTATCATCTTTCTACATAAATTGCCTTTTATTATATTCCAAAATTTAGAATTACAAGCAAATAAAGTATGTAACATTTGCTATCAACAAAGATTGATTCATATGCATTCTACAGAAAGTAGCCCAAAGAAACGAATTCTAAAATCATTATTTTTCTTCTAGAATAACTTTTTATCACTGAGAATTTTTAAAATCTTGGTCATATCTCACTTCAAGAAGAAACTCATGGCACACGACGCCTGTAGCTCAGTCAGCAGGGCGCTGGCCACATACAGCTAGGGTGGCAGGTTCAAAGCCGGCCTGGGCCTCCTTAGCAACAATGACAACTGCAACCAAAAAATAGCCAGGCGTTGTGGCGGGCACCTGTAGTCCCAGCTACTTGGGAGGCTGAGGCAAGAGAATTGCTCAAGCCCTAGAGTTGGAGACTGCTGTGAGCTGTGATGCCACAGCACTCTACCCAGGTGACAGCTTGAGACTGCCACAAAAAAAAAAAAAAAATTCATAGCAGAACAATAAAATATACTCTTCATTTTAAAATACACAAATTCCTCTTTAAAATTTTTATAAAGTATGAACTTAGAGCCCACAAAAAAAGTAAAGATCCTTTTGTCATGTTGCTTCTGATTAAAAACTAATTTGAATAAAATAAAACTCTGAAATGATGAGACAAATGTGTTCAACAAGTATCACTGTCCCTACAACATGTCAGGCCCCGTCTTAGACAAGGAATGTGTCAACACATAACCCTGACCTGTACGGAAGCTTTACTCTAATATGCGAGATAAGTGAAGAAAATATATTTACAAGTAAAAACAAAGTAGAATAAATCAGGTACCAAATAAGCTATATTTGGAAAAAGGTGATGAAGTGTGGTCTCTGTAAGGTGATAATTGAGCATGGACCCAAAACAAGTGAAAAAAAAGCAAGGAATGTAAGAGAAATGACCAGAATAACAATGCGTTGTATTTTTAAAAACCACTAACAGTGGATAAGAAAAACGATAATATATAAGACAATGCTTATGCTAATTAGCTCAATTTAGCCATTCTACAATGTATTCATATTTCAAAATCTGCAGTGCAGCGCCTGTGGCTCAAGGAGTAGGGCGCTGGCCCCATAAACCGGGGGTGGTGGGTTCAAGCCCAGCCCTGGCCAAAACTGCAAAGAAAAAAAAAAAAAAAAAAGTGCAGTACACTATACATATATACAATTTTTGTCAATTAAAAACAGATTATTTTTCATTAAAGAATAGAAACAATCCATACAAATATTAGTAGGAAAAAGTTTCAGGTACAAAGGACAGAAAGTCTAAAGCCCCTGTGAATAGAGAGAACTGTTTATGACTGGTGTGGATGTAAGGAAGAAGACGGTAGGATACAGAACAGGATAAACACAGGGACCAAATTATATAGGATCTTATAAACTAAACACATTTTGGATTTCTTGGAAAGCCACTGGAAGGTTCTGAATAGGAGAGCTAATCTGATTTACATTTTTTAATGAACACTCTGTATATTGTGTGTGTAGAGAAAAAGAGTCAGAGGAGACAGGTTAAAAAGACGACAACAGTCCAAATATGAAATGATGGTTGCCTGATTTAGAGCAGTAGCGAAAGTGTGTAAAAAGGGAAACTACCTTACCCAGAGAGGTCTGGCAAAAAAATTTTTTTCAATAAACAATTAAAACGAAAATAAATAAAGGGCAGGTACAGTGACTCAATCCTATAATCCTAGTATTCCGTGAGGCCAAGGCAAAGATCATTTGAACCCAGAAGTTAGAGGCCAGCCTGAGCAAAAGCAAAACTCCACCCCTCAACAAATAGGCTATAGTCCAAGCTACTGAGAAGGCTGACGAGGAAGAATCACTTCAGCTTAGAACTTTGAGGATTCAGTGAGCTATGAAGACACCACTGTACTCTATCTAGTGACAGAGCAAAACTGTCTCAAAAAATAAAAAAGCAAGATGTATGGGCCAATTTTGTTTTGTTTTGTCTTGATTTTTTTGAGACAACGTCTCACTATTACCCTGAATAGAGTGCAGCAGTTATTACCAAAGCTCACAGCAACCTCCAACTCTTAGGCTCAAGTGATCCTCCTACCTCAGCCTGCCCAGTAGCTGGACTACAAGTGCCCGCCACAACACCCAGCTAATTTTTCTAGTTTCAGAAGAGATGGAGTTTTGGCTGGTCTCAACTCTTAAGCTCAAGCAATCCACCCACTTTGGCCCAATTTTGTTTTTTAATTGAAAATATCTATACACGTTACGAAGTTAATTTTTATAATTAATGTATCTCTGAAATGGTCACAAAAGGTTACCTAGGTCAATGGCCTCACTATTAGGAAAGTCACATAGAATATAAGAACAGGACAATCTCAAAACAAGTGGCACAAAGGACAAAATTAACCAAGTCAACTGAAACATAACAATTACATTAAATTTCACCACACTATCTAAAAAATAAGACAGAAGTTTATCACAACGTCTAAAGAGTCCAAATATACCTGTTCCACAACCAACTTATGCACATATGACAATGAAGGAGCCCAAGAACAAACATATAGTTCAGATATTCAGAAGCTAAGCAGAGCATACTGACAAATACTTATGGCTGATTCAACCTTCCATCTAAAGGAAGGTAGGAAGAATACCACAGGATATGGAAGAATTTACTATTCAAAAATCTATAATGTCGATTGAGGTCTATCAAGAAGCAGAATATTGCTGGGTAAAGTGGCTCTCATCAGTGATCTTAGCACTCTGGGAGGCCAAGGCAGAAGGATGGCTTGGGCTCAGAAGTTGGAGACCAACCTGATCAACAGTGAGACATCATCTCTACTAAAAATAGAAAAAAATTAGTCTGGTGTGGTGGGCACCTGTAGTCCCAGCTGCTCAGAAGGATAAGGCAGGAGGAATGCTTAAACCCAGGATTTTGAGATTATTGTGAGCTAGGCTGATGCCCTGGCACTCTAGCCTGGGCAACAGAGTGAGACTCTGTCTGAAAAAAACAAACAAATCAGTCTGATTTAAAATCAAAGTAATTACTCTTATGATTTTAGCACATTTGCTAATTTATTGTAGGATTCCATTTAAATTCCTAGGAATTAAATAACTTAAGACCTAACAAAGACACTTCATGTCCTACAAATTTAAGAAATCTAAAATATCTCTACCTACATCATTTTTGTCAGGTATAGTAACTGATCAAATTACGACCTGAATTTGCCAAAATGGATTTTGTTTCAACCCATTTCACCAAATGCATACGTATACAACTTTTGTGAAAGTTTTACTAATGAACACAGTAAGAATCACACCAATTCCCTATTCCTTCTTAACTTTGTGTACCTGACTTGATGCCAGATACCCTGCTACTGGGTTTCAATCAATTAGCAATTAAAGGTAGAGTTTATCATAATTCAGTTAGTTAACAAGTTTAATTCCAGTAAAATTATATAATGCAACAGGAGTACTGTAACAGCTCAGTGACCAAAGGAAAATGGGTATTATGGCCTCCAAAAATTGCACATAATCTACATACAAGGATGAACTCCACTGAACTCAGCTGAACTCACGATTACCAATGAAAAATTCATATAGTCTGCTACTAAAATAGAGACTCCTAGACACTGCCACTCAAGTCTGAACTGTCCTAGCTCTGTCAATAACTGTGTCAGAACGTAAGTAGTTAATGAAGTAACAGTGTTTTTCCCACCTGTTTGAAGCTGTTCTTGCTGAAGCTCTGTTTGTTCTACTTGGTGAGGCTGACTAGAAAAGCTCTGGTTATAACTGGCCTGATACTGATTCTGTTGTTTTAAAGTTTCTGGTTCATTAACAGGAGGAACTGGGGCATTCATATTGAACACCTATAAATGAATAAAGAAAATAATTAGTTCATTCTGTTATTCCCTGCTTTTAACATGGCAGCTGGTTTTACCTCAAACATAAAGACACCACAGAGCTCAAACCAACACCTCACACACAAAAATCCTTCAATGTTTTTCTCAACATGGAAAAAATACCATACAGCACTTAAAGGAGTATAACGACATGCTGTGAAATGAAAAGTGGGGATTAAAAAAAATCTAAAAAGACATGCAATCAGCAGCCTTGGAAATGCTCCTCCATACATGAAAATTTTTATTAAAAGGCAAGTTCCTGGGCAGCGCCTGTGGCTCAGTGCGCCAGCCCCATATACCGAGGGTGGCGGGTTCAGACCTGGCCCCGGCCAAACTGCAACAAAAAAATAGCCAGGCGTTGTGGCAGGCGCCAGTAATCCCATCTTAGGCAAGAGAATCGCCTAAGCCCAAGAGCTGGAGGCTGCTGTGAGCTGTGATGCCACAGCACTCTACTGAGGGAAACAAAGTAAGACTCTGTCTCTTAAAAAAAAAAAAAAAGCTCCTAATGTAGTATCACTTACATAACTTTATTCTATAAACCTTAACTTTGAGTTGAATATTTAATTCATTTTAATTTTCCATTTTATTGTATTGTACTTTAAACAAAAGTCAATTATTTAAAGTATTTAACCTTACACACTTTCCTCTGAGCACTGATTTAGCGGTGTCCCCCAAATTATAGTATTTGCATCATCATTTTCTAGAAATTCTCCAATTTAAAGATATTTACTGAAGAACCAGAGTGAAGTATAACATCTGAAATCTATTTTGAAATAAAAAAGATTAAGGAAATATGGCAAAATGCCAAAAAATAAAAAATAAAAGTTAAATCTGGGTAATGATTATATATGGATGTTATATTAGTCTATTTTTCTATATATTTAAAATTTTGTTTAATCAGGCCAGGTGCAGTGGCTGATGCCTATAATCCTAGCACTCTGGGAGGCTGAAGCAGGACTGCTCCAGGTCAGGAGTTCAAGACCAGCCTGAGAAAAGAGTGAGACCCTGTAGTCTAAAAAAAAATAGAAAAATCAGGCAGGTTCAATGATAGTACGTGCCTATAGTTCCAGCTACTGGGGAAGCTGAGGCAATAGGATAGCTGGAACCCAAGAGTTTAGAGGTTACACTGAGTTATGATGATGTCTGTGCACTCCAGTCTAGGCAACAGAGTTGAACCTTGTCTCAATCAATCAATTAATAAAATATAATTTTGTTTAATCAAAAGATTACTACAAGACAAGAAAATGGAAGTACATAACTCATAAAGCTCAAATTTATCTCTGGGAACTGGAATAATCAAGAGTTTATATTCAATTAAATATCCTTTATAGTTATAGTAGATGTGGACTCAAGCAATGTTAAATGAAAACTGTTGAAAATTAAGTATGATTCATAGCATACACGAGGCACTAGAATACACTCATATTAACTTGAGTTAATATGCTTACCGTTTGCATGGATTGGAATGGAGCTGCATTTACATTAATTCCACTGCTATGTAAAGGTTTGCTAGTCCCAGCCTGGAACACCTGGGGCTGAGAAGCAGCAGGAAGGGATGATGATGCTGTTGTCTGGTCTGTATTTAAAGAGATCGTTGCCTAAACACAAAGTGAACAGATGTACTTTAGTGGTAAACTAAATTCAAACTTAAGTATATTAACATAATAGTAAATTACCTCTGCCCAGTTCATGAGTATCTGCCCAACAAGTTTATAAGGCCTGGTAACAGTACTTGCCTGAATCTGATCAATTGGTTCCTTTTGTGGTCGTTGCTCTGTAGCATGAGAAGGCTGGTACAAAGGTTGAGATGCTGTGTACCCCTCACTTGTAGATGAAACTAAAGGAACCTGGACAGAAGTAAAAACATCAAAGATTCTTCCTGCTAACAAAACTGTTAAAAAATAAACCAACACTTAATAGAGACAGAGCTGAGAAATAAATATCTGTTAAAGAAAGAAAAACTTGGGCGGCGCCTGTGGCTCAGTCGGTAGGACGCCGGCCCCATATACCGAGGGTGGCGGGTTCAAACCCGGCCCCGGCCAAACTGCAACCAAAAAATAGCCGGGCGTTGTGGCGGGCGCCTGTAGTCCCAGCTACTCGGGAGGCTGAGGCAAGAGAATCACTTAAGCCCAGGAGTTGGAGGTTGCTGTGAGCTGTGTGAGGCCACAGCACTCTACCGAGGGCCATAAAGTGAGACTCTGTCTCTAAAAAAAAAAAAAAAGAAAGAAAGAAAAACTTACTACCTTTTCTCTTTGAATTTACAGACTATACAACCTGACAATTACAAAAAAATATTTTTGAAAGTTCAACATTAAATAAACCCTAGCCCAATTAAAAAGTGCCCAACAAGTGCACCTAAGATGACAAAATCTGCACTGAATTTTAGAATTATGATCTCTTTAAAACATGTCTTCTGAAATTCTACTCAGCTCTAAATAAAAAAGCTTTCATTATAATAAACTATAAGCATTAATAAGAAAAATTTTCAAAGTCATCAAAAGAAAAATAAATGTAAACATGAAAATAAAGGCTGACAGTTACCCATACCAATTTATACCAAGACTTCTACCCTGTTTCCCTGAAAATAAGACCTACTTACAGGAAAGATTAGACGTCCCCTGAAAATAAGACCTAGCGCATCTTTGGGAGCACACCTTAAAATAAGACACTGTCTTATTTTCGAGGAAACAGGGTAGACAACTGATCAAATTCACACCTGACTTATAAGCTAACCAAAAAAGAAACTTCTAAGAACCTATTAAAAAACCAAACCTGAAAAAAAGTATCACTCTTACCTGTGTAGCTTCTGGCTGTACAGGAACTTGGTTAGGTTGAGCAAGTCTGGATTCAGAATGAACTGCAAAATTAACCAAAAAGTTGTGATGTAAAATCAAATCTTTTTTTTTTTTTTTTTTTGAGACAGAGCCTCAAGCTTGTTGCCCAGGGTAGAGTGCCGTAGCATCACAGCTCACAGCAACCTCCACCTCCTGGGCTCAAGCGATTGTCCTGCTTCCACCTCCCAAGTAGCTGGGACTAAAGGTGCCCGCCACAACTCCCGTCTATTTTTTTTTTTTTTTTTTTGGTTTTTGGCCGGGGCTGGGTTTGAACCTGCCACCTCCAGCATATGGGACCGGCGCCCTATCCCTTGAGCCACAGGTGCCGTCTACTCCCAGCTATTTTTTGATTGTAGCCATCATTGTTTGGTGGGCCTGAGCTGGATTCGAACCCGCCAGCTCAGGTGTATGTGGCTGGCGGCACCTTAGCCACTTGAGCCACAGGCACCAAGCCTAAAACCAAATTTTTTAAGAGACATATAAATACCTTTTACTTGGCTGCTAATGGTAATTTCTAGAGCCAAATCATAAACATTTTAGCACTAATAAAGTTGGAAAGGGCAGGTAAGATTTTAGCTTTCAGATTTCAGTTTGCTGATAGTGGTTGTTTATTCTCACAACTACTTTTAGTTTGTGTTTTGCAAAGGTAAAATAAGATATTATTGAGAATTTACTAAGATAAAAATCAGTGTCAGTGTTCTCTATGATAAAGAGCCTTTTAAAGCAATAAAGTAATACTACTCAAACTCTAGACCTCAGACACTATTCAGTTAATATTTTAACATTATCAACTTTCAGTATAATTTCAAATGTTTCCACAAAGGAAAAAAAACTTACAATACTGTACATACTTTTTTTTTTTTTTTTTTTGTAGAGACAGAGTCTCACTTTATGGCCCTCAGTAGAGTGCCGTGGCCTCACACAGCTCACAGCAACCTCCAACTCCTGGGCTTAAGTGATTCTCTTGCCTCAGCCTCCCGAGTAGCTGGGACTACAAGCGCCCACCACAACGCCCGGCTATTTTTTGGTTGCAGTTTGGCCGGGGCCGAGTTTGAACCCGCCACCCTCGGTATATGGGGCCGGCGCCTTACCGACTGAGCCACAGGCGCCGCCCATGTACATACTTTTTAAAAGCCTATATTCAACTCAGTGTGCATCTTACTGACAATTTCGCATCACTCTCCCACCTCCATCCCCAATCGCAGTGAAGTAGATAACTAAAAATATAGTCCTTGTTTTGTTATCAAGAAATCGTCCGCTCTCAATGCAGCCATCTTAATGGACTCAGCATTACCTGAATACCTAATAGACTTACTTACAAGGTTATGTCAGTGTTGCATGTGTTGACTTTCACAATTGACCAGGTGAGAAAACCACTTATTTTCTTCCTCTGACAGAGCTAAGAAAATGAATACCAAAAATGGATTGCTCAACCTGACTTACTGTACCCTCAATGAATCCCAACAATTAACAAAAAAAGAAAAAAAAATGGATTGCTCACTAGTAGGCTTAAAACTTTTCATCTGTTTTCCAACTTTTGGTAGAAATGTCATAGAGGTATGAGTTCCCTTTACTCTAGAAAAATCCTAACTATATTACCAAATTAACCATGTCATTAAATATACTTTTTTTTTTTTTGAGACAGAGTTTCACTTTGGCACCCTGGGTAGAGTACTATGGCATCATAGCCCACAGCAACCTCAAACTCTTGGGCTCAAGATATCCTCTTGCCACAGCCTCCTGAGTAGCTGGGACTGCAGGCGCCCACCACACACCCAGCTATTGTTAGTAGAGACAGCGTCTCACTGTAGCTCAGGCTAATCTCGAACTACTGAGCTTAAGCAATCCACCCACCTAGGCCTTCCAGAGTGCTAGGATTACAGGTGTGAGCCACTGCGATATTTAAGTTTATGCAACATTAAATATGTTACTTTATACAATAGTTCCACTTTTGTACCATTAATACTAATGCAGGGGGAAAAAACCAAGAAGATTCAAGATCATTACTGGTCTTAAGAGAGAAGGTCCACTTAATCCAATGCAGAGCACCAACTATATTTAGTACTACTACTTCAAACAGTAGTCTGCTATGTCCAGTGAAACAAACTATCTTGTGCTTTATCTCTTTCCCTTTCTTCTTAAGCATTCCCTTACCCACTTCATTGCTGTCTCATTTTTGTTTAATAAAATAGTCAGAAATTCTCCTAAAAAGCTACAAGCATCCAGAGAAAGGCAGCTCTATTATGAATTCTAAAATTTAAAAAGCCAAGCAAATTTTCATTTATGTAAATTACAGAAATAGGCAAAACTGTTCTAATGTTAGAAGCAAGCATGTAATTAGGGGAGAGGGTAACTTGTGACTGAAGGGAACACCAGGTAGGTTTCTGGAGTACCGGTGGAGTTTCATGTCCTGATCTCAAACTAGCATGCATTTTTCTGTATGTCTATCTGCCAATAAAAAGTGAAAAAATAAACAATGGAACTACAGTTACATCTCAAAGTACAGAAACAATATTATTCCTTATCAAATTAAAAGATTTAAGACTCAAAAAGTTAAACAGACATTAAAATGAAAAAAATTAATTTTCACAAACTTTATAAAACTCTGAAAGCAACAACCCTATACTTTATCTCTCACAGAAAAATGTACCATTACTAACCTGAAGGGCAAACCAGCTGGGGCATGTCCATGTTTTGTGTTGGATTCATTGGCTGGGCAGATACAATGGCAGGATCAAGTGTCTGATTTTCAAAATCCAGCATTGAATCCTACAAAGTTAAGGACATAATGGAAGTAAGTCAAATAATGCAAACATTTAAACTTTCTGTTAAACTGACTGACTAAAATGCACATACCTGTATGAAATTATAGGGCCCCTGCATTTGTGCCATAAGGTCTTGTACTCGCTGTCTTCTCACAAGGGGATCTGCCTGAGCCACTGGAGTCAAAGAGTGAGGCTCTGGTACTGAAGAGGATGCAGCTTGAGGTTGCTGCTGGAGTGAGTTTACCACCTAAAGTAAAAGAAGGGGAGAGGGAATATCAAAGAGTTCCTTTCATTATCATCAAGCCATCTATATTGTAAACAGAAGAATAGGCTTTAATGTAGTTACTCAAATTGACCACAATTATGCCAAATTTAACAAATGTCATCACTTCCACAGGATTACTGCATGGCATTTCATATTTACTTGTAAGCTGCTTTCAAAGAAAGACTGTCTGTGTTTACTTCCCAAATAATGTATTCTGCCAAAACTGTTACCCCTCCTATGGTCAATATAAAAAAATATATCTCACTCCCTGGTACATACAGTCAGCACACAAGAAGTGTTATGTATTATCATCATCAAGATTTGGGTTTCTTCCATACTCTTTTCTCTGCCAAAACCCTAGAATCAATCTCTATCATCTGATCTAAACTACTACAAACACCAAAGCTCATTCTCCTAGTCTTTCCCAGCTCTAATAACTTCCCCTCATTACTGTTCTTAATAATACCCTGCTTTGCCAGGAAATCCAGACAAATTTTTATTATGTCCAACTTATATTCCAGACCAAATGCAGTGGCTCATTCTATAATCCCATCACTTTAGGAGGCTAAGGCAGGATGATTGCCTAAGGCCAGGAGTTTGGGACCAGCAGAGCAAGAGTGAGACCCCATCTTTACAAAAAATAGAAAAATTAGCTGGGTGTGGTGGGCATGTGCCTGTAGTCTCAGCTACTTGGGATAGGCACAAGGATCATCCAAGCCCAGGAATTTGCAGGTGTACTGTGCTTGGATAACACTACTACACTCTAGCCCTAGGGACAAAGCAAGACCCTATCTCACAGAAATGGGGAAAAAAAAAGAGTGTATTCTGTCTGACTTTTAAAACTGGGTATGTCATACCTGTTGAGCCTAGGCAAATTGAAATCTTATTTCCTTTATAAACACTGAGTGAAACAAAAATTACTACATAAGACATCATCATAAAAAAACCAACGGATCTGTCAACTACTGACTGCTAGATGCTCCAAAAGTTCCTGTAAGCCTATATGGATAAGCTTTAAAAAGAAGGCCTACCTACCAGATAATAAGAGCAAACCATACTGGCACAAGGGTAAGTATAGTCTCAAATAAAACGCAAAACATACTTAACTACAAACCACTCTATGTTACTTCCCAACCTTTTCTACTATGCCAATACATGCCTTTCTTTCCAGCATTTAATAATACATAAGCTAATCGTTGATTTCTACATCTACATCCATGCTAATACATACCTATTATGTGGCTCCCATAAAAATATACACCCAATCTACTCCATCAAGTCTCAACTGGTTTGTACACCTGGTATAAAAAGCTGACCCTTGAACCTGTTTGAACTGCACAGCTTCACTTACATGCAAATTTTTTTCAACCAGTATTCAAAGGATGTGAAACCCAAGAACAAATGCAAGTTCCACATACTTGAGTATGTGTGAATTTTGGTATAAGTGGAAGTGGGGGTAAACTTGTGTCCTGGAACCAACCCTCCATGAGGACTGTAAATCACCATTTCAATATCTTTTAAACCTCCTACAACATTCCTGAACTACATTCCTTCATTCAGTGAATAAACACTATTTGGAGGAAGTTTCTAAGGGACAATATTTTCATCCCAACTAAGTAGCTTCCTAAGGTAAATGCCCAATTCTTGAAGGTACTGGCACAATTACAACACCTCTGGAGAATGTCCTGATAAAAGGATAATAAGAGAAAAGCATATTATACTCAGCTTAAAGTTATTTGTCCACACTTGGAAGTATAAAGGAAGACACCTAAAGGAGGATGAAAAGACAGGTACGACAATTGGTAAGGCTTTTTGACTATATATTAGAGGTAGCAAGGTACCGTTGAAGAAGTTCATAAGTAACTAGTCAAAGTTAACTTTTCTGATAATTAACTTGTGACAATGAATAAGGATGGTCTGGGGGCACTCAGAAAGTAGAAATATGAAGGTTGTCACTAAACTAGAGATGAGAACCTAGAAAAAAGGCATGGTAGTATCAGTTGAGAAACAACATCAAGAAACACAAGTAAAAGTCTACAGCCTGGCACTGGTTTGCCTGGTAACCCAGCAGCATTAGGGTGAAGGAAGAGTCCAAGAAACCTAATGCACTTCCTGCAACATAGGTTTGTCTGAAGGCTATGGATGTGAGAGCCTAGATTTTTACAGAGCAATGTGATATAAGAGAAAAATCATGTATTTTAATAAGTTAATCCAAAAATAACTTTGTATAATTTTTTATTAATTGGATCAGCAAAGCAGTAATTCTATTAAACACCCAGAGACAAATTCTTTAGGTGTAATGAGTTTATTACCATACCTGTACTACAATGTCGAAGACTAAAAAACCCAACTTTTTCTTGAGAGAAATAAAAGTCACTTATTAAAGACAAAGACATAAACCTTGCAATACAGAGAACTCTTACCTCAACTGTTTCAACTGTCCACTCATCTACCTGCTCCTTTTCACCACTGCTGAATTGTGTTTCTGCCATAAATTGTCTATTTACATACTGCAAAGCAAAGTAAAAGTTTAAGACTTCAGTTTGAAAGGCAGAAAAGTAAAGGTAGCATTATATAAAAATCATACCTCTGTTGATTCAACTTCACTTTGTTCAGTGTATTCTTCTGCTGGCTCAGGTTCTAAGAGGTTAAAAAAAAAAAGAAGCAAGCAGAGGAATTTTACATCAGTGAAAATACTCTGTATGATATCCCTAAGAATGGATACATGTCATTACACATTTGTCCAAACCCACAGAATGTCCAAAGCCAAGAGTAAGCCCTAATGTAAATTATAAACCTTGGGCGATAGTAACACCATGTTGGTGTAGGTTTATCAATTGTTAACAAATATTCAATTTTGTTGTGAACCTAAAACTGCTATAAATAAAATTTTTTACAAATACACAGAAAAGGACTGTGGACTAGTGGGTAGGGTGCCAGCCCCATATACCGAGGGTGGCAAGTTCAAACCCAGCCCCGGCCAAACTGCAACAAAAAAATAGCCGGGCATTGTGGCAGGCGCCTGTGGTCCCAGCTACTCCAGAGGCTGAGACAAGAGAATCACCTAAGCCCAGGAATTGGAGGTTGCTGTGAGCTGTGACACCACAGCACTCTACCAAGGGTGATAAAGTGAGACTCTGTGGAAAAAAAAAAAAAATACACAAAAAAGTGCAAGAAATCATTTTTAAAGTTAACAATTTAACATAAAACACTAAGAGAGGATGGGTACAATGGCTCGTGTCTATACTCCTAGCACTTTGGAAGCTGAGGCAGGAAGATCCTTGAGCCCAGGAGTCAAGATTACCTGAGCAGGCGGCACCATACACCGAGGCTGGAGGGTTCGAACCCGGCCCGGGCCAACTAAAACAATGACAATTGCAACATCACCAACAACAAAAAAAATAGCTGGGCATTGTGGTGGACACCTGTAGTCTCAGCTACTTGGGAGGCTGAGGCAAGAAAATTACTTAAGCCCAAGAGTTTGAGGTTGCTGTGAGCTGTGATTCAGGACAACAGCTTGAGACTATCTCAAAAAAACAAAAATCACCACAGCAAAAGTGAGATCCTGTCTCTACAAAAAATGTAGAAGTTGGCTAGGTGTGGTAGCACATGGTTGTAGTTCCAGCTACTAAGGACACTGAGGCAGGAGGATCACTTGAAACCAGGAGTTTAAAGTTGCAGTGAGCTGTGTGATATCACTGTACTCTAGCCAGGGCAGCAAAACAAATAATTTATTCCAAAATAAATTACTTTAGTTTCAACAGTAGTTATTCTAGATCAGATACAATGCAAATAAAAAGCTACTACATTAAAATTCCTTTCTGTTCTTCTAAGTAATGATTAAACAGTTATTCCCTGTTTTATTTAGTAAAGTATTACATAAAGGGGGGAGATCTTCAACCATAAATTTCAACAGTGTGGAATCCCACCTTCTAGTTTCAACCTACTCATAAAGTGCTTGCCATGTGCCAGGTACTACATGTTCACTTATTACTTTCTAACTGGGGAACCTGAAGTTGAATCCATGCAGTCTGATTCCAGAATCCATAACTTTTAGCCCTTATAAAATTTACACTCTAGTTCCAATCATACTTGGAATTTTACAAATCTACTTAAGAGTTATAATAAAAGTACTTAAAGTAAGTGTCTAGCTAGCTAGTTAGTATGATCCTAAGTCATTAGAAAAGACCCTTTGCCACTGAAGAATTTTTTTTTTTTTTTTTGTTTGAGACTGAGTCTCATTGGTAGAATGCCATGGCATCACAGCTCACAGCAACCTCAAACTCTTGGACTTAAGCGTTTTCTTGCCTCAGCCTCCCAAGTAGCTGGACTACAGGCACCCGCCACAACGCGTGACTATTTTGTTGTTGTTGTTGTTGCAGTTGTCATTGTTGTTCAGCAGGCCCAGGCAGGGCACAAATCCACCAGCTACAGTGTATGTGGCTAGCATTCCACTCACTGAGCTATAAGCGCCAAGCCACCACTGAGGAATTTATAGTTCAAGATTATGGAGTTAGAATCACCCCGTGATTTAAAAGAAGAAACCAGTTCATACTATTCACCTCATACACTGTCAGAATAAATAGCAACAAATTTGGGCATGCCAGACAAAAATCTACTTGAAAATCCTTCTAAGAGCTGGCCCTTACTCATAGTCCTACCCAGCATACCATAGCACAGAACTATCAGTTTGTAATATTAATCAAAAACAGGAAGACATATGCCTAATAACTGAATATTTCTGGGAATTACTCTTGATGTGCTTTGTCTTCACATTTCGTCATGCGTAAAGTTTCTTTAAAAATGTTGGGGGGGCAGCACCTGTGGCTCAAAGGAGTAGGGTACTGGCCCCATAAGCCGGAGGTGGCAGGTTCAAGCCCAGCCCCGCCCAAAAAAAAAAAAAGTGTGGGTCATGAATGATGGCTCACTCCTGTAATCCTAGCACTCTGGGAGGCCAAGGTGGGTGGATTGCCTTAGCTCACAGGTTCAAGACTAGCCTAAGTAAGAGTGAAATGCCATCTCTAAACATAGCCAGGCATTATAGCAGGTGCCTATAGTCCCAGCTACTCAGGAGGTAGAGGCAAGAGAATTGCTTGAGCTCAAGACTTTGAAGTTGCTGTGAGCTATGACGCCACAGCACTATACCAGGGGTGAAAAAGTGAGACTCTGTCTTAAAAAAAAAGTGTGTCAGGCAGTGGTTCTGCCTATAATCCTAGTACTCTGGGAAGCCAAGGCAGTGGATCGCCTAAGCTCAGGAGTTCAAGACCACCCTGAGCAAAAAGCAATCTCTAACTCCCATATCTACTAAAAATAGAAAAAAAAATATAGCCCGGCATTTTGACAGACGCCTGTAGCCCCAGCTACTTGGGAAGCTGAGGCAAGGGGATCTCTTGAGCCCAAGAGTTCGAAGTTGCTGTGAGCTAGAAGTCACGGCACTCTACCTAAGACAATGAGACTGTGTCCAAAAAATAAAAAATGAGTGTACATAAATAATAAGTATAACACTAAAGCCTATAATAAAATACAGTAAAACCAGGACCCGAAAATGAAATACAGATCCATTAAGTACTTACCAGCTTCAGCTACCTGGTCTTCAACTGTAGGTGCTGAGGCTGCCTCTTCTTCCTCACACAAACCATTCTGGTGGTTGTGGGTGCTATCAAAGTAGTTTGACTGAAAAACACGCTCAACAATTTCCTTTAGAACTTTGTCTAAAAAAGAATATGAACTATGTTAGAATTATCTGGGAACACATAACTTGAAAAAGATTCAATATTCTACATAATATTGTAGTTAAAAAAAACCTTATCAATTCTTACTAAAACATATATATATAAAAAAGTAAAATTTCAGCAAGAACAGTATAGAGAGAATAAGAACTTATTTATATTAAATTGTGTGTATTTTAAATAAATAAGAAAAAAGCAGACATTTAATATTTATTCATTCAAAAACCATTTACTATTAACACCTACTATGTTAGGCAATGTGATAGATACAAAACAATATGTAAAAAGATACAGTTATCTACCCTCCTTAAGCTTATAATCTAACAACATAAGAGGTATCAAATACAAAAACAGTAAAATTACTACACAGAGGTACAGTAGACTGGACCTAGTCAGGGTGAGGCTTTCCTGAAATATGCGCTCTAAGAGATAAGACCTATCTAGAATAGGAGAGAAAAGTATTCCAAGTTAGAGAAAATAGCACTACAAAGGTCTGTACAAAGAAAGGTGCCCAACACAAGAGAAAGAAAGAACTGCCACTCTGGCTGAAGAGCTGAGAATAAAAAAAAAAAAAAAAAAAAGGTGAGGTTGAAAAAACTGGTAAGAACCAGACCCTAATTGGCCTTAAAGTTAAGGAACATATATATAAAATATAACTGAAATGAAGGCATTACAAGATTTAAAGGGAGGAAAAATGGATGGATTCAGTTAAGTGACTACATTAGCCAAGAAGAAAAAGGCATGAAAGAAAAAAAGTAAACCAATTCAAAACACATTTTAAAAACAAACAGAAATTGTCAGAATCTGATGTATTAGGATATAAAAACAGTGAAGGGCAGAGGGGGAAATACATGAAGAATTACTGCTCTCAATTTCCCGGCCTGGTAGAGATTTAGCAGAAAAGTTCCCTGACAGGTCACTGTACAGGAAAATAAAACTTCTAAACACTTTATTATACCAAAGTATTCTAAAATTAAGGCTAATATAACTATTACCAACAACTCTTTGAATAATGAACACTTCATAGATTAACCTTCTTTTACGTCAGAGACTTCTGACTCAAAACTACCTATTTTCAAAAACTTACAAATTAAAGTTACATATACATAAAAACACTAATTTCGTACATTACTGCCTTCGTATTGCCTATAAAGATGTTACAGTCCTAAAATATGGCAACAAGATTAAGTAGAAAATAACCCCCAGTACAAGTGAAACTTAGTAAATGTAGAATATAAATGTCTTAACACAATAACTAAGAAAATGCCAGGAAGGCTATGTTAACCAGTGTGATGAAAATGTGTCAAACGGTCTATAAAACCAGTGTATGTTGCCCCATGATCGCATTAATGTACACAGGTATGATTTAATAATAAAAAAAAAAAGAAAGAAAATAACCCCCAAACTAGCTTAGAGGTTTAATAGCCTTGTTACTCCTTAACAATGCTCGTGAAAATTTAAAATTTCATCAGGCTTAAACTAAAACTGCTTTTTTAAGTTAACAAGCTTATAGACACTGGTAACAGAACTAAAAGCAAGTTTTTTTTTGTTTTGTTTTTTGAGACAGTCTCACTATGTCGCCCTCGGGCTGTGGCATCACAGGGTACAGAACATCAAACTCTTGGGCTTAAGCGATTCTCTTGCCTCAGCCTCCCATGTAGCTAGGACTACAGGTGCCCACCACAACATCCAGCTATTTTTTAAAAGCAAGAAGTTTTAAAAATATTTTTGTAAAGAAATACAGACTACAATAAAAGTTAACAAACCAAGAAAAAATTTCACCTATTTTTTGTTGATGAAAATGATTTCTTTCATGAAAAGAAGTAAAAGGACTGACCTAACATATGACATATTCATTTCCTTAAAGCAAATATACTCTAAATTTTGCCAACTAAACCTCACAGTTTTACCTAGTAAAGCTTATAATCCCATTCAATTTATTATCAACCAATAGCTAAAAACAAGGTATAATTATACAGATACTTTTACTTTATTATGTTCAAAAATCTACTTCCCAACTTCAACCTTGTAAATAAGCAAAGACTAGAACCTGTTCTATGATTTACTAGAGTTAAAAACTAAAATTCCTAATTTACTCAGAAAGTGAAACTTAAATGTCCTTTTAAAAAAACACACGTAGTTGCACATTTGTGCAACTGGTCTAGGAATCAGCATTTTTAAAATACAGAAAAAATTAATGTACTCAACTAGCAGAAGTCTGAGAAAAAAATAAGTGACCATGAGTGTAAGGTATAAAGATGCAATACATGTTATTCACAAAACTTTCAGCCATAAAAAGGAAAAACAGTTCCTATCTAATATCTCGTGTTAATCTGTCCACCTTAAGCACAGCTAAGTTACACATAAAACCATTTAAGTTAGGACTACCATCTTTACAGATTTTTGGTTATTTGTTGCTGTTTTGATTTACACACAACATGAACAAGCACATACACATAATAAGATATAAAAAGGAAATACAGGGTGATGTCTGTGGCTCAAAGGGGTAGGGCACCGGCCCCATTTGCCGGAGGTGGCGGGTTCAAACCCAGCCCCGGCCAAAAACTGCAAAAAAAAAATATATATATATAGCAAAAAGTAGAAGAATGTTATTTACTTCTAAATTTTCTTCAATAAATATTACTTTTAAATAGCAAAAACTGATTCTTAAAGAGTCTTTGTTCCACAATTAAAATTATCAGTGATACTCACAAGTGGTTCCGCACACAGATTTTTCCTTTCCTTCCAGCAAGTCCCACAGGTGAATGGAGGCATGTTCATATTGCTCATTCAACCTTATAATAATTAAATAGCTGATTAATTACCTTTCAGTTGTCAACTTAAAGCAATACTTAGAAGTTTCCATTATCAAAGACTACTATACCTCAAGTTCATGTCCCGTTCAGGATCTACTAACTTGTAGAATTCATCCAACAATGACAATTCCTCTTCAGATAATATTGGTACTCCATTCAAACCTTGTTTCAGGTCAGTTCGTATTTCATCATCTCCCAATTTGTCCAAAACATATTGCAGTTCAAGCACAGTTTTTAAACGTTTCTGTTCAGCTTCTTCTCTCATAAGCTGTTCCCGACGTGCTGTCTTCTTTATTGTTTTCTGAATCTGCAAAATATAAATATAAAATGAATTCTATAGAACTCATTTACTTCATTCCATTTCAGGTCCAGCATAAATAAAACATATTTCAGTCAATGCGTGAGATGTGACCCCAATACACAAAATGATTATTCTCAACTTACAAATATAATTTAAAACATAATCTGTTTTAAACACCTGTTAGAAATTCAGAACAGATCTTTCCCTGAATGTATTATACTACTAAAATGTTACTAATGAAAAAATGTATAGGGGGTTTGCTTCTAAATAATCTGGAGGACACAGGGGGCAAGGAAATAGATGTATATTTATGTAAAATATGATTGTCCATGATATAACTGTAGAAGGTGGGTATAAATCAGTACACAGAGGTTCATTATAATCTCTTCTTTAGTTGTGTATATATTTTTGAAATTTTCCTTAATTAACAGTATAAAAATCAGAAATTATTGAGAAATTTTAAGAATTTAGGAATTAAAATTTTCCATACTGAAAAAATATAACAATTAGAATTAAAACCTGGCCAGGGTTGTGGGATGGGCCTCTGCCAGCCCCAAAGCAGGAATGGGAGCGGGAGGTACTGGCAGGAGAGAAGTCCAGGGCAACCCCAGGCAGGGCCTGCGGGGGGGGGGCGGGCGGTGTTCCAGGATGCTGAACGCCCCTTCCCAGCAGCGCGGAGGGCCGCAGCAAGGTACCTTTGAAACAGGGCAGAAGTCTTATGGATTGGATCTGACAGACCAAGAGTGGAAAGGATTTAACAGAACTGAAAGGCAGGTTAATAGAAGTAACTGAAGAACTTAAAAAGCACAGCAGAAAAGATGACTGTTGGATCTGCATAAGATGGCTCGTTTGGAGTGCCACCAAGGGTGGGGAGGAGGAGGTCATGAGGGCAGCCGGCTCAGACCTGTTCGACCAGGTTCATCGCTGGGTCAATTATGAATTGATGCTGAAAGAATGCCTGGTGGGCAGGATGGCCGTTAAGCCTGCTGTGCCGAGAGGCCTGGTGTCCAGGAGCCAGGCGGCGGATGCATCTGCCAAGGAAGGCCCAGGGAAGGGGCCCAGTCCTCCAAGCTATGACTGGTTCCAAACAGACTCTTCAGTGACTATTGCCATATATACTAAACAGAAGGATATCAAATTAGACTCAATAATAATTGATAATCAGGATGATTCCTTCAGAGCGAAAACAATTATCAAGGATTATTCGTATCTTATACATATAAGGCTAAGCCATGAAGTTCAGGAAGATTTTTCTGCAAGTATTATTGAGAATGTCGGAAAATAGAGATTGTCCTGAAGAAAAAAAAGAATACTTCGGGCGGCGCCTGTGGTTCAAGGAGTAGGGTGCCGGTCCCATATGCCGGAGGTGGCGGGTTCAAACCCAGCCCCGGCCAAAAAAAAAAAAACATTTTGAAAAAAAAAGAATACTTCATGGAAATGTCTTGGTCATCCCTTGGAGAATCATAATTCATTTATTCCAAGAAAAGATGCAGGTCTGCACTACAGAGAGTGCCAGTTATTTTCCAAGGAAGATGTTACTCACGACACAAAGCTTTTCTGTTAAAAGTTGCCACCAAGCAGTCACCTTCAGATGCCCGTCGGGCAGCACGTTTACCTCAAGGTGACCATTACAGGTGCAGAAATAGTGAAGCCATACACACCTGTGTCTGACTCCTTACTCTAAGAGTTCAAAGAACCAGTTCTTCCCAACAATCAGTACATGTACTTTTTGATCAAAATCTACCCTGCTGGCCTCTTCACACCTGAGCTTGACCATCTTCAGATTGGAGATTTTATTCCTATAAGCAGTCCTGAATGCAATTTTAAAATATCCAAGTTCCAAGAACTGGAAGACCTCTTTCTGTTGGCAGCAGGAACAGGCCTCACACTGATGGTCACAACCCTGAACTTCGCTTTGACTCGTGTGCCGTGCCTCAGGAAAGTGAAGCTAATGTTCTTCAATAAAACAGAGGATGACATAATTTGGAGAAGCCAACTGGAGAAATTGGCATTTAAAGATAAAAGATTTGATGTTGAATTTGTTCTCCCAGCACCTACTTCTGAATGGACTGGCAAGCAAGGACACATTTCACCAGCTCTTCTTTCTGAATTCTTGAAAAGAAATTTGGACGAATCCAAAGTCTTCATCTGCATTTGTGGGCCAACACTGTTTACAGAGCAGGGAGTGAGACTGTTGCATGATCTGAACTTTTCCAAAGATGAGATCCACTGTTTTACAGTTACAATATAATGAAGAGCTGCCATTGTCTTTTACTCAACTAGTTTATCTGAATTTGTCATCATTCAGGTTTTTTAAAAACACTTTTGTATATAATAAAAGGTTAACTAGAAAAAAATTTAAATAAATAAATAAAAGCCCTGGTCAACTAAAAAAGAAACTCAACCACAGCAACAATAAAAAAGCTTAAAAATCTTATCTATATCTAGCTCCTCTATGGAAAAAATGAGTTCCAAAGTACCTACTACTGACTCACAGGAGATGTCAAAACCCACTAACACCCTCTTCCCCGAAACAATCCACTGCTGGTTTTTTCATAAAGGGACTCCACAGAGTGGCATCTGTGGCTCAGTGAGTAGGGCGCCAGCCCCATATACCGAGGGTGGCGGGTTCAAACCCAGCCCCAGCCAAACTGCAACAAAAAATAGCCGGGCGTTGTGGCAGGCGCCTGTAGTTCCAGCTACTCAGAAGAGGGTGAGGCAAGAGAATAGCCTAAGCCCCAGAGCTGGAGGTTGCTGTGAGCTGTGACGCCATAGCATTCTACCAAGGGCGACAAAGTGTGACTCTGTCTTTAAAAAAAAAAAAAAAAAAAGCCACTCCAACATATTAAAAACAGTGACTAGAACTAATTTGTTTTTATGAATGAGATGCTAACAGAGAAAAAGAAAGTAGCAGTAAAAGAACTAAGTATGGGGCGGCGCCTGTGGCTCAGTGAGCAGGGCGCCGGCCCCATATACCAAGGGTGGCGGGTTCAAGCCCACCCCCGGCCAAACTGCAACAAAAAAATAGCCGGGCATTGTGGTGGGCGCCTGTAGCCCCAGCTATTCGGGAGGCTGAGGCAGGAGAATTGCCTAAGCCCAGGAGTTGGAGGTTGCTGTGAGCTGTGTGACACCATGGCACTCTACCGAGGGCAATAAAGTGAAACTCTGTCTCTACAAAAAATAAATAAATAAATAAATAAAATAAAAAATAAAAAAAGAACTAAGTATGGATGTATTTTTCCCACTGTATTCTTTTCTCTTCACTGGAAAGCGTGAAGGGAAAACATCAGCCAAACTCAAATATCTCCTTCCTTCTCTCTAATGTCTAGCAATAGCCTGGCGAGAGAGAAAGGTCTTTCAAGAGGCATGGCAGTGTTTTCTCTCTCTTTTTTTTTTTAAAGATAAGAATCTGAAGCTGTCACCCTGGGTAGAGTGCCATGGCATCATCATAGCTCACAGCAACCTCTAACTCTTGGGCTCAAGCAATCCTCTTGCCTCAGTTTTTCTATTCTTAGTGAGACGGGGTCTCACCCTTGTTCCAACTGGTCTCAAACTCGTTGAGGTCAAGAAATCCACCCACCTCAGCCTCCCAGAATGCTAGGATTACAGGCACGAGCCACTGCACCCTGCTTTCATGATCTGTAATGTGACAGTGTTTTCATTCTCACCTTTTCTCACTTCTTGAGCCTTACAATGAACTGAGCAAAAACCAAAATAGGAGCATAAGAAACCTCTAAAGGGAGATTTGAGGAAGGAAACTCGGGAAGAATGATGAAGGTTACAGTTACAAAACAAATCCACAATGGTAGCAAAGTGGGTAGTAGAATACATGATATCTTAGCAATAAATGGTGAATGGAAGTGTTTGTAAGCAAAAGATGAGATCTGAGCTAGGGTGGTCAAGAAAAGCTTTCAAGGAGAAAATGTAATCTACTAAGATTGACAAGCTTTTCAATCTTGAGACACAGTTTAAGTGTAAAGAGGTCTTTACAGGTAACTGGAGCTAGAGGCAGGAAACATACAAAGAGGTGGGAATGAGAAAGGAAATCAAAAAAGCAAAAGAAATAAGAAAATACAGAAAGCTATTCTGGATGAATTGAGCAGTTTGAGACGGAAGAAGGTGAAGGCAAGAAAAGCTGGAGCTAAAGTAAAGAAGGTCCGGAATGTAAAACAGAAAAGTATTTAATAATTATGGAAAATATACCAGAGGATCAGAGTTAAGTAAAAGAACTGCCAATGAAATCAAAACTCATCGAGAAAATTCCTTAAAACAGTGTTAAAATTGAAGCAAAGGAGGACAGAAGCATTTTATTTATACAGTACCAGTAGCTTCAGAAATAGATGTTATATTAAATCCTGTTTCTGCAACCCAGTAAGAAAAAGAAATGGGGCAGGTTTTGGCTCGGCACCCCTAGGTCACTGGTTATGGGCATCAACTACATACCCTGAGGCAGGAGGGTTCGAACCTCAGCCAGGCCTGCTAAACAGTAACTACAACAGCAACAACAAAAAATAGCTGGGCATTGTGGCAGGCGCCTATTATAATCCCAGCTACTTGAGAGGCTAAGGCAAGAGAATCACTGAAGCCCAAGAGTTTCAGGCTGCTGTGAGCTATGACGCCATGGCAGTCTACCAAGGGCAACACAGTGAAACTATCTCAAAAAAAAAGAAAAGAAAAGAAATCGGGCAAGTTTTAATCAAGCTAAGTAGAGCAAATCCTTACCTCAGTGCTATGTTTTTGTTTGTTTGTTTTTGGCCAGGGCTGGGTTTGAACCCACCACCTCTGGTATATGGTGCCACCCAGTGCTATGTTCTGAATGTGTCCCCTAAAATTCATATGTTGGAAACTTAATCACCCCAATACAGCAGTGCTGGAAGGTGGGGCCTTTTGAGAAGTTAGAGCAGAGCTCTCATGAATGGATTAACAATGCTACATAAGAAGGGCTTGGAGGTTTTGCTTTCTTGCCCTAAGCCTTCCACCACACGAGGACACAGTAAGAAGGCTAGATGCCAATGCCTTGATCTTAGACATCCCAGCTCCAGAACTATGAGAAATAAATTCCTATTCTTTATTAATCACCCATAATCAGGTATTCTCTTACAGCAGCATAAAACTGAATAAGACACTGGATAGAAACAAAATTACATTTTCTTTTTTCAGGCTGATCCTTCTTCAACCAGATGAACTAAGAAATGATAATGTTACATGCCTGAAATATGCTACGCATAAAATCTTGTTCTTAACACAACCCTTAAGATAAGTACAATTATTATCACATTATCAATATTACAGATTAGAAAACTGACACACTACGGTGGCCTTTCCTCCTCAATCCCCCTTCTACTGGTTCTAATTCTCTGGTCTTACTATTAAGTGGAAGAATCAGTATTCAAACCAGGCAGTCTGCTTCTAGAATCAAATCTCTTTTTTTTTTTTTTTTTTTGTTTTGTTTGTAGAGACAGTCTTTCTTTATGGCCCTCGGTAGAGTGCCATGGCATCACACAGCTCACAGCAACCTCCAACTCCTGGGCTTAAGCAATTCTCTTGCCTCAGCCTCCCGAGTAGCTGGGACTACAGGCGCCTGCCACAACGCCCAGCTATTTTTTGGTTGCAGTTCAGCTGGGGCCGGGTTTGAACCCGCCACCCTCGGTATATGGGGCCGGCGCCTTACTGACTGAGCCACAGGCGCCGCCCAGAATCAAATCTCTTAATGACTGTACTATACTGTCTCTCCTCGTGTAAGTAATTACTTTTCATTTCAGCCAATCAGAGACAACTTTATATAGTCATAAGTCATTTAACAATGGGTATACATTCTGAGAAATGCAGTTAGACAATCTTGTCTTTGTACAATCATGAGGGTGTACTTACACAAACCTAGGCAGTATAGCCTAATACACACTTAAAACTGTATGATATAATCTACACTCCCTAGGCTACAAATCTGCACAGCATGTTACTATACTGAATAGGATAGGCAACTGTAACATGACGCGAAGTAGTTGAGTATCTAAATGTATCTAAAATAGAAATGGTTCAGTAAAAATACAGCATTATCATTTTATGAGACCATCATCATATATACAATACAATTCTCTAAGTTTAGTCCTCTCCACATAAGGTGACATTTATTCAGAAGACTTAATTTTCTGGTCTCAACAAATCATTTGATGCTGTTTGTACTTGATTTTTGTCCTATTCCCAAAGCTTTTGTCACATCAAAAGGTGCTTAGGAATAACCCCCCATTCTGCTGGCTCAATGGTTTATATAAGAGCAATATATCCATCTGCTATATCTCTTTAAGATCCCTAACGGTGATAATAATTATCAATTATATAAATAAGCCTTTTTATGTTCCAACAGTTAATGGAATGGGGAGACAGTCTTTAGACATAAAGGAATATATGGAAAATAAACATCTACTATATAATATATACCTTCGCAGCTAATTTCTTTAACCAATGACAAAACTTTAACTACTCTACATGTTTATCATAACTCAAACTCATAGTCTTTTTTTTTTTTTTGACGGGCGTTGTGGCAGGCACCTACACTCCCAGCTACTTGGGAGGCTGAGGCAAGAGAATAATTTAAGCCCAAGGGTTAAAGGTTGCTGTGAGCTATGACACTACAGCACTCTACTGAGGGCAACAAAATGAGACTATGTCTCAAAAAAAAAATTATTTTTTACTTACATCTTGACTTAATGCCATGAAACTCCTCTGTAGTTCTTTTGCAAACTCCAAGTTATTTGTGACTTCCTGGTACTTAGACACAGCATCCTAAAATGACAAAGACAGACCCCAACTTTACCAGAAACACAAAGAACCACAAAATTAATTTTCTTACTTAAAATAGTGAGCATAAAATCTTTAATAAAAAAAGTAACATCTTTACCAGCTGATCTTGATTAAGCCTTTCCCCTTTGTTCATTCGTTCCTGATAATCATCAAGCTTCCCCTGTATTAAAAGAAAAAAAAAAATTACATTCCATAGTGAAGGTCTATAGCAGCTTAACCATGCTAAAACAGCAAAACCCATATAATTCTCTAAGTTTGTCACAAATTTTTCCTTACACATACTTTTAAGATATATTTCAGCTTATATATATAACTTTTTAGATATACTCCTGAATGATTTCAAATACTATACTATAAACCCATGATATTAACAAACATTCCTTATTCTTTAGATTACTCAAAAGTAGATATGCATCAAATGGGCCAAACGTAGGGTTCCTATCCACGTGGGTGAGGTCCACAGTTTGGTTTAAAATCCTGCTTATAACCCAAGTAAGCATATCAGACATTTATAAAGTTCTAAATTTTTAGGACTCCCTCCTGACCAGTCAAAGAATTTATGTGAATGGGCGACATAAAAAGTGCATATTTTTCCTAAATAAACCCATGGGTATATTATCTTTGATGTACTTCATCCATTTATCCTGAACAAGATAACTACCACAACATCTATGGGCTATATACTAGTCAACAGCTTTGCTCTGTCAGTATAAGGGCAAGTACAGAAAACTAACTTCTGGATTAAAATCATTTACTGCTAAGATGAAAATACTGGAGGTTTTCTAAGCTACTATGAGGTAATACAACAGAGTTAAGAATTATTATTATTGGGCGGTACCTATGGCTCAAGGAGTAGGGCGCTGGCCTCATATACTAGAGGTGGCGGGTTCAAACCCGGCCCCAGCCAAAAACAAAAAAACAAAACGAAAAAAAAAATTATTATTATTATTAAAAGGGTTAGAGTAGAGGAAATAAGTAGAAATCTAAATTAAGGGGAATAGATTTAAAATAATCACAATAAATTATGAAAATACACAGTTCCTTATGCCTTAGCAATAAAAAAACTAAGAAACAAAATACAAAGTAAAGATCTGACAAAGGTCATTCAGAGCCACAGAAACCAGTCTACTTTTACCATTTACCATTGCTTTCAATGGCAATAAGGTTTTTTTAGGTCTAATGATCCATTTCTTTGTACCAGAAGAAACATGGCAACTTGCATAACCATTCTACCCTAAATTAAAAAGCCTAATTCTTTAGTTATAATGGAGGCAAATAAAACCAATTATTAAAACATTAAATAAAGGCTAATAAAAGTATCCCACTTTATTCTTAGAGAAACTATTTCCCACAAGCTGTAAGCCTCCAACTAAACTCATATAAAAACATAAGTCTACTGGTAGAAAAAAGTGAAGTTTTTATGCTGATCAGGCAGACCTAACCCCAAGTACAAGAGATATTCCCAACCACCTCCAATGCTCTAAGAATCAACAGATAGTTCATTCTCTTTTAAGAGGATAGGCTATCATTCTTTTAAGAAAATAACTTAAAAAAATAAAATAAAATAAAAAACTAATCAAGATTTGCTTTTTTTTTTTTATGACTTAAGACTGTTGTTGTTTTTCCAGTTTGTCCAGGGCCGGGCTCAAACCCACCACCCTCAGCACATGGGGACCACGCCCCACTGGTGCTGCCCGACTTATGCTATATTATAATCAGAATTCCTCTATTTAAAAACATATAGATAACAGAAAATATACAAATAGAAGGACCTAAAATTCAGTCCTAATACACAGTTAATTGGTACTAGCAAAAGAAAAACTGCTATTAACTTATATTTGGCATTTATTACATTCCCTTTCCTTCTACGATATTATACATTTTTCAAAGAAAGTGTTGCTTAATCTAGAAAGGGATACACATAAGTGTACTATACTTCCCTCATGAGTTAGTGTTTATATACCTAATGAAAACAGATGTCAAATCAAATTCCTAAAAAAAGCTGTGTATATATGAAAATAAATACAGAATGATAAACCAAAAAAGATAAGAATGACACCTAAGCAGTTGATTTATGGGTAGAACTGCTCTCCTTTTGCTTTGTTTTGTACAAAAATTGCAACTTAAATATTTTGCAATTAACATATAATATAAAGATAACTAGAATTCCATACTATATAAGAAAAGGCTAAGAGTGTTCTCTATTTAGGGAAAAATATTACAAAAATAAAAATGCTAATAAGATTAACAGATTTCAGGGCATTATCGGAAGTCCTGGACATGAACCTATACTACCCTATACTACCCTAAATAGTAAGAAAGCTATCCTATAGTAGAAAAGCTCCCATTTTCTACACAATAGCAAATATAATATTCATCCAACCCAAGAGCTATGGCAGATTACATTTTCCAATGATAGCTACGTATCTGCAGTCTCACATACTGCTCTACAATGTGACCTTGGCATACCTCAATTAGGAATTGGTCCAATTCTTCTGCCATTGTATCTGAGTTTCAACCAATAAATTACAGTGAAAGTGATGCTGAATGACTTCCAAGACTGAGTCATAAAAGCAATGTAACTCTGCCTTATTTGCTGATGACTAAAAACACTTGTGTTTGGAACCCTGAGCCATCTAACCCTCAAGTTGCATACTTTGAGGAAACCAGTCCATGAAGAGAAAGGTCTCATAAAAAAAGCTCTGGTCAGGCGGCACCTGAGGCTCAGTGAGTAGGGCACTGGTCCCATATATCAAGGGTGGCAGGTTTGAAACAAGACCCAGCCAAACTGCTACAAAAAATAGCCAGGCGTTGTGGCGGGCGCCTTCAGTCCCAGCTACTCAGGAGGCTGAGGCAAGAGAATCGCCTAAGCCCAAGAGCTGGAAGTTGCTGTAGGCACTCTAACAAGGGTGACAAAGTGAGACTCTATCTCTTTTTTTTTTTTTTTTTTTGGCCGGGGCTGGGTTTGAACCCACCTCCCACCACCTCCGGCATATGGGACTGGCGCCCTACTCCTTGAGCCACAGGCGCCGCCCGAGACTCTATCTCTTTAAAAAACAAAAGAAGCCTCTCTGGTCAGCAATCCTAGTGTTAGCCCAGGCACCAGACAGGTGAGTGAACAAGTCTTTGTCTTCCTACCTAAGGCTCAAGAGTCATGGAACAGAGACATCAACCTTGTTGTTTCCTTTCTAAATCCCTGACAGGAAAAATGCATGAGCAAAATAAAATGTTGATTTGAAACCCTTAACACATCTGGATTAATCTGTCACACAGCCAATAACTGAAAATGAAAAAGAAAAAGGTTGAAAGAGAAATGAAAAGAAAGAAAAAGCTTCTATGTGAAATAGCTTCATACTACACACTTTCAGGGAATATTCTGTCAAGAGAAAACATGCGAGAAACATCTCTGTACAAAATAAAGATCTATGCATTTGATTAAAGCTCCTATTCCTATCTACTTTGATTTTGTATTATTGTTAACATGTCCATAGTTTTTCGATCCATAACATGAAAGACTACTACTAATACCACAAGACATGAGTTTACTGTGAGGGAAGAAGTGTGTATGTCATAAATGAACAATAATCTCAAGAACATTTAACAGGCCATTTTCAAAAAGCAGACCACAGTCCCTTGGTCACAGATTCCTTATAACTAGTGAGCTGAATTACCCAATCAAAAAATGTAGCAAATCATATATAAGGAAACTATAGGTCTTCCAAGAAATATTTTTTCTTTTTTTTTTTCTCTCTCTCAGTAGAGTACCATAGCATCACAGCTCACAGCAACCTCAAACTCCTGGGCTTAAGCGATTCTCTTGCCTCAGCCTCCCAAGTAGCTGGGACTACAGGTGCCTGCCACAACGCCCAGCTACTTTTTTTTTTTTTTTTTTTTGTAGAGACAGAGTCTCACTGTACTGCCCTTGGTAGAGTGCCGTGACGTCACATGGCTCACAGCAACCTCTAACTCTTGGGCTTACGCGATCCTCTTGCCTCAGCCTCCTGAGCAGCTGGGACTACAGGCGCGCGCCACAACACCCGGCTATTTTTCTGTTGCAGTTTGGCCGGGGCTGGGTCCGAACCCGCCACCCTCGGCATATGGGGCCAGCGCCCTACTCACTGAGCCACAGGCGCGCCCAGCTACTTTTAAAGAGGAGGTCTCACTCTGGCTCCCCCTGCGAACTCAGGCATTCCACCGTCTCTGCCTCCCAAGTGCTGGGATTACAGGCGTGAGCCACCACACCTGGCCCCAAGAAATATTTTTCCAATCACAATTTTAAAGTTTTATTATAGCATTACACAAATTCTTCTATGGCTGTCAACACTTTCTACACTACTGTTATAAATATCTTAGCCCCCAAGCTTCAGGAAACAGGATCCTGAGTCTGGTCAAAGTTCCTAAGAAATGGCACTCTTCTCAGTAAATACCAAAACTTGCTAATAAAACTGCAGTATGACTGTAAAAAACTTTTACATTATAGGGCACTAGTTTTTTCTTTATCTGTATAATACAGGATCTACAGGCTTCTAAGGCACATAGGACTTTATCACCACAGAATCTGAGATGGAAGGGATTTCTGTTCACTATTATAGTGTATAATGAGATTTTTGCAGAAACCCTAAGTTGGTCTAGGAAAGCAATTCTCAAAGTGTAGTCCCCAAGCCAGCACATCAGCATCAGCTGGGAACATGTTTGAAACCACCCTAGACCAAGTGAATCAGAAACTCCCAGAGAGGGACCCAGCAATTTGTTTTATCAAGCCCTCTGGGTAATTCTGATACATGCCTAAGTCTCAGAAACAATTGTCTAGGTCAAATAAATTGTAATTCCCTTGTAATTTCACTTAGTAACTATTGCATAAGAAAAGATCCATTGGGCGGTGCCTGTGGTTCAAAGGGGTAGGGCACTGGCCCCATATGCGGGAGATGGCGGGTTGGAACCCAGCCCTGGCCAAAAAAAAAAAAAAGAATAAGAAAAGATCCATTTATGATTTGAACCCTTAAGGCAGTGAGTTTCCACCTTTTTTATCTAAAGACGCACTTGAAGCTATAGTGGCGCACTTAAAACTACATTGATCAAAAAGAAAAAAAAACATATTTAATGTGCTTTGAACTTTTTTTTTTTTTTTGTAGAGAGAATCTCACTTTATCACCCTCGGTAGAGTGCCATGGCATCACACAGCTCACAGCAACCTCCAACTCCTGGGCTTAAGTTGCTCACAGCAACCTCCAACTCCTGGGCCTCCCGAGTAGCTGGGACTACAGGCGCCCGCCACAACGCCCAGCTATTTTTTGGTTGCAGTTCAGCCGAGGTCGGGTTTGAACCCACCACCCTCGGCATATGGGGCCGGCGCCTTACTGACTGAGCCACAGGCGCCGTCCTGCTTTGAACTTCTTTTGAAAATAATTTAATTAATGACCAAGAGAATTGCATAAGCCCAAGAGTTAGAGGTTGCTGTGAGCTGTGACATCAATAGCACTCTACCGGAGGGCGGTACAGTGAGACTGTCTCTACAAAAAAAAAAAGAAAATTAATGACCTTTAAAAATGTTCATGACACATCTAAGATCCTCTCAGGGCACATCAAGGCAGTTGAAAAATCACTACCTTTAACAAGTTACCACCTTTCATTAACAAAAAGTAACTACTTACACTTTTGTTACACATTGCATGGGAGCTGAAGGCCCAAAAGAGTATTTTATGATTAAACTCACTGGTGAATGGCAAAATTTGAACTACAAAGATAAAGCCTCTTGGAGACAATTTTTTGGTCTAATTTATTTTCTACTTTTCAAAATGAAAATAGCTTGCTCCATCCTGCAATCTCAACTCATTCCTAAGTGGCCTTCGCTGATAAAGGATACGATAACTGCACTTCTCCAAACACTACAATTTGCCTAATCTTCCAAAGACCAGACTACACAGAGACAAATACCACCTGTTCAAAAGGCTGACACTAAGCCCAATTTAAAAAAGTGTCTATGTGGGGCTAAAATTTACAGTATGAACCAAGTCAATAAATAAGGACTTGTTTCACACTGACAGATCCAACATTAATACCAAAACAAAAAAAGAGAGGGGCAAAGATGGGAGTAAAAAGGGCTCCAGGTAAACATCCTGTTCTTCCCAAAGCTAGAATATGGCCACAAGACAGATGGGTTGACTACTCATGTCAAACATACGAAATGAGTATTAACCTCTTTTCCCTAAAGAATGGAGCCTTTTTCCTAGCAGAAAAAGATACCTTCATCAGAAAGCCTACTACATTATAATACTGCTCTCAGAGTCTGTCTTAAAATTCAATTTAAGATTCCTTACCCTGAGCATCGTGAATGTATTAAAAATCTATTTCTACCACCACACATGAGCAAAGATAAAAAATCAGGCCATTTCCTACATTACCAGAAGTCTTTGAAGGGAAGTCAGGGATAGAGTTATGATTACACCTAGAAGACTATCTGCATGTGGTACTGGGAAATAATTATCCCAACAAGTGCTACCCATTCCCACTCCATCTTTGTTTCTTCCTTGCTTTTAGATGTGTTGACCACATTCACTAAGTGACAAGCATTCAAATTTAAACCTTCAGGCACTATTATCAATCAGGTTATCACTCAACCATAAATGGAAAGACAAAAGGCAGTTAAATAACTTGCCTAAGGCTATAAATACCAGAAAGATCATTTGCACCTCAACATCCCAGCACAATTAAAAAGAAATGGCAATAGAGATACAGAGATGAGAGACTCCAAAAACCCTCCAAATTCTTCAACTAGAGACAATTATAGTTAAAATAAACATTAGGAGACAACGCCTGAAAAAACTAACTTGCCCATCCAGGAAAACTATGTAACTTCTGTTCTCAAACAAGATCTCTAAACTAGGACAGAATTCTTAAAAATGAAGCCTAAAATAATAAAAGAGCACCTAGCTATACTTTATGTATCCCAGCCAAATAAATCACTTCTAGAGTACTGTGAGAACCTTTCCAGAGACAAAAGATTTCTTTTCTTCTCAACTCTCCATAATCTTTAGTGGCTTTTCAAGATAGTATTTCAAGTACCCAATTCCTACATTCTCTGCTCTTCACCCACAGCATCATCAGTCTGACTGTGCCCACACAGTTGGTAGACAGCTGACTCTGCTTCCTGTTCACCCTTCAATTCAATTGTGAATCAATACCTAGCAAAATTCATAGGAGACAAGGGAAATAAGCAAAGTTTTCTCAATTTTTTTTCCTTTGGTAGAGATAGAGGAGTCTCAATATGTTGCTCAAGTGGACTTGAACTCCTGCCATCAACCTATCCTCTCACCTCAGCCTCCCAAACTGCTGGGATTCCAACCTGAGCCACCACATCCAGCCATCCTCCATTTTTAAAAGGAGGGTAAAAAGAATACACTACAATCCCTAGGTTAGTATCAACTACCCTTCAAATATTGTGAGCGTGTTCATGTACCAGAAGTCTGTACTATTTCCAGAAAACAAGAAAGTATTAAACAGTGATGCTGTGGGTATAAATTCTAACATCAAGAATGTAACACTTGTCCAACAATGCAAAAACATTTTACTGAAAAATGATCCTTCTACCAGGCCCCAGAAGACTGCTTAAAGCAGAAGCTGAATGCCATCTGTCAGGAATGCTGCATTTCTGAACACTAAGAATAGTATAGGGACGTTAAATTAGATGGGTTTTTTTTTTTTTTTTTGCTGGAGCTGGGTTTGAACCGGCTACCTCCTGCATATGGGGCAGGCGCCCTACCCCTTTGAGCCACAGGCACGGCCCCCTATTAAATTAGATGTTATCTAAGATTCCTTTGCAAAATAATTTTAAGCAGGTAAACATCCAAAAGTTTGACAAGTCTTTTGGGCAATTTAAGAAAAAAAGAAAATCCTATAAAAACCCTTATTTCTTGGGCGGCGCCTGTGGCTCAGTGAGTAGGGCGCCGGCCCCATATGCCGAGGGTGGCGGGTTCGGACCCAGCCCCGGCCAAACTGCAACAGAAAAATAGCCGGGCGTTGTGGCGGGCGCCTGTAGTCCCAGCTACTCGGGAGGCTGAGGCAAGAGAATCGCTTAAGCCCAGGAGTTGGAGGTTGCTGTGAGCCGTGTGATGCCACGGCACTCTACCCGAGGGCGGTACAGTGAGACTCTGTCTCCACAAAAAAAAAAAAACCCCTTATTTCTTGTTCATAGCTATAATTATGCAGGTAAATCTGAATGAAATAAAGCAACTGACCCAAATGAAGTAAAGAGATCTGGCATCACTTACTATGAATTATATTCTTAAAAGGTATAAAGCTTGCATATTTGAAAATAAATGATCATAAATAATCTTAAGGATTATCTTTTAAATTATTAATTGCTTTAACCAAGCCACTCATTATGATGAATCTGTCCAACTGAATGATTTATATATTTGATTTATATATTCCTTGGAAGTTCTATATAAAAAGATGTAAACTATAATTCAAATTGTAGGTCGAAAGGGTTTTAGTTTTAATGATTAAAGTGTATTTCCGGAACAGCACCTGTGGGTCAAAGGGGTAGGGTGCCGACCCCACATGCTGGAGGTGGCAGGTTCAAACCCAGTCCTGGCCAAAAACTGCAAAAAAAAAAAAAAAAAAAAAAAAAAGTTTATTTCCATTATTTCTATTTCAGATAACAGTATTGAGGGAAATGCAATGAAATTTCTTTCTTTCCTTTTTTTTTCTTTTTGAGACAGAGCCTCAAGCTGTCACCCTGAGTAGAGTGCTGTAGCATCACAGCTCACAGCAACTTCCAACTCCTGGGCTTAAACGATTCTCTTGCCTCTGCCTCCCAAGTAGCTGGGACTACAGGCACCCACACAATGCCCAGCTATTTTTTGGTTGTAGTTGTCATTGTTGTTTGGTGGGCCTGGGCTGGATTCATACCTGCCAACTCTGGTGTATGTGGCTGACTCCTTAGACGCTTGAGCTACAGGCGTCGCGCAGGAATGCAATGAAATTTCTAATGAATTTTCAATGGTCCTAGTATCAACAATTGTCAGACAGGCCTGGTGGCTTGAGTCTATAATCCTAGCACTTTAGTACCCAATGTGGGAGGACTGTTTGAGGTCAGGAGCTCAAGACCAGCCTAAGCAAGCGCAAGACTCCATCTCTACAAAAATAACAGAAAAATTAGCAAGGTGTAGTGGCATAGGCCTATAGGCCCAACTGCTTAGGAAAAAGAAGTAAGATTACCAGAGCCCAGGAGTTTGAGGTTGCAGTGAGCTATAATGACACCACTGCCCTCTAGCCCAGAGTGAGACCCTACCTCAAAGGAAAAAAAAAAAAAAGAATTGTCCATGTCCTCCTTCCTAAGACTATTCACATATCTTGCTTACACTATCCAGATATTAAAAATTCCATTTCAATAAAAAAAAAAAAACCACTGCAAGTAAACAGTTCTATACAAAAAGCATTTTCCCTCTTGTGGATTAATCCATTTTAAGAGTTTGCTGACAAAGCTACAAATAATTTCTATGTAATGATTTAGTAAAACTAGCAAATACAGTTAAGGAGAACCTTCATAATTGACCACATCTCTATACTGACCACCTCCTTACGGTACCTAATTTTCATGGACTGGACATGTACCATATGTACATATCAGTACACTAGGCCTAGTAGTTCCTTGTGTTGACCACCTCTATATGTTGACCAGTTTTTTTTACAATCCCTTGGACAATCAACTTACAGAGGTTCTACTACACTCATTTCAGCATGTATCATGTTTAAGGAGGCACAGTGGAGCGATGTTATTAACAGACTTTTTTGCCCCCAACAAACTTACTACCAATTTAGAAAAACATACAAAGAACAGAAGGTGCTGGGGGGTACAGTGACTCGCTTCTATAATCCTAGCATTCTGGGAGGCTGAGGAAGGTAGATCCTTTGAGCTCAGGAGTTCAAGACTAGCCTGAGCAAGAGTGAGACCCCGTCTCTACTAAAAATAGAAAAACTAGCTGGTTGTGTGGCAGATGCCTGTAGTCCCAGCTACTTGGGAGGCTGAGGCAAAAAGATTGCTTGAGCCCAAGAGTTTGAGGTTGCTGTGAGCTATGACAACACCACAGAACTCTACCCAAGGCGACAGAGTAAGATTCTGTCTCCCCCCACCCCCAAAAAGAGGCAATATAAAAATATCAAGGAAGTATACAGACAATAGAAAACAGAGGAAGTTAAAAGGAAGCAAACTAGCTGAGCATGGACAAGAAGCATACCTTCCTCTTTCCTCAGGAAGTATGAATTCTGAACTTTGCCTAGTAAAGTTATTTTTCATCCATGTTTTTAATACTCATATTCTATCCAACAAAAGCACTGGATATAGCCAGTGTCTAAGAAATGAGCTAAAACCAAGCAACTTACAGTTTCAACTTTGGCTGAATTTCTCTTCTACTCCTCTCATTCTTCTACATTCTATACATATCATGCATTTACCCCAGAAAAAGGAACCAATTACTTAAAAATATCCAGAAGTTTGGAATACAAGAATTTAGATGACAAGGTTGTAACATTTCCTACTTCTCTCTACTGGTAAAGCTTTTCCCAAAATTTTTCTGGTCTGTAACATACCAAGTATGAGTTGAGACTGGCAAATGTGTAGTTGGCTCTTACCTAAGCATAAAGGAAAACTTTAGAGTTTAAACATTAAAAGTTCATTTCATTACAACAATACAGATGTCCCAATGATACCTGATACACTAAGACTTTAACTGCTATTCTCAGGACCCCATTACCTGAGCAACCTACAAACACAATGTTTAACAATGAAACATTAACAAGACCTAAAAATAAAGAAATAGAAAGCATTTTTCTTTTGCAGTCAGGTTTTTAAAATAGAGAAACTATAATTAAGAATTTGAAGTAAAAGTCCTTATTTGGTTCTACATGAAAATTAAACACGAAAAATTACACTTCATGCTGCAGAACATTACAAATTCTAATTACCCCCAACAAGCATAACAAGAGACCTTGGAAATCACCCATTCTAAATTGGTCCATTTTTCATAAGTAGCTCAATTTCTTCCATAAAATGAATTCAACTAAATTCTAAGACAGCTTTAAGCTCTTAAAAAAACAGGTAGGGCGGTGCCTGTGGCTCAAAGGAGTAAGGCGCCAGCCCCATATGCTGGAGGTGGTGGGTTCAAACCCAGCCCCAGCCAAAAACAGCAAAAAAGAAAAAGAGAAAGAAAAAAAAACACTCTTAAAAAAACAGGTAGGTCCTGTAACAGTATAGTAATAAAATTAAGTCCATGACAAAGTTGCTTGAAGTTTAACCTTTTCCAAGTAATAGTATTAATTTTTTTAAAAGATGAAATAGTAAATGGCCAGACGTGGAAACACAACTGTAATCCCAGCACTCTGGGAGGCTAGGCTGAGCAAAAGGGAGACCCGGTCTCTAGACATAGCTGGGCATTGTGGCAGACAGCTGTAGTCCCAGCTATTCGGGAGACTGAGACAAGAGAATCACTTGAGCCCAAAAGTTTGAGGTTGCTCTGAGCTATGACATCATAGCACTCTACTGAGGGTGACAAAGTGAAACTGTCTCAAAAAAATAAAATAAAGATTAAATAGTACTAATAATCTATCTAGCCCTATATGTTAATTAAGAAATTAATTACATAAAATTATGACAAACCTCATCTATAAGCGACACAAATGTATTCTCAGTCAAATATTTACCACATGGGCAGTATTCCCGAGTAAAATAATTTGGCCAGGTTAAAACATTCTGTTCTCATTGTAATACTTAGCTCTACTCTGACCTCAGAAAAAGGTACCCACATTATTTATCACATAGGGGAATTTACAACTTTACCTTTTTAAATACTTCCCTGTGTTACGCACACGCATGCCTCCCAAGTAGGCAGTGGAAGACAACTTAAGCTTTATAGCTTCTGTTCTATGACAAGGTGGATGCAAAACAAACCAATCTTGTCCTCTGCGTTGCAGAGGAATACTTCCTACAACCAGTTCAGAAGCGAACACATTAGAAATCTTAAATGACAGGGGCGGCGCCTGTGGCTCAAGGAGTAGGGCGCTGGTCCCATATGACGGAGGTAGCGGGTTCAAACCCAGCCCTGGCCAAAAAAAAAAAAAAGAAATCTTAAATGACAAGAAAAGCTTCAGATTAGCCTCAAACATAAATTCTGTACCAAAACTACACTGAAAATTCTAAGCAGAGACACAATGCAAAGATCTATCATCACAGAGATAGTATCCTTTTTTAAAAATAATATTAACCACAAAGATATAAAATACATAAAGTCTAGAGAACAGTATGAAAAACAACTTAGGCCAACAGTTTTGGTCACCTACTGACACAACACTGTCAGGCTCTTTATTTTGCTTTTCAAGCAAGTGAACACTAGTTAATCCCTCACCTATCGAAGTCGCTAAAGTCTAAACTTACTATACTCACAAGAAGTATAACCATTTTAAATATTATTCCACATCAAAACTGATTATGTCTTAATACAAAATGAGCTCTCTCTTCAGTTAAAATCGAGATTGGTTTTGAAGTATCATCTTCTATAGCCCAGGGCCCAGTTCTGCACCAATGAACTAAAGAAAACTAGACAGTTGACTCACTCCATGTTACTTGTACTTTGATCAATTAAAAGATTTGTAAATGGAGTTTTACACTTGATTCTCTTTATCATAGCTATTATTTTTCTTTGCTGAACATCCATGTAGTCTTTAGAAGCCCAAATTTCAAGAACCACACCATTTAGTTGCATTACATAACAAGATCTTATTTCACCAATGTGAAGCATGCATTCTCATTGAATAGATTCTTAGCTTTCCTCTAATGGCTCTAATTATTAGAATATGAACAAGTAACTTTTTTTGTTTGTTTTTTTTCTTTTGTAGAGACAGAGTCTCACTTTATGGCCCTCGGTAGAGTGCCATGGCCTCACACAGCTCACAGCAACCTCAACTCCTGGGCTTAAGCGATTCTCTTGCCTCAGCCTCCCGAGTACCTGGGTCTACGGGCGCCTGCCACAACGCCCGGCTATTTTTTGGTTGCAGTTTGGCCGGGGCCGGGTTTGAACCCGCCACCCTAGGTATATGGGGCCAGCGCCCTACTCACTGAGCCACAGGCGCTGCCCCAAGTAACTGTTTTTTTTTTTGTTTGTTTTTTGTAGATATGGAGTCTCACTGTACCGCCCTCGGGTAGGGTGCCATGAGGTCACACAGCTCACAGCAACCTCTAACTCTTGGGCTTACGCGATTCTCTTGTCTCAGCCTCCCAAGCAGCTGGGACTACAGGCACCCACCACAACACCCGGCTATTTTTTGTTGCAGTTTGGCCAGGGCTGGGTTTGAACCCGTCACCCTCAGCATATGGGGCCGGCGCCCTACTCAGTGAGCCACAGGCGCCACCCCCAAGTAACTGTTTTTTTAAAACAAAGCACAACAAAATTATTTTAATCCTCCATCTCAATGTTAAGTAATATTACATATCTATGGTAATTTTAGTCAGATACTTGATTTTAGAATTCATGGGAAAAACATTTTGGTCCAAAAGACGCCAATAAGAACAGATCAAGATTGAAATAAAACTCCTAAGATACAAGTTGTAAAAGGAATAAAGTAAAAAGAAATCCCAGCTGGGCATTTGCAGCACAGTGGTTAGAGCGCCAGCCACATACACCAAGGCTAGCGGATTCGAACCTGGCCCAGGCCAGCTGAACAATGACAAATGCAACAAAAAATAGCCGGGCATTGTGGCAGGCACCTATAGTCCCAGCTACTTGGGAGGCTGAGGCAAGAGAATCACTTAAGCCCAGAAGTTTGAGGTTGCTGTGAACTGTGACGCCACAGCACTCTACCCAGGGCAACAAAGTAAGACTCTGTCTCAAAAAATAAATAAATAAATAAAAATAAAAGGAAATCCAGTTGTAAACAGGTCTTACTTAACTCTGTAAGAGTTTCTAAAACGGAATTCAAAAATGATTTGTAAAATAAAATCCTTTTTAGGTGCATTAGTAATGCTCACTCATCAAAAAATGGATCAGTTAAATCCTCTCACAACAGTAAATCATCTAGATATAGAAAGAATTTAGGGCAGCGCCTGTGGCTCAGTGAGTAGGGCACCGGCCTCATATGCCGAGGGTGGAGGGTTCAAACCCAGCCCCGGCCAAACTGCAACAAAAAAAAAAAAAAAAAATAGCCGGGCGTTGTGGCGGGCACCTGTAGTCCCAGCTACTTGGGAGGCTGAGGCAAGAGAATTGCTTAAGCCCAAGAGTTAGAGGTTGCTGTGAGCCGTGTGACGCCATGGCACTCTACCGAGGGCGGTACAGTGAGACTCTGTCTCTACAAAAAAAAAAAAAAAAAAAAAAAAAGAATTTAAACTAAAAACCAGATGTGCTTAAATTAGGGAAAAGTCCAAATACTTTGAGTTTTTCAAAAAGTAAAAATATATGATTTTAATAGCAATTAAGCCACAACAGCAGTACTGCCAATGTAACTATTTAACAGGTAGGCAGCTCAGTCTATGGCTTATCAGAAAGCCTCAATTAACTGTAACTTGACCTTTTTGCTATCTAGAACCCAAAACCCAAAACACTAAGCAGAAAAATGATACAAAATAACATTTGTTACTTTGCCCAGTTTGTTGAATCTCTATCATTACAAGGCAATCTTTCAGTTCTTTACTAGCCCAGTCAATAAATAAACGTCTGTAATAAAAACTGCATTACCCTTTCCTCTATAATTCTGGGGTAGGGGATGCCAACGTATAGCAATCCATACAGATGTATACCCATAAATGACCTGCCATAGTGCAAGACTTCAAGGGATTTATAAACTAGATTTCTAGTTTTCTCAGATATACTTCAACACCAGAATCTAACAGTCACCTCACAACTAAGTTGGCTAATCAGTATCTGACTTTACTCCTCTGAAGAATTATTTTTCAGTCATTAATACAAATAATTACATCATTAATATATCTGTTGATTCCTCTCCTAGAAGAACACAGAGATTTTCTAGAAATTCTAAAAATCAAAACATTCAAGTATTAATCAGATTGACAGGATTGTTTTGTGCGTTAAGAGGATTTGAAAAGATACCCAAGTTAGTCTCAACTTCACAAAAACTAAATCACATGGCAGACTCAGATGATGGTCTTGAGTATGCTTACTCTATTCTCTTTTTGAATGTGTCTACACTTAAAACACTTTTGCTACTTTGTTGATAGACATAAATCTATTATTCCAATAAAACACACTCGTTCATCAAAATAAAAGGGTAGCGAAAAAGCCAATTTCAAAAAAGCAAAACTTAACATCAAGTTCATGAAATTTAAGTAAAATCCCTAACCTTCGATACTGAAAGAGATGGGACAGAGAAGTACCAAATCCAAGTGTTTCTTTTAAAAGTCCCCAAACATGTAAAATAAATCGATAAATAAGCAAATAAAGTAATTAAGACCTAAACATCACCAATTTTCTTCAATATATTTCCCACGGCCCTGACTTTAGCCAAATAGTTTATCTCGGCACCCTAAGTAACTGTTAACGGGACTGGCTAAAAATCTTAAAATAATTTCCTCAAAACTCCAATATATAATATGTTGAAGTTATCAAAGAAAAGTTGTATTTTACTTTTTAAGGTAAAAGGCAAGTTAGCATAAAAGTCACAAATGTAAATACCCCGGTTTTTTTTGTACTACTAATCTGTTTCTTCCTTTCCACCTCTGATCTTACTTAAGTTTCAATTTTTCACTCTATCGAGACCTTTTCTCTACACAAACGCCCCTCTAAACAAGGTTGATACACCGTCCTAGACTCAACACAAGAAACAAAAGGCCGGCTTGAAGATACACCTCACAGAGTGACCTAGAATCGCTAAATATTGATTCCAAAAAAAATGTGGGTGTGGCTCGATTTTGGAGGGGGGCGAGGGAGGCCAGTCGGGCGGCTGCCTGGTCTCTGCCCTCCCCCTCCGCTTTCGCTTTGTGCTCACAATGCAGCTCCTGTACAACGCTTCCCTCTCCCCGCAGCCGCCGCCATATTAGACGCTCTCTCCATGTGCCCAGGGACCCATCGGTCCACAAGTCCACCCCGGACCCAGCCCCCAACGGGTCTCCATCACTGGAGGCCCCCTGCCCCTTCACAGTCCCCTAGGGGGGTCAAGCCGCCGCGGAAAACCGGCTCGCGGCGGAGCTGAGCTTCAGGCTGGGGGTGGGGGACAGCTAGACAATTGAAACAAAGAGGGGAACGTAGGGAAGCCCATCAGCTGGGGGCGGAGGGTAGCCAATCCAAGACCCGCTTATGATAGGCCTGGAAGGAAAGCAATTCTAATTTTCGATTCTAATACACTTCTCTCCCAAGGTGGAAGAGGGGACACTCAACAGGCCTGAAGTCCACGGTAACGGAGAGGACAAACCCACGGCCATGGGACACAGGCCGCCCCAACTCCACAAGGCAGTCGGTTGAGTCCGGAGCCCCCCATCCTGGCCCTCTTTATTTCTTCTCCGCTGGCCCTCGTCAAAGAAATCAGGCCTCGGGGACAGAGAGAACACCATGAAGTCCTGGTGATAGCCCCCCACCTTTTTATAATTTTCAATTCCCAAAGGCCTAAAAGCCAGACCCGCAGCAGAATGAGAGGCCTGGGGGCAGAGCCGCGTCCAGGTCAGGTGACAAGTGCCTCCTCCAGGAGCCCTTTTTCCGGGCGTGAAACGCCCGTTTCCCTTGGGGACTGGAGGGAGGGACAGGGGGAGCAAGGCCTAGGAAAGCTCCAGGGATGGAAAGAGGGGGCTACAGTGATCAGGGACGGAGGGAACGCTGAGCCGGCCGCAGCAAACCCTCCCTTCCCCGGCAACTCCTGGCACCTTTTTCTTCTCCAGGTTCCTAAGTTTCTTGTCGATCACCCCGAGAATCTGCTTCATGGCCTCGGTCTGGACAGCGCCAGTGCCGGTTGCCGGGTGCTGAGTAGCTGGCGCAGCTGCCCCGGCTCCTGCCGCCGCCTCACTCCCGGAGGAACCCGACGGCGGTGGAGGTCCGGACGACTTGCTGCTGCTTCCGCTGTGGCTGGTGGCCGAGGGCATCTTTAGACCGTAAAGGAAGAGAAGAAAAAGCGGGAGGAAGGACAAGAGCAGCGAGTCAGGAGACGGACGGGGCGAGACGCGGGACAAAACGCGCAGCGGGCGGGAGCCTGCGCGAACGTGTGGGGGAGGGGGCCGGCGCGTGCCTCGGGGGCAGGAAGAGTACGCGGGCGCGCACGCGGGACCCGCCAGCGGGGCGCCGGGTCGGGCATCGCACCGCCTCCCCCCGCCCCAAGCCTGCCCCTCCCCCGCGCGAGTCGCCGGCCCGGCCTACCCGCCCCGGGGCACCGAGGCTCGCGCCGGGGGCGGGGCCTCGCAGCGCCAGCCGCCAACGGCAGGGCAACGGTCCCCACAGGGGTGGGCCTGGTCTCGCCGCCTTCCGTGGAAGGGAGGGGACAGCGAGGTCAGGGCTTAGGAGCAGAGAAGGGGTGGATAAGGGCACTGGAATGACCGAGGGGAGAGGGTGGGGGAACTAGAGGAGCCAGCCCCTCGCAAAGCTCCCAGCGATGCCGAGGTAAAGGACACTCGGGCGCGGTGGCCCTCTTCCTCTTCAGCGCCTCGGTCCGGGGTGGCGCTCACCGTGCGCGCGCCGAGGCCGCTGGAGATCCCGAGTGGGCAGCGAGGGAACAAGGGTGGCGGTGCGTTCCGGGCAGTGTCGTGCGTTCCCTGGGCACAGGCCGCTTCGCCCTGTCCCTGCTGCACCGAGAGCAGCTCCTAGTGAGGCGAGAGCTGGGAGCGGGAGGGACTTAGCCAGCCAGCCCTCTGGGGCGCGGCGGGCGGGAGAAGTGGGGAGCGGGGGCCTTCGCAGCCGCTCGGGCTGCCCGGCAAGAACGCCTGTCTGAAAGGGCCCGCCCGCTCACCTCCCCTCCCTGCCCAAGCCCCTGCGCTGGAGCGCGGCCACTTAAGGCAGTTCGGGACCGCCACGGAGGGCCGAATGAACAGTGCCTTGAGTTTTGAACGAAATCGAAGCTAGGGTCCTTCCGGCAAAGTCGCTTGACGTCTAAACGGGGACAATAGGTGTCAAGCAACTGGCTCCGGAGCTGGCGCCTGCCCTATGAAGTGTCCTTATTTGGTGGGGGCGGGGAGTCGGGGCAAAGGTTTCTGCAAGTAAGGGGTGCGTGGGGCGGGTGGTGCAATCCCAGTTTCTAGAATTCCTTGTGTATGCAGAGCGAGCCAACCCCCACCATCCAAAAGGTCTTTTGAAAAAAGACAACTCGCCGCTAACCAAAAAGCAAACACCTAGTAACCTGGGAATTCTCTGTAGAACGCGTCTGGAATGGACTTGTTTGATGGCTTTTTACGTCCTAAAATCCCGGATTCGCGTTAAAAATTACCAACTACTCTAAGATGTCATGTATCCGATGGGCCTGAGTATTACAAATTATTAGACTTTTTTTCCTTTTGTTTTAGATTTACCTAAAACTTTATAAAGGGAATGTGGACTGAAATACAAAGAAAAAATTTTTTTTCTCCTATAGAATTATTCCAACCTTGGGGTGGGGTGGATGCGGACAGTGAGCAGAAAATGAGAAAACAAGTGGTGGAAGGAAAGTATTAAAAGGAGTTATGTTCAGCGGAAAATTCAGTGCATAATGTTGTATGACCAATGTATAGTTTAAATTTTATGGGAAAGGGATTTGGAAGAGGATTCTAACCCACCCACGGTTCCCAAGGGAATAAAATGAGTAATACTGGCTAGCAACAGTGCATCCTGAGGGAGACTGGAGAAACAACAGCAGCCTCAGGCCTCAAGATATTCCAGTTAGCAAAATGTTAATATATTCATTCAAATACTGAGCATCTTACTGTGTGCTAAGGATTATAAACAAAACAAAAATCTCAATCTACATGGAGCTTACATTTAAGTAAGGGGAAGACAAATGTCAGATGGTGAAGTGGTGGTGAAGCATTATGGTCAGAAAAAGTCTTACCCAGTGAGACTTTTGAAGAAAGGAGAAAGGCGAAACAGTTATTACCTTGAAAGAACTTTCGGGGTAGAAATACCTCATACTAAGATCTGAAAAGGAATGTAGCTGGTGTGTTCAAGGAACACCAAGAGGGCCACAGTGGCGAAAGCAGAAAGTAGGTGTGAGGTCAAAGACATAAAGGGTCTTATAGGGCCTGAGAGACAACTGGAAGGACTTTGGCTTTTGCTAAGTAAAAATAGTTCAAGCAGGATGGCGCCTGTGGCTCAAGGAGTAGGGTGCCGGTCCCATATGCCAGAGGTGGCGGGTTCAAACCTAGCCCCGGTCAAAAAACAAACAAAAAAAAAATAGTTCGAGCAGAAACTATAACTCCCTGCATGCCATGATCAACCTATGTTTTAAATCACTTGATACTATATAAAGAATTTACAGTGTGTGCATTGGAGATGAGAGGGAGGGCAAAATGAGAGAAGTTGGTGGACCAGTTGGGGTATAGAAATAATCAAGTGCAGACATGATAGTAGCCAGGAGCAGGATGTAACAGCACTGGTGGTGACAAATGGTTGGGTTATGTATGCATTGGGTGATGTTAGAATCAATAGGATTTGCTAGTCATATGTCACGGTAAGAAGTCAAAGTTGATCAAAGGCTACCCAAGATTTAAGTACCTAAACTATGTTTAGCACTGTACTAAACAATTACACCAGGCCCAAAGGCTTGAAAGGAAGATTATAATCTTTTAGCTCCGTAGTATATTCAGCCCTACCACTATCACTACCATTTCAGACCCACCCCAGACCTGATGAATTAATCTACATTTTTTTTTTTTGAGGCAGAGTCTCACTTTCTTGCCCTCAGTAGAGTGCCATGAGATCATAGCTCAGCAACCTCAAACGCTCGTGCTCAAGCTATCCTCTTGCCTCAGCCTCCCAAGTAGCTGGGGCTACAAGTGCCCCCCACAACACCTGGCTATTTTTTATTTATTTATTTTTTTGTGTGTGTGTGGTTTTTGGCTGGGGCTGGGTTTGAACCCGCCACCTCTGGCATATGGGACTGGCGCCCTACTCCTTGAGCCACAGGCGCCGCCCAACACCTGGCTATTTTTTAGAGACAGGATCTTGCTCTTGCTCAGGCTGGTCTCCAACTCGTGAACACAAGTGATTCACCGGCCTCAGCCTGCCAGAGTACTGGGATCACAGGTGTGAGCCACTGAACTCAGCCCTAATCTACATTTTAACAAGGTCTTCATGAGATTTCTAGGTAAATTTAAGTTTGAAAAATCACTGCCATATTCCTCAGAACTTGACCAATGTCTTTGAGATCAGGCATGAAATACTCTACCAGGCAAAATTTCCCCAGACCTAGACAGCACTCAGCAATTTGTGCTTCAACAAGCCCTCTAGATAATTCTGATGATGCTGAAACAGGAGAAACAAAGACTTAAGAGACCATTAATGATTCAGATTTGAGTCAAAGAAGGCTTGTGGGGGCAGCGCCTGTGGCTCAAGGAGTAGAGCGTGAGCCCCATATACTGGAGGTGGTGAGTTCAAACCCAGCCCTGGCCCAAAAAAAACCTGCAAAAAAAAAAAGGCTTGTGATAAGGTGTGCATAGGGGCCTTTCTTTGGCATGCTACCCAGTAGCAGTTACCTAACACAAAAACTTGTGATCAGCTAAATTAGGCTTTTTTCAAGACTAAAGGAAAGATTGTTGAGAGGGAACACGATAGATGACTCTACACAGATAAGATTCCCACTTGGCATCAGGCATTAGGAAGCTGATGGGGATGCGGGACCCCCTCATTGCCACCGCCTCATGGTGGCCATCGGAGTTCACCTGGGCTGCACTTCAGCCTGTGTGACTGTCTACAAGGATGGTTGGATTGGTGAGGTTGCAAATGATACAGGCAATAGAGTTACTCCAGTGATTGTTGCTTACTAGACAATGAAGAGATTGTTGGACTGGCAGCAAAACAAAGTAGAATAAGAAATATTTCAAATATAGTAATGAAAGTAAAGCAGATCCTTGGCAAAAGCCAGAAATTCAGTCCTGAGACCTGGTTTCTCAGCAGTTATCTCGGAGGGGGAAGACTCAGCTGGCTCCTGGAGCGTGCTGAGAACACACAGAGCTTCAGATTTGCACCTTGCTGCCCAGAAGGGACCTTTCCAACCTTCCTTCCAAACCCACTATGGCCAGTACCAATAGCAGTGTGGGCATCCAGTGGTCCATACTAGGTGAGGCAGAATGTGTCCAGCTCCTCCAGACTGCATCACAATGCAGAGGTCTTACCAGGCTGTGTCTAAGCGAATGCAGCAGGAAGGCATCCACAGCACCGAACAGTCTAATGCCACTCCAAGTTTAAAGTTCTAAAGGCATATTTAGAGGACTATGGGGCCCACACCACAAGTATAGGTGACCTACCATACTGTCCATTTTATGATATGTTGGATCAGCTGCTTCGAAATCAGATAGTGACTGATCCAGACAATTTAATGGAGGATGCTACTTGGACCAAACACTGTGATCAGAACTTAGTGGACTCTTGACACTCCAGGGAAAGAGGGAACCAGCATCCTGAAAACAAAAAGAACTCAGGCAACTGATCATCAGCCTTTTATTTTTTATTTTTTTAGAGACAGTCTCACATTATTGCCCTCAGTAGAGTGCTATGGCATCACAGCTCACAGCAACCTCCAACTCCTGGGCTTAGGCGATTCTCTTGCCTCAGCCTCCTGAGTAGCTGGGACTACAGGCACCTGCCACAAAGCCCAGCTATCTTTTTGTTGCAATTTGGGGTCAGGTTTGAACCCGCCACCCTCGGTGTACGGGGCCAGCGCCCCACTCACTGAGCTACAGGCGACACTGATCATCAGCCTTTCTTGAAAACAGTTAAGGAGGGCGGTGCCTGTGGCTCAAGGAGTAGGGCGTCGGCCCCATATACGGGGGTGGTGGGTTCAAGCCCGATCCCAGCCAAATTGCAAAAAAAAAAGGAAGAAAGAAAACAGTTAAGGAATCAGATGAGCATTGTCAACTAAGAATCAGTGACCTTGAGGACTCCTGGGATGAATCCTCAGGTGCAAACCGTTTCAGAGGTGCACTTGCTCCCTGTCAGAGCAGCCCCCATGACCAGACCGGTATGTCTGGGGAGCCCAGTCCCTGCACCAGCACTAGCTGCAACACTCCTGGTGCAGCCTCCATACCATGGCCCCAGGTCTCCTCTCCCAGAGTTGGTTTTGTTTCTGGTGGGGATAAGCCTTTGAGCAGTGAGCCCCCTCCAAGGTGGACAAGGCCAGGTGGTCACTGGCCAGGTCTATTGCAGCCCAGTTGACAGAAAACAGGAGATTGGCATGAGAACTTTCAAAGCGTGAGGAAGAAAAATTGGACAGGCTGATTGCTTTTGGTGAGGAGGCCAGTGCTCAGCAAGACACTGCCAATGAGCTCCGCGGGAACACTGTCAGGCAGTCAGAGCTCGGCGACAGCAATGCAAGAAGCAACTGGTGCTTTTCAGCTACGGCTTGAAAAGTTGCTTCAGTGGTTGATTTCAAATACCAAAAGCTAGGAACTGATTATAGAAGGGTCTATTTCCTAAACTGGGAGAAGTCTGGTTCCAACACTTACCTTCTAGAACCCTGGCTCCTTTTCTGTGTCCTCAGGAAAAAAAAAAAGTGTATGAACCATTAGTAAGGAGAGTAGTAGAAATATACTTGCTGGTTCCTTTCTCCAAGATTCTCCATTAATTGTAAGACCTTTCAGAAATGAGAGGGGTGGCCTAATAGAAAATGGATGGAATGGAGTCCCAAGAGAGCTACCCTGTTTCCCCAAAAATAAGACATCCTCCAAAAATAAGACCTACTTACAGGAACGATAAGACGTCCCCTGAAAATAAGACCTAGCGCATCTTTGGGAGCACACCTTAAAGTAAGACACTGTCTTATTTTCGGGAAAACAGGGTATTTTGTCCTGGCTTTGTCTGTGATGTAAGGCAATTTGGTTTACTTCTCTGTAACAGGTTCCTCAACTGTAAAATGGGGTTGATAATGACTCCTGCCCTGCCTACCTCACAGGGTTGTTGTGAGGGTCAAGTGACTGATAGATTTGAAAGAGTTTAAAAGCACTGTACACATTTATCAATGCATTTGACCTTAGCTGAGATAAGGCTAGGGTGAGACACATTAGTTTACAAGATACAGAAGTATGGCTATATACCATGACCTCATTGCTTGAATCTTTACTTGACTACTTCATGGAGTTTGACATCTAAATTTTTTAAATCCCTCTGTGGCTCATTAGACTAGTATTGGTACAGCGTGTATTTATGCCTTTCTCTCTTATATTTCACTGCTGTGTCACTGACATATGGTATTACAGTATTAAGTACTCTTCTCTCCTCCTTTGTTGTATTAGTTCTTAATCTATCAAAATAAGGATGTAATTAAGAACCCACAAGGAGCTACAATAGTATGTTATGGTTCTTATTGGTAATCTTTGTGAAATACTGGCTGCTTTATAAGATATTAAATGTAAGTAAATTCTTTAGAAAGAAAGATTCTCACTTGGGAGTCCATCTGACAGCCCATAGTGCATCTAGGTAGGTTAGGTTATGCTGCAGTAACAACCCTGAGAAGCTCTATGGCCTAAAACAGGGATCTGCAAACTACAGTTCCTAGGCCTGTTTTTGTAAATAAAGCTTTATAAAGACACAGCTATATCCATTCATGTATGTAGTATCTGTAGCCACTTTCATGCTATAGCAGAATTGAGTAGTTGGCAACACAGACAATAGGGTGTGCAAAACCTAAAATACTATCACCTCCTTACAGAAGTAGTTTGCCAATTCCTGTCTTAAAACAGCAAACAGTACACATACATCACAGTCAGGAGGTGGCTTTGCTCATAGTACTCAGATTCAGTCTGATGGAGAAGCCACATCTCCCATGGTGTTGATCACAGAACATAACTTCATGTTTCTTTTTTTTTATGAGACCAAAATCATAGCGATATTCTAGTACTTTACAAGTAGAACTATTGAAACGACACTGGAAAAACAAGAAAAAGAAAAAAAAAAGGCTTTTTATGTGAAAGCACATAGAACAACTATGAACAGATCATCAACTTGCGCCTTGGCAACTGATGCATAATCGTGGTTTTTTTCAGGCAGTAAGTATTTATATAGCATTTCTCCCATTAATACATACAACCTACTTTGAATAATAATTTGAAAAAAATAATGTTCTTCAAGGTGACAACCAACTGCTCCACAAATTTTAGAGGGAGTAAAATCTTGCATTTCTCAATAAAGTTATATACTAGGAGAATGTAAGTGTAAAAGTAATTAACTTACTCAAAATTGTTCCTACAGCTAGTCTGTATACGTACTATTTCAAGAATGATTTTTTTTTTTTTTTTTTTTTTTTGCAGTTTTTGCCCAGGGCTGGGTTTGAACCCGCCACCTCCAGTAATATGGGGCCGGCACCCTACTCCATTGAACCACAGGTGCTGCCCCTTCAAGAATAATTTTCACACCTGATGGCACAACTTCCTCAATGTTTTGCTTACTCTTCAGGTATTAATGACTTATTTTTTATTTATCACATATACATGTGTTTATTTGGTTTCCACTTTTTGCCTTCACAAAATTAAAAAAGCTTAACATTTAATAACAATAACAATGTTTAAGATAAGGACTAGAAACAAAAACCTCCTAAAGAATGAAGATAAATACATTCAGAAAAGAAATCAGACAATTGTTACAACGAAATATTGAGCAATAATAATAATAATGCAAAAAAAGTAGCATTCACAATGTCATTCACATTTTTTTTTCAGACAGTCTCACTTTGTTGCCCCCAGTAGAGTGCTGTAGCATCCTGGCTCACAGCAACTCCTAGGCCCAAGCGATTATCTTGCCTCTACCTCCTGAGTAGCTGGGACTACAGGCACCCACCATAACACTTGGCTATTTTTAGAGACGGGGTCTCATTCTAGCTCAGACTGGTCTCTAACTCACGAGCACAGGCGATCTGCCCATCTTGGCCTCTTATTTATCTTGCAAGTCAAAGAAATTGACTTAAAGGTCTTCTAGCAGGATGTGGTGGCTTGTACCTGTAATGCCAGTTACTGGGGAAGCTGAGATGGGAGAATTGCTTGAGGCCAGAAGTTGGAGACCAGCCTAGGCAACCTCCATCTCTAAAAAGATAATAATAATAAAAGGTCTCCTAAGCAGTAAGTCACTACAGACATGTCAGGGAAAGATATATAGGTCCTGTATTTACTTTTTTCTTGTATAGATTTCCAGTGGATATAGAATTTCCAGAGGAGAGAGGTATATAAGCACCACCCCATTTCAAGTCTCATCCTCCATGTGCTGTTTCCCAAAGTGGGCAAGGACCACCAATTTCAAAACCACTTAGGGTACTTGTTAAAGTGAAATTCCATCTAAGACATTGCATCTACATCCCAGAATCTGAGACCTAGGAGTATCCATTTAAAGAATCAAACTACTGGGCTGGGTGCGGTGGCTTCACATCTGTAATCCCAGCGCTCTGCGAGGCCGTGGGTGGATTGCTTGAGCTCAGCAGTTCAAGACTAGTCTGAGCAAGAGGGAGACAGTAGGGCGGCGCCTGTGGCTCAGTAAGTAGGGCGCCGGCCCCATATGCCGAGGGTGGCAGGTTCAAACCCAGCCCCGGCCAAACTGCAACAAAAAAATAGCCGGGCGTTGTGGCAGGCGCCTGTAGTCCCAGCTACTCGGGAGGCTGAGGCAAGAGAATCACGTAAGCCCAAGAGTTAGAGATTGCTGTCAGCCGTGTGACATCATGGCACTCTACCTGAGGGCGGTACAGTGAGACTCTGTCCCTACAAAATAAAAAAAAGAGAGAGACAGTAAAAGAGTCAGGCATTGTGGCAGGCACATTAGTCCCAGGTACTAGAGAAGCTCAGGCAAGAGAATAGCTTGATCTCATAGTACTCTGCCCTAACCTGACAGAATGAGACTCTGTCTCAAAAAAAAAAAAAAAATCAAACTACCCTTTGCCTATTCAAGTCTGTGAATCTCTGCTCTATAGAAGTAGAGAGTACATGCTATTCATTTTCACAGAAATAAGTGCCAAAGATATTCAAACAAAAATAATTCTCAGTGTCCCCGTATCTTTCTTTCTGGGGAGTGCTGTGGAGGGCATGTTGACAATCACCATATAGGTGAAAAAGGACAACAAACTCAGTTGCTGATTCAGAAAGAAACAGATTCCAAGATGGGCGAGAAAATGTTGAGAGAAATAACTCTAAGAAAAGAATCCAGGCGGAATGGTGAATGGGATGTTAGTGTGACTAACGAAAATGAACGGTGACTCAGCAAGTTTGTAGCACCTACTAATGCAGGCTATTGTACTTGAAAAGCTGATGCCCAAGAATTATAGCAGTGGTGTTAAAACTTCAGGGGGGCTGCCCCACGCTACTAGATGCCCAGCCCCCTTCACAGCTGCTTGAGTAGATCTGCAGCAGGCAGACACTTGCATTTCTTTCTTTCTTCTTTTTTTTTTTTTTTTTTTTGCAACACTTTGCATTTCTAACAAGTCCTCTAGAGACGCAGGCACTGCCAATCTGGGAACCACATTTGGAGAACCAGAGGATTTAGAGGAATTTAAAGAAAATTTTCTGAAACTACTCAGACAAGGAAAAAAATAAGGGTAAGAAGAATTGTAAAAAGCAATCAAAGGTGACAGTAGTATACTATAATATGTTTTCTGCTGCTGCTTTTTCTTTTAATTTTCCTCTTAAAGAGGGTATAAAAAAAATAGGAGAGGATGTGGGACAGGCTAGTCAAACTCGAGACTGCTTGGTGGGCAGGGAAGGGGGGCGCAAGGGGACGAAAGAATAAGCAAACAACCTTTTCTTCTAGGCCCCTATTGTCTAAATCGAATGCCTCCAGCAGCTACACAGTACAGGACTGCACTATCCTATTCCTGGTGTTATCTGGAGCTAGAGCTCACGACACTTCTCATGAACACTCAGACTCCCTGGCTCAAGCAATCCTCCTGCCTCAGCCTTCTGGGTAGCTGGGACGAAAAGCATGTGCCACCAATGGCCATTTTTTTTTTTTTTTGAATAGTTAACAAGATCTCACTATAGGCTGGTCTGAAATTCCTGGCCTCAAGCAATCTTCCCACCTCAGCCTCCTAAAGTGCTAGGATTACAGGCATGAGACACTGGCTGGCTATACATTTTTTTTTTATATTGCAAGTGGAATAAAAGTTTATTGCAAATAATTTAGATAAGTAAGTTATGCAAAATAGTAAAAGTTAGCAGTTCCATGTGTTGTATAACTGTTTTATTGGTATCTAATTTATGTATCATAAAATTCTTCCATTTAAAGTGTGCAGTTCAGTGGTTTTTGTTATAATTGGAGTCCCACAACTGTTGCCATTATCCAATTCTCAGACATTTGTATCACCTCCCCAAAGTAACAAGTACCCCATAAGCAGTCAACCCTCGTTAACTGCTACCTTGGCTACCACTAATTTAGTTTCCCCAGCCCTGGCTACCACTAATTTAGTTTCAGTCTCTATGACTTTACCTATGCTAGTTAGAACCATACAACATATGGCCTTTTGTGTCTGACTTTCATTTAGCACAGTATTTTCAAGATTCATCCATGTTATAATGTGTCTTTCCTTGTTTATGGTTATATAATATTCCATTGTGATGTTTGTTTATCCAGTCATCAGCTGATAGACATTTGGTTTGTTTCTACTTTTTTGGTTGTTAAGAATAATACTACTGTGAACATTCATGTACAAGTTTTTTGTGCTTCCAATCCATTAGGTATATTCCTCTAATAGAATTCAAGGTCATATAGCAACACTATGTTTAATGTTTTGAGCTGTTTCAACGTGTTTTCCAAAGGGGCTACCCCATTTTGCATTCCTACCACCCATATATGAGGGTTCCAATGTCGTCATATTCTCATCAGCACTTACTGTTATCTATATTTTTATTATAACTATGCTAATGAATGTCTCTTGATGAAAATTGGTATCTCATTGTGGTTTTGATTTGCACTATTGCATTTTTTTTTTTTTTTAGACAAAGTCTCGCTGTGTCACCCTGGGTCACCCTGGCGTCACAGCTCACAGCAACCTCAAACTCTTGGGCTTAAGCGATTCTCTTGCCTCAGCTTCCCAAGTAGCTGGGACTACAGGCTCCTGCCACAGTGCCGGACTATTTTTTGGTTGTAGTTGTCATTGTTGTTTGGCAGGCCTGGGCTGGATTCGAACCTGCCAGCTCTGGCGTATGTGGCTGGTGCCCTAGCCACTGAGCTACTGTCCCTGAGCCACTATTGGATATTTTAAAACCAGGATGAGATTCTTCCCTTCTTTGTGTGCTTTAGATATAACATTGCCAGAAAGCAAGGGAAACAGAATCACATTTCAAGAACTCTTTTAACTTTATGATTAGGATTGTTACAGCTCTGGTGTCTACATTGGCAGTCAATCAATGAGATGAAGTACGTAGCTAATGAGGCCTTGGGAAGAAAGTACCAGTGGGCACTTCCTGGCATACTGGCAGTGGGTAGACACTCAAGCATGTCTGATAATTAGAACTTGACTTGAATGTAGGCAAAACTATGAGTAGTTACCTGAAAAGCTTTATCATGAAGAAGACTCCTCAACCCTTCATTACTTCTGCAATAATTTGTTCATTCAGCAAACACTCAGCACCTGTGTATGCCAGGCCCTGTACCTGTTGATTCATACGATGACTGAGGCATAACCCCATGGCCTCAAGGAAATCAGTATTGAGAAAGGTGGACAGATATTTAAAGAAATAAAATATATCTTGGGGAGATATCACTACAGAATCATCAAAATGGCTAAAATTTAAAAACTGAAATGGGCGGCGCCTGTGGCTCAGTGAGTAGGGCGCCAGCCCCATATGCCGAGGGTGCCGGGTTCAAACCCAGCCCTGGCCAAACTGCAACTAAAAAATAGCCGGGCGTTGTGGCGGGCGCCTGTAGTCCCAGCTGCTCGGGAGGCTGAGGCAAGAGAATCGCGTAAGCCCAAGAGTAAAGAGGTTGCTGTGAGCCGTGTGACGCCACGGCACTCTATCCGAGGGCGGTACAATGAGACTCTGTCTCTACAAAAAAAAAAAAAAAAAAAAACTGAAATGGGGCAGCGCCCGCAGCTCAGGTGGTAGGGTGCTAGCAGCCACATACACCAAGGCTGGCAGGTTCGAGTCCGGCCTGGGCCTGCTAAACAACAATGACAACTGCAACCAAAAAATAGCCTGGCGTTGTGGCAGGCGCCTGTAGTCCCAGCTACTTGGGAGGCTGAGGCAAGAGAATCACTTGAGGCCAAGAGTTTGATGTAGCTGTGAGCTGTGATGCCATAGCACCCTACCCAGGGTGACATAGTGAGACTCTGTCTCAAAATAAAATAGAATAAAATAAAACAAAAACTGAAACGAATAAGAAGTAGCAAGAATGTAGAACAACTACATTCCTCATGTAGAATTCCTCATACACTACTGAGGGGACTAGACACTGACCTGAGCATTTTAGATGAGTATTTGACAGCATCACCTAAAGCTGAATATCCACATACCCTCTAAGTCAGAAATGTCACTTTTAGTCATATACCTAATAGAAATGCATATATATGCCATTGAAAGACATATACCAGGATGTTCAAAGTAGCATTTTCTTTTTTTTTTTTTTTTTGTAGTTTTTGGCCAGGGCTAGGTTTGAACCCGCCACCTCCGGCATATGGGACCGGCGCCCTACTCCTTGAGCCACAGGCGCCGCCCAGTAGCATTTTCTTAGTACCAAAACTGGAAACCATTAAAATGTAGAAAAGGATAAATAAATAAATATTTATTGAATAGAATACCATATATAGCAGTGAAAATGAACAAACCATTGCTATTAGCAGCAATATAGATAAATGTAACACATATAATGTTGAATCAAAGTAACTAGACACAAAAGACTATGGAATAATAAAAAATAAGTAAACTAATCTATGGTAAAAGAGAACAGTGTCAATCTTTGTGGCTAGGTAAACTGAGATGAAACAAAAAAGAGGCTTTGGGAGTCCTGACAATATTCTATCTCTTTATCAGAGGAACAGTCACACAGCTGTGTTTGCTGTGTAAAACTCACTGTGCTATATGTATGCTTACACTTCGTACACTTCTGTGGGTATGTTATACTTCAATAAAAATGTGTACTTAAAATATTTCAGTTTTTTTTTTTTTTTTGAGACAGAGTCTCAAACTGTCACCCTGGCTAGAGTGCTATGGCATCATAGCTCACAACAACCTCCAACTCGGGCTCAAGCGATCATCTTGCCTCAGTTTTTCTATTTGTAGTAGAGATGGGGGTCTCGCTTTTGCTCAGGCTGGTCTCAAACTCATGAGCTCAAGCAATCCATCCACTTCAGCCTCCCAGAGTACTAGCATTACAGGCATGCACCACTGTGCCTGGCCTGAAAGATTTTAGTTTTTCATGGGCCAAATATGGGCAAACCCAGAAGCCTGTACAAAGAACAGAGGTGACAGCCTGGCACGGTGACTCACACCTATAATCCTAACACTCTGGGAGGCCGAAGCAGGTGGATCATCTGAGTTTGGGGGTTCGAGACCAGCCTGAGCAAGTTTGGACCCCTGTCTCTACTAAAAATAGAAAAATTAGCCAGGCATTGTGGCAGGTGGCTGTAGTCCCAGCTACTGAGAAGCTGAGGCAAGAGGATCTCTGGAGCCCAAGAGTTTGAGTTTGCTGTGAGCTATGATGCCATGGCACTCTACCTAGGGTGACAGAGTAATACTCTTATCTAAAGAAAAAAGAAGAAAAGAAAAAAGAACAGAAGTGACACATAAGTGGAAATGGTTAACTCTTCATGGGAGGAAATCAGAAAGGCTCCCTGAAAATACTGCCAGAGTTGGATTTGGAAAGACAATTTCAACAAGCTGAAAAAAGTAGCCAAAGGAAGAGAAAAGGCATTGCAGGCAGAGAGAGCAGCATTCTCAAAAGCATAAAATCTAGTCTGGTTTAGGGAATCATAAGCAGTTCTGTATTGGTGAAGTGTTAATTGGGGAGGGATGATGGGAAGGAGCCAGGTAAGCAGTGACCAGATCACAAAAGCCCCTTTCTAACTAAACAGCTTGAACTTGAACTGTAGGTTTCTTGAAGTTGTGGTTTATAGTTCTCAGATTAAGAATCCTATCTTTGCAATAGAAAATGGGTATTAATTAAAGAGTTTAAGAAGAACAGTGGCAAGGTCAGATTTATATTTCGAAAGAACAATGGATCCAATAGCAATATAGAGATTGACTTGGAGCTGAGTCAGAGTGACCTGCAAGAACTTATTAAAATGGTAAAAGATGGATATGGAGTGTAGAATGATAAACATTGGCGACTTATAAGGGTGAGAGGGTGGGAGGGAAGTGAGAAATTACTTAATGGGTAATAATGTATGTTATTTGATGAGGGATCCATTGCCACTACATAATATATTCATGTAACAAAATTGCAGTGGTACCCCCTAAATTTATATAAATAATAAATAAATATCACAAAAGGGTAAAATAACAGATAAGGGAGTGTCAGAGTTTGAGTCTTAAGGATACTCATAGAGTCATCAAGGCTTGGTGACTTAGATGTGAGAGTTGAGGAAGAAGGTAGCTTCTAAGATTCCCCTGTGTTTCTAGCTCGAGCTAGAGGTCAGGCCACCTTCCAAAGACAGGAGCTAAAGAGTGTCAGGGACATTTTGGTTAAAAATGAACTGAGGCAAAGATACTTCTTGGAAAGAAGTAGGCCACACTCTAACACTGTAGGCTTTATGTGCATCCGAATGGGCGATGGCGCCCAGACTGCTGGCCCCCTGTGGCACCATTTGCATTTGGGCCTTGCATACTGGCAGAGGATCCTAGGGCTGAAACAACTCAATTTACATTCACTGACTCACAAAGCCATTAACTCTTTGCCTTGGAGAGTAAAAGCAGATTCTGACACTTCCTGCACTCCTTATCTCTGTGTATGAACTAGAAGAGCTATTTAAGGGAGGAGATTGAACATTTGGGTCCTATCCCTGGTCTACAATAGCATTGAGCCATCACAGTGGAATGTAACTCTTTGAAAGAAATATATATATTTTTCCTATTTCTATAACTGAAACACTGTTGGGCCCTTAAATTATCAAAACATTTTCCTGAATAAGGATTGCTTGGGCTATTTGGTGGACATTTGTGCCTGGCCATAGCAGACTATAACAGCGATAGATAAGGACTATACAAGGACAGAAGAACACATAGAATCTTGTATTTTACTGACAGTCACAGCAGCGAAAGAAAAAAAAAAGAAAGAAATATGAGCAAATTTTCCAGTTCCACTTATTAAGACAATCTGAACCTTTGGAATCTGAAGGTATCACACAAGGGAGACAAGTTGAAGGCTCCAAGTCATCTGATTTGAACATAGAGAGGAATGTGACCTCATTTTGAACCCCAGGAGAGTGAAATAGGATATATTGGTCTAATCAGATTTGCATTTTTAAAAGATCTCTCTGGTTGCTTTACAGAAAATGGATTGGAGAGAGGCAAATTGGAATGCAGGAACACAAGAGGCCACTATAATCATAGAGGTGATGGTGACTTGAGCCAAGGACTGGTGGGGGATATGGAGAAATTTCAATAGACTTAATATGTATTACATTTCAGAGGTAACATAATCAGACGTGGTGACTGATTGAATGTGAGAGGGTGGTGAAGGAGAGAGAAGAGTCATAAATGACTCTTAGATTTCTATTATAATGTGTACATCCGGGTAGATGGTGAACCATCCATGCAGAAGGACCAGATGGGAGCTGAGAGATGGAAAGTTCAATTTTATACATGTTAAATTTCTAGGCGTTATGAGATGTTTAAATGAATTTTCTAAGCAGACATTTTAGTCAGGACTAGTTTTCAGAGGTGGGGACTTGGTTAAACATTCAATGTGGGATTCGTTCACATATTGATAGTAATTGAGGCCATGAGGTGAGATAAATGGGATCTATTAAACTAAAGAGAAGATAACCTAGGACAATGCCAACTTTTTTTTTTTTTTTGACAGTGCCAACTTTTAAAGGTTATATAGAAGGGAAAAATCAGTATAGGAAACCGAGAAGTGCAGGGAAAAAAAAAACAGGAAGTATGGCATCACAAAAATCAAAGGAAGATAGCCCGGCGTTGTGGCGGGCACCTGTAGTCCCAGCTACTTGGGAGGCTGAGGCAAGAGAATCACCTGAGCCCAAGAGCTGGAGGTTGCTGTGAGCTGTGACACCACAGCACTCTACTGAGGGTGATAGTGAGACTCTGTCTCTACCCAAAAAAAAAAAATCAAAGGAGGAAGCCTGGGTTGGTGGCTCATACCTGTAATCCTAGTACTTTGGGAAGGCAAGAGTTCAAGACCAGTCTGAGCACAAGAAAGAGCCCATCCTTATAAAATAGTGTTTTTCAACCTTTTTTTAATCTCACAGCACACTTGAACCTATAGTTAAAATACCATGGCACACATAAATTATGTTGATCAAAAAAAAAAGAATGAGAAGAAGAATATATTGGGCCGGGTGCGGTGGCTCACGCCTGTAATCCCAGCACTTGGGAGGCTGAGATGGGCAAATTGCCTGAGCTTACAGGTTCAAGACCAGCCTAAGCCAGAGCAAGACCTTGTCTCTAAAAACAGCCAGATGTAGGGGTGGACACTTGTAGTCCCAGCTACTTAGAAGGCTGAGGTGCGAGGATTGCTTGAGCCCCAGGCAAGAGGATTGCTTGAGCCCAAGAATCTGAGATTGCTGTGAGCCACGATGCCACAGGACTCTGCTGAGGGTGAGAAAGTGAGACTGTCTCAAAAAAAAAAAAAAAAGAATATATTTATTGTGCTTTGAACTTCTTTCAAAATAATTTAATTAATCTTTGAAAATGTTCATGGCAGATTTAAGATCCTCTCTCAGCACACCAGTCAAAAATCACTGCTATAGGGCGGCGCCTGTGGCTCAGTCGGTAAGGCGCCGGCCCCATATGCCGAGGGTGGTGGGTTCAAACCCTGCCCCGGCTGAACTGCAACCAAAAAATAGCCGGGCGTTGTGGCGGGCGCCTGTAGTCCCAGCTACTCGGGAGGCTGAGGCAGGAGAATCGCTTGGGCCCAGGAGTTGGAGGTTGCTGTGAGCTGTATGATGCCATGGCACTCTACCAAGGGCCATAAAGTGAAACTCTGTCTCTAAAAAAAGAAAATCACTGCTATAATAAAATAGAAAAGGCTGTGCCCATAGCACAGTGGTTACGGAGCCAGCCACATACACCGAGGCTGGCAGGTTTGAACCCAGCCTGGGCCTGCTGAACAACAATGACAACTGCAACCAAAAAAATAGCCGGGTGTTGTGGTGGGTGCCTGTAGTTCTAGCTACTCGGGAGGCGGAGGCAAGAGAATCGCTTAAGCCCAAGAGTTGGAGATTGCTGTGAGCTGTGACACCACAGCACTCTACTAAGGGAGACATAGTGAGATTCTGTTTAAAAAAAAAATTGGAAAAATTAGCCAAGTGCAGTGGAATGTACCTATAGTTCAGGTACTTGGAAAGCTGAGCCAGCAGGATCACTTGAGCCCAGGAGTTTGAAGTTGCAGTGAGCTATGATCATGCCACTGCTCTCTAGTTCCTGCAACAAAACAAGACTATCTAAAAACTAAGAAAGGAATAAGGGAGGGAGGGGGGCAGTGCATGTGGCTCAGCAGGTAGGGCGCCGGCCCCATTTATCGAGGGTGGCGGGTGGCGGGTTCAAATGCGGTCCCGGCCAAACTGCAACAAAAAGTAGCCAGGCATTCTGGGGGGCCCCTGTAGTCCTAGCTACTCAGAAGGCTGAGGCAAGAGAATCTCATAAGCCCAGGAGTTGGTTGCTGTGAGCTGTGACACCACGGCACTCTACCAAGGGTGATAAAGTGAGACTCTGTCTCTAAAAAAAAAAAAAGAAGAAGGGAAGGAGGAAGGAAGGAAGAAACTTTCAAAGAGTTGCCTATGTTAAATGATTCTGAATATTCAACATAGAGACTGGAAAATTTGCTGATTTTCACTGGGGTGAGTTATACTAAAAATATTTAACTGATATGTTTTTTTTTTTTTTGTAGAGACAGAGTCTCACTTTATGGCCCTCGGTAGAGTGCCGTGGCCTCACACAGCTCACAGCAACCTCCAACTCCTGGGCTTAAGCGATTCTCTTGCCTCAGCCTCCCGAGCAGCTGGGACTACAGGCACTCGCCACAATGCCCGGCTATTTTTTGGTTGCAGTTTGGCCGGGGCTGGGTTTGAATCCGCCACCCTCGGTATATGGGGCTGGCGCCTTACCGACTGAGCCACAGGCGCCGCCCAACTGATATGTTTTTTTCTACACAGTAGGAATATGGTTTTTCTACACAGTAGCCAGAATGTTCTTTTCAGAGAAAAGTCAGATCATTTGAGTCAGCTGTTTAAAACTCTTCAATGGCTTTTCCTAGCCCTTGGAACCAGTGTAAGGTATAAGTCCTGGAGACCAAGGGCCCAAGAACCAGGAGCTCTAAGGCAGGAGAGATGGATGTCTTAGCTCAAAGAGAGAGAGAGAGAGTTGTGCATGTACCTTTTCTCTGCCTTTTGCTCTATTTGGGCCCTCAAAGGATTAGAGGATGCCCACCCACATTGATGAGAGAAGACCTCATTTACTCAGGCTTCTGATCCAAATGCTTGGATCAATCCAATCTCTTCCAGAAAGACCCAAAATAATGTCTTACCAGCTATCTGGGCATCCCTTAGCTCAGTCAAGTTGACACGTAAAATTAAACATCACAGGACATGAGCCTCAAAGTGTAAGAGTATTGACAACACGGTAGGTGAAAAGTAATGGTTTAGAAAAAGTGATAGAAAGAAAGACAAGTGCTTGTCCTGTGACAGATAGATATGAGCACAGATCACCACCACAGAGGGCTCCTCTGAAAGAGATCAGCTTTCAGTGAATGCAGGGAGGTATGGAGAATGTTCCTGGAAGAGATACAGGGCAAAGGGGAATTCGTTCATCACAGAGCAAGTGCTCCAGCAGGCCCATGGGAGAGGTAGGAGTTGGGTGGGAGGGCTGAGTGAAGAACAAGGAAATATGGAGTATTATGGGAATGATGGTGTAGTTGCAGTCATTCTTAAATGTCCATCAGCTTTACAGGGCCTATTAAAATACAGATTGCTAGGCCCCAGATCTAGAGTTTCTGATTAAGTAGATCTGACATGGGGCCTGAGAATAGGCATCACAATTTCCCACGTGATATGGATGCTGCTAGTCCAAGGACCACAATTTCAGACCACAGACATAATGAAAGACCAGAGACTAATGTGGCAAAACAGATGAAAGGCCAGAGTGCCAGGCACAGTGGCTCACACTTGTAATTCTAGCACTCTGGGAGGCCGAGCTAGGTGGATTGCCTGAGTTTAAGAGTTCAAGACTGGGCTTGGCAACCATAACATAGTGGTTACAGAGCCAGACACATACACCGAGGGTGGTGGGTTTGAACCCAGCCCGGACCAGCTAAAAAGAACTGCAACAAAAAAATAGCCAGGTGTTGTGGCGGGTGCCTGTAGTCCCAGCTACTTGGGAGGCTGAGGCAAGAGAATTGCTTAAGCCCAAGAGTTTGAGGTTGCTGTGAGCTGTGACATCAAGGCACTTTACCCAGGGTGACATAGTGAGACTCTGTCTCAAAAAAAAAAGACTTCAAGACCAGCTTGAGCAAGAGTCAGACCTCATCTCTACAAAAATAGCTGGGAGTTGTGACAGGTGCCTGTAGTCCCAGCTACTTGGAAGGCTGAGGCAAGAGAATCGCTTAAGCCCAAGAGTTTGAGGTTGCTGTGAGCTATGATGCCATGGCACTTTACCCTGGGTGATAAAGTAAGACTCCATCTCAAAAAGAAAAAAGAAAGAAAGAAAGGCCAGAGTGGATTAGTCTCAACTATCTTCTAAAGGACAGCTGGCCGTGGCCTAATGGACAGGGGCCCGTGACTTCATTAGTAGTTGGTAGTATCTGTCACTTTGTCATCAGTTGCCTCAGCCCTTTAAGCTCTGAGGCAATGTGAAAGTTTGGTCCTAATTCATTAGAATTAGGTGTCAGCTTGGTCCAGAGAATGTAGCATGAGCCCCAGAAATCTTATTATGGGGAATCCCCTTTAGGAACCTACCACAGAGCATTGCTACTTTGTTTGCTTGTTTGTTTTTGAGACAGTCTCACCCTGTTGCCCCAGGCTAGAGTGCCATGGTATCAGCCTAGCTCACAACAACCTCAAACTCCTGGGTTCAAGCACTCCTGCCTCAGCCTCCTGAGTAGCTGGGACTACAGGAGCCTGCCGCAACACCCGACTAATTTTTCTATTTTTAGTAGAGACAGGTCTCACTCTTGCTCAGGCTGATCCTGAATTCCTGTTTTGTTTTGCTTTTTTTTAATTGAGACAGAGTCTCACTTTGTCACCCTCGGTAGAGTGATAATGGTGTCACAGCTCACAGCAACCTCAAACTCTTGGGCTTAAGCGATTCTCTTGCCTCAGCCTCCCAAGTAGCTGGGACTACAGGCGCCCGCCACAACGCCCAGCTACTGGTCTTGAATTCCTGATCCCAAGCAATCCTCCCACCTTGGCCTCTCAGAGTACTAGGATTACAGGTGTGAGCCATCCTATCCCGCCTAGCTTTGCTACTTTGTGAATCAAGTCCAGTGAAATTAAAGTTCAGACTAAAGCTGCATCACAGTACGATTGTTTGGTCTTGGATTGGATTGTGAAGTCTCAAAAGTGATATTATCAGGTGTCTTGGCTGCATTGATAAGTAGCAATGGTGCTTGAAGCAATCAAAACCTGCTGGGCATAAACAACTTGATCAGAACTATGACACAGAACTACCAATTACTTTTATGTCTCAGACTTCACAAGATGGATTATATGAATGAAGTTACAACTATGCCAAAACCCTAATCTTGATGCTCAAAGACTGTACTAGATTGACCAGGAGGGATTCCAATCATCTCCAGGGTTTTCCCTAAAAGTATTTGGGAAAAGGTTGTAGAACTGAAATTTGGGATACTGTTACGAGAGTAACCTCCTTGATACTTGTCTTGAATTCTGAGAAAGCTCTGAACGCTGACTTAGTTGAATTGAAGGTGGTTTGGCTCTCTCTCAGATTTCCCTCTCCCCCAACATTTGTGAAATTCCCAGGGAAAATTACATATGTCCACAAATCACTCCTGGCCATCATTTGCTGCTAGCCTGCTAGTGGAGGGACAATCCATGGGTGTCCTTCAGACAGAAACACTGGAGTGTGAGTCAGGATAATGCTGGCAGTTCAGTCTTAACAGAATGCAGGCAGTATGGCAGAGAAAAGAGTGCACTTTGAGTCAGAGTGCCTCAACTCTCAGGATTGCAAGGGGAATTTTCCCACTGGCACTATTCCCTAAAGTGGTACAAAGAACTCTATAGGATATTCAGAGGAGATTTATGACCTAAAGGTGACACTAAACATAGCCTATTAGTCTCCATGAAAAGAGCAAAACTAACCTCATTTCTGTTACTTCTCAAGGTGAAAGTAGATTTTTATTAGACCCTGCCCTTTAATAGACTGTGGGAAGGAAGTGGGGACACCCATAAATACCTGTGTGCATCCTCCCTCCAGGCTGGGGCAGGGCAAGCCCTTACAGAGCCTGGACACGAAATATCTGCATGGTAAATCCTTAGAAGGTCTAAAAGTATACTGCCATGTACCCTCTGGGCATGCTAAAGTTAACTGGAAATTAGGGCAAGTACGCACAGCTTAGTGACAGAACTTGAAAATGCTCCCAACATTCTCCTCTGTGGGGTTTAGGGGATTGGGCATCCATTCATTCAAATAAATATTTATGGGCACACATCAGAATCGTCAGGGGCACTTTCTTCCCAAAATACACACATGTCTTTATAACTGTGCTTTTCACAGTCCTCCAGAGGCTATTTATTTCTTCCTATACACTGTATTTAGGTAACATAAAAAAGATGAATGACAGTACCTATATAGGACCACATATCAAACTGGATTGTTTTTCCTAAGTCCCAGGTTAAAAAAAAAATCCTCAATAACGTTCTACAGAAATCATTGATGGAGTAATTACTAATTTGAGAGAAAAAAATTAAAGAATAAATCCAAGTAAAATCAAGTACTTTCTTACACTTAAAAAAAAATCTAGTATTAAGCATTGCTGATTAAAAAGCATAAGTAAAAATAGTTATGGCTACCATTAACTTTCGTGAACCAGCGCGAGGAAGGAGAATAAACCTGAGTGGGAATGGTGGGGAATGAAGAAATAAAACACAAAAGACAAAGATGGGATAGGGGGGACTGGAGCAGCTAAGACTACAGCCATCCCTGAACGGTGGAAATAGCTTTAATATATAGTATGTAAAGAAGGTCACTTACCTTAACAAAGTTGCTTATTAGATGGGAACTAGGTGAAGGAGTATTTTTGTCTTACTGGGTAAAGATTAACTTTAAGGAGGGAAAGCTATGTGCTTTCCTGCAAAAGATCAAAGGGAAAGTATGCAGAGACTACATGACTTCTGGCAGAGGAGAAAACAATGTTGTTCAAGGAGGAGAAGCAGCTGGGAGTGGTTTCCTGAACATCTCCCCAGGCTGTGGGGTTCTTGCCACCTCACAGCTCTTGTAGGTCTCCATGAAAACCCCAAGGGACTAGTTTTGGAGAGCTTTCAGCTTTGCAGACACATCCACACGGCAAGAGGGTGGTGCATCCCAACTCCGCAAGGACAGAAGCTCCTGTGCTCAGGACCCTTGCAGACCTTGCCCTATGTATCCCTTCAACTGGCTGTATCCTTTTTTTTTTTTTTTTTTTTTTTTGTAGAGACAGAGTCTCACTTTATGGCCCTCAGTAGAGTGCCATGGCCTCACACAGCTCACAGCAACCTCCAACTCCTGGGCTTAAGCGATTCTCTTGCCTCAGCCTCCCGAGTAGCTGGGACAGGCGCCCGCCACAACGCCCGGCTATTTTTTGGTTGCAGTTTGGCCGGGGCCGGGTTTGAACCCGCCACCCTCGGTATATGGGGCCGGCGCCTTACCGACTGAGCCACAGGCGCCGAATAAACCATAGAATAAGCATACTCCTGAGTTTCATGAGCCACTGTAGCAAACTAATCTAACCTGAGGAGGGGTTGTAAAACCCAATTTATAGCAGTGGGCCAGAAGCAAAAGTCACAACTTTTGCTTGTGACTGGCATCTCAACTGGGAGGTAGTCTTGTAGGATTAAGCTCTCATTCTGATGCTAACTCCAGGTAGATAGTGTCACAACTGAAATGAATTAGGGGATGATCCAGCTGGTGTCTGGATCTGACCCTGGAATCTGCCAGAGAATTGTTTGGTATGTGGGGAAAACCCACACATCCAGTGTCAGAAGTGTTGAGTGACTTGTAGGAGTAGAAAGTAGTGTGTAGGAAAAATAGTTTGGTTTTTCCTATATCCTTACAACATGTGTGTATATATTATATGCGTATACACATATAAGGGGAAGTATGTATGCTTGGTTTTCATTTTATTTTATTTTTATTTAATTATTATTATTTTTTGAGACAGAGTCTCACTTTGTTGCCCTCGGTAGAGGGCTATGACATCATAGCTCACAGCAACCTCAAACTCTTGGGCTCAAGTGATTCTCTTGCCTAAGCCTCCCAAGTAGCTAGGACTACAGGCAACTGACACAATGCCCGGCTGTTTTTAGAGACAAGGTCTCACTCTTGCTCAGGCTGGTCTTGAACCCGTGAGCTCAGGCAATCTGCCCTCCTCGGCCTCCCAGAGTGTTAGGATTACAGGCATGAGCCACCTCACCTGGCCTTGGTTTCCATTTTAATGTAATGAATAACACACAACTTACAAGTAAGGTATGTAATACTTTTCATTTTAAATGAATAGTATTATTCATTAATTATTCCATTAATTATTCCAATTAATTATCACAGAATGCTTTTGTTGATTTTTTTCCTTAAATCTACATCCATAGCCAACCAATGGTTGTAAATGAACATGAGTAGTTCCAACACAAATGTTGGTAAATATATTTTTTTACACTAACCAGTGAAACAGTAAAGTTTATCAATGACATGATTGACTTATTTTACTGCATAAGATAGCAAATTTTGAATACTGGAAGAGCATTTCCTCAAGTTTTTGTGCTATGCACTATGTAATGGTTACAGATACTACACGCTTTTAAGTCGAAACTATTATTAACATTTTTCTCCAATATTCTATGGCAATGTCAAAACATTCTCTCCTCTTTTTTTTTTTTTTTTTTTTTTTTTGGCCAAGGCTGGGTTTGAACCCGCCATCTCCAGCATATGAGACCGGAGCCCTACTCCTTGAGCCACAGGCGCCACCCACATTCTCTCCTCTTATCAGTACTCCTTCTTCACTCTGCCAGAGTAGCATTTGAAATTTGTTATATAGTGTATGATTTTTTTTTTTTTTTTTTGTAGAGACAGAGTCTCACTTTATGGCCCTCGGTAGAGTGCCATGGCCTCACACAGCTCACAGCAACCTCCAACTCCTGGGCTTAAGCGAGTCTCTTGCCTCAGCCTCCCGAGTAGCTGGGACCATAGGCGCCTGCCGCAACGCCCGGCTATTTTTTGGTTGCAGTTTGGCCGGGGCCGGGTTTGAACCCACCACCCTCGGTATATGGGGCCTGCGCCTTACCGACTGAGCCACAAGCACCGCCCTACTGTATGATTTTTTTTTTTAGAGACAAAGTCTCATTTCGTCACCCTTGGTAGAGTGCCATGCGTAACAGCTCACAGCAACCTCCAGCTCTTGGGCTTAGGCGATTCTCTTGCCTCAGCCTCCCGGGTAGCTGGGACTACAGGCGCCTACCACAACCCCACGGCTATTTCGTTGTTGTTGTTGTTGCAGGTTGGCCAGGCCTGGGTTTGAACCGCCACCCTCGGTATATGGGGCTGGCGCCCTACTCACTGAGCCACAGGTGCCGCCCTATAGTGTATGATTTTCACACATCCTACTCAGCAGTTGCATTAGAGTGAAATATATGTATACTTTTGTATTTATATGTACCAAAAGTAGAATGGAAAGATATACTCTGAAATTTCATTTAATTTATTTGTAATTTTGTGTTTATAGGTGATCCTGTGGAGTACCAGAGGAAGGATATAAAAAATAATATAAAAGCGAGTATATGTGCTCGCTTCGGCAGCACATATACTAAAATTGGAACAATACAGAGAAGATTAGCATGGTCCCTGTGCAAGGATGACACGCAAATTCGTGAAGCATTCCATATTTTTAGACTCACGCCCCTGTCTGCCCAGTAAAGGCCTTTCTGCAGCAAATAATAATAATAATAATAATATAAAAATAAAGATTTAAAAATAAAATATGTAAATGGGTATAAAGACCTGTGTGTAGTTGGATATGAGGTCAGACCATTAAGTTCCCAAATTCATCCTAGAAAAAGTGTAGCAAGGCCAACGCAGGGGCTCACACCTGTAATCCTAGCAGTGTGGGATGCTGAGGCGGGTGGATTACCTGAGCGCACAGGTTCAAGAGTGAGACCCCAGGCACCTGTAGTCCCAACTACTGGGGACGCTGAGGTAAGAGAATCACTTGAGCCCAAGAGTTTGAGGCTGCTGTGAACTGTAATGCCAGAGCACTCTATGGACAAGTGAGATTCTGTCTCAAAAAAAAAGAAAGAAAGAGAAAGTGTAGCACTTCTTTTCTAGGACGCCTCTTTGCTAAGTGTCACTACAGTCACCTTTGAAGTCCTCCCCGTGGGAAGCTATGCACTGATACCAGCGCCTAGTCTGCCCTTCATAGCAATTTTGGGACTTTTTCTGGAATCAGCATGACAGGTGTTGTCGTATGAGTTCTGACAGTGAAGTTCATGAATTCTTCCTAGAAATAGTGCTACATACATGGATCATTATGAAAGTCTTGAGATACAGAAAAATCAAGAAATGTAAAATTCTCATGGATGAACAAATGAAGCCCTCCCAGCAACACCGATAAGCCGAGCAAGTTGAAACTTGTGCAGGTGAATCAGAAAGGACACTGTCGACTGTTTTTCTTGGAAGTGAAATAATGGACCATAAGACGGTCTGTCTCAAAACTTTCATAGTGACCCATGATACTCATTGCTGAATATCACTATGATCACCAGATAGCCGGGGGTGTGTGTGTGTGTGTGTGAGAGAGATAACTTCATTTTCCAACCTTCTATGTGCATGTTGTGTATAAAGTTTTTTCACTCAAGGACCCTGTCATTTGTTTCAGTTTCTGGGAGTTGTCTTTGGAACTGACTCCTTGGTTTTGGGATGCTCACCACAAACGGCATTTTATTAATTTCTGTATTAATATAAGGCAAACATTCACCCATTCATCTTGAAGAAAGTTGCACAGCTCACCTTAAATTTGCATGCTGATGCTACAAACTCAGAATTCTGTGTTCTGCTTAGCCAGGCAAATTAAGCTTGCTTTTAGCCAGCCTGTGTGCCCTTGAAGAAGGAGAAGAAATGGTTTTCTAAAATTATAATGATTTAGACTAGTCTGGTTAGAGACTGGGGACAGTGGTGGGGACTATCATGATTGCTTCCTTGCGTGGTAAGGATCTGTCTATAACTCTGGGAGAATTTAAGGGTGATAGCTATGTCCTGGCTTGGAGCAAACACTTTTATGTTGAGCAAGTGGTGAGTGCTAAATGTTTTCGTGATTAAGCATTCCCCAAGTAATTGCTGAGGGAAGTGGTGGTGGCAACAGTGCTCAACATTTCTTAGGACTGTCTACGTAGCTGGGTTCCAGTAGGCCTAGTGGGCATGTCAGAGCATCTGTGAGACTCTGAGAACCTCAGGAAAAGAAGGGACTTTCTGCGAGTCTAAGTCCTTTATATTTGACAATTAATAGATGTGACCTATGTCATACTTCAAACTGATGAAGTGGACTATTTCCATTTTTTATTATTAAAATTATTATGATTTTATTATTAACATTTTTGTATCTTAATTAAGAACCAACAGAATTCCATTTGCCATGATACAGTATCGAATATTTGTAATTAACAATACCAGGCTAGATAAATAAGCTTCTTTCACATTTTAAAAAACTTTTTATTTTATTTTAAAATTACTAAAGATTCACAGGAAGTTGCAAAAATACTACAGAGAGGTCCCATGTACTTTCTACTCAGTTTACCCCATGGTAACATCTTACATGACTATATTTGTATTTTCCAAATTTTCTATGTTACTCTAAAACTTAGTGTAGGGAGAGGAGTCTTTTTCCAGTTCTTTATTTTATTTTTTTTTTTTGTAGAGACAGAGTCTCACTGTACCGCCCTCAGGTAGAGTGCCGTGGCGTCACACGGCTCACAGCAACCTCTTAACCCTTGGGCTTACGCGATTCTCTTGCCTCAGCCTCCCGAGCAGCTGGGACTACAGGCGCCCGCCACAACGCCCGGCTATTTTTTTTTTTTGGTTGCAGTTTGGCCGGGGCTGGGTTTGAACCCGCCACCCTCGGCATATGGGGCTGGCGCCCTACTCACTGAGCCACAGGCGCTGCCCCTTTTTCCAGTTCTTAAAAGTATTTCTTTCTTTCTTTTTTTTTTTATTGTTGGGGATTCATTGAGGGTACAATAAACCAGATTACACTGATTGCCTTTGTTAGGCAAAGTCCCTCTTGAAAGTATTTTTTTTTTAACCTTTTGTTTTGAATTAGGTCTCTACCCTGTGCTATCTATACTCCATCTAATGCTGACTTTCTATGCATATCCTCAGGTGATACTCAAAATATTTAAAGATAACAGAAAACTGGTCTTACTTTGAGAATAACTACTCAGAATAAAGACTGGTGCCAAGAACTACCAAGACCTGAAACAGATCTCTAGACACTCAAGCATTAACTCTTTAGTTTTGGATCATGCAGACATCTGGGAAAGGGAGGCAGGGGAAGAAGCAATTGATCAATGGTATGGAAATATTTCAGTATTTGGACCACCATGCAGCTGTGCTTGAGAGCACCACATTTTCCTGCAATGCAGTCATCACATTGCTTTGAGTCCATTGAATTATTCTTTTGTGTGTGTGTGCGTGTGTGTTTTTTTTTTTTTTTGGCCAGGGCTTGGTGTGAACCCACCCCCTCCGGCATATGGGACCGGCGCCCTACACCTTGAGCCATAGGCGCCACCCCATTGGATTATTCTTATTTGCCACACCCCAAATATTACTATCAGCTTTTTTTTTTTTTTTTTTGTAGAGACAGAGTCTCACTTTATGGCCCTCGGTAGAGTGCCGTGGCCTCACACAGCTCACAGCAACCTCCAACTCCTGGGCTTAAGCGATTCTCCTGCCTCAGCCTCCCGAGTAGCTGGGGCTACAGGCGCCCACCACAACGTCCGGCTATTTTTTGGTTGCAGTTTGGCCGGGGCCGGGTTTGAACCCGCCACCCTCGGTATATGGGGCTGGCACCTTACCGACTGAGCCACAGGCGCTGCCCTTTTTTTTTTTTTTTTTTTTTTTTTGAGACAGAGTCCCAAGCTGTCCCCCTGGGTAGAGAGCTACTATCAGCTTTTTGAAAGCAAAGGTGTTTACTTAATTTGTGAAACTCTACAGCCCAGCATGGTACCTAGCTCAATATGTGACAAATTATTAATACATACATGAAACTTTAGTTCTAGTCCTGGGTTTGCCTTTAAACTAGCCATGGGAACTTACACAGGTAGATCACCCAGCTTTCTTCTTCTTCCTCTTCCTCCTCTTCCTCTTCTTCTTTTTTAAAACAACTGGTATTAAAACTTTTTTTAAAACAACTGGTATAAAGGTGATAATTATCCTTTTCTGTAAAATAAGATTATTAAACCTTTTAGTCTTTTCAAGTCCAAAGCTTCATAAGGAGTTTGCAGAAATTTCAAGATATGTAATAATAAGGAAAGACTAGGGATAAAATCAGAAAATTGCATTTTGGCAAATATTTAAATGTCTATTATCTGCAAAATTCATCATTTTTAAAAATAGTAGGAAACTAAAAATGATAGACTTGTTTAGGAAGAAATTAGTCTAGTGAAGATCATGTTTTTTTTTTTTTTTCTTCCCTGAGATAGACTCTTACTTTGTCTTTGTCATCCTCAGTAGAGTGTTATGGGGTCATAACTCACAGCAACCTCAAACTCTTAGACTGAAGTGATCTTCTTGCCTCAGCCTCCTGAGTAGCTGGAGGGGACTACAGGCGCCCACTACAATGCCCAGCTACATTTTAGAGACAGGGTCTCGCTCTTACTGAGGCTGGTCTCTGCAGGGAGAATGGGGACCAAAAACCCCATTCTTGGCGAGGAAAAGCACCTCCAGAAAAAGAGGAAAATTGCAAAGTAAGCTGAGTGAGTCAGAACAAATTAAAGCCAGCTAGTTTATATTTAAACTAGCCATTGTTAGCAAGATTCCCAACAGAATTGAAATTCTAGCCTGTTGGGGATACAGTTTACAAACACCCCTGCTGGGTCTGTAAGCACTCTGAGGAAAAAATGGTCATAGAAGAGGATATGACAAAGACCTAGAAAGATACATTAACAAGATCATTTCCTGCCTAGTAAACAGGCAAAGCAGATATCCATTGTGGAGATTTGCATTTGCCTGGTTCAAGGGACTGGCTTGAACCCTGATATAAGGGCAGAAGAGCTTATATCCCTTATTGCAGAGGAAGATCCTCTGTGGTGGTGATGGGAGGAAAAATTCCTCTCTCCCACCAATTCCTCAGAGGAGATTAATGCCAGTGGCATTTTACTCCACAGGGAACTAGCAGAGTTTAACACCTCCCTAGGAATCTGTGTGTGTGATCTCAAGCAGGAGGCTCTCCTGATACAAGGCTCAGATTTCAGATTTCTCAAAGCTAGTCAAACCCCTAAGGTTAATAATAACAATAGGAGCTGATATGCTCAGAGAAACTGCTGGCTTCTTTGCTCCCTCCCTCATCTTACCCTCTGGGCAAATAGACTTCAATAAAAGCAGAGTGGAGCAAACACTTGGTGCCATTGCCAGAATGTCATAAACGGGCAATGGACCCCTGAGCTCCCACTTTTAATTCTACTCTATGTTTCATGTCTCTTTCTATACCTTTGTCTCTAACTCTATATTTCTTCAGTCAGTTGCCACCAGTTTCCATAGATCTTAGTGGACCCTGCTCCCAGGGTGGGACCCTGACAGGTCTCAAACTCCTGAGCTAGAGCAATCTACTCGGCCTCCCAGAGTCCTGGGATTATAGGTATGACCTACTGGGCCTAGCGTGATCATATTCTATAATACCATGATATAAGAAAGAATGAAATAAGTGCTATAATAGGAAAAAAAAAAAAGGCATTTCAAGAAAATAGAGAAAGGAGTGGTGTTTCCTTTTTTTGTTGTTTTTTTTGTTTGTTTTTTTGAGACAGGGTCTTGCTCTGTTACCTGGGCTTCATCATGAACCATTTGGCAGATTTTTACCCATGATGTAAGATTTTATTAAATACACTATTTTGAAAGCACGAATGATTGTGGGAGTAATTTTCCCAAGATATGGCAGTCAAGTATCTTTCATTAGTTCTTTTTTTTTTTTTTGGCCGGGGCTGGGTTTGAACCTGCCACCTCCAGCATATGGGACTGACGCCCTACTCCTTGAGCCACAGGCGCCGCCCCTTTCATTAGTTCTTGTATGCCAGTTATAGTTTATTGCTTCATAGCTCCAAATTTGACCTTTTTGCCTGTTATATGAAAATGTATCTGGGCCTTCAAATATTTGTCCTTCAAAGCCAGCTGACACTATAGCTTTGTCAGCAGAGGGTGCTGGAGAGCCATTGCAGGAGAAAAGGATTTTATTTCCTGGTTTCGGCAGCATGCTCTGTTCCTTCTGTGTGCCTTTCTCCAATACCAGCCTCCTTCTGCAGCACATGTGGCTTCCCCAGTGCCTACCTCGTTGCATGAGGTCCTCCAGTGTCCTACCCTTGAAGTTCATGGCAGCCCCATAGCCAGATTTCCCTGATATCTCTCTCACTCAGGTTGTTTCATAGTGGCATGCACTCCGGGGAGCTAATTTCCAGCAAGTTCTACTGGTATAGTATCACAGAGGGCTTCTCAGCCATCCAATGATCCATAGCCAAACCCTCTCCAGTGAGGTCTGAATCTCAACTTTGGGGGTTATCAGGGCTCTTCCTTCAGTGCTCTAACTCAGCCCCAGAGGTAATGACTATTCAATACAATATTACATAGTAGAACCGCTATTATATATATGCATATATATAAATTATATATGTATATACACACACATACATGTACACACACACAAATATATATGCCATACTAGTTCTCTTCTTACTAGCCAATCCCTCATGCTATGTCCTGTTATATTCTTTTTTCTTTTCTTTTCTTTTTTTTTGAGACAGAGTCTCACTCACTCTGTTGCCTTGGCTAGAGTGCCGTGGTGTCATCATAGCTCACTGCAACCTCCAACGACTGGGCTTAAGTGATCCTCCTGCCTCAGCCTCCTCAGTAGCTTTGACTACAGGCATGTACCGCCATGCCTGTAGTGGTTAATCTTTCTATTTGGCTATAGAGATGAAGTCTCACTCTTGCTCAGGCTGGTCTCAAACTTCTGACCTCAAAGCAATCCTCCTGCCTCATTCTCCCCAAATACTATGATTAGAGTTATGAGCCACTGCACCTGGCAAATAACTATTTCTATTACGTTTTCTCTGCGTTAATTCCTGTATGACTTCTTTCTCCTGATTATAAGCAGACTGATATTTCTTGGCTTATACAAATCCCAACTTATACCCTGTGTTTTTTACTTCTTTTTCAAAAAAGATAAATACAGTGCATTTTAATTCCCTTTTGACATCTGAATTGTCCTGGAGTTTTACCTCCTCTATACTTCTCCACTTCCAACTAAATCCTTCTTGATATAGGGTATACTGTAGCTTCAGAAATTATAATGATGTTAAATAAACAGATTGTGTTCTTGTATATCCTTTCAGGCCCCAGTTCCTCTACTTAGACTCTTTCCTTCCTATAATGTTCTTGAAGAATTCCTACTTATCCTTCAAGACCCCAACTCCAGTATTATCTTTGAGAAGCTTTTTTTTCTTTTTCAGATGCTTTAAAATTTCTATAAAACTCTTTGTCCCAGGAGGAATCATTTAACCATGATACACAAAACATACTGAATACATTGCCTGATGTCAGGGTGCAAAAACCTTTCTTTTACATAATAAAATCCTCTTCTGGTCCATCTTGACCCAAGTCCTGGTTGTCTGAAGGCAGATTCCTGTCAAGAGACCTAGAGTTGTAGTAGAAAGCATCCCTTTCATCTAGTGGCTGGTATTCTTGCTTCATTTCAGTTAGGAAGCCACTTCCAGATGCAGATCCTGAGCCAGAGCCAGAGCAAGAGCCATAGTCGTCTTCAGAAAGAGGAAAGATATCATTCCAATTCTGCAGTCTTGTCATTGAAAAAGGGTCAGTCCTTGGAGGGAGAATCCTCTTGGTCCCTTTTCACTGATGCAGTTTGCAGAATTACTGTTGGGATTGCAGCGTACCCACTGGTACCTGGCTCTTCGCATAGGGTAACCTTCCCAACAGATGGCTGGTGGGTTGCTTGCAGATGTCCTGAACATCTACTAAGGAACTGCTCTCAGGGAGCACATCGGAGCTCAGCTCCCACAAAGGGAAGATGGTTACTCTACTCCACCAAGACTGACTCCTCCATAATGCATCTCTCTGGGCTCCGCCCTCACAGCCCCAGCTGCCAGAAAGCGATGCAGAAGAAAAACCAAAGGTGCCCAGCTGGAAACTCATGCTTCCTAGAGCAGGTTTCTGGGTGTTTGTGGGTTCTCCCGTTTCCACTGTATTCCAAGGCCCCACAGAGCCAGCTGTGCACCCAGAGGTTTGGGGAAGGAAAGACTTTGTGAAGTTTTTTTGGCAGAGTTATCCACATACTCACAGAGGATGATTAAATGAGATAACGCAAATAAAATTTGCAGAGTGCCTGACACCAAATGATCATTCAAATATTAGGCGTTACTGACATTCCCCTGTGCCCAGGTTTAGCCACAATTCCGACAACAGTTCCTGCTTGCTTTTTTCCTGGATTGGACAGTGGGAGACCAGTCCTAGCCCAAGCATTCTGATAGTGCATTCCTGGCAGACCTGGAGATCTGGACGCCAGTCTCCACCCATTCTCTGCTATGTCATCTGTCCATTTTAGGATTTGGGCATCCCCAGTCCATTTTCTCAGAGCCCAACTCTTTCTGTCCCCCTTTCCAACTCTTGGCCTGCCCCACTCCAACTTCTCTACTCCGCAGCTGAACACAACCCAGCACACATGGTGACAGTCCCAAAGTAACAAAAGCAGAAGAAATTGCAGACATTTTTCTCCCCAAAGTGAAGCTTATTGGGAAATTTCTAATGAGAAATAAATGATTCTGGGGTTTTATATAATTAATGCGGAATTAAGTGTGCTGCTAGTCAATGTTTGCTTTTCTGTTTTTGTTGCCTGGAGAGGAGGAAACGTTGGCTAGAGCTTCTCTCTGCCCCCAGAGACTTTGTACCAGCCTCTTTGGCTTCCTCTGCTGATAACTAATGTTCCTAGATGTGGGTGGAGGAGCTTTCCCTTCAGCATGGCCCGGAAAGAGTTCAAGTGCTAGCCTTGTCACTTGCCAGCTGTGCGAGCACAGGCAAGTTTCTTAACTCCTCAAACCCTCTATGTTTCCGTCTATACAATAGGGATGGTAATAAGAATAGTAGCTACTAAAGGAAAATGAGATGATACACAGAAATCACTCAGCACAGTCCCTGGTACAGAATAAACACCCATTTGAGAGTTGGAGCCCGAAAGGCCCAGAAATAATAAAAGAATGAAAGCTACTGTCATAAAGGTGGGATCTGCGGAATAAAGTTTTCCTGAAGGATTATGGCAAAGGTGGATTTTGAAGAAACACATGCCCTTCCAGGGACTTTAGAGATACTCAGAAGCTCCAGATGCAGAAACTTGGTCTTCTTTCTTTCCCCCAGACATTGCTACATTTTAAAACATTATGATAAAATTTATATAACATGGGCGGCGCCTGTGGCTCAAGGAGTAGGGCGCTGGTCCCATATGCCGGAGGTGGCGGGTTCAAATCCAGCCCCGGCCAAAAAAAAAAAAAATAATAAATAAATAAATAAATAAATAAATAAATATTAAAAAAAAATTTATATAACATAAAATATACCATTTTAACCATTTTTACCTTTGGCCATCCTTAGGGCTGTCTGCAACCCTTATAAAAAAGGTCAGTAATTACTTAGGGCTCCTTATATTTCAAGTTATATAGAAAATTCATTATGGGGCTCCTGGAAGTTGAGAGAGTAGCGACGCTAAGGTGGTAGCTGCCGCCGCGACCGCCACGGGATAAGCCGGGTAGAGTTGCTGAGGATCTGCCATACTTACTGATTAACTATAGAAGATTATACCAAAATAGAGAAAATTGGAGAGGGTACCTATGGAGTTGTGTATAAGGGTAGACACAAAACTACAGGTCAAGTGGTAGCCATGAAGAAAATCAGACTAGAAAGTGAAGAGGAAGGGGTTCCTAGCACTGCAATTCGGGAAATTTCTCTATTAAAAGAACTTCGTCATCCAAATATAGTCAGTCTTCAAGATGTGCTTATTCAGGATTCCAGGTTGTATCTCATCTTTGAATTTCTTTCCATGGACCTCAAGAAATATTTAGATTCTATCCCTCCTGGTCAGTTCATGGATTCTTCACTTGTTTTTTTTTTTTTTTTTTTGTAGAGACAGAGTCTCACTTTATGGCCCTCGGTAGAGTGCCGTGGCCTCACACAGCTCACAGCAACCTCCAACTCCTGGGCTTAAGCGATTCTCTTGCCTCAGCCTCCCGAGTAGCTGGGACTACAGGCGCCCGCCACAATGCCCGGCTATTTTTTGGTTGCAGTTTGGCGGGGGCCGGGTTTGAACCCGCCACCCTCGGTATATGGGGCCGGCGCCTTACCGACTGAGCCACAGGCGCCGCCCGATTCTTCACTTGTTAAGAGTTATTTATACCAAATCCTCCAGGGGATTGTGTTTTGTCACTCTAGAAGAGTTCTTCACCGAGACTTAAAACTTCAAAATCTCCTGATTGATGACAAAGGAACAATTAAACTGGCTGATTTTGGCCTTGCCAGAGCTTTTGGAATACCCATTCGGGTATATACACATGAGGTAGTAACACTCTGGTACAGATCCCCAGAAGTATTGCTGGGGTCAGCTTGGTACTCGACTCCAGTTGACATTTGGAGTATAGGCACCATATTTGCAGAATTAGCAACTAAGAAACCACTTTTCCATGGGGATTCAGAAATTGATCAACTCTAGGATTTTCAGAGCTTTGGGCACTCCCAATAATGAAGTATGGTCAGAAGTGGAATCTTTATAGGACTATAAGAACACATTTCCCAAGTGGAAACCAGGAAGTCTAGCGTCCCATGTTAAAAACTTGGATGAAAATGGCTTAGATTTGCTCTCAGAAATGTTAGTCTATGATCGTGCCAAATGAATTTCTGGCAAAATGGCATTGAATCATCCATATTTTAATGATTTGGACAATCAGATGAAGAAGATGTAACTTTCTGACAAAAAGTTTCCACGTTCCAGATAGTTGTATTTTTACTGTTAACTCTGTTTTTGTCTTGAATATTTTTCTTTTCTTTGTTGTAAAACTTATGCTGTACTTCATCTTCTAATTTCAAAAATATAACTTAAAAATGTAAATATTCTATATGAATTTAAATATAATTTGTATAAGCGTGTAGATCTCACTGTAACAACCATTTGTTACTATAATGAAACTATAAATCTAAAAAAAGAAAAAAGAAAATTCATTATGTTGGGCGTGGTGGCTCACGCCTGTACTCCTAGCACTTGAGACAGGTGGATTGCTTGAGCTTAGGTGTTCAAGACCAGACTGAGCAAGAAGAGACCCTCTCTCTAAAAACCATTGTGGTGGGCACCTGTAGTCCCACTCGCTTCTTAGGAGGCTGAGGCAAGAGGATCACTTGAGCCCAGAAGTGTGAGGTTGCTGTGAGGGCAACAGAGCGAGATTCTATCTCAAAAAAAAAAAAAAATTTATTCAAACAATAAAGGGATGAGATTACTGGGGTTTTTGTTTTTGTTTTTGTTTTTCAACTGAGTACACTGAAATCTGATCTCAGGTATGATTTTTTCTGATAGCTCAAATAATTTCAGCCGAGAACTTATTTCTCTCTCTGTTTTTCTCTGCCCTCTGGTCTACTGGTTTTATTCAGCACAAAGTGGATTTCTGGCAGCTCCAGACCCCTCACTCTCTGTACCAAGCAGGTCAGACCTCAGCTCCTCATAACCACTCTTCAGAGGAGGGAGTGTCTGTGGCACTCCCACTGGTGGGAGAGGAAACCTTCCTCCACAGAGGTTTCGATAGTACCTCTTTGCATGTAGTTATCTTAGACTGGATTATGTGCCAGTTTTGGAAAGACCATGGTGACCGGATATAGTGACTAGCTTAAGTCAATTACAGCCCATCCTAAGATGGGAGGTGGGGCCAACCCCATGCAAACTGACAGGGTAAAAGGGCTCCTTTCCTCAAAGCAAAACGTGAGGCTACAACCAGGAGAAGAAATGGCCACTACAAAGACTTTGTCCTGGTCACCCACCCCAGGAGTTCCCACCCACCATCCCCCATAGCATGATTTCCTGTTTTCTCCTCCTTATCCGTATTCCATCTGATTCTTCCTGCCATGATATTCTGCCTTATCCTCCACTGCTCTTAAGGATAAGAGGATGAGGCACGGATGATCACTGATCCCTGGAGTTTACGTTGCCAGCCACTCTAGTCCTTCAATAAACTTAAAAAATATTTGCCAACCAGTTCCTACAAGAGCTGAGTCCCCATATACCCTGAAACTCAGATTTGAAAATCTCACTGCCTGGGCGGCACCTGTGGCTCAGCGGGTAGGGCACCGGCCCCACATGCCGAGGGTGGTGGGTTCAAACCCGGCCCCGGCCAAACTGCAGCAACAAAAAAAAAATAGCTGGGTGTTGTGGCGGGCGCCTGTAATCCCAGCTACTTGGGAGGCTGAGGCAAGAGAATCGCCTAAGCCTAGGAGTTGGAGGTTGCTGTGAGCTGTGTGACGCCACGGCACTCTACCAAGGGCGATAAAGTGAGACTCTGTCTCTACAAAAAAAAAAAAAAAAGAAAGAAAATCTCACTGCCTATAAATAAGAAAAGTCAGCTTTAGAATCTAAAGTCAACTTTATTTTTAATTTTAATTTTTTTTTTTTTTTTGAGACAGAGTCTCACTCTACTGCCCACACTAGAGTGCTGTGGTGTCAACCTAGCTCGCAGCAACCTAAAAATCCCAGGCTCAAGCAGGAGCCTCAGCCTCCCAAGGAGCTGGAACTCCAGGCATGAGCCACTGCGCCCTGAGCCTAAAGTCAACTTCGGAGGTTAGACGAGCAAAGCCTAACGGCACATGGCTTAAATCTTTTTTGTACACCAGTTTAGGGCCCTGAAAACAGCAGTTAGAATTTTGGACTAATAATGTGTATATGCTGTTACATAAACTAAGCTGGCCTTCTGCTAATTTTTTCAAATTGACAGATTTCTCCAGAACAAGGGCCTTTTTGTTTTTAGCTACTCTGACACACTTTTCTCAATGCCCTCTCTTTGAGCTGCAGTCTTTGCTGCTTAAAAGCTTTCCTTTTCCAAAGAAGAGAACTAAAAGACATAACAATTAGGAATTTGCAAGCAAAGAATTAAAGTATATTTCTTTTTTATTTTATTTTATTTTATTTATTTATTTTTTTGTAGAGACAGAGTCTCACTTTATGGCCCTCGGTAGAGTGCCGTGGCCTCACACAGCTCACAGCAACCTCCAACTCCTGGGCTTAGGTGATTCTCCTGCCTCAGCCTCCCGAGTAGCTGGGACTACAGGCGCCTGCTACAATGCCCGGCTATTTTTTTTTTTTGTAGAGACAGAGTCTCACTTTATGGCCCTCCGTAGAGTGCCGTGGCCTCACACAGCTCACAGCAACCTCCAACTCCTGGGCTTAAGCGATTCTCTTGCCTCAGCCTCCCAAGTAGCTGGGACTACAGGCACCCGCCACAATGCCCGGCTATTTTTTGGTTGCAGTTTGGCTGGGGCCAGGTTTGAACCCGCCCTCGGTATATGGGGCCAGCGCCCTACCGACTGAGCCACAGGCACCGCCCTATTTTTTTTTTTTTTTTTGGTTGCAGTTTGGCCAGGGCCGGGCTTGAACCCAGTACCCTCAGCATATGGGGCCGGCGCCCTACAGACTGAGCCACAGGTGCCGCCCAGAATTAAAGTATATTTCTGTATTGATTTTTATAATTTCTCATCTGTTAAAATCAAAACAAATGATCCTAACCAGTATTAATAAATATCATTTTTGAGAGTTTTCATTTAGCCTTTTAAAAGCAAGTGTCCATTTCTGCTGCTTTTTCTCAGTTAACCACACCTGAGGTGGAAAATCCACTGTTTATACCATACTGCTGCAACTGAGACATAACTACCCCCTGGTGACAGCATACCTTAGTTGTAGGCAAAGCACCCGAAAAGCAATAAACACCATTTCAAGCACTGGTTGTGCAAAACCTAAACAAATGATGATTTTATTACTTAAATCCTTGAAATTTAAGTATCTTAGTCATATACAAGGTGGCATCTTATACTTTAACTTTTTGTTACTTTGTGGGCTGATCACTTTCTAGTTAAGTCTACCCAATCTGATTTCAGTGTTTCGACCATTAAATGGCAAGGCCTTATTTGAAGCCATATAATTACATGTACATACACACATATACATGACATATAATACATAAGCCATATGTATACAAACATATGTTCTCTTTTATTTTTTCTCTCATATAATAGTTGAGTTAAAACTTTTATGTAGTATGTATTTCCTACTGACATTTATAAATGGAGAAATACATAAAGTTTACTTTTAAAATTTTAATTTAAAAAATAGACTTATTGATATATAAATGAAATACAGTAAACTGCACATTAAAAAAAATTTTTTTTTTTTTTGAGACAGAGTCTCATTCTGTTGCCCAGGCTAGAGTGCAGTGGTGTCACCCTAGCTAACAGCATCCTCAAACTCCTGGGCTCAAGTGATCCTCCTGGCTCAGCTTCCCAAGAAGCTGGTATTACAGGTGTACACCACCATAGCTAATTTTAAAATACTTTTGTAGAGACAGAGTCTTACTCTTGCGCAGGCTGGTCTCAAACTCCTGGCCTCAAGTGATCCTCCTGCCTCAGCCTCACAAAATGCTAGGATTACAGGCATTAGCCACTGTGCCCTGCCCAAGAAAATATAGTTTTAATAGCTGATTTATTTTATTTTTTATTTTTATTTTTTTTTTAAGACAGAGTCTCTGGGGCGGCGCCTGTGCCTCAGTGGGTAGGGCGCTGGCCCCATATGCCGAGGTTGGCGGGTTCAAACCCAGCCCCGGCCAAACTACAACAAAAAAATAGCCGGGCATTGTGGCGGGTGCCTGTAGTCCCAGCTACTTGGGAGGCTGAGTCAAGAGAATCGCCTACGCCCAAGGATTTGGAGGTTGCTGTGAGCTGTGTGACGCCATGGCATTCTACCGAGGGCGATAAAGTGAGACTCTGTCTCTACAAAAAAAAAAAAAAAAGACAGAATCTCACTTTGTTGCCTTTGGTAGAGTGGCGTCATAGCTCACAGCAACCTCAAACTCTTGGGCTTGAGCAATCCTCTTGCCTCAGCCTTCAGGAGTAGCTGGAACTACAGGTGTTTGCCACAACCCCTGGCTAGTTTTTCTATTTTTAGTAGAAACAGAGTCTTGCTCTTGCCCAGGCTAGTCTCAAACTCCTGAGCTCAGATGATCCACCCACCTGGGACTACCGGAGTGCTAGGATTGCAGGCATTAGCCACCACACCTGGCCCCAATTCAATATTATTGTTATTGTAGTGATGGACACCAGTTCCACTAACAAGTCACAGTACTCTATTTTAGATTTCCTCAAAGCTGGGCAGTTGTTGGTGAGTGACTGATTTTACTTTGCCGTGACTAATCATCTTCAGAGTCTGCTTGTACCCCGACACATACTTTCCATTTTTCATAACGAGTTGGTGTCTTGAGTTGATTGGCTCCAGTCACTTTTGCATCTACTTTGGATGGCCCCCAACCAAGACCAGCTGCCAAGATGGCCCAGGAGTGTGAAAGGCTTGATAGATGATTTTGAAATTCATAAAATATCTGGGTGCAGTGGCTCACCCCTGTAATCCTAGCACTCTGAGAGGCCGAGGAAGGTGGATTTCTTGAGCTCAGGAGTTCCAGACCAGCTTGAGCAAGAGCAAGACCCAGTCTCTACTAAAAATAGAAAAACTAACTGAGTGTTCTGGCAGGTGCCTGTAGTCTTATCCACTGGGGAGGCTGAGGCAAGAGGATCTGTGTCAAAAAAAAAAAAAAATAGGGCTCGGCGCCCAGAGTTCTGTGGCTAGGGCACCAGCCACATATACCAGGACTGGCAAGTTCGAACCTGGCCTGGGCCTGCTAAAAACAACGACAACTACAACCAAAAAATAGCTGGGCATTGTGACGGGCGCCTGTAGTTCCAGCTTCTTGGGAGGCTGAGGCAAGAGAATCGTTTAAGCCCAAGAGTTTGAGGTTGCTGTGAGATGTGATGCCACGACGCTCTACCAAGGGTGACATAGTGACACTCTGTCTCAAAGAAAAAAAATGAAATTCATAAAATAGTTTGTTAATTCTAAAAAACAGGAGTATTAATTCTAATTACTTGCATATAACAACAGAGGCCATTTTTGTCAGAGGTAGTATGTCTAAATTCATTAAATATGAGGCCTTCTAATCCTGTTGCTACTCTCAGAACACCAGCCCTGCCTGTGACTTTGTCTCTAGCAGTTCAATCAGGTTGTATTGACATTACAAACTGGATGTATTAGGACTTTGACATTGATTGAATTGTGGAAAAGTAGAATTTTATGACCAGTGGGAATTTTGGAGATTTTCCTGTCTTCCTCTTCATTTTACAGATGGTGGGGGTGGGGGGAAAGCCCACAGAGGTGAAGGGGTCTGTCCCAGGTCACGTGGAAAAGGTTTCTTTCAACAACATTATGGAGGGGTTGAGGGGATGAGGTGGAGGATGTGGTCAGTTCTCTCCTTTGCGACTTTGGTCTCTCATTATTCCCAGCTGCAGAACTTTGAGCACAGCTTTATCTTCCCCTGGTCTCCAGCCAGTGGTTCACCCCCACCAATGTTCCACCAGCTGCAGTGACAAGGTGGATGACCTTACTCCACCGCAGTGAGCTGACTGCAGCCCCACCATCGATGCCTGAGAGCAGCTCAGAAACCTAAAGTTCAAGACTGTCTCTGCCTGTCTGAGCTGAGCTTCTAAATTGAATGCCTGTGACTGCTCTCCTAGTTGCTCTAGAACACTCTTTAAGGTGTCTCTGTCCCAGATGAAAACCCAAACGGGTAACAGGGCAAGAGACCTGGACCCACATTTAAACACGTGCTTCTTTTCCCCTTTCCTTTCTATTTTTCGCTTCTTTTTTTGAGACAGAGTTTCAGAATGACACCCGAGCTAGCATGCAGTGGCATCATCATAGCTCACTGCAAGATCCAATTCCTGGGCTCAATTGATCCTCCTGCCTCAGCGTCTTGAATAGCTGGGACTAGGTGCATACCACAGCACCTGGCTAATTTTTCTATTTTTTGTAGAGGTACGGTCTTGCTCAGGCTGGTGTCAAACTCTTGACTTCAAGCAATCCTCCCCCATCAGCCTCCCAAAGGGTTAGGATTACAGGCATGAGCCACTTCACCCATCCTCACTTCCTTTCCTTTATCCTCTCACAAAATTTCTGGGGCCAAGTGGGGGCAACTTTTTCTCCCATCTACTTCCTAAGTGGAACTCTGCAGTTCACTAGCCTGGACCTTGATAAACACAGGTGGAGGTAAGGGAAGATAGGCAATCCTCTTTTAATTGTCCGAGTGGCAAAGCTAGAGAGGCACAGAAAAATCCTATTTTTGAGTGCCAGAAGCTGGATCGTGTCTTTGCACTCCTCTGTAACACTTTTAATGTCCCTAGCCAGCAGGATGCCTCTGGAAGACCAGGGTGAAAGTCATGTGCTCTGACAAGCTAAGTATAAGCACATTAATAATTTTTAAACTACTGGTATTACTTCTTCTCCCCTTGATATCCAAATGTCCTAATTAGCAACCACATACTCAGATTTACAATAAAATTCAGTTCCCTGAGTACCAAAGACCCTTCCGCAATCTATCCTCTCTCCACTACCATGGTAGTAATAGCTAACATTTATGAAAATTCACTATGTGCTGTGTAGATTAACTTATTTAATTCTCATAGCAACCCTGCATCGTAAGTACTATTACTACACCCATTTTACTGACAAGGAAACCAAGGCTTAAGAGAGGCGACTTAATCAAGGTCACATATCTGGTGAGTGATAGAGCCAGGAATCTGGAGCATGGGTTTTAACTTCTAGTTGCTTTCTAGTATTTAAACTACAAGGGTTCACTGCTTCCCACTCCATCACTTTATTTGACTTCCCTGGTGGTGGCAGGGGAGGCAGTTTTTCCAGAACCCTTCCTACCAACTGAAATTCATTGATTTGTACCATGAAATCTGAGTGGATCTGTTTATGTCAAAATTACAGTTGGCTAATTTAATATATTTTATTGCTTGTAGAAACCTTAGCACAAGTGATTAATTGTCTTAAGTGGAGATACCAGCTTAAAAACAGTCAGTGTTGCAATATGAACAATGCAATGCACCTTTGCTTTAGCCAAGGTGTGTTGCAATTAAGTTATAGATTAATCATTGTTCTAACCTTCAATTTTCCTTTGCCCTAATTTCTTATCTGCATTTTATCCTTTTATATTTAATGATTTTTTTTTAAAGCTTCTATAAATGCCCTTGGGAATGAGGTTGGAAGAGTTAGTGATTTAAAGAATGAATTAATGACTCACTGTATTTAAAAGGTTATCACTTTGTGATTTTGTATATATTATTTCCCATTAACTCCAAACTTTTCAGAAATCAATTCTGCATTCATCTTTGTGTCACTAGGATCTGTCACAATTTATCCACTTAATAAATATTTTGAACTTTAGAAAAAGTGATGGTGGCTCAGTGCCTGTAGCTCAGCAGCTAGGGTGCCAGCCACATACGCTAGAGCTAATGAGTTAGAACCTGTCCTGGGCCTGCCAAACAACAATGACAACAACAACAAAATAGCCGGGTGTTGTGGCAGGCACCTGTAGTTCCAGCTACTTGGGAGGCTGAGGCAAGAGAATCGCTTAAGCCTAAGAGTTTGAGGTTGCTGTGAGCTGTGATGCCACAGCACTCTACTGAGGGTGACATAGTGAGACTGTCTCAAAAAAAAAAAAAAAAAAAGAAAGAAAAAGTGATGGTACAAAGAGCTTGTCCTCAAAGGGCTTACAATGTATTGGATAGTGGCAGGTGTATTGAGAGAGCTCAGTGAATGTTTGTGGAATAAATCTCACTTTATCTCCACAAAAAAACCTTGTGTCAAAAATGAAGATTATTACTAGTTTTTAGAAAGACACAGAGGAGTGATATGTCTTGCTCATGATGGCTCATTGGAAAAAGGGACATCCAGGTATTTAGATGCCCAAAGCCCTTGCTCTTTCTACTACATTAACATAAGCCACACAGAGCAAGTAGACACTGTTGTTTTTCCATCCATCTGGCACTTTTATAGATACCCACTGAAATGCCAAGGGAGGACACAGGTAAAGCTCACCTTTCCAATCAGAGGCCTGCAATATTCAGCATGTGATATTAAGAAATGGGCAAATCTGGCTTGGCGCCCAGAGCACAGTGGTTACGGCACCAGCCACATACCCCGAGGGTGGCAGGTTTAAACCCAGCCCGGGTCAGCTAAACAGCAATGACAATTGCAACAATAAAAAAACAGCCAGGCATTATGGGAGGCGCCTATAGTCCCAGCTACTTGGGAGGCTGAGTCAAGAGAATCCCTTAAGCCCAAGAGTTTGAGGTTGCTGTGAGCTGTGATGCCACGACACTCTACTGAGGGTGACATAGTGAGACTATGTCTCAAAAAATAAATAAATGGGCACATCATTCATGCCAAGTCAATTACTGCATAACTATCCATCCTAAAGCCTGGCAACTTTAAACAACAATGATTTATTATTTCTCCTGATTCTGAGAGTTGACTAGGCATTCTTCTGCTCCATATGGTGTTGGCTGGGTTCATTCATGCAACCACATTCAACTGGCAGCTGGGCTGAGCTGAAACATCTGGGGCCCTGGTGAGACTGTCAGCTGAGGTGCCTCAATTTTCCTCCGTGGACCTCCTGCCATGTGGCATGTCATCCTGCTGGGCCTGTCTGTGTGGTTGCTCTCAGCAATATGGCCTGGAGTTCTTTACAGCGTGGCAGCTGGCTTCCAAGATAGCAAAAATAGAAGCTGCTAGTTGTTTATAGGCTCCAGAGCAAGTATTGGTCAAAGGACTGTCTCAGATTCGAGAGGAAAGGAAATAGACGCAACCTCTTGATGGGAGGAGTGGTGTGCACACTGAAAAAGGGAAGAATTGTTGGCAACCATTTTGCAGGGACTCTACCACAGAGCCCTCTCTAGGACAACTGCTACATCTGTTCTCCTGGGAACCACAGATGTTAGGAATCATGCACATCCAGAGCTGCTGGGGCCATCTTTGCTGCCAAGTAGACAAAGCCTGCTTGAGAAGAAAGCAGAGCCAAGGTGAAGAAAAAAATGGCAAAATTCAGTTTTCCACTCAGGTGGAACAAAGAGGAAGAATAGCTAGTGGTAAAGACTTCAAGACCAGCCTGAGTAACAGTGAGCCCTGTCTGTACAAAAAATAGAAAAATTACCTGGACATAGTGGTGCACACCTGTAGTCCCAGCTACTTGGGAGGCTGAAGCAAGAGGATCACTTGAGCCCAGGAGCGTGAGATTGCAGTGAGCTATGATCACACCACTGCCCTTTAGCTTGGGTAACAGAGAGAGAACCTGTCTCAAAAAAAAAAGTATACGATTTTAAATCATACCACCCTTAGTTTTAATCCTGACTCTGTTGCTTATTAGTCATATGACTTTGGGAAAGTTACTTAGGACCTCCAAGTCTCAGATCTCTTATCTGTAAGTGTGAACGTTAATAGTACCTACCTCCATAGGACTGTTGCAAGCATTAAATTGATAACATTTGTAATGAACTTAGCAAAGAGCTGGGCACAGGCTAAACTCAATGTAAATAACTGTTACATGCACCAAGATGGACTTAGACTCTCTCTGCCACATTCTCCTTCCTGTGCTGGAACTTGAAGGTCCCAGGTGAGATTGGATTGGAAGCCCTTTAACATATAGCTAAAGATCTCATATGTCAGAAGTCTTCTAATTAACACATCCTTCCTTCCATTTTAAATGTGTGAACCCAGACATAACCAATGCCTGACTTAACCGTGGGAAAAGAATAGTCAGTAGGTTGTACGCCATTCTTAGGAAATACAGTCCTATGCCGGACAACTTCAATAGATTAAAGAACAACACTGCTATCACCACAGTGAAAGGCTGGCACCATTTGTACCTGTCACTTGCTTTACTCCCGTACAGCTGAATCCAAACTGCACACGGTTCCTTCTTAGAGGTGGTACGGATCCAGGTTTCAGGCCCCTTTCATGTACTGAAGGTCACTTTTGCTGATCACACTTGTATGACATGTAATGCTTTCATCTTTTAGGTGTGATTTATTTACACCTTTTCTTTGTCTCTGTCAATTTGTAAAGTGACTACTTGTTTCTTTACTGGAATCAGCCCATTTCTGTGTATGTACCTACCCTAAATTTACCACTGGTGACATTGATTATGTTCAGCATGTTGCATAACCATCGCCTTTATCTAGTTGCAGAATACATTTTCTCTTAATTATCTTTCTCTTCTCCCTCCTCTTCTCCCTCCTCCTCCTTTACCCAGTGTTAGAGCCAGCTTCCTCAGTTACCTTGGTTTATAAACCTGGCCAGAGAGGGAACTAAAAGAGATTCCTTGAAGCCATGTGTCCTGATCGGACTGGTTTGACGAGGCTGAAGTCATCTATTGTGACTGTCAGCATAGAACACACAGTTCTGCTCCCTGGAGACTCCACACTGGAGCACATGTTGTTTGCAAAGTGACTGGCCCAGGAAAGGACCAATTGCCTTTTGTAAATCAGGTAATAGGTATTAACTTTCCTGACATGACTGGAATAAGAAACAGATCTACCTTTGATGAAATATATTGTTGCTTTTAGATGTCTGACAGTCTTTGTAGAATCATGTTACAATTATTATTATTGTTCACAGAAAATAGTCAACACTCATTGAATGTTTCCTGTATTAAGTACATGCCAGTAATTGATTTCTTAACATCCCTGTGGAGGAGACCCCTTCATTAGCCCCAAATTACGAAAAAATGAAGGCTCAGAGAAGTTAAACAACTTTTCTAAGAGCACACAGCTACTATGTTTTAGAGCCAGGATTCAATCTCTAGTCTGTTTGACGCTACAGCCCCAGCTCTTAACAAATGGCAAATACAATCATTTTTACTACTCAGTCCAAAGCCACACATAACTGATGTGTGAGAAACGCAATCTGAAACTCAAGAATAAGAAGCATTACCAAAGACGCCATCTGAGCAAGGTAACATCTGCAACAGAAACGATAGTAACTCTATCCCATGTCTGTTCTGGCCCTTCACACAGAACTAACCCACCAACACACATAAAAATTTGCTGGGACCTTGGCCGTCATCTCCCTTTTTGCTGTTTTGGATTTTGGTCTCTCATCTTCATCTTCCTAGTGGTTTTTTCTTCCTTTTGGCTCCTTTTCTTAGCTTCCCATTCTGGTGCTCCACACTTCTGCTATACTCATTTTGACATCCCACTTGAGTTCAAGTCAGCAGTCCTTAGAAATAATCTTGACGTTGACCTTGCAGGAACTGCACACAGGAGTGGCTCAGGTTTGCTCCCCACCTCTGCCTCAAGCTTGCCATGGATTTCCACTGTCAGGACAACAGTTTACAGAACATTTGAAAAGTATCCTTTAATGTTTATAGAAGAAGACAGAACAGGTACTATTTTCCCTATTTAAAAAAAAATGTGATAAACATTTCAAGTACACAAAGGAAATACATAGACTAATAGACACATCTATGAACACTGCTCAGATTTGGTTCATTTGGGTTTATTTTTCCTTACAGAAATAAAAGATTACAGATGTTACTGAACACATTCTCATTCCCTTTCTCAGCCTCCTTCCCCAGAGAACCCATTGTCTTTAAGTTGGTTTGCGTCTTCCCACCCAAGTTTTTTTTTGTGTGTGTGTGTGTGTGGTTTTTGGCCAGGGCTGGGTTTGAACCCGCCACCTCCGGCATATGGGACCAGCACCCTACTCCTTGAGCCACAGGCGCTGTCCCCCACCCAAGTTTTAAAACTGCTTTTATCTATTTACCTTATTTATCTGAATCCACAATGGGGACTATAATTTTGTGTGTTCTTAAAATGTTCCTATAAATATGATACTGTAGATATCTTTTCTCAAATTGCTTTTTCAGAGTTATATTTTAAAGATTTATCTTCTTTTTTTTTCTGAGACAGAGTCTCACTTTGTTGCCCTGGGTAGAGTGCTGTGGGATCATAGCTTACAGCAACCTCAAAGTCCTGGCCTCAAGCGATTCTCTTGCCTCAGCTTCCCAAGTAGCTGGGACTACAGGAGGCGCCTGCCACAACGCCTGGCTATTTTTAGGGAGAAGGTCTCGCTCTAGTTCAGGCTGTTCTCGAACTCATCAGCTCAAGCAATTTGCCCACCTCGGCCTCCCAAGTGCTGGGATTACAGGCGTGAGCCACCGTACCTGTCCTTAAAGATTTGTCTATACTGAAACATGTATCTAAGTTCATTCGTTTCCCCTACTAAATGGTATATCCTCCCTCTATGCACATACATACATTACATAATGAATCTCTTCCTGATAGAAATTAATGTTACTTTCTATTTTTCACCATTTTGAAAGATACTGTAATGATCAGTTTTGTGCATCTGTTTTTGGAGACGTGTGGCAGACTTTTTCTAGAGCAAATTTCTGGAAGTTATAATTGCTGGGTTATAAGGTATGTACAAATCTATAATTTTAGAAGATATTTCTGATTACTCTCTCAGCAGTTGTAAACATTTACATTTCTGTCTCCTGAGCCTGAGAATTCCCATTTCCCTTTGTCCTTTACAACTGTTGGCATTGTCAAATGTTTTGGTTTTTATCACTACGACTGCTAAAAAATAATTTGTCATTGTTTTATCAAGGGTAGATTTGTGTTGTTGTTTTGTTTGAGATAGAGTCTCACTCTGCTGCCCAGGCTAGAGTCCTGTGGCATCAGCTTGGCTCACAGCAACCTCAAATGTCTACATTTGAGCAATGCTTTTGCCTCAGCCTTCAGAGTAGCTGTGAGTACAGGCACCTGCCACAACACCCAGCTAATGTTTTTACTATTTTTATTAGAGATGGAGTCTCACTCTTGCTCAGGTTATCTCGAACTCACTTTGTCTCCCTTGGTAGAGTGCTGTGGCATCACAGCTCACAGCAACCTCTGGCTCTTGGGCTTAGGCCATTCTCTTGCCTCAACCTCCTGAGTAGCTGGGACTACAGGCGCCTGCCACAATGCCTGGTCATTTTTTTTTTTGTTGTTGTTGCATTTTGGCTGGGGACGATTCAAACCTACCACCCTCGGTATATGGGGTCGGTGCCCTATTCACTGAGCCACAGGCGCCGCCCTGTTATTCTTTTTCTAAATCATTAGTTATGATAAATGTTTAATCTGTTAGTTTATTTAGTAGGTGGCTTTCACCCTTTTAAAATGATAACACTTGTAAATAGCAAACAGTTTTTCTCTTCTTTAGAAAATCTGTTCCAGGCTCGGCGCCCATAGCACAGTGGTTATGGTGCCAGCCACTGCACTGAGTGTGGTGGGTTTGAACCTGAGCCCGGCCAGCTAAACAACAATGACAACTGCAATAAAAAAAATAGCCAGACATTGTGGCAGGCACCTGTAGTCCCAACTACTTGTTGGGATTGCCTTGGGAGGCTGAGGCAAGAGAATCGTTTAAGCCCAAGAGTTTGAGGTTGCTGTGAGCTAGCTGTAATGCCACAGCACTCTCTCAAGGGCGACATACTGAGACTCTGTCTCCAAAAAAAAAAAAAAAATCTGTTCAAGTATCTCTGCCTTTTTAAGTGATGAATTTAATCTTTTTATTTATTATTATTGTTGATGTATATTGGATTATTTCTACCTTTTTGTCTTAGTTTTTTTTACACTAAGCTTTGTTTATTTCTTTTTACTCAGTTTCTGCATTTGATTGAGTTGAATGAGTTTTCTGTACTTCTCCTTTCCTTGCCTAGTCATTTAAAGTTATATATTCTATTTTCATTCCTATAATGATTATTTAATAAAGGGTGTGACTATCTTAACACAGTTTAATCAATATCTTTATCTTGTTTATCATATAGAAAGATAATAGCTTTATCTTTCTCCTAGACAGTAAAAGGACCTTAAAATGTTTTAACTGCAATACAACTCTTTCAAATATTTGCTGTTTGGTATTACAGCTCCACTTTGTTTGCAAACTTCCCTCTTCCAATGATTATTATTTTTTCTAATTTATAGACAATAAAACTGAGGTTCAGAGAGGTTTAGTGACTTGCCTAAAATCACACATCTAGCAAGTGGCAAAATGCATCTAGAACCCACCTCCATTGGGGAATGAAGCACCTGGACACTTGAATTCATTGGGATATGTTGAACATTTCACCATATGGGTGATTTTTCTATGATCAGATTTATGTCACAAAGAGTGTGATTGGACATTCCCAAATATCTCAGTGGTAAACTAGATTAAATGGAAATTTTGCCCTTGGTTTTAGCCATTTATTGAATATTGACTCCTTGTGCACTTTATGCTCCCCAGCGTGCTTACACAATCTCATTATTACTATAAAGGTGTGACAGATGGCAGGTGATGTGCTTGGAATGGATTAATGATATAACATATAGGAGACCACGCCCTCCTTCTCCATGTAAGATTAGTTATTATACAAAGAGAACCACCCTTGAGGTTTCTTTTGAAATTTCAGTTTATATGTTCACCCATCTATCCTTTGATATGGGACAGTTTTATGACTAGGGTAGAAATAGTAATTTTGCACACATTTCTAGCCTACTGCTTCGGCCTTCCAATCATGTTTCTTACTAATAAAGCTAGGATCCCAAGTAGAGCAGTCTGTGGAGAGCTCACCACCATCTATTGCTATTCTAAGAAAACAAACAAAGCCCATCAAAGGCGAAGTGTCATCTTTGGTCATGAAAGACAGCCCAATTTTCAGCTGGGGAACAAAAAGGATATCTGAGGATGAAATGCTGGTGAAACAGCTTGGCTAAGTAGATGTTCCCACAGCAATGATTATTGCCTCATCACTCAAAAGTGAAAGCATAAGGGGGAAATGGCAAAGATTGCAGGTAAAAAAATGAGAGAAAAAGAAGAGTATAGTTTAAAAGCTAGCATGTACCTATGTGGTCTTCTGTAGACTCTGACAGAGGACATCTGTACTAATTTTGGATTATGCACTCCCACTGAGCACTCACCTCCCCCCCATTTAAAAAATAAGTCCTGATAAGATTGATTGCAATTTAGATGAATTCAGCAAGAAACATTTGAGTAACACATCCCTGAATGGCACTGGAAAAAAGAATAAGACCCAAGGATAGAATTGGTGTTAAGTGGCTGGACATGGTGGCTCATGCCTGTAATCCTAGCACTCTGGAAGGCTGAGGCAGGTGGATTGCCTGAGCTCAGGAGTTCAAGACCAACCTGAGCAAGAGAGAGACCCTGTCTCTACACAAAATAGAAAAATTAGCCTGGTGTGGTGGTGTGCACTTATAGCCTCAGCTACATGGGAGGCTGAGGCAGGAGAATGGCTTAAGCCTAGGAGTTTGAGGTGGTAGCGAGCTATGATGACACCACTGCATTCTACCCGGGGTGACAGAGTGAGACTCTGTTTCAAGAAAATTGGTGTCAAGTGTCTCCTTGTTTCAGGCCCTTGCTAAGCACTTTACATGCATTATCTTAAATTTTGTCATTGGTCCTTTAAGAAAGGTTTGAATATCCTTTACTTACAGGATCTACTGAAGCTCAGAGACTTGTGACTTATCTAAATTCACATAGCCAAGAAGTGAGGAGCTGGGATCTGAACCAAGATCAGCTTGGCTGTCACTCCATATTGCTTTTAAATGAGATGATATCTGTATTTCACCAGTTTGAAAGGTTAAATGTGTCATTACAAGGTATTCAGACTGGATCCGTTCTTTCCCCACATCCCTGAGCTAATGCAGAGGAATTCTGATGTCTTTAACTCACTTCACCATGCAGGCCTGCAAGACCCCATATTCCTCTCCATTGTACAGTTAGAGGCATTTGAAAACAGGATGCCAGCACCTCTCAACCAAGTCTCAGTCTCGAACTACTCTCCTGACCTGTATTAAAAGCTGCAGAATGACACGAACTTCAACTTCTCCCTTCTGCCCCACCTGCGCCTGTACTCTCAGGTTTCTATTTGCTTTTCTCTAGTTTTGTACCTCCCTTTGCTCCCCCGAACAGCCTGCATGCCAGGCACAGCTCTCCTGGCTGAGGACATACATGACTCTCATCTCCTCCTTGGTTGTCTATCCGGTGGCCTTAGGCCACTCTGTCACCACTCCATTCCCAGGACAACATGCCCCCCACGTCGGGAACCTCAATGCAATACAGTCTCCACCCTGCCTCCCTCCAGTTGCCGACATTCACCAGTGGAAAATACATGTGTCAGGCACTTATCCTTGCGTTTGCTCTGGAGGCAAATATAAACAAGTAGATCATGATGTAGTGAAGGAGACAAACAAGTAAACAGAGTTCTGAAACTTGAGCAATGAGGCATGTGCTCTAATACAGGTGTGCACGACACATCAATGCCATGGTAACAGAGAGATTGTCTCCTCCGAGGCTGAAGCCAGGAGTGGAGGAGGCTTCACAGGGTGAAGACTTCCCTGAATGAGTGGGAGTTTCCATAATTTCCCACCAGCTGGTTGCTATGGTTATAGCAGGGGCAGAGGACAGGTGAGACAGTAAAAGGGAGGCTCATTTAGGACTTTCATATCCTCTAAGGCTAAGGAGAAATTATATTCTGTCCTGGGGTTTCCTTCATCTGCAAGAAAGAGAAATTCCTTCTCTGTTTTCTCATTTTTGTGGAAACCAAATGGCAAGGGAGAGAAGAGATTATTACATAAATAATTATCTTTCCTATAATAAGAACTACCATATTAAGAATGTAGTCACTGCGTGTTTGAGAGGTGCTGTCTGCAGGGAGGGGGTTAATACAATGTTTCAGCCTGGTCCCAGAGGGCATTATTTGAGGCTCCACATGCTGGTGGGACCTGGAAGTTCAGAAGTCCAATCATGGACTGTCCGCAGGGCTCCATCCTCCTTTCCTTTTCATGTCCTAGAACCCAAGAGCCCTGGTGGGTGTCTGCAAGGGACTCAACCCACTGAGAGTGGCAGAAGCTGGTCAAGGAGGGTAGTGCAAACCCAGGAGTTAGGTGCTGGTTCTCTGCTCTTACAGTGACTACAGTTGTCTCTGCTGCAGATGAGGGTAGGGGGGACTCTGAGGATGGGCTTCACTTCCTGTAGTGTTACACTCATTGAGGAAGCTCATACCCCAAAGTTCCAAGTTCTCATTTTATTCCTTCCTGGAACCGCGTTTTCAGGAAGCGAGGCTGCTCCAGGATGGTGGGGACCAGCCCCAGCTCCTCAATAACTTCCCCAGAAGGCAGCAGCAGAGCCGAGGCTGGATGTGCAGCCCAATCCTCCCTGGAGATGGGCGCTGGCAAAGCTGACCTCCTCACTTAGGTCACACTCACCTCTTCACCTCCTTTCCAGGACAAGGGGCTGCTTCTGGGCTCTGCTCAATTAGGAAGTCCCCTGTCGTTGCTAATAGGGCTGAGCCTCTGGGGTCATAGTTCTTATTGATTAGCTTATTTTACAAACACACTGGCCTTAAAGGATAAGCCAGAACCAGTTCCAGCATCCAGCCCTTGAAGAATCAGAATCACATCTTGCACTCTCCCTCTGGTTTTTCTCCAGCGCTGGCCATGAGCCCCAGATCTCATTAACAACTTGTATCTATTGCCTTTTCCTATCTCTGGATTCTTTCTGGGTTGCTCACATGACCTCAATTATATCTCCATAATTCCAAATCTCAGGGAGACATTTTGGGAGTGGGAGATGGGATTAGTCTTTCCCTCCTAGAAGATTCCTGGGCTCACTCTGCAAACTGACCCCAACCCTCTCCCAGGATTCAAGAAGGGCCTCCTTCACTCAGTTAAGCTGCAGGCCCATTAGATGTTTCCACGGGTAAGGAAGACCTTAAAGATCTCTTCCAAGGTAATCTATACCAAACTACCAGCAACTTCTTTGGCTGAATAAGAAAGAAAAAAAATCTGTTATATGTAGATTATCTCATGTAATCTTCATAATAGCCCTATGAGGTAGGCATTTTGGTTATTATCATTTTAAAGGTAAAAATGCTAAGGCCCAGTGGCGCCAAGTAACTTGCCTGAGTTTTCTGCCATCAGTAGCAAAGTAGAAATCCCACTAGTTCTGTTAGACTCAAAGTCCCCTCACATATGCTGCCTTACTTCCATGGAAAGAGTCCTCGATCCTCAATGGATAATATTCACCTAAGAATAAATGATACATTGCAATGAATGGCAAAACGCAAGAATGGATTTCAGCTAAACACTTTTGCTCATGCCTGTAATCCTGGCACTTTAGGAGGCTGAGGCAGGAGTGTGAGGTTGCAGTGAGCTATGATGTCACCCTCCAGCCTGGGTGACAGAGTGAGGCCTTGTCTCAAAGAAAAAAAAAAAAAAAACCAAAAGGTAGATTTCATGTTAACCCCTGACACTATTATTTCTGTTTGGTTCTGTGCTCTGTATTTGTTATAGGCTGAATTTTAGTCTCGCTAAATTCAATATGTTGAATTCCTAATCCCTAGTACTTCAGAATGTGACTGTATTTGGAGAGAGGGCCTTAAAAGAGGTACTCAAGGTAAAACAAGCTCGTACGAGTGGGTCTTACTCCAAACTGGGCATCCTTATAGAAAGAAGAGATGAGGACACAGATCTGCTCCGAGGGAAGGCCGTGTGAAGACACAGGGAGAAGATGACTGTTGGAGACTGCATGTTTGTGCTCCCTAACCTCCACTGGGGTAGTGTTAGGATGCAGGGCCATTGGGAGGTGATTAAATCAGGAAGTGGCACTTTCATGCTGGGATTGGTGTCCTGACAAGAAGAGAGAGTTAGCTTCCTCTTTCTCTGCTTTCCGCCATGTTAGAGTCCAGTGGGAAGATGGCCATATTGCAAACCAGGAGATGGGCTCCCCCTAGACACTGGGTCTGCTGGCACCTTGATCTTGGACTTCTCAGCCTCCAGTATTTCTTATCCTTACAGTATAAGAAATATTAATACGTGTTTGTTGTTTAAGCCACATAGTCTGTGGTAATTTTTTTTTTTAATTACATTTTAGCCTATTGCCTCAGGCTGAAATGCCTTGTCATAATACCTCACAGCATCCTCAAACTTTTGGGCTCAAGCTATCCTCTTGCCTCAGCCTCCTGAGTAGCTGGGACTACAGGTGCCTACTATGATGCCTGGCTAGTTTTTCTATATTTAGTAGAGCTGGGGTCTCATTTTTGCTCAGGCTGGTCTTGAACTCCTGAGCTCAAACAATGCACCCGCCTTTGCCTCCCTAGGATTACAGGCATGAGCCACTGTGCCAGCCTATGGTAATTTTTTATGGCAGCCTGTACTAAATAAGACAAAAACCCTTTACAAGTCAAGGAAAGAGGCCTCAGAATGAAATCAGCTCTGCTGACACTTTTCTAGCCTCCAGAAGCATAAGGAAATAAATGTTTGTCATTTAAACCACCAAAACATGGTACTTAGTTATGACAACACTCACTAATTAGTGTAGTATTTATACCGCTTGCTACAGATAGTATTTCCCAAGGAGTCAACAAAGTGGGTTTCCAAAATGAATAAGTCAATCCTGTGATATTTCTTTAACAGAATTGCTATCTTCAAGAGTATTTTTTTCCTGGGTGCAATAAAAATGGGAAAGGTCATTACTGTGAAGACAGAAGCCTCCTGAATGTTTTCTTTTCCATTGTGGTCTTATATCTAGCTACTGTTTAAAGCATGAAGGTAGTTGCCTTTACTTAATACTCTCGTTTTAGATATTTCACATACATTCAATCCTCACAGCCATCCTTTGAGGTGTCTGTTATTCCCATTTTGCTGATGGGGATCCTGAGCCACCAGGAGGCTAAGTAGTTTGTGGTATTTTACAGCATTAATGGCAGTAAACACCCATGATTTTAATTGTCAGTGTGACATGACAGAAATGAACAACACCTACTCAGCCCATTGGCATTGAACTGAGGAACCAGGGGAGGCCAACACCAGCAAGCGCTCCACAAGGAGAAACAAAGGTGTGGCACCCTCCAATGTTCCTCACTGGCTTTTATTGAAATCTCAGGCATGAGAAAATATGGCACAATGGAAAACTTCAAAGAGAGAGTAAAGGTTAAAAAACAAGTAGTTTATCTTTAATCTTATCACTGCTAATACATGACTTTGGGTTGGGACAGTATGCTGTGTCTAGTGAGTATAGTTTTCAGTACTCATGGTCAGCAGTGATGCTTGGCTTTTTCCCAGATTACTGTGTCCCTACTGCCCAACACTTTTAACCCTATACTCTATCCTACATTTAATTACTATGATGACTACTACAATTCACTTTCCCCCTTCCTTTCGGCTTCTCAAATTTTCCTAGCTAAGTTTGTATCCTCCTTACAAACAAGAATAGAGAGAAAAGCTAGGTAAGACATGGCTTGGACCAACAGCAGGTATGAGCTGGGAGCTTGTAGAACTGCTTATAGAACTCAGTCGTACCCTAGACATACTAAACCCCGGTCTGTACGTGTTGACCTGCGACTCCACGGGTCTCATACCTGCAGAGCTGGCCTGACCCATAGGGGATCGATGCTCACATTAAAGCATGAGAAGCATTGTCCTAGAGGATTCCATGATGCAGCCCTTCACAAAAGTATGGCTTTAGTTTTATCAAATTTTATCTTTTTTGCATTTTATCTTAGCAATATATATTTTTTGAGACAGGGTCTCACTCTGTCACCCTGGCTAGAGTGCAGTAGTGTGATCATAGCACACTGCAATTTCAAACTCCTGGGCTCAAATGATCCTCCTACCTCAGCCTCCCAAATAGCTGAAACTACAGGTGTGTATTATTACATACAGCTAATTTAAAATCTTTTTTGTAGAGATGGGGTCTAGCTATGTTTCCCAGCTTAAATTTTTTTAATGTTTCATTTATACTCCTTAATAAATCCATTGATTTTGCTATAAAATAACATTTCCCTCAAAAATCCTTCAAGGAAAATAGATACTTTTGATGATGCACCATGTTTACCTTCAGTGTCAACAGCCTATGACGCTCTGCCCATTCCAGGAAGCACACACATCCCTGTGTGGAAAGTTGGGATTAGTCCATCCCAGTTACAGAGTCTGTAAACTCACCTCCATCTGACTTCTTACAAGAAGCTGAACCTTCATGTAGCATCATCCCAGACCAGTTATTTAAGCTCTCTGGACTTCAGTCTTTTTATCTATAAAATGGGGAGAAGCCAGGCACAGTGGCTAACACCTATAATCGTAGCACTTTGGGAGGCTGAACCAGGAAGGTCACTTGAGCTGAGGAGTCTGAGGTTGCAGTGAGCTATGATCACACCGGTGCAATCTAGCCTGGGCAACAGAGCAAGACCTTGTCTCAAAAATAAAGTAGTACTTTTGGGGGAGGGAGAGAATACAGGTACCTACCACAAAGGTATGTTGTGATGTTTAAATGCATAACATGTGGGCGGCGCCTGTGGCTCAAGGAGTAGGGCGCCGGTCCCATATGCCGGAGGTGGTGGGTTCAAACCCAGCCCCGGCCAAAAAATCACACACACACACACACAAAAAAATAAATAAATGCATAACATGTAAAACAAACTACATAGAATATTTCCTGGCATATGTTAAGTGTCAATACACTTTATTTAATAATCCTGTGAATTAGGTTTTTCTTGTACTTTGAAGAGGATGGACAGTGAGACAGAGAGGGTGTTGCAAAGAGAATTTGCCCAAATCCGAGACAAAACCCCACAGGATGACACTTACTCTAATGAGTTCATCTTAACCTGTGGTCTGGTCTTCATTCTGCAAATGCAGAAACATGATTTTGTCAGCATTCTGAGATTCACCTACAATTAGGAGCATACTTAACAATACTGGGAACTGGGGAGAGAGAGAGAGAGAGAGAGAGAGAGAGAAGAGAGAGAAGGAAGGTGGAAAATGGCAGGGAAAGGGAGAGGGTAAATTAGAGAGACAGAGCAAGTAAAATTTAAGGTAAGGTGAGGGTGATCTTTGTATTTTTTAGTGCAAGAAACTATTTCTACAAAGAGCTTGAAGGTCACTTGGAGGAGCAACAACACCAGCAGTGACAAGACAGTCTCAAGGGACTGTCCAGGTTTCAGGTCTGACACCAAGTCACCTTTGTGGGTTCATCTTCTGAAACCGTCAAAGCTGGGTAGTACCATGGATACTCCTTAAGCCTCAAGGGGGCGCTCTAAGCTTCAGTTCTAGGGACTGCCCAAGAGTATCCAGCCTGGGTTTGTCCTCAGGATAAAAGCAAAGGTAGGTGATCTTTCCGAGAGAAAGAGGTGGGTGGGCAAGTAGGTTGTGCTTAAGGAAATTGGATTTTCTGCTACTCTGGGCATATGGATGCTTAAGAGGAGCATTTGGGGACATCGTTGGGAAAATGGTTTTTATCTCTCAAATTCTACAATTGAATGTGATAATTTAAATACATATATTTCTGGTTATAAACATTAAACATGCTATTGTAAAAATGTCAAATACATATTAGAAGACAGATGGCTTTGAATGTGAAAGTTCCCTTTGTCATCCCCCACCATGCCCTTCCTCCCTAAAGAAGAAAAAAGAGTTCAGTGTGTTTGTATGACTAAATTAACCAGCTAGCTCAATAATTAACTACCTGTACGTAAGAACACATGCACACATGTTTTTACTTAAATGTGAATGCTGACTTTTAAATTCACAAAGGTGACCTGAGCTGTGAAACAAACTGGAAAGCTGTGTGTTATGGGCTGGGATATGTGTTCCACGTGAGCAAGTAACACAAAAAGGCAAATTTTCAGGACTGCCTGGTGCGGGTGTGGAAACAAAGCAAAGGGAGGGAGTTAATCTTCTGAAATGCCTCTCAACTATGAGAGCTCCCTCGTACGTGAATGAACACTTCAGGGAATTAGCATCTCATGAAACACATTTAGGAAAACGTGACCTTTTCTGTCATTTTGAGGTTTCTTTAAAACAGAAACTATAGCTAGGTTATATTGTTTCTTTTATTTTTTATTTGTATTTTTTTCACATTTAAAATCTTTTTTTGTTTGTTTTGCAGTTTTTGGCTGGGGCTGGGTTTGAACCCACCACCTCTGGCATATGGGGCCTGCGCCCTACTGCTTTGAGCCCCAGGCCCTGCTCTTAAAACCATGATTTATTAAACATCCCTTGGTTTGTTTTTGTTTGTTTGTTTGCTTGTTTGTTTGTTTTGAGGCAGAGTCTCACTATGTTGCCCTCAGTAGAGTGCTGTGGCATCACAGCTCACAACAACCTCAAGCTCTTGGGCTCAAGCAATTCTCTTACCTCAGCCTCCCAAGTAGCTGGGACTACAGGTGCCCGCCACAACTCCCGTCTATTTTTTGTTGCAGCTGTCATTGTTTGTCTAGCTGGCCCCGGCTGGGTTTGAACCCACCACCCTGGGTGTATGTGGCTGGCGCCGTAACCACTATACTGTGGGTGCCGAGCCATCCCTTGTTTTTTATTCAGGAGATGCCAGAAGGGCCTGGGTCCTGATGCATAGCAAAGTTCTTCATTTCAGAAATGGAGAACCTGGCACCCAAACCTGCTCAGATAATTAAGGTGCAAAGACTTGGGTTCAAAGTCTGCTCCACTCCTCATTGGGTGCATCAAGAGGGGCAAACCTCGTTCTCAGTATCCCTGTTCTCATCTGTTACAATGAGATTAGAAACAGCACAGAGACCCCTGCTATAACTTCCAGGGAACACCCTGGCAGCCGCTGAAGAAATCCCCTCTGGGGTCTGCTCTAGATCTGGCATCCCGGAATTGCTGAAACACTGAAGGACGGAAGATGCCTTCCGGCCACGTGCTGGGGCAGGGATACAAAGCCCAGCTGCTGGGGGTTGGGGGGAGGGAGTGACCCTCAAGGACTGGGAAGGTCTGAGCTCCCCCGTCTGCAGCTAATAAGTTAGCTTGCCAGGGTTAGGGACAAAGGCTGCAGAAACCTGAGACTGATGAAGAAGAGACTCCCAGACTCAGGCCCCAGGTGTTTCATAACTGTTCCTGGACTGGAGAATCAGCTGGAAGCCTCTACCATCCAGAGAGAAGGCGACCCCGCCACCCAGAGGAACACAGGAGCTATGTCGCTCGTGCTTTGACAAAGCTGGCAACACTCTTCCTATACCAGCCTATCCCTTACTGTACCCGTTTTCCCTCCAGGCCAAAGTTCCCAACAGTTTCTAGAAACAACATTTCAAAGAACCCATAAATCAGTTCAAGAAAAGGATGACTTTTTACTCCAAAGAATTTGAAAGGAACAATATTTGAGTCTGTGGTGAGTCTTGCATTCCTAGAGTGCTAGCCAGAACAGCTGTGACACTGTATGAGGCCCGGTCCTGCTCTATCCAGAGCAAGATTATAGAAATTTTAGACAGTTACTTGCTCCCTTTGGGATCTGGTATACTGGGCATTGTATAGATCTGTATTGTGTAATGTGGCAGCCACTTGGCATAAATTCCACAAGAAATTCAGTTTTTCGTTCACACTAGCCACATTTCTGGTGCTCAATGGCCACATGCGGTGGCTCAATAGCCACATATTGGATTGTGCAAACTAAAGAACATCTCTCTCTGCAGTGCTGATGTAAAAGGTGAAGGGTGTCCCTGAGTGTTCGCAATGCTCCAGGCTCAGTATGAATTTTATTTTTTATTATAGTCTTAAAGTAAAGGCCTTATACAAGTTGAAAATAAAGCTCAGAGGAGTGGTAAAGGTAGGAGTTGAACCAGAGCAGAAAGGAATAATAGGGAAGAGCTCTGCCCTGAGAGACTGATGGGATAGGATATTTACAGTCTGAAGGCAGAGCAAAGAGAACCAAAGGCTCAGTTCTGCAGAGGGACCAACTCCCCCCGGAGCTAATGGAGGGTGAGGGCAGGGCGGCTCATCTTACTTGTGGGAGAGAAGGGCACTAATGTTGGTTGAACACTTGTTGTATGCCTTTTTTTTTTTTTTTTTAAGACTTAGGGAATAACTACATTTCTTTTTTTGTGACAGTCTCACTCTGTTGCTCTGGGTAGAGTGCAATGGCATTATCGCAGCTCACAGCCAACCTCAAACTCTTGGGTTCAAGCAATCCACTTGACTCAGCCTCCTGAGTAGCTGGAACTACAGGTACTTGCCACAACTGGCTAAGTTTTTCTGGTTTTAGTAGAGACAGGGTCTTGCTCTTGCTTAGACTGGTCTTGAACTTCTGAGCCAATATGATTCTTACTGTGCCCAGTCTGTGCCAAACCATTATTAATAAATGTAAAAGTAAGCCCTAGCCAGGCATGGGGGCACATGCCTATAAAAGGCTGAGGCAGGAGATCACTTGAGTCTAGAAGTTCAAGGCTACTGTGCACTATGAACATGCCTGTGAATAGCCACTGCCCTCCGGCCTGGGAGGCATAGCAAAAGCCTGTCTCAAAAGAAAAGAAAAAACACTGAAAAACCATTCCATTAGCTATCAACATAAATAGATAAAAGGATTCTTTTAAAAAATCATTACTCCTGTGTCCTTCATGTATGTAAACCTAGAAATGTGACTTATGATTATTTTTAGGTATATAATACATGAACAGATGGCAAAGGGCCTGTCTGGCACCAAAGTGTTCCTCAGCTCATCCACCAGAGGGTACCTGGGAATCATTCAACAAAAGCACTCAGGAAATCAAGTTTAAAAATCTGAACTGGAAATCACAGACCTAAAGTGATACACACGCACTTCAGGTACATTATTAACCAAATTGAGTTTGCTAAAAGATAGCCACATGTTTTTTGTTCACCATTAAATTATAGAATTCTGATATGATACTCTTTTATCAGTATACTGATACTCGCTTCTGAGAAATTTTTTGAACTTAGCCTAGGTAGGGGGATACCATATCTTTTACACTATATTGAAGGTTGAGTATTTTTCTAGTAAAAATTGTGGTGTTTACTAAATAAGGCTAGTCATTTTATTATCATAATCCCAGAATTGTCTCCCTTACTTCACTGAATTCAACCTGAATAGTTTCATGACAGATGCCGAGTGTTATTTTTCTTTCTTTAGGTTTAACTTCTTACTCTCCTTCCAAGTTCCAGGAAGAGCAAATTACTTTACGGACCTTAAAACTGAAAATCGGAAAGGCTCCAGATGACCAATAATAAGGAATAAGAAAGGGCAACAGTGGTGCTATGGCAATGAATATTTATATCAAGCTATTAATTATAGTCCATATCAATTATAATACTAATAGAATAGTATTAGGGATGAATTATTTTTTTTTAATGTGCTGACCATTTACTAAGCATCCGTTCCTGGGATGATGAACAAGAAAAAAATTCCTCACTCTTAAGGAGTTTATAGAACGAAAACAATTTCCTAGCTTTTGAGTAAATAATTCAGTGTGCGTGGCAGGTGTGAAGACACCCATAATCAAATACTTAGAAGGTCAGGATCGTGAGCATAGGCTTTGGAGTCAGACATTCAGGTTCTCTCACTTATTTGTTATCTAACCCTGGGTCGATTATTTCACCTACTTCTGAGCCTTGGTTTTTCTCATCTGTTCAATAGGGATACTTTACTTTTATTATGAAGATTGAGAGAGATGATGAACATAAAGCCTGGCCACCTTGTAGGGAGTGTAAAATTTAGTACGCGATAGTAGGACTGGCAGTTTTTATTATTACTTTCTTTCTGTAGCAGGGAACAGGGCTTCAGACCATTGAGTAAGACTCTGTGTGACACACTGTCCCAGCCAGCCAGGCACCACCAGGATGAGATGAAAGCACTGCTCCAGGGCCAGACAGGCTTCAACCACATCCTAACAGTTCAAGCTTATGGATAACCCAGTGGTTTTGGCTGCTTGGCATGTGGAAAATCACTAAGAAGGACTCTCGCCTCCCTTGTAGTTTCCATTTTTGTTTTAGCTGCTTCAAAGTACAGTGGTGAAAGTGGAGCCTTCGTGTAGTGTAGACGGCCAGTGTGGACTGTTGCTATCCCATGGGCTAGATGACCACAGATAGGGCTTTTTTCACAGAGAATGGGCCTGGGGCCCAGGATGGCAGATGAAGTGTCTGTCAGACAGAGCTTTGAATGCTGCCAAAATCCAGGGGAACTGCTGAGCCAGGAGTCAAATGGGGAGCTGGGGTCAGAAGCCAGATAATGAAGCCCAGTGGGTTACCAGCCAAGGCAGGCAGATGCTGCACTGAAATCCAATGTGTAGAGCAGGGATCAAAACCAGGGAGATGAGAGCAAAGGACAGTGTGTACCTACTGTTTACCAGCTACTGCGCCTCGTACTGGGGGGTTATGTGCCAATGAGACTAGATGGAAAAATAAACTAATCTCACATGCTGGTGAGTGTTACAAAGAAAGATAGCGCAGGACAATGTTATTGGGAGCTCCTAGGGAGGCTGTTTTAGTGAAGGTGGTATTCTAGGCAGGAGGAGCAGGGAGGCCCAGCCCCCGGGCCAGGCATGACAGAGCCAGCACTGTAGCTGCAGTGTAGGAAATGAAGGAAATGAGTGTGGAGAGGTAGGCAGGGACCGTCCACACATGTGAACCCCAAGAGTTTGGGTTCATTATCATAATGGAAAGCTATTAACGGTTTAAAATAGGAAAGGGGAGGCTGGCATCATCGAAATTAGACTTTAGAAAGATCACTGCGGCTGCTGTGGCAAGAGTTGTGAACATGAGACTAGTTAGGGGATGGCTGAAGTAGATCAGGCAAGGAGTGGTGGCTATTAGAGATAAGATGGGAGTGGTGGTCATAGAAGGAAGTTAGATTCAAGACCTCTCAGGGAAATTCATCTGTCAGGATTTACTGGATGCATTGGAACTGGGACAGAAGGGAAAGAAAAATCCCAGTGACTTTTGAGTTTGGGGCCAGAGCAAATGTGAAGGTGGTGGTGCCATTTCCTCAGGTGGCTGAAGATTGGAGTGGATTTGGGGAGAAAGCCAGAGCCCATTTTGGTGCTGTTGAGTTTGAGGTGCCTCTTAGGATGCTTCTGAGTGAGGACGTAAAGGGGCAGCAGTGTCTATATCTGGGTTTAGGGAAGAGATCTGGGCTACAGAGGTACATTTGAGAGGCATCAACGTTCATGCGGTGTAAGTGAATGGTACTAAAGCAGGGGGTGGGGCTAGGTGAAATTAACTAGGGAGAATGTAGATAGACAGGAATCCTGAGGATGGAGACTGGGGCACTCCACATCAGAGGTGTGGTGGTGAGCGAGGAGGAGACAGCAAGCAGACAAGGAGTTTGCAAGTAAGGCAGGAAAAGACCAAGCAAGTGGGAGGTCATGGAAGCCTCAGGATGGATACAGTGAGGAAGAAGGAAAAGTCCAAGTGGACAGGAGCCACTAGTAAGTCACATTAAGATGAAGACTGACACGTGGCCACCTCATTTGGCTAGAGCTTTTTTAGGGAATGGGGAGGTAGGGAGCCTGAGGGGGAGGTGGGGCACAAAAGCCCCATCTGAGGGGCTGAGGAAAGGAAAAGGATGAGTGATGACAGACAGGCAACTCTTCCAGAGCTTTTCTGTGCACAAGAGCAGAATAGGGAATAGGCAGATGGTCCAGAGAATTTTTTTTTTTTTTGAGACAGAGTCTCAATTTGTCTTCCTCGGTAGAGTGCTATGGTCTCACAGCTCACAGCAACCTCCAGCTCTTGGGCTTAGGCGATTCTCTTGCCTCAGCCTCCCGAGTAGCTGGGACTACAGGCGCCCGCCACAACGCCCGTGCTATTTTTTTGCTGTTGCAGTTTGGCTGGGGCTGGGTTTGAACCTGCACCCTCGGTGTATGGGGCCGGTGCCCTACTCACTGAGCCACTCCAGAGAATTTTTAAAAGCTATTCGTGTACAGATAGCAGTGATACAGGCGAGGAGGAGTCGACATGTCAGGAGAGAAAAAGATGATGTATACAAATGAACCCCGTGAGACAGTGATGGCAGGTGGGATCCGGAGCACAGGACCTGATCGCTTTCCCCATCATAACAGGAGGGCAGGCATAGCGTGTGCTGCAGACACAGGGGCTTCTCTCTTGATGACATCAGTCTCATGAGCTGCTGGCTGGATCACCCCCAGCCCTTGTCACAGAGGGAAAATACTGGTGATATTTATGCATATAGAAAATGTTATGGATCAAAGAAGCAGGAACTTCTGATCAAATCAGACACAAATTCCCATGAGTTGGGCCAGCAGAAAATCTGTGTTGAAGACCTATCTCTCCTCTTTATCCTGAGATTGTACTTGTACTTAAACCAGGCTGCTGGGTGGGCTTCACTCTTCTTGACTACTTTGCCAGGAAAACCTTGGTCCTGGAGGTTTGTTTAATCTTATTTCCAGATAGATACAGATCAATATAAAATTTTGAGGGATCACAACTTGGGGCTGCTAAAGTGGGGTTCCTATGTACCCTGTTCTGTTTTAGTGCAAATTAGGAGAAACAGTTTAGAGGGTTTTTTTAAAGTAGTGGTTGGAAAAATGATCTCAATTAGATGAATTGGGTTAGTTATTTAAAGATACAACTTAAGTATTAAAAATATCTGTAATAAGCTCAGCACCTGTAGCTCAGCGAGTAGAGTGCCAGCCACATACTCTAAGGCTAGTGGGTTCGAGCCCAGCCTGGGCCTGCTAAACAATAATGACAACTACAACAAAAAAACAGCTGAGTGTTGTGGCAGGCACCTGTAGTCCCAGCTACTCGGGAGGCTGAGACAAGAGAATCTCATAAGCCCAAGAGTTTGAGGTTGCTGTGAGCTGTGGTGCCACGGCACTCTCCCCAGGGTGACATAGTGAGACTCTGTCTCAAAAATAAAAAAATCTGTAATAGTTACAATTTAGTGAGTGCCTACCATGGTCTAGAGGTTTTATAAATGAAACAAAACAACAATTATTGACCTAGGAGTCTTTTTCTTCCTGCTATGCACTTAAAAAAGAATTTCCATTCTGGACGGATCCACGTGGATCTTTGGATGCAATATGGTTACAAAAATATTTATTGATTTACTTCCCTGCAAGCTAGGCATTAGTGTCACCACATTTTGCAGATGAAGGAAAGTTTAGAGAGGTTGTATACCTGCCAAATGCATAATGAAGCCAGAATTTGAATCCAAGACTATTCAACTTTAAAAGTCCCACTGGAGCCACTGCATGAATCATCCAGGTATGGTGCAGTGATTAAGAGGATGGACCTTGGTGGCAGGGGGACTTGGATTTGAGTTCTGCTCCACCATTTACTAGCTGTATTATCTTGGGCTGATTACTTAATATCTAGGACCCTGAGTTTCTTCATCTGTAAAATGAGGCTTATAGTCCTCAAGGCTCTGAGGATTATGTGAGATAATATAGGTGAGGCATGTAACACAGACCTAGCAAAGAGAAGAGGCCCAATAAATGTTAGTTATTATTATAATATACCACGCTGGCCTCTGAGAGGGATACTTTGGCATCTGTCTGAACCAGGCTCACTGCTAGCACCAGAAACATATATCCTGTCTTGGAAATGTCTCACATAATGGATTGTGCTCTTAACTCACTCTGTACTGTGCTTCCAAAACTGGGCATCTAAGAAATGCTTTGGATGATGATATTACCCAACTGCATGAGTGGGTTTGATAGCTTTTCCAAAGGGCTGATATTTCAGTTGTGCAACTGTAACTGCTTCATGGCAATAGAAAAGATTTATTTTTTGGACCCCAATCAACCCTCGGCCACATTTCTCGAACTCCAGCTACATCACAAGATGTCAAAGTCGTGCAGTATTAACGGTTGGTCAAAGGTGCTGGTGGCATTTTGCAGATGTAATGAAGAAGCCATATTGTCTGATTGCTTTGCCATGCCTTCTGCCCTGCGCTCTGCTCACCCTTTAAGACCTGGCACGTGGGGAAATTCAGCTGCAAGCTCACCTAGAAGGCAGTGGAAGGGCAAAAGACTGGTTTGTTCAACTTTTCAGGAGTCTGAGACATTGGGCTGGGGTCAAAAGCACCACATAGTGAAGGAGAAGGTCTTATAACCACCTTGTCTTAGACCCAAGGAAGATGAAGAAAAAGATTTCCCTGAATTAAAATAATAATAATAATAATAAAGAAGTCGGTATTGAACATGGATGATCGCCTGGCTCCTAAAGAGGAAACAGGCATAGGGGTTGGAGTGGAGAAAAAGAAGGAATTTTTTCTTAGAAGGCCACTGCTATCAGTGAGGCAAGCAGTTAAATAAATAATTTGTAACTGGTTTGAGGGACCAGATTTCTTGAGCTGAAGGGTGAAAGATCATGCACTTCATTCAATGGGGATCTCTTTTTCCCAGTTTATCCTCATTTACATTGAAGAAACTGAGGCAGCTTGACACACTTTTCATATTGTAAGAAACACTTCTTCAGGGGAGTTTCTTGTATCCTGAACTCAGAGTGTACCTGTTCTCCCTTACATCTTGGTGACATGAGCTGTGAAGTTGGGCAGACCTGGTTCAACCATGTGCTTGTATTGGCACTTTGGGCAAGTGACCTGACCTCAGTTTCTTCATCTGTAAAATGGAATTAATAAAAGAATCTACTTGGATAATTTATGTGTAATGGAAAATAAAGTATTTTAAACCCAAACTAACTATAGCCATTTCTGCCATTTAAGGGAGGTACATTTTTCCTTTGTGTCTTTCCCCAGACAGCAACAGAGAGAACACACACAAACACACACAGACACACACATAGAGACACACACACACAGACACGCGCGCGTGCTCGCAGTTGGGAGGGAAGTGAGCACTGGCATGAGATCGGGGGAAGGTCTTCTCTTTAACAGACTGGTGCTGAATATATGTAGGGAGCCTGGAAAGGGCTGCTCTGCTCAACATAATGGGAAGAATAGCTTTAAGGAAGAGAGGAGAGAGATGGCCCAAGCTGTATGTACCAGGCAGAAAGGGCGTAAAGGGTTAGAAGAATCCACATACACATGTATGTCAAAATACTTAAGCCATTTTTTGTCCCAGTTTAAAAATGGAATAAATTAGAACAGAGAAACACTGTAGAGCCAGGGTTTAAACCTTCGTTGGCATCCCTTCCTGGCTATCTACCCCAGCCCCAACACACACACAGACGCCACCCCCACTCTCACCCCTCCCCCACTCGTCCTGCAGGGAAAGAGACTCTCAGAGGGCAACAGTGAGACTTTGCTATGTGACCACTAGCTGCTATTTAGTAAGTGCTCACTGGTGTCAGACATTATTCTAAGTGTTTTTTAACATTTTTTTGTTTGTTTGGAGACAGTCTCACTGCGTCGCCGTCGGTAGAGTGTCGTTGCCTCACAGCTCACAGCAACCTCAAACTCCTGGGCTTAAGTGATTCTCTTGCCTCAGCCTCCCAAACAGCTGGGACTACAGGCGCCCGCCACAAGGCTCAGCTATATATATTTTTTTAACGTTGAATTTTTTTATATCAATAAAAATGCCATCAGGCATTTATCCCATGGTTTAAAATGTTAATTATACTGTAATAGGCCTGGCTATTTTTTGTTGTGGTTGTCGTTGTTTAGCAGGCCCAGGCTGTGTTTCAACCCACCAGCCTCGGTGTACGTGGCTGGCACCAGACTAGTCCTCCAGGGAGAGAGACTCTCAGAGGGACAGCTTTGCTACATGGCCACTAGCTGCCATTTAGTAAGTGCTCACTGGTGCCAGACATTATTCTAAGTGTTTATAAAAAAAATTTTTTTTTTGAAACAGGGTCTTGGTCTGTTGGCTGGGTGCGGTAGGCATCATTATAGCTCATTGCAACCTCGGACTCTGGGTTCAAGCGATCCTCCTGCCTCAGCCTCTTCAGTAACTGGGATTACAGGTGTGTACCACCACACCCAGCTACTTTTTTTTTTTTTCTGTAGAGACAAGGTCTCGTTTGCTCACTGAACTGGCCTCAAGTGATCCTCCCTCCTCAGCCTCTCAAAGTTCTGGGATTACAGGCATGAGTTGCCGCAGCTGGATTTTTGGCCTCATTGACCAAGGATTCCTTCCTTCTGTGTGTGTGGGAGGACCCTTACTGCAATGGGGATCTTATGACCTAGAGTCAAACAAGGTAGGACAGATAATTTCTTTATGGCCAGTTTCGACTCAGAATAATTTTAGGTTTTATGGCAGGCTTTCAGGAAGTGGGGCTCTGGATTTTATGACCTGCCTTCGGGAAGAGGGATTCCAGTTTCTATGACTAGCTTCAGGGAAGAACAGACTGAGAGACAGGAGGACAGGAGAAGGTCAGAGAAAAACTTTTGCTTCTAAGGCTGTTTCTGAGGCCCTCATACTGGGGTACTGTTTTTGAGCCCCAACAGTACCCATACAATCATTCCATTTTTCAACTTCAGTACAATATTCAATAAATTTTCAATATTTAATAATTTATTATAGAATAGGTTGGTATTAGATGCTCTTGCCCAACTGTTGGCTGACATAATTTCTGAACACATTTAAGGTAGGCCATGTTAAGCTATGATGTTTGGTAGGTTAAGTGTATTAAATGCATTTTTGACTTACAGTATTTTCAGCTTATGATGGGTTTATGGAGATGTGACCCTCCCCCCCGTAAGTGAAGGAAAATCTGTATTCTACAACAGCAGCAGTATCAAGATAGTGTACTGTCCTAGAAAACATGCTTTGTGTTTTATTTTAAAATTACGTGCCCTGTATATTCAATGAAGAAAACTTGAAAAACAAAGAAACAACACAGAAAACAACCAGCACTCCACTCCTTTTGGTTTGTACCTTTTTTCCCCTCCCAAGTATGTGTACATCTTTGGTCTGTCTTTTTTTTTTTTTTTGTATTGTTGAGGATTCATTGAGGGTACAGGAAACCAGGTTACACTGATTGCATTTGTTAGGTAAAGTCTCTCTTACAATCCTGTCTTGCCCTCAAAAGGTGTGGCACACACTAAGGCCCCACCTGCCTCCCTCCTTCCCTCTCTCTGCTCTTCCTTTCCCCACCCCTCCCTCCTTCTTTCTCTCTCTGCTCTCCCCTTCCACCACCCCTACCGTGTCCTTAATTGTCATTAATTGTCCTCATATCAAAATTGAGTACATAGGATTCATGCTTCTCCATTCTTGTGATGCTTTCCTAAGAATAATGTGTTCCACTTCCATCCAGGTTAATACGAAGGATGTAAAGTCTCCATTTTTTTTTTAAATGGCTGAATAGTATTCTATGGTATACATATACCACAGCTTGTTAATCCATTCCTGGGTTGGTGGGCATTTAGGCTGTTTCCACATTTTGGCGATCGTAAATTGAACTGCAATAAACAGTGTAGTGCAAATGTCCTTATGATGAAAGGATTTTTTTCCTTCTGGATAGATGCCCAGTAATGGGATTGCAGGATCAAATGGGAAGTCTAGCTTGAATTCTTTGAGGTCTCTCCATACTTCCTTCCAGAAATGCTATATTAGTTTGCAGTCCCACCAGCAGTGTAAAAGTGTTCCCTTCTCTCCACATCCATGCAAGCATCTGCAGTTTTGAGATTTTGTGATGTGGACCATTCTTGCTGGGGTTAGATGGTATATCAGGGTGGTTTTGATTTGCATTTCTCTAATAATTAGGGATGATGAGCATTTTTTCATATGTTTGTTAGCCATTTGTCTGTCTTCTTTAGAGAAGGTTCTATACATGTCTATTGCCCATTGATATATGGGACTGTTGGCTTTTTTCATGTGGATTAATTTGAGTTCTCTATAGATCCTAGTTATCAAGCTTTTGTCTGATTCAAAATATGCAAATATCCTTTCCCATTGTGTAGGTTGTCGATTTGCTTTGGTTGTTGTCTCCTTAGCTGTACAGAAGCTTTTCAGTTTAATGAAGTCCCATTTGTTTATTTTTGTTGTTGTTGCAATTGCCATGGCAGTCTTCTTCATGAAGTCTTTCCCTAGGCCAATATCTTCCAGTATTTTTCCTATGCTTTCTTTGAGGATTTTTATTGTTTCATGCCTTAAATTTAAGTCTTTTATCCATCTTGAATCAATTTTTGTGAGTGGAGAAAGATGTGGGTCCAGTTTCAGTCTTTTACATGTGGCTATCCAGTTCTCCCAGCACCATTTATTGAATAGGGAGCCCTTCCCCCAAGGGAAGGACTTGTTCTTGTTTGGTTTATCAAAGATTAGGTGGTTGTAAGATGTTAGTTTCATTTCCTGGTTTTCTATTCGATTCCAAGTGTCTATGTCTCTATTTTTGTGCCAGTACCATGCTGTCCTGACCACTATGGCTTTGTAGTACAGACTAAAATCTGGTATGGTGATGCCCCCAGCTTTATTTTTATTACTAAGAACTGCCTTAGCTGTACGGGTTTTTTTCTGGTTCTATACAAAATGCAGAATCATTTTTTCCACATCTTGAAAGTACGATGTCGGTATTTTAATAGGGATGGCATTGAATAGGTAGATTGCTTTGGGAAGTATAGACATTTTAACAATGTTGATTCTTCCCAGCCATGAGCATGGTATATTCTTCCATTTGTTAATATCCTCTGCTATTTCCTTTCTTAGGATTTCATAATTTTCTTTATAGAGTTCCTTCACTTCTTTTGTTAGGTATATTCCTAGGTATTTCATTTTCTTTGAAACTATGGTGAAGGGAGTTGTGTCCTTAATTAGCTTCTCATCTTGACTGTTATTGGCATATACAAAGGCAACTGACTTGTGGACATTGATTTTATATCCTGAGACATTACTGTATTTTTTGATGACTTCCAGGAGTCTTGTGGTTGAGTCTTTGGGGTTCTCTAAGTATAAGATCATATCATCAGCAAAGAGGGAGAGTTTGACCTCATCGGCTCCCATTTGGATTCCCTTTATTTCCTTGTCTTGCCTAATTGTATTGGCTAGAACATCCAGCACTATGTTGAATAGTAAAGGTGACAGAGGACAACCTTGTCTGGTTCCAGTTCTAAGAGGAAAAGTTTTTAGTTTTACTCCATTCAGTAAAAAATTAGCTGTGCGTTTGTCATAGATAGCTTCAATCAGTTTCAGAAATGTGTCACCTATGCCTATACTCTTCAGTGTTCTAATTAGAAAAGGATGCTGGATTTTATTGAATGTTTTTTCTGCATCTATTGAGAGGATCATATTATCTTTAGTTTTGCTTCTATTAATATGATGGATAACATTTATGGACTTGCATATGTTAATCCAGCCTTGCATCCCTGGGATGAAACCTACTTGATCATGATGTATGACTTTTTTGATGATAAGCTGTCGTCTATTGGCTAGGATTTTGTTGAGAATTTTTGCATCTGTGTACATTAATGAAATTGGTCTGAAATTCTCCTTTTTAGTTGGGTCTTTTCCTGGTTTTGGTATCAGGGTGATTTTTGCTTCGTAGAATGTGTTGGGGAAGATTCCTTCCTCCTCAAATTTTTCTTGTTGTTGTTGTTGCAACTGTCATTGTTTGGCAGGCAGGGGCTGGATTCAAACCCGCCAGCTCAGGTGTATGTGGTTGGCGCCTTAGCCGCTTGAGTCACAGGCACCAAGCCCTTCCTCAATTTTTTGGAATAATTTCTGCAGTATGGGAATAAGCTCTTCCTTGAAGGTTTGATAGAATTCTGGTGTGAAGCCATCTGGACCAGGGCATTTTTTGGTTGGAAGACTTTTTATTGTTTCTTTAATCTCAGTGCTTGAAATTGGTCTGTTCAGGAGCTCTATTTCTTCCTGGCTAAGTCTAGGGAGAGGGTGTGATTCCAAATATTGATCCATTTCCTTCACATTGTCAAATTTCTGGGCATAGAGTTTCTGGTAGTATTCAGAGATGATCTCTTATATCTCTGTGACATAGTTGTTATTTCCCCTTTATCATTTCTGATTGAGGTTACTAGAGATTTTACTTTTCTTTTTCTTTCTTTTTTTTTTTGGTTTTTGGCCAGGGCTGGGTTTGAACCCGCCACCTCCGGCATATGGGACTGGCGCCCTACCCCTTGAGCCACAGGCGCTGCCCGAGATTTTACTTTTCTATTTCTAGTTAGTCTGGCCAAAGTTTTTTTTTTTTTTTAATTAATTAATTGATTGATTTATTTATTTGTAGAGACAGAGTTTCACTTTATGGCCCTCGGTAGAGTGCCATGGCATCACACAGCTCACAGCAACCTCCAACTCCTGGGCTTAAGCAATTCTCTTACCTCAGCCTCCCAAGTAGCTGGGACCACAGGCGCCCACCACAACACCTGGCCATTTTTTTGTTGCAGTTCAGCCGGGGCTGGGTTTGAACCCTCCACCCTCGGTATATGGGGCCGGCACCCTACCGACTGAGCCACAGGTGCCGCCCAGTCTGGCCAAAGTTGTATCTATTTTATTTAGTTTTTCAAAAAACCAACTCCTTGTTTCATTAATTTTCTGAATGATTCTTTTGTTTTCAATTTCATTGATCTCTGATTTAATTTTGGTGATTTCTTTTCTTCCACTGGGTTTAGGCTTAGATTGGTATTCTTTTTCCAATTCCATAAGATGGCTTGTGAGTTTGTTGATGCACTCTCTTTCTGTTTTTCAAATGTAGGCATCTAAAGTGATACATTTTCCTCTCAAAATTGCTTTTGCAGTATCCCCCAGGTTTTGGTAGCTTGTGTCATCATTGTTGTTATGCTTAAGGAAGTTAATGACTTCCTGTTTTATTTCTTCCTGCACCCATCTATCATTCAACAGAAGGTTGTTTAATTTTTATGCCTTTGTGTGGAGTTGAACGTTTTTGCTAGAGTTGAGTTCCACCTTTAAAAGTGCCTTGTGATCTGAGAAGATACAAGGTAAAATTTCAATTCTTTTGATTCTGTTGAGGTTTGTTTTGTGGCCTAGGATATGATCAATTTTGGAGAATGTTCCATGAGGTGATGAGAAGAATGTATATTGTTTAGTTTTGGGATGAAGTGTTCTATATGCATCTATCAAGCACAGTTGTTCTAGGGTCTCATTTAAGTCCCTTATACCTTTGTTTAATTTCTGTTTAGAGGATCTGTCTAGCTCTGTAAGAGGAGTGTTAAAGTTCCCTGTTATTATGGTATTATAGCATATTATAGCATATTATAGCATATATCATATTGCTCAAACAATATGAGTAAGGTCTGTTGAAACAGAGTAAGGTCTGTTTCAAGAATCTGGAAGCATTTAAATTGGGTGCATAAATATTTAGAATTGAGAGGTCTTCTTGTTGTATTTTCCCCTTGACCAATATAAAGTGACATCTTTGTCTTTTTTGACTTAAGTTGCTTTAATCCACATGTATCTGAAAATAAAATTGCAACTCTTCTGAATTCTGTTTGCCTGAAAAATTGTCTTCCAACCCTTAACTTGGAGTTTTAATTTATCTTTTGAAGCTAGGTGTGTTTCCTGCAGACAGCAAATGGATGGCTTATGTTTTTTAATCCAGTCAGCCATTCTATGCCTCTTCAGTGGGGAATTCAAGCCATTAACATTTATTGAGATAATTGATAAGTGTGGTAGTGTTCTATTCATCTTATTTTGTGAGAGTCCACTGCTTAGTTTTATCTTTTGCATCAGTGTGGAAGTTAGGTTCTGTCCTTTAATTGCTGAGTACTTACTTTGTTGCTGATCCATTGTGATGGTCAGTGTGTAGAACAGGTTGAAGTATTTCCTATAGAGCTGGTTTAGTTGTGGCGAATTTCCTCAATGTTTGTATATCTGTAAATGATTTGCTTTCTCCATCAATTTTAAAGCTTAGCTTAGCAGCATATAAAATTCTGGGCTGGAAATTGTTCTGTTTAATTAGATTAAAGGTAGATGACCATTGTCTTCTTGCTTGGAAAGTTTCATTAGAGAACTCTGCAGTCATCCTGATGGATTTGCCCCTGTAGGTCAACTGGTGCTTACTCCTGGCAGCTTGAAGAATATTTTCTTTTGTCTTGACTTTGGACAGGTTCATCACAATGTGTCTTGGAGAAGCTCTGTTAGATTTGAGGCAACTTGGGGTCTGATATCCCTCTGAAAGGAATGTGTCAGAATCTTTGGTGATATTTTAGAAATTTTCATCTATTATATTCCCTAGTATGGCTTCCATTCCCCTGGGGGCATTCTTCTTCCCCTTCTGGGATACCTATAACTCGTATGTTTGAATGCTTCATAAAGTCCCACAATGCTGTCAGTGAATGTTCTGCTTTTGCTCTTTTCTTTTCTGCCTCTTTAACTATCTGAGTTATCTCAAGAGCTTTATCCTCTACCTCTAAGATTCTTTCTTCTGCATGGTCTAATCTGTTGTTGATATTTTCTATTGCATCTTTAAGTTCCCTAATTGACTGCTTCAGTTCCTTCAGCTCTGCTATATCCTTTCTATATTTTTCATATTTTTCATCTCTTATTTGATTTTGTTTTTTATTTCCTTTTGGTTATTTTCCACTTTATCAGCAGTTTTCTTCATTGTTTCCATCATTTCCTCCATTGTTTTCATCATCTGTATTCTAAATTCCCTTTCTGTCATTTCTAACATTTCTTTATAGGTGGAATCCTCTGCAGTAGCTACCTTATGGTCCCTTGGTGGGAGTAGGGGAGGGTTGCTCTAGACTGGTTTTCATGTTGCCAGGATTTTTCTGCTGATTCTTCCTCATGAGTAATTTCTTTTATTTGTTTCCTTGCCCTAATTTTCCTTTCACTTCCTCTTGCTCTTTAAGTTGCCGTGCCTCTGGACCAGGGTTTCGATGAGTCCTTTTGGTAAAGGACCAGAAGGATGAGAAGGTTGAAGAGCAAGAAGGGAAAAAAGAAAGAAAAAAAAAAGAAGAAAGAAAGAAAGAAAAGAAATGAAAAAAGAGAAAGGAGAGGGGGTGGGTAAAAGAGAATATTGAAAAAAAGAAGAGGGGCATTGAAAAAGGGAGACAGAGCAATATAGGTGTACAGTAGGGTACTTTGACCCAACCTTAAAAAAATCCCAACATCTGGGAGTACCAGGTTGGGTGGTTCCCTTGAGGTCAGCAGCTCTTTGCTAGCCTATTTGGAGACAGTACCCCACCTCCACCAAATAGAGAGGAAGGACAAAAATGCTATAAGTCAAACCCAAACAAGCAAACAAAAAACTTTATGGGATAAAATTGGGGGGAAAACCAAATAATAGGGGTGGAAACACTAGCAAAAGTGAAGTTCTAATTGTTGAAAAAGGCAAAAATGGGAAATTATATGGAAACTAGAAAAATGAAGAAAGAAAAGAAAAATCTATAGGGAAAATGTTGAAATTAAAAAATAAAACAACATGGCTGGATGCCTGTGGCTTAAGCGGCTGATGTGCCAGCCACATACACCTGAGCTGGTGGGTTTGAATCCTGCCCAGGCCTGCCAAACAACAATGATGGCTGCGACCAAAAAATAGCCAGGTGTTTCTCAAACCCCGCAGGGTGGAGAACCTAAATCTCTCCTCAGCCCTCTTACAAGGCACGTTAAACTGCTAAACTTGACTAAGGAGAAGCTTTCCCAGGAAAGTACTTGTTGCTGGGATCACTCCTGAAATGGCTATCCACTTGCCCAGTGTGCCAAAACTGGTCTCACTCTATGCCCCTGAGGGCATCTCAGTCCCTGCCTTTAGGCTGCTCAGTCACTAGATTATTAGCTCCTACTCAATCCTACTCAACCCTGAGAGCAGAGGTTGCCGGGGCACTTCTTCCACAATGGCTCCGCGGGGCCTACGGCCAAACACTACCGTCTGGCTCAGTGGCTCAGTCTGGGGCCCTAGACAATGCTTAAAGTCCTCTGCACTCTTGCCCAAGTTCTCCCAAGGTAGTTCAACTGAGTGCTAAGTCCAGAAAAACCAAATCAGTTCACAGGTAAGGCCTTTCCAGGTTGCATTCTCGCTGCTGCTGTATTTACAGCTGCTGGTGGGATTAGACCAAAGCAACACACACAACCACTTGCCAGTTTTCCACTGCTTTTGTCCTTCTCATGGGTTGCAGAAGTCTCTCGCTGACTTCCTGTGTCCTCAAAGGGATGTTTATGGGTAGATCCCACCAGCCAGAGATGCCTGGAGTCTTGTCTCCCCTGGTCTGTCTTTTTAAAATGGGATACTGTTCCAGAGTCTGCTTTCTTTTCTCTCTTTAAAAATTAATCAACTAATTTATTATTTTATTTATTTTTATTTATTTTTCTTTTGGAGACAGAGTCTCACTCCATGTCCTGGGTAGAGTGTTGTGGCAGATATCGTAGCTCACAGCAACTTCAAACTCTTGCGTTTGAGCAATCCTCTTGCCTCAGCCTCACTAGTAGCTGGGCCCACAGGCACTGGCCACCATGCCAGGCTGGTTTATCTATTTTTAGTAAAGATGGGGGGTCTTGCTCTTACTCAGACTGGTCTCAAACTTCTAAGCTCAGGTGATCCACAGATCCATCCGTCTTGGCCTCCCAGAGTGCTAGGATTACAGACATGAGCTACCACGCCTGGCTCTCTATTTTAAACTTAGCAGTAGACTGTGAAACTTTCCCCAGGGATGGGTTGCTTTTTCTTCTTCTTCTTCTTCGTTTTTTTAATTGCAGTGACTTTATTTTAGTGGCTTTCCATGCCCGCCAAAAGGGTCTCCTCAGACAGAGCTGTCACCCAGTCAACCATCTTCACAGTGGAGTCCTTAATTACTTGATTCTGTTTTGTAGATCACATTCTTCCAATGATCTCTTCTTCCATTCCTTCATATAAGCTTACACATTCTGGAAGTATATCCTTCACTCGCTAATACTTTGTTGGAAGTAGTTTGCTTCTTGCTCTTTGCTGTTGTTAATCTTTTTATTCTCTTAGCACAGTCAGGGCATAACATACTATCTTCTGGCCTGGAGATGGGAAAACTCAGGCTGGTAACAGGAAAAGGGAAATCTTCCTACTGGGAGTGGCAGGCACCCAGGCCTGACCTGCATGAAAACTGTAGGAGAACCCAACCCTCTGTGTCTGCTGGGAGAGGCTCACCATGGGTCACAATGAAAGAACCAGACCAGCACCATCTTAGGAGTTAAGTTTTGTTTTCCCCACCATTTCACTCAGTAAGTTACACTTTCCAGACAAGCCCAGGCAAGCCCAGGCAATTCACCGAAATCATGAGACAACCGCCCACCAATCAGGGATCCCCCACCTAACCAATCCAGAAGCGCCCCCTTTGTTTCAAGCTTTGCACACCCACCCACTCTGCCGGACCATGAGAACCCCCTGCTCCAGAGCTCAAGGCTCCTGGCTCGCATCCTTTGCAGCAGAGTCCCCAGGAGCCCAAGTTCGAGCTTGCAATAAAAGGCCCTTTTGTTTTTGCATCAGACTCAGCTCCCTGGTGATCTTTGTGGGGGATTTCAGGATCTGGGCACAACATTTGGGAGCTCATCCAGGATATCCCCCAAGACCCCTTGAGGACCCTGACCCGGAGGGCCACTACATGGTAAGTGTCTGTCTGTCTTGTCTGCCATGGTTGTTTTGGAAATTTGGAATCTGTAAAGGTAGTTGGCATGAAGTCAAAGCGGACGTGCTAGAGGCTGCCGGCCAGAGGTGCCGAGGAGACGTCCTGGCCCCTTCTGGAAGGGACCTTGCCCCACCAGACTGAGAAGTGGAATCCTCAGGGCATGGTGTGGATGCAGTCCCTCTTGTGGTTTTTCTGGGTGGACGAAGTAGGTCGCTCCCACAACACGGTCAGAGACTGTCATCCTGTTGTTTCTGCGGACTGTTGATTTTGTATGTCCTCAGTGTGTTGTGTGTTTTGTGTTACGTTGGTATCTTAGTGTGGCTGAACTCAGAGCTCAACATTTGGGACTTGAGGTGAAAAGAAAAAAAAAGCTAAACTGATTACTTTTTGCAGGAGCGAGTGGCCAACCTTCAATTTTGGCTGCCTTCCAGAGGCATCTCCCACTCCCTGGCTGAAAGCACTTCCTGAGCAGTTCGGTTCTCGCAGTGTGCAAGAATCTCCTAACTGCCCTAACAAGAGACCCCACAAACCTTCTGCGCCGCTTTACCCCATTTTGCAGGATAGTGCAGACCAAGATATACTTCGCTCTCCTCCATATCACCCCTGCTGAACCCACAGGGCAAACACCCACCTCCCAGTGAAGTGGCAGAGGGGGAGCCTGTCGCTGCAAGTCCACTATTGGTGGCCAGGCAGCGAGCTCACTGAGAGGCGGCAGCTGACTTGACTGTTGTTCTACCCTTGCGGGCCATGGACCCCCAGGGCCAAGGAAGCGAGACCCATTGCTGCGCTCTCCCCACTGTGGGGGTTGCGCTGGTGCTCTCCTGGGGGGCTGGGCTGCCCCTCCCATGGCGCCACTGCTCCCCCACCCCCTCCGCGTTAGCCCTCCATCCTGGTGATGGGGCGGGGACACAGCGCAGGCAGGAGCAGAGCGGACTGTCCCCAGTGTGCCCCGGGCGGGTCATACCATCAGGCCCGGGGGACTGTTATTTTCTCTTCTACTGCTGCAGGCTGAAGTTTCTTTAAGAGTAGGCAGCATGTCTTATTGATATTTGTTGTTTTCTCTCTGCCTTACAATTGGGTTTTTAAGAAATTGTGAATAGCCAGACATTGTGGTGGGCACCTGTAGAGAGGCTGAGGCAAGAGGATCACTTGAACCAAGAGTTTGCGGTTGTTATGAGCTGTGACACCATGACACTCAATCCCAGGGTGAGAGAGTGAGACTCTTGTCTCAAAATAAATAAATAAAATGAAATAAAATTAAAAAGAACTTATGAAAAATGGGATTGGATTGAAGAATCCTCTTTCTAGCCAACAGCCACACACGTGTGGCTTGAGAGGCAAGGTTAGAGGGTAGGGCTGTGGTCTGAAGCATCTCTCGGTGTAAAGCTAATTGGCCCCTTTGGGGGATAAACCTGTGAGCTTGGCCTCATTAGCCACAACACTAAACAGCTGAGTTAGTTTACCTGGTGCCATGAAACTCTTTTCTCACCCAGATTCTCATGCTGTCCTCCAGGTGGCGATGCTGGTTTGTCAACCTTCTGAGAGCCTGAAGCTTGGCCAAGAAAAGCTTGAAATTGAGGGGCAGCAGATTTGGATGAAGAATGGCATTGAGAGTGCAGTGATAATGGAAAACTAGAAGACCCTCTGTCAGGTTTGTTGTTGACATGAAGCTGAGGGACGAGCTCATGTATTGGGTGTCCAGACACAAGTTTTAAAAGATCTTGATGAACCAGTAAGCCAAGAATAGATAATGGGAGCATTTATGGAGTGCCAATGATGGGGCTGGCAACAGGCCAGATCATTTCATTCACTGTTTCTCTTAATCCCCCAAACAGACCTCTGAGGTGGATCCTGCTACTGGAAATAGCAGAACTGGAACTTGAACCTGGGTTCCTAGGACTGGTGTTGTATATATGTTTTGCTAGACTGAAAAAAGACGTTTGTCAGGGATGATTACATGTAAAATATCTATCTATCTTTTATTTATCTATCTAGAATCTCTCTATCTATCTGGGTAGATATTTTTTATGCATTAGAATAGAAAGGGCCTGACAGCATTTCAAGAAATAGCAGGATTTTTTTTTTTTTCTTTTGGCTAGCCACCTGCTAAGTAAGTCAATTACAGTCCTGGGCTGCATTCTTAGAATTGTAACATTCAGATCAGGGTGGTAGAGGTGTTCATTTTAGCACTCTTCTTTTCTTTTCTGTTCTGGTGACGAACATGGCCAAATGGAATGGTTCCAGGGTGACCAGCTTAAACTTCAGTGGCAGGATAAAGTGGTTGTACTCCGTAGAGCTGTATCTCTATTACAATACTTGTCTCTTGGACATGTTGAAATTGTTTCATTAAATATCTCCTTTGCCCCATGGACTATGCATTTCTTGAGGGAAGGAACTATGTCCTTTATTGCTGTATTCATAAGGCATAGCAAAATGCCTGGCACCAAGTAAGTCATTAGCAAAATGTAAAAGAATGAGTGAACCAGTGAATGAAAGCTATGTCTTGCAAAAATGCTAGCAGAGCATGAACTGTAAAGGAACTGAGAGAACTTAGTCTAGATTAGAAGAAAGAAGACCTGAGGGAGATATGACAAATATCTTCAAATATGCCATCTGCATGTGATTGTGGAGCAAGGTTGAGCCTCTTTAAGTGGGAGGCTCAGGCAGGCCAGTCTCTTGAATAAAACAGAAGCTAAGAGCTGTCTACAAACCAAAGGAGACTAGATAAGGGGGTGCATGCCTGTAGTCTGAGATGCTCGGGAGGCTGAGGCAGGATGATTGCTTGAGCCAGGAGTTTGAGGCTGTAGTGAGCCGTGATTGCACCTGGGGGAAAGTGCAAGACCCTGTCTCAATAAATAAGTGAATACATAAATACAATAAAAATAAAAATTAATTAATTAATTAATTAATTAATTAAAGGGAAATGAACTTCTTACCTCCAGAACCAGAAGTGGGACAGCTGTCTCGTGGGAAGGTGTAAGAGGGGCCTCCTGCATTGTGTGAGGAGAGGCTGAACAAGGGGTTTACTGTGGCAAGAGGTCTGTGCTCGGCTGTAAAGGCTACTTCCAGTGGAAAGGATGACTCAGCATCCACCTCCACCTTCCTCAGGGGGAGTGCATCATGCTGGCAGGGAACGCCAGATGGAGACAAACTGTCTGGGTTTGAAACCCAGCTCTGCCAATTGCTTTACTTTGTTGTGCCTCAGTTTCCTCAACTGTAAAATTGGAGTGAAATGGCACCCACTTCAAGGAATTACTTTGACAATTAAATGAGCTAATACTCAGTGTTAACCACTTAAATGTTTTTTGTAGAGACAGAGTCTCACTGTACCGCCCTCGGGTAGAGTGCCGTGGTGTCACACGGCTCACAGCAACCTCTAACTCTTGGGCTTACGCGATTCTTTTGCCTCAGCCTCCCGAGCAGCTGGGACTACAGGCGCCCGCCACAACGCCCGGCTATTTTTCTGTTGCAGTTTGGCCGGGGCTGGGTCTGAACCCGCCACCCATATGGGGCTGGCGCCCTACTCACTGAGCCACAGGCACTGCCCTAACCACTCAAATGTTAACAATGAGGCTGGGTGCATATCGTGGAAAGCTCTCATGCTTTGGGAGGCTGAGGCAGGAGAATTGCTTGAGGCCAAGAGTTTGAGACTAACCTGGACAACATAGCAAGACCCCATCTTTATGAAAAATAAAGAAAATTAGCCTGGTGTGGTGGTGGTGTCTGCCTGTAGTCCTAATTACTCAAAAAACTGAGGCAGGAGAATGGCTTGATCCCAGGAATTCCCAGTGACCTGTGATGACTCCACTGCACTCCAACCTGAGTGACAGAGTGAGACCTTCTCTCTCAAAAAAAAATTATCGTGAATCTGGGAAGGCCCAATGTAATTACAAAAAAAAAAAATTATCGTGGTACATGCATTCCATCAGGGTTACAGATAAGCTACTCTTATATGGTGGATGGTCTAAAGGGTGTATCTGGACTGAAATATTTGAGCACCTGGATGGGCTAATAATTTGACACCCCATCAAATCAATGTGCTTTAAATCTCTATTCAGCTTTCTTGAAAGGAGAGACTGAACACTTCAGAAGGCAGGACCACTGTTCACTTGTCAGAGTTTTCCAGTGTATAACATATGTGGGTCAGGAGGGAAGGGTGGAGAAAGGAAGCTGCTGGTGTGAACGCTCAGCTTCACACCCCAAGTCCTCAGCAATTCCATGCTAGCCCCAAACCTGCAGTCCCCACTGGGCCAAGCAAACACCCCACAGTAAGGCAGACAGGCACCCTTGGGCGGCACTTCAATGATTGTCTGGAGTTTATCAAGCATGCCCTTTGGGGAGCATTACCCCTACCCCTAAGGAACTTATTAGAGTTTATTTTCCAACCACATAATGTATTATCCTGAGGAAATTCTAGGAAAGAGAATTTTCTAGTCTTGCTACATTTCCTATGATTTTTATTCTCCCTTATAGATTTCCGCCCCAGGTGGTCGATCAGCTAGCTGGCTACCCCTTAATCTCACTCTGCTGGGGAATGTGCAGGGTGCCAGGAGAATGGCTTGATCCTGGCAAGGGGTACCTAGCCCTGACCTAGAGGGCTAGGGAGGACTAAAAGATGTGTGAGAATTAACCATGCAAGCAGGTGGCAGGAATAGGATGGCATATAAAACGGCCTGAGGTCAGCCAGAGCATGGCGCTGGCACACTGGGGAATGGAAATAGTTCAGTGTCACCGGCATAAGGAGTGCATGCATGGGAAAGGAGAGTGAGGAAGAGGCTGGGAAGGTGCACAGCATCAAGGTGGTGAAGGGCCTTAAAGTTGTGCTAAGAAGCTTAAACATGATCCTGAGCACAACAGGGTATCTGCAGGGTTTTTAAGGAAGGTGGTGAAATAGACAGGTTTGCATTTTAGAAAGAGCACTCCATCAATAAGGGATTAGGAGGGACGGATGTGTGTGTGCACGTGTGTAGCGTGCACACCCCACCAGGAATGTGGGGGGCAGGGATGGTGTGGTGGCTGGGGGATGGGAGAATAGTTAGGAGGGTGTTAGCAGGTTCCACAGTGCCTCCTGCAAAGGACGGGGAGATGCTGGACCGAGGAAGTTACGGCCTGGTGAAGGGAGAAAGTTGTAAACACAGTTGAGAAGAATCAACAACCTCTGGCTATGGATAAAGGCTGAGAGTAACGTTTTGGGGGTTCTCTGACTCTTTGTGAGTGTATGCAAGATAATAAGCCAAAAGCAAAGGGGCAAAATGATCCATATGGATGCCTGGCCTCTGCTTCCTGACCTTCCTTCCTTCCAGCATTTCTCCCACAATTAACTTTTCTCTCTCTCCTTTTCCCCATCCCTTCTTTCCCTCCTTTTCCTTTTCTTCTCTTTCCTTTCTTTCTTTTGAGACAGAATCTCACTCTGTCACCCCTACTAGAGTGCAGTGGTGTGATCATAGCTCACTAATATCTCAAACCCCTGGGCTCAAGTGATCTTCCTGCCTCAGCCTCCCAAGCAGCTGGGACTACAGATGCCAGCCACCACACCTGGCTAATTTTTAATTTTTTTTAGAGATAGGGTTTTGCTGTGTTGCTCAGGCTGGTCTCAAACTCTTGGCCTCCAGTGATCCTTCTGCCTTGCTCTCCCAAAGTCCTAGCATGACAGGTGTGAGCTGCCCCACCCAGCCTCTTTATTTCTTCATAAAATCTCTCCTCACATAGTCAGGCTGTCATTAATCACAACCCTAAGTCTTATTGTGGTGTTTGTTTTAGCTCCTTCGAGCCACATTTATTCAGTCATATATGGGGAAGCTAGTTGTGGTGGGAGCTTGTATTCCCAGCTACGTAGGAGGCTGAGCTGGGAGGATCCCTGGAGCCCAGGAGTGCTCTACGATGGTGCCTGTGAACAGCCACTGAATTCTAGCTTGAACAACATGGTGAGACTTCATCTCTAAAAATATATATATAAGAAATTTTAAAAACTTATCAAACTGTATGCTTTAAACATGTGCAGTTTTTGCATATCAATAAGATCTTAATAACCTGATTTAAAAAATATTTTAAATGGGGATAATTGTACTTACCTCATAGGTCTAGGATTATGAATCAAGGCAGGTTTTCCCAATTGGTTGCAAACCCCACAATGACAAGCATTTACATTCATTTACCCAAAACCCCGATCCCCACTTTACTTCCTTCCCCAGGTGACTCACTATCATCTGTTGCCTTGATGGTCAGTAACTTCCTTTTTTTTGAGACAGAATCTCACTCTTGTCACCCTGATTTACAGCAACCTCAAACTCTTGAGCCCAAGAGATTCTCTTGCCTCAGCCTCCTGAATAGTTGGGACTACAGGCACCTGCCACAAGGCCCAGCTAGTTTTTTCTATTTTTATTAGAGACAGGGTCTTGCTCTTGCTCAGGCTGGTCTCAAACCCCAGAGCTCAAGCAATCCTCTGTCTTGGCCTCTCAGAGTGCTAGGATTAGGCGTGAGTCGCCATGCCCAGCCTGTCAATAACTTCTTGATTGGTCACTTTGCTTCTACTTACCTTCTTCAAAGATCCTCTTCCCATTTTCTCCATTTAAAAAAAGAGCAGGAGGGTGATTATTTTTGTTGTTTTGCTTGGGTGTTTTTAATGGCAACTTCATTGAGATATAATTTCCATACTGTAAAATGTGCCTATTTAAAGTGTTTTTTGGGGGCTGAGCGTGGTGCCTTCTAGCACTCTGGGAGTTTGAGACAAGAGGATCTCGTGAGCTCAGGAGTTATAGGTCAGCCTGAGCAAGAGAGAAACACCCATGCCTACCAAAAATAGAAAAAATTAGCTGGGCATTGTGATGAGTGCCTGTAGTCCCAGCTACTGGGAGGCTGAGGCAAGAGGATCGCTTGAACCCAGGAGTTTAGCTACGACGCTACAGCACTCAGGCCTGGGCAACAGTGAGACTGTGTCTCACACACACGAAAAGTGTCTTTGGGTATATTCAGAGTTGTGTAACCACTATCCAATTTTATAATACTGTAGCCACCCCCCAAAGAAAACCTATACCTGTTAGCAGTCACTCCCTCTTCTGCCCTCCATCCAGTTCCTTGCAACCACTAATCTATTTTCTGTCTCTATAGATTTGCCTATTCAGGATATTTCATGTAGATAGAATTATACAATAGGTAGTCTTTGTGCTTGGCTTCTTTTACTTATACTAATATTTTCAAGGTTTATTCACATTGTAGCTTGTATCAGTATTTCATTCCTTTTAATGGACAAATAATATTACATTGCATGGATATAACATATTTTGTTTATCACTCATCAACTGATGGAACTTGATCTTATACCATTTTGGCTATAATAAAAGATACAGCTATGAATATTTGTGGATAAGTTTCTGTGTAGACGTAGGTTTTCAGTTCTCTTGGGTACATACGTAGGAGTAGAACTGCTGGGTCTTTGATAACTCTATGTTTAATAATTTTGAGGGGCTCCCAAACTGTTTTCCATTTTTACAATCTGCACCATTTCTACAATCCACCAGCAACCCACCAATTTCTCCGCCTCATTGCCAATACTTGTTATGGTGTATCTTATGGTAGTTATCTTAGTGAATATGAAGTGATGTCTCGCTGTGGTTTTAATTTCATTTCCTTAATGATTAGTTATGAGCATCTCTTCACGTACTCATTGGTCATTTGTCTAACTTGTTTGGAGAAAGGACTATTCATGTTCTTTGCCATTTTTTAAAACTGGGCTTTCTTTTGTGTTGTAAGAGTTCTTTATATATTATGGATACAAGTCCCTTATCAGATATATGACTTACAAATATTACCTCCTAGTCTGTGAGTTGTATTTTTACTTTCATGATAGTGTACTCTGAAACTCAACATTCATTTAATTTTGAGAACTCCGATTTATCTTTTGATTCTTTTGTTTCTCATGCTTTGGCGTCGTATCTAAGTAGCATTGCCAAAACCAAGGTCACAAAGACTTACCCTATGTTTTCTTCCAAATATTTTATAGTTTTAGCTCTTATGTTTAAATCTGTCACCCATTTGGAGTTAATTATAGTATATGGTGTACATAGAACCAGGGTGATTTATGAAAAACACAAACCAAATTGTATGACTCCCTTTCTTAAAACTCTTTTCTGCTGCTTTTAGAATAAAATCCAAGTTCCTCAGTACAAGATTTGCATTCTCATCTATTTTTTTTCCTCTAGTTCCCACTAGTTTGCCACAGCCATCACCTTCTCCCAGATCTTAAACATGGGAACTCCTTCCTGCCTCAGTGTTTCTGCACCGTCATTCCCTATTTCTAGAACACAGAATAGCTCGCTGTACTCCTTCTTTAGGTCTTGGTTTTAAAATGTCTTCTTTAAGAACTTGGCCAATGCCCTATCTAAAAGTATTATAGCCCCACCCCACCTCCGTTGTTCCTAATTTCTCATCACCTTGCCTTGTTTTTCAGGGTCATTACCAAGGACATATTAACTTTGTTTGTTTACTTGTTTATTGCCCCTCCCACTCATTTAAGCCCCATAACTATCTTTTTTATTTCTTTTAAAACTGTTTTTATCTCATGATATATCATCCATACAAAATAGCCTAGGCAACATATATTCTTTTATGTATGTTTTATATAGAATGTATATAGAGAAAACAGTTGCTATCAATACATTGGAGAACCCAGGGGCGTCCCTCCCTGATCATCTTTTGCTTTCCTCAAGGGGCAATCGCCATTCTGAATTTGCTAATCATTCCTTTCTTTTCATAGTTTTACTTCACTTATATAAATCACCAAGTAACTTACTGTTTGATTTTGCCAGTATTTTTGAGCTTTACATGATTAAAATCATACAGTGTATGTGCTTTTGTGGTTTGCTTATTTCATTCAAAGTCTTGAGGACTCATCCGTGTTGATATTTGTCCTTTCATTCATTTATGTTTACTATATTTAATATAGTATATACATATATAGTTGATATGATGCTATAGGCTATACTATACACCACATTATGTATATATAGTGTGGTATAAACACATCAAAATTTATTCCTACTTTCTATGGTTGATGAACATTTGGATTTTTTTGGTTCTTGACTACTCAGAACCATTTTACTATGAATGTTCTTATATATATCTCATGATGCTCTTGTGTAGGTAATTTTCCAGGGGCTATATCAAGTAGCTGGTCATAACTTAAGCACAAACTCTACCTCTACTGGATAAGGCTAACCTGTTTGCAAAGAGACTCTACCAGTTAACTCTTCTGTCAGCAGTGGATGAAGTTGGCATTGATCCATACTCTTTCCAACACTTGATATTATCTAACTTTCTATACATATATTTGCAAGTCTGATAACTGTTAAATAATGTTTCATTAGAATTGTATATTTCATTTTACTGATTACTAAAGAAATTAATATGGTCAAGTCAGTCACATATCTTTTCTATGAAAATCTATTTATTTGCATGTCTGTCTTATTTACCTTTACTCCCAGAACCAGATACAGTGCCTGGCACATAATAGGTGCTCAGTAAATAGCTGTTTTGTTTTTTTCTTTTAAAGATGGTGTGTCACTGTTTTGCCCAGGCTAGTCTCGAACTCCTAAGCTCAAGGGATGCTCCCACCTCAGCTTCCCAAGTAACTGGAGCTTAAATACAATAGAACCTCCATAATTGACCACCTCCCTACGCTGACCACCTCCTTAATTTGGCCTAATTTTCTTTTCCTTTTTTTTTTTTTTTGAGACAGTCGCAAGCTGTTGCCTTGGGCAGAGTGCCTTGGCATTGTAGCTCACAGCAATCTCCAACTCTTGGGCTCCAGGAATCCTCTTGTTTCAGTTTTTTTCTATTTTAGTAGAGATGGGGGGTCTCACTTCTGCTCAGGCTGGTCTTGAACTCATGAGCTCAAGCAATCCACCCACCTCAGCTTCCCAGAGTGCTAGGATTACAGGCATGAGCCACCATGCCCAGCCAATTTGGCCTAATTTTCATAGACCAGACATGCACCACGTGTACATATCAGTACAGTAGGCTAGTTCCTTATGTTGACCACCTCTGTATGTTGACCAGTTTGTTGCCGTGCCTTGGGTGTCCAACTTACAGAGCTTTTACTGTATTTATTTAATGAGCATCATACATATTTCTTCTATTTCCAGCTGCTTTTCCCACTTTTTGCCAATCCTATTACCTCCATTTGACATCCTCCTTTGCCTGGATTTTCTTCCATTTCCTATTTTCATGGAATATGAAACCATGGAGAAAAACATTCATTTTTGCTCTTTTTTATCTCTTTTTCTTACTGCTTTTTATTAATAGCGTTAATTAATCGGTGTCAGGATTCAGCTTTCTAGCCTGCAGCAATTTTATTTTTCTTTCTGAAACTTTTCCACTAGAAGCTGAACATGGCATTCTCTGGTCTTTTCTTATGTTTTCATACAAGTGAGACTTTTCTTCTCAGTGAAGATGTAGGCTCTCAAGGAACAGAATTTCTTTTCTAATTCGGAGAGTGGTTGGCTAAGTTCTGGGCAAGTCAATCTCATTAAACACTTGGTGGTTAACCAGTGGTACTTTTAAGAACCCACTAAGACTCAGATATGCAATGCTTAAAATGTCATAAATGAGTGGATTCTGGAATTGTTAGAACCCTATGGCATATAAAATTTAATTCACTTTTTTTGTGAAGAAATTCTATTAGAAGTCATCACATAATAATAATATATATTCTCAAGAATCTTGCAGAATAATTTCTTATAGGTGACTCTCTGCTTAAACAGAGAAACTGGGGCCCTTTGGTGACATATCTCTGCACACATTTCTGCTTCATATCCATCCAGCAGGATTATAATCATAAAAAAAAAAACCACACACCTTCATCTTAATGTTAAACTCTGCTCCCCTGCTGATAGCAATCCTTTTGATGAAGACCAAAGCCAGAAACGTGGTCAAAGACCATTTCACCTGAAAACTTCTCATTTGGGTTTTTTATTTTTTAGTTTGTCATCTTGCTTATCATTTACAGACATCTGAATACCTAAGAAGCGAGCCCAAAAGATGATTGAAACTTTTGATCCAGGAAATAACTCACACATTTGTTTGGCTTTGCTGTAATCTTCAGAGCTGTAGATCATGCTGACAAGTTCTCAATTTTTTAAAAAACAGATTTTCCTTTGGGCTTTCCTTCCCTTTCATTGTGGTAATATTTTCTCCTATCTTCCATCTTCTAAAAAAGTAGGTATAACAGTCTAATCAGACTTTACCAACTTTTCTGCAAGAACAAGGCAGAAAATATGAAGATATAAATCAAGAATGGTTATCATTGTTTATGTAGTAGTGATATATGGTTCCACTGGGCTTTGTATTTTACATGGTCACTTAGAAAACACAGAATGCTGCTCAGGCACAAGCGATTTGTTTAAAATAGAGTCCTGTGCTCGGATATTTCCAATAAATATTATTCTGCCTCTGATTTTATGATATCAACAAGATACTGGATGCAATAAAATATTTTCAGATTCTTGGTATTAAGTCTATGCGGCCAAAGATAATGACTCTGAACTTCAAGAATGGTAGGTAGACAAAATATTAGGCGTAAAAATAGCCTGATTTTAATAAATCACAATAATAACAATGATAGTTTTATGGATGGGATGATGTCTGGTAGGATGTCTATAAACAGATAAAGCCATGTGATTTCTGAATAGAGAAATGTGATTTTAACGTTTTCTTTTTGTTTATCTATCTTAATTTTTTTAAACTGTGAGTATATATTACTTTTGAAATAAAAGCAATCCTTTTCAAGGAATAGTACATAGAAAGACTTGATAAAACAAAGTATAAAAATAGAATAACATCTTTTAATGGAAAAAAGGGAGAGTGGCTTCTAAGAAAGTGAAAATCTGATTATCATCTATTAACTTCTAAGTTCATGCTATGCACATTTTCTGCTAGCTGTGAGGAAAGCACCAACTACCTATCACCCACCTAAGCCAGGCCAATACGTCCACTTGCCAGATACCAGGTGAAGCAAGTAGCAGACTCTCTTATTTCCTGGTGTTATAGTCTTCTCATTGGATTCCCAGATCAGTTTCCATCTGTCTCCTGATTCCTGGATTTTCCTCCCATACTGTGATTCCTCGGGACACCCTAAAGACATGGTCTGCACTCAAACTTCCAGCTCTGAGCAGGGGGGACTCCTCTAAGCCACCACCCCATGTCCCAGCTGACATGTCCTCTGCCCAACCCCAACTTCTTCATCTTCTTCCTTGTCTTGAGATTATCAAGAAAGACAAGATTGAAAACCCCCTCTTTATCGCCATAACCCACCATCTCACCTCTTTGTTGCCTCATCTGGTAGTCTTACTTGGGAACAGAAGAATTTATGTGAAATGGCAGAGAAGGCTGGACCCCAAAACACGTGGGGTGGTGTGTGGTGTTTAGAGGAGCAGCCTTAGGTCAAGCATCTGGGAAATATTCAGGTATATGAACCAGAATGGCCAACTCCATTGGTTATGGCTGGTGTTTATCCTGACTTGTCAGTACCCATGTTAAATAGTTTGATGTTCTCAGAGTAAATTTTTACTGTTGTAAATTGACAGTACTCACAAGAGACCTGAACTTGAGTAGGACTCAGGGTCAGCCATTTGCCTTCTCCAAGCCTGGGCTTACTCTTTGGGAAAATGGGGATACTAATGCTGCCCTGTCCATGTTAAAGAGTGACTGTGATGCTCAAATTGGCATAGTGGATGCAGAAGTTCTCTGTAAACTGGGAGAGATTGTGCACAGGCAAGGCCTGATGATAAAAATGATCAATGATGATAATAGTGTCAGTGGTAAAGGTCAAGATGATGGTGATAATAAAGAATACAAAGAAGACAAACTTGGGAACACCATAGACTCTTCTTTTTGAGTTCAATATGCTACAAACATTGCTCCCTGGCTCATAGTTCACAGTAACAGTTAGACAGAAGCATATAAACTGGCAGCATCAACCCTCCCCAGTTTACGCTGTTGTGGCTCCCAGGTTGTTTCCTGGCCTAGTGCTGATAGGCACTTCCCTTTGTCTGTGACCATTCATTCCATGATTTATTTCACACTGCAGCTGGGAAGCCCTTCTGTCTTGTAATTGCCAACACCTGGGACTATTCTCGATATCCATTTAATGCTAGGAACCGAAGCCAGCAAAATCAAAGTGCAGAGTTATTTCACTGGGTTCCTGCACCCCTGTGCAACATGGTCCGAACTGGATTCTCATGTGCCCCCTTCTGTTGTGTGTCCCGTGGTCCCCAAACCCATCTGCAGAAGTGTTGGGTGAGCTGTTGGTGGCTTCATTCCTCCCTCCTTGCCTCTTTCCTTTCTTGTCAATGCTGGCCACCTCCTCACCCACTCTGGGTCTCCACATAGTCACATCAGGTGCTTCTAGCTGACCTGGACAAGGGCCCCACCCTGCCCATGCAGAGTGGCACCATGGAGTCTGTTGCAGCAGAGGAGATACATGCCCTTGGGATCATTGGCCCCTGTCATTCACTCAAAGCAATGGCTGTGTGGCACTGTTTTCCTTGAGGGGAAAACATACTCTAGAAAGGTTTCCCTTTCCCTTTGTTAATGGTGAAATAAAAACACTCCCTATAGAGAAGGCCCTCTCTGTGTGAGTGAGGGTCTGCTGTCCCTTCCACAAACTGTGCATGGACTCTGGGATCCTCTCTTCCCTTTCTCCATGCTTTGGATCAGGTCCTGTAAAGTTATACAGTGTATAAATCAGGTGGGGAGAAGACAGGACAAGCAAAGCCTTAAATACCCCTCAAGGCTTCTCACATGCAAAGTGAGAGCAGGACTCTGGGTAGGAGGCAGGGGGAGGGCCCATTTCCCAGTGGCCTCACATTCTCAAAAGGCCTCAAATTTGATTGCATTTATGTCTCTAAATGAGGTTTATCAGATGGTCATAAAACTACACGGACAAAATTCAATCATCAAAGCATTGCAGTGTCTGTGTGACATCGTTTTGGCATTTTTTAATAGGCTGTCGTGCATCTTATAACGACACTTTGGTCAATGACAAATGGCATTGACTACTGTGTTCCCGTAATGTTAGAAAGGAGCTGGAAAATTCCCATCCCCTACAGACATCTTAAGGATCCTGACCTTGTGTAGACCTAGGCTACTGTGTGTGTTTGTGTCTTAGTTTTTAACAGAAAAGTTGAAATAGTCAAAAAAATTTTAAATAGAAAAAGGTTTATAGAATAAAGATAAAATATTTTTGTTCAGTGGTACAGCGTGTTTGTGTTTTAAGCTAAGTGTTATTACAAAAGAGACAAAAAGTTTTAAAAATGTAAAAAGTTGATGAAGAAGTGACTACAAACTAAGGTTAACTTCATGAAGGAAGAAAAGTATTTTTGCATAGATTTAGTGTAGCCCACGTGTACAGTAGTGGACGGTAACGTCCTCTAGCCCTTCACATTTATTCACTGGTCACCCAGAGCAATTTCCAGTTCTTATTTTTTTTTGCAGTTTCTGGCTGGGGCTGGTTTTGAACCCGCCACCTCTGGCATATGGGGCCAGCGCCCTACTCCTTTGAACCACAGGCACCGCCCCAATTTCCAGTTCTTTAGGCTGCAGTCATGGTATGGGGCCCCATATAGGTCTACCATTTTTTTATCTTTTAGACTATTTTTACCGTTTCTACATTTAGCTACACAATACTTACAGTGTGTTACCATTGCATCCAGCATTCAGTACAGTAACGTGCTGTATAGGGCTGAGCCTGGGAGCAGTGGGCTGTACCATATAGGGTAGGTGCATGGTAGGCTGTACCATCTGGGTCTGTGAGTATACTTTATGATGTTCACACAACTAAATCACCCTAACATTTCTCAGAATTCCTATCATTAAGTGATGTGTGACTGACTATACCAGGAGTCTCTCTTGACTTCTCAGAGTCCCTGGGTATGACCATGAAGCAACCAAATTGATTGTTAGGAGTAGCTGGTTTGGGCATCCATTTACTGAAGGAATTCTTATTCTTTTTTTCTTATTATCTCACTTAGCGTTGACTTGAAACTCAGGAATTATTCTCCTTGGTTGTTGTATTTGATCATCTTGACAGTCCTGTGAAGTTGGTCTTGTTATCAGACCCATTGCACAGTTGGGGAAAGTGAGGTCTTCTTTGAGGTCACACAGCTAGAAAGGAATGGAGTGGAGTGCAGATCCAGGCTGGGCTCACAGCAAAGCATCATTCCATCCTTCCATTATCCGTAGCACACCCCACCATCTGACAGCAAACACTGCTTGTTACGGTGCATCGCATACCTTGGCTTATCTTCCCCGTGGCCCATCCAGGAAGAAGCTTGAGCCCCTCCCTAGGATGGTTCTGCAGGAGCTGTCAGGAGCTTAGGTTTGTGTCTGGGCTTCAATCCTTCAAAATCCCTTCTGAGAGAATCCAAGGCATCTGATGCTTTGATTGCCCTGGGTGACATCATGTTTAAGTTGGTCTGACCTCCCTGAGCTCATTTCTTTGTCCTGGTCACCTCTGCTTCCATCAAAAATAACAGGTTGCTGATAAGCTGGCCTTTGGCTGTCCTACTCAGATGGGCGGACTCTGGATCTGCACTCAGAGCACAGGCCTCACAAGTTAAAAAAGCCCTCATACACTGTATTTTGACAGGTTGGGAAATCCAATCCATTTATTTTGAAAACCCATTAAGCCCAGCCATTATGGGATATTTAGAAAGGCCAAAATTTTGCTTCTGGTCAGAAGGTCAGTGCTGTCAAAAAATAACAGCTAAAGGAAGTGAAACAAAACATATTTTATTATAAGGCTACAATTCCCCAACATTCTTTAAAAATATACTTTCAGTTAAAATAAAACAAAACAAAAACACAGCATACTGAATTGCTGGAAATGGCCACCACTCTCCACTCTCTTTGTTCAGAGTACTTATTCATTTTGCATCCCCAGTTCTCAGACCAGCGACAGGCATGCACTAAATGTTCAATAAATGTTTGATGAGTGAGCCTTAAAATGGTTTGCTTTGCTATTTAACACTTTTTGTAGATATCAGTTCCTTTTATTTCCAATGGTGGTTAAATCATCCTCAAGAAAAAAAAATCTGATTTTAGTGCTATGGAGTTTTGGAAAGTGAGTGTCAGAATAAGTAATTTTGGCTCTTCTTAGCATCTTGAATTATGTGTTTGATGATACAGAAAATAGGGTCTTATGGTCACATTCTCTAAGGAGAACTCATTTGATCCTTTCAACCTTGTGAAGGGAATAAGGGCAATGTTATTATTTTTGTGTTAACCCTAGGAAGGGTACTTAGGTACAGACTGTTACTTGAAAGAACATGAGCTTACTTTTAGGTGAAACCAAACCCATGTCATCTTCAGAAGATGGTGCAAAACGTTCTTGTAGTTTCCTACCGAGTCACTTTTCAGTTCATATGATGTCCTCCTCCAAGAGATATCCAGGTGTCCCTTTTCTTGCATCTCTCCTCCCTCTGCGCTTTCCTCCCACAAGCCCCTCAATCTTTTCTACTCCACCCTTCTGAGCTCCATGCTGGGCAATCACCAGAAGATCCTTGAGGTTCCAAGCATGGCTCCAGCCTTCCCCGTGATGGGGTGATGGTAGGTTCTAACCGTGCCTTTGAGCATTTGATTCATAGTCAGAAGGAGAAAGGTCGTCACCTGAGACTGTAAGTGACTTTCAGACTCTTGCAATAGACCCAATAAACAGAGCTCTTTTTCTCTGCCTGAGTTGTGAGTCAACTGAGATATAAGATCAAAGAGCCAATTGATGGAGATAATGTATCACCTTACTGAGAAAGTGGATATTGGAAAATGTAGCTTATAGCTATAGGCTAATAGGGTTCCTAATACAGAATCCCAGAATTCTGCAGACTTATCCTTGCTGGACTGGGGGGGGGGGGCGGGGTAGTGAGGGCACAACTCATGCCCTCTGTGGGCAGGTGGCACACCAAGGAAAAGGGAGAAGAAGGCGCTCTGTTATGGATGCCCAGTTCCTCTTTCCAAACCATTAATCAGATAGTGACTTTTCCCATCAGGGGAGGCCTGAGTAAAGGAGGAGGGAGGCCAGGAGTGTTAGAAATGAGGAATCACCAAGAAAGGGAGCAAGTATTTCTTCTTAACACATTGTGTTTTACTGACCCATACTGTGTTCAAAAAGTGGACATAGTAGGTAATGTTCAAAAATAAGGAGATTTTGCCTATAAGCAAAATTTTCTTGCAAAGCCAGAATGATCTGTCAGCACTGAGCATGTGTTCCTACATGGCCCCACAGTTTGGAGCCGAGTGGCGCCAACCCCTTTAGGCAGCTGTGTGTGTGTGCTCTTACTCATCAAGTCTCTACTATATAGATATGGCGCTGAGATCTCCTGAATTTTTATCACCTGCATGGTCCTCCACGGCGTTTCAGTATTCTGCCTTTGTTTCACTTGTTTAAGTCTAGAGTGGCATAGCTACAGGACCAACACCAGCAAACCTGTCTCTTACAGAATGAGCCACCCTTCCAGTCGTTGTCTCATTTTGATATGTTATTAGCTGAACAAAGTCTCAATCTTTTTATTCTTACTACAGTCCTCTTCTATACCAGAGACTTTGTGTTAGAGCAGGTAAAGGAGTTGAGGGGAAAAAACACCCTATCCCTCTAGGCTGTTAAGTGAAGGAAGAGATGAAAGCCTGTTGGTGAGGGATTGTCAGGGTGTACTGAGCAGGAAAGGCACCTATGCAGACCCTGGCCGTCCTCTCACTGCACCACAACTGTGGTCATTTCTGCTTTACTGGGATCCATGGATCCAGATGAGCAACAGATTTGCACATTTAAGTGTGAGTTTCTGACATATACTTTGCCTCCCTAGGGTGACAAATTCAGCAGAAACTCCAGGCTGACTGGCCCCACAGCTGAAAAGGAGCAATAATAATGACAGGAGATATCAAGAGCCTGTTTTTTTTTAATTAAATCGTAGCTGTGTACATTGATATGATCATGGGGCATCATTCACTACTTTACAGACCGTTTACCAAGTTTCACATATACCTTGTAAGATGCACCGCTGGTGTAATCCCACCAATCCCCTCCCTCTACCCCCCTCCCCCCTCTCCAAGAGCCTGTTTTGATAGCCAGCCTGCCATCAACTTTCTTTTTCTTCCAGAGGTGCAAAGGGGTTAAGGCACAGAAAGAGGAGGGCGGTCTGAAGCAAGCCAGACCCCATTCACACATATCCCCATCACCCCACCCACTCTTTTTAGGATATATTTTCCACAAAGACTTGGCCTAAATCAGAAGGAAAGATGGTTGCTAGGAAGGATGAATGGATGGATGGATGGTTGGATATGTAGACCAAGAGACTAATGATTAATCTTAGGGAGTTTTGCAATGATCTTCCATGTGTTTGCAACAGAAAACATTTTGATTTATTCTTAGCATCATACTTTTAACACCTAAAGTTCAAATGTCAAGGCTGAAAAAGCAGAGATACTCTATCTCCAATAAGAAGGAAGTGTGCTAGAGATTAGCAGTATGTGTTTGGAAGTCATTTGCCCCTTATTGCCTTCCTGAGCTTCCATTTCTCCATTAATTAAATGTATAATGATGATAATACTAGTACTTTCTCAAAGATGGTTGCTATTACACTGAATCAAAATACTTTTTGGAAAATACCAGTAACTCAGGGGTTGGCAGATCGTAAGCACTGGGGAAATGATCACTTAATTCAACGGCAAGAATTCGGTTTTATATTGGGCATTTATTACGTACTTAGCTCTGTCACAGGAATAAGTGTGTTTGTGGGTGCTGACAAAATCTGGGGGGACGGGGCATCTGCAGAGCCTGGTCACAAGATGAAGGACAAGGATATAATTGTGTAACCATAATTAGGCATCCTGATATACTTCTGGTGGGTGGGTGGGAGAGAAGAGAGCTCAGCAGCAGGAGCTGTTGAGAAAGGGATCCAGTTGGTGGAAGGGTGATGGAGTGGGTTGAGGGGGTTCCAGGTAAAGGAAGCCACACCCAAAGGGAACAAACAAAGCTAGCAGACTGTGTGGTTTGCTGGCCCGGGAAGAAGGCAGATGGGTGCAACTATAGCTGCTTGTCAGTTTCTGTTTAACTGGAGAACTGCTCAGAAGTACTTGTGACAGTTCTGCCACTTGCTGTCTATTTCTACCTGACGTAGTCACTTAAACCTCTCTGAGCCTCAGTTTTTCATCTATAAAATAGAAAGAATTCTTTTGATCTCATTTAATATTACAATGCAAATGAATTGCAAATGTGGAAGCCCTGTGTGAACAGTTAAGCACTGTACAAATGTAAGGTCCAATTTTTGATGGCTTTTCACCGGGCGGCCCCTGTGGACTGTTGAAAACACTAAGCAGTCCAGGTGCAGTGGCTCACAAGTATAAGCCCAGTGCTTTGGGAGGATTGCTTGAGCCAAGGAGTTCTAGTCTACATGACCGAGTGAGATCCTGTCTCTCAAAAAACCCCCAAACCAAAAAGCACACAGCAAATCTTTCCCCTGCCTAAAATTCCAGCCTCTTCCCATGGCCGGCTGGACCTTACACAGCCTTGTTCCACATACTCACTTCAGCCACAGCTTACACCCATCTCCCATTTGCTCACCATCTTCCAGCCACACTGGCCTTTCTGTTCCAACAAGGCCTAAGCCATTCCTACCTCAGTGCCTTTGCACTTTCTGTTACATCTACCAGGAGCCCAGGGCTGGTTCCCCATTTTCATTCAAGCTTTGCCTGGGCTGCCATTTTCTCCAAGAGACTGTCCTGGGCCACCTCGTCTAAGCTGTTGTCTACCCCACTCCAGCCCCTGCTCTCCGGCCATTTTCTCTCTCCTGTTCCATTATCCTCATGGGTCTATCCCTCTGTGAACATGCCTCTGTCATTTAGCTGTTTCCCTCTCTCCCAAACGTGTTCCTTCCAGAAGGATTTGGTGTATCTTGGTCACCACTGTACCAGCTTCACAAATAGGGTCCGACGCCAAGAGGTGCTCCATATATATTTGTCGGCCAAGTTTAACTACAGCGCCGCCCCCCCCCCAGCCCCAACACCTTTCAGCAAAAGCCAACAAAGTTCTATCCATGGGGAAAAATCTTTACAAGTCACCACAGACTTCTAAACAAGGAGAGTTCTGAACTATGTTGCACTCATTCGACTCCTGCTGCATTTAAGAATCAGGAATCCTGAGTCTTAGTGTGATCAAGAGGGACCCAAAACAAGTCTGGCCTGTCCAGTGTAACACCAGTCAAGGTGACATACATCTAGCTCTCTAGCTCGCTATTGCAGGGCAGACAGGGCCACTGGTAATAAGGGGAAACTGGTCGGCCGCAAGTTGGACATTTAGGGCAACAAAGCCAAGGGGGTCTGAGAAAGCCTTTGCTGGAATCGGCAGGCGGTGGCTGTTTAGTGAGGTAATTTGTGCCTGGCCGGCTCTACCCACAGAGATGTCTTTGGGAGGGAGGTGCTGGCAGATCCGTGGTGCCCCGTGGCTCTGCAAACTGCTGTTGCTGCTAATGAGCTGGTCAGCCATTCAAGTGCCTCCCATACAACGGCAGCATTTGCAAATTGAACGGCTGACGGAACATACTGGAGAGCCAGGAGCTGAGTCTTGAGCAAAGTCCTGCATGTCTTGACTTGAACTCCCCTTAGCTTGCTTTCTTGTTCACTCTGGCTGCAGCTGCGCTGGCTTCCTGGCCACCCTCCAACCCACCGAGCCTATGTCTACCTCAGGGCCTTTGTACAGGCTGTCCCCTCTGCCTGAACTCTCCACTCAGACCTTTGCCTGGCTGACTCCTTTGCTTAATTTATTTTTTTGCCTCAACGTGGCTCCTGGGAGAGGCCTTCTGTAGCCACTCCATCTAAAAAGAACACCTACCCTCCAGACATACTTAAGTTCTTTACCCTCTTTTTTTTTTTCAAATCAACTTGACAGTTTATTACAATCTACTTGTCCGTTTGCTTACTGTCTATCCACAATCCACCCTTATTTCCCTACTGCCACCAGTCCAGTGTAAGTTTCTAGAAAGTGGGGACCATATTTGTCGTTGTTAGTGCTATCTCCTCTTAGAACCATGCCTAACTCAGAATCTCAATGACAGTTCTCAATTGAATTTGTTGAATGAATGAATGAGATAAGGTCCAGGGTAGGACAGACTCTAGGGTTATGGAGTGCATTGGGTGTCGGGGTGGGTATACATGGGAAAAGGGATTTAAGAGCTTAGAGGACCCAGGCATAGCTTCAGCTTACACTAAATATATATGCATTTTTTTCCCTATAGAAAAGGTGGATGAGATTTTGGTAATTGTCACTTTTGAAATGACTTGGTTACAAACACATTTGTTTTACAATTGGCTGAGATGACTCAACAATCACCATGCATACTCAGAAATTCTTTCAAAGTGATAAAAAAACTGACCTAAGATTATTTTCTGTTGAGATGACATTTTTATAGATACAAAGTTTAACATATTCATTTCTTAGGTATTGTCTGAACATTTATTAATTTTAATTCTTTTCATATTTTAGTGCCAGCTAAAACATAGTTTTTAAGACTAAAGCATTATCCTGGGACTCCCCAAAAGCATTTAGGTCTTAGACTTTGTGCCTAAAGCACCTATATCTATCTATCTAATCTATCTATCAAATTCATCTATCTATCTATCTATCTAGACAGAGAAAGTGAGAGAGAGAGGGAAGGAGAGAAAGGGACAAGAAAGGAGAAGGAGAGAGAGGGAGAGAGAGAGATTTATTATAAGGAATTTATTATAAGGAATTGCTTTACACAATTATGGAAGCTGACAAATCCTAAGCCCTGTGGTCAGCATGCTGGAGACCCAGGAGAGCTGATGGTGTAAGTTCCAATTAACTTTCAAAGGCCTGAAACCAGAATCGCCAACAGTGTAATTCTAGTCAAAAGGCTGGGGAAAACTGATGTTCCAGCTTGAAGGCAGGCAGGCAGGAGGGATTCCCTGTTACTCTCAGCTAAGTGGGTCTTTTTGTTCTATTCAGGTCTTCTACTGATTGGCTGAGGCCCACCACACAGACTGGGGCAATATCAGTATCTTTCAGAGAGCAAGAGCCAGACTCCGTCTCTACAAAAAACAGAAAAATTAGCCAGGTATTGTAGTGTGTTCCTCTAGTCTTAGCTACTTGGGAGGTTGAGGCAGGAGGATCACTTGAGGAATTTGAGGTTACAGTGAGCTGTCATGATGCCACTGTACTCCAGCCTGGGGCAACAGAAAGAAAGAAAAGAAGGAAGGAAATGAGGAAGGGAGGTGGGAAAGGAGGGAGGGAAGGAAGGAAGGAAAAGAAAGACCCTCACAGACACATTCAGAATAATGTTTGACCAACTATCTGGGAACCTTGTGGCCCAGTCAAGTTGACACATAAAATTAACTATCATGGGGATTAACCTATCACATAGGGTTGTGAGAATTAAATACAAGTAAAGTACTTAGCATAGTTTCTGGCACATAATGAAGGTGCAGTAATTGGTAGCTGTGATTATTAATTTTATCAGGACAGAAATTTCTGGAAGGTGATTGCCCTACTAAAGCATGTTTACATCAGGACAATATCTTTCCCTAGTGAACACAGAATAAATATGTATTGGTCTGAGTTTAGAAAGAATTTTACCAGAAGTTTAAGATCCCACATTTCCCTTCCTGGGACAGTGATGTTGGTCCAGTAATTTATTCATGTGGGCCATGAGCAAACCTGTTCTCATAAGGCATAAAGAAAGCTTGAAACAACTACTTGCATCACTTTGGCCCTCTAGTGCAAATCTTAAGTCGGGAGATGACCAGGTCTAGGGAAAACGTGGTAAAGTTGCTGCACTCCCGGTCTGATTATAGGCCTCTAATAGCTGCTAAGAGGCAGAGCTTATCCCAGGACTATAGAACTCAGAGAGCCAGCTTTTACCCACCACACTTGCTCCACATGACATGAACCTAGTTTTGTCAGTTCTCTTATCCATCAAACTAGAGAATAATATCCATCTTTTCCATTTCATGACAGCATTCTGAGGGCCCAAAAATTATGCACATGAAAAACTTATATAAACTCTAGAGAGCTACATGTGTAGATATGACACCATTTGGTGTATTCCTGCAATCAGGGCAACGTGGTCAGCACATGCATATACTCCTGCATTCACAAAATTTATTAAGCTTCTACTGTGCTGAGCTCCCTGGGAAGCATTGGGAGGGGGGTAAACACTCCTTGGGGGCTTTCTGAGCAGTACTTTCCTGATTCCCTTAGTCTTAGATGGGATCCTTTGTGAATAGCTCCTTCAGATATTTGCTCCTTTTCTTTATAACATTTTATTTGGTTTGTTGTTCAGTATGCATTTTAACAGTTAATTAATATGTTTCTGCTACTTAGATCTTAAGCTCTATCAGGGCAGGAATCTGTCAGGTTTTATTCACTTCATATCCCTATGCCTACCATGGTGGCTGGAACACAATAGGAACTCAGAAACATGTTCTTGAATGGATGAATGCATGGATGGATGAATATTTTCTAAGTGTCCAGTTAGATTTAAAAATTAAATTAATTAAACCTCAAATGTGCATGATAGTGATGATCGTTCAATATGCCATTGGCAAGGGATTTGTATTGAAATCCTCATTAAGGAGCAATTAAAAGTCAAAGTCAGCCATTCCCTTTTAACTAGGTGTGACAGAATTCAGAGTGGATATTATCTTCTGAAGCAGCTAACTGTTGCATGCAGAGAAGGGAGTGGGAGGTCTCTTGGGCCCAAATCAAGTGCATCAAAGACCAGAGTATCCCTTCCCTGGATCCCAGCTGCTCACACAGCATGGCCTGAGAGATTAGCACTGGTCTTCCTGTGGTTCCCTGATGCCACTATCCAGTTGTTATCTAGTCCAACCTGCTGCCTGGCTTGGGGAGGCTGAGCAATGGCCCTACCTTGCAGGGGCCTTGTCTTCTTTCCATGAAAGCTATCTCCAGTACTTCTGGAGAAGGAAATGTTTTGCCAGACACAGGGCATTGGAGTGTGCTCGGTCTCCAGAATCAATACCCATCCATCAGTGAGCCACCTCCAAGAGTTTTGGTGTTATTTGGGTAGACATTCACTTCTGTAGCAAAAGATATAAAACTTGAAGTGTGTTTCCTATTAACTGAATGCATCTTCTGATTTCTTTAATCTCTCTCTCCCACCAGAGAGACACTGATAAATGGGGACAAATTCCAAGGAGAGTGGCCAACCTCATGAGGGACTCTTAAGTATTCTGGGAGGAGCTATCTAAGGTATATGCCAACTCTCTTGAAATATCTGAAGGGTTTCCACACAGAACACAGATCAGACTTAAATTTCCTATGATTCTGGAGAGCACAGTAAGAACTAAATGAGGCCTCCAAAGAGACGGCCTTTGATCCAATGAGAAGAAGTATCAACCAAAACTATTTGAAAATGAAATGGGCTACTTAATAGAGTAGTGAGTCTCCTGTCCCCAAAGGTGTTCAACCCACCTGGATGCGAGTTGTATATTTTATTCCGCTATGCATGTGATGAGTGATGAGGGCTATTTCATAGGCCAGCTGTTCCCGAGGAAGGACTGGACACTGGGAATAGGGAAGAGGGTACTCTTGTACACCATAAAAGTGAAAGCCATTAGTTGCTCAGAATGTGGGTGTTGAACATTTCCATGCATCAAGCCCTGTAATTGTCACCATGTTATAGACAGAGACTGAAAGAGGTGAGTAACTAACTTGTCCAAAAGTGCACAGCTAAGGAAGTGCAGGGCTGAGACTCAAATCCTGACAGCCACACCACTGCTTTTTATGCTACATGACACAGCACCAGCTCCATTTCTGTTTCTGCTCTTACCTCCGCAATCCATCTATTAGAGCATAAAAACCATCAGAGCTTATAAAAAGAGATTTCTACCAGAATGGGCACCAACACTGAACAGCAACTAACAATACAAAAGGCCTAAATCAGAGGAAATTACCACACTTGAGTACAATTTGCAAATCACTTTGATGGAGAGTCTTCCAGCCAAATGAGAGCCTATTTTAAAAACACCCACATCCTCTGGGCCCGGCCCCTTCTCCCCAGAGGTTTTTCTCTGGTCTTGCTCAGGCAAAACCCCCTTTGCCTTCATTTGCATTGTTCTTGGGAGGGGGCCCGAGAACAAGCTCTATAGTCACTCCCCTGAGAGGGGGGCCAGAATTACACCTCATTCAGTTTGACCAGCCTCGACCTTCTTGAGAATTTGGCTTAAAGGTCTAAAATGAGTCAAACTAATTAGTCAACTTTCCCCACTCAGAAAATACAGACACTGGACCCTTAGGAAGAAAATGAGTGGCACGAAATGAGGGCACCAGTCACTAAAAAGAAAATAGAAAAATGGGAAGAGTAGTGTTTTAACATGCTTCCACCCTGTTTGACCCGGACCCTTGGGTAGCCAAGTCAGGCTGGGCTGCCAGACCACCATTGTTTGTCAAACTACACTCACCCTGGACGTTCAGTGAGGCCCTGAAACAGTGAAATGTTGCCTTCCAACAACACCCGGGGACGGCAGAGAATGTGTGTGGAGCAAGGGCAATTTCTCAAGCATTTCTCTATGCCTTGCAAGGCAGTTTATTGTAGGGATCCGAGGCTCCTGAATATCCCAGAACCCTGGTATGATCTCTAGGTCGTGGTGCATTAACTTTTCCTAACTGCTTGTTCCCTTCGACCACCTCCTGAAGTGCCTACTTGTTTGGGGTGTCAGTTGTTTTTAGGCTGTAGGGATCCTGCTTAATCCTTGATTCTCCACCAAGATCCTGGTGGATAGTCATGACTTTTATTTATCAGGAGAATGAAAATAATTTCCATCTCAATGAAATTTCAAAACAAAGCAGAATATACATGGCCCTCTTTGACCTTCTGGGGACTTGAGGCCACTATGGCCCCCAGTGCTGGGAGGGAGGAGAAAAATGACTTTGCAGCACAAGGGCTATTCGTCATTAGAACAACAAGGCCTGCAGCGGCCTGGCTCTGGCCTTATCGGCCCAGGAGGCCTTGCTGGCTTCTATTAATTGCCGAATGCTGTTGGGTTTGGCAGATACAGGAAGCAGTTTACATGGCTGCATAGTGCCCTGGCTCACCGTCTCTCTGAAACGGTATTATTGTAGTGGGATAATTGTGATTAGGGACAGTTCCCCGAGGAAGACCAGGGCTTTGATGATTGAGTCACTTCCTCTTCACTCCACTTCAGTGCAGAATAGTGGCCCTCCCCACAGACACACGCACCCTTTGCTGGCCAGAGAGTCCTGAGCCCCACAGCCAGGTTCTCAAGCTGAGATCTCTGGAGAAATGGAAGCAGGCCAAAGACCACCCCTCCCCCACACTTCCGTTTTAGGTAATGATGACAAGCATAGTCATGACTTTTATTCATGATTTCAACTGTAAGTTTGTCCCCAACTCCCACGACAGTCTGTGACTTGCAACTGGGAAGATCAGGCTCTATGTTTACTGAGTGAGTGACTTTGGGAAGTCCATTCTTCAAAGGCTCAGTTTCCCCATTTGTGAAGGGGGGATGATAAGAGACTCTACCCCAAACGCTTCTTGTGAGGATTAAATGGAATCACGCTAATGTTTGTCAGCACTTAATAAATAGCAGCTCTAATTGTTATCACTGCTGTCGTTGGTGCTGCTGGTAATTACTGCTCTCCCTGCTCCAAAGCAATGCTCCCGAGGGCTGGACAAGGTGCCTTCACTTGGTAGAAGTGCAGCCACTTCATAGGTGAAGGTTGGGGAGCGATGGGGTTGGCCTGGTGTGGAGGCTGAGGGGCAGCCAGATCCCAGTCCTGGCTCCCTCATGGGCCGTTCCATGGGCTGAGCTCCCTGGAGAGGTCCTAAGAGCACACAGCTACTAAATGGCAGGTGTGAATCCAGTGTGCTCCGGCTACACACTTGGCAAGCACTCTCCAATGCTGCTGGGTGCTTGCTTCCATAGTCTACCCACCCTGCCCAGGGGCTTTGATCCAGAACAACCCCTCATGAGCTGTCCTGAATCATGCTTAGCTCAGCCTCAGTCAGGCTTCTGTGAGAAAAACACCCCTATGTGCTCCTGGGTGGAACAGTATTTGCCCAGACAAGTGCCTCCGCCCTGTTCCTGGAACCCATGAGTGGGCCTGCAACTGCCTTTGGATGTGGCAGCGGTGGGATGGGGCAGGTTGCAGCTGGCCTGCATGTGCCAGCTCAGAGTCAGGTGTCCTGGGTTCACACCTGCCATTTACTAGCTGTGTGCTCTTAGGAAAGTCACTTTTCCTCTCAGACCCTCGATTTCTTTGTTTGGTAAAGAGCAGATAAAAATACCTTTCTCAGAGCATTGTGGGCAGGATGAAATTAGATATATATGCAAATTGCCTAGTGTGATCACCAACACATAGAAAATACTCAGTAAATGGTAGCAAAGGAGGTAAGCCAGGCCAAGGCGAGCACAGAGTACCCCAGAGAGGGCAGATCTCCCCCTGCTCCAGAAGTGCTTCTGGGACCTAATGTGCTTTAGGCACTTTCTGCCAGACCTAGAGTCCCCAGACATTGGGAATATTCGGCAAGTTCTTTTTTTTTTTTTTTTGAGACAGAGTCTCACTATGTCACCCTTGGTAGGGTGCTGTGGCGTCACAGCTTACAGCAACCTCAAACTCTTGGGTTTAAGCAATTCTCTTGCCTCAGCCTTCCAAGTAGCTGGGACTACAGGTGCCTGACACAATGCCCGGCTATTTTTTTGTTGTAGTTGTCATTACTGTTTAGCAGGCCCAGGCCATGTTCAAACATACCAGCCCCAGTGTATGTGAGCGGTGCCCTAACCACTGAACTACGGGCGCCAAGCCACAGCAAGTTCTTCAAGGCCAAAGACCATGTTTATTTTGTTTATATTTGTATAGCTAGTACCAATGTATTAATTTCTTATGACTGCTGAAACAAATGACCACAAACCTAGCAGATTAAAAGAACACAATTTGCCCAGGCGCAGTGGTTCAAGCCTGTAATCCTAGCACTCAGGGAGGCCGAGGAGGACAAATTGCTTGAGTTCAGAAGTTCAAAACCAGCCTGAGTAGGAGTGAGACCCCCATCTCTACTAACAATAGAAACACTTTGGCAAGAGGATCTCTTGAGCCCAAGAGTTTGAGGTTGCTGTGAGCTATGATGCCACAGGACTCTACCCAAGGCAACAGAGTGAGACTCTGCCTGAAAAGATAAATAAATAAAAATAAATAAAAGAACACAATTTTATTAACTTATGGTTCTGGAATTTAGACATTTGAAATGGGTCTCATGGGGCTAAAATAGAGGTGTCAGAGGGCTGCATTCCTCTGCAGCCTCTGTGAGGGAATCAGGAGGCCGCTGGAATCCTTTGACTATTCATTGCTACTGCACAACGTAGCATATCCACAGGTTCTGGAGATTGGAATGTGGAAATTTTGTTCTTATGTTCTGTTGCCCCTTCTTCCAGCTTCAAAGTCAGCAGCGTAACATCTCTATTTGACTCAGATACTTGCTTATAAGGACCCTCATGATGGGGCCCATCTGGATAATGCCAGAGAATGTCCCCATCTCAAGGTCAGCTGATTAACAACTTTGATTCTATCTGTAACCTAATTCCCCTTTACTATTGTATAAAACAGAATATCCCTTGGTTCTGGGAATTGGGAAAGTGCACGTTTTGAGGGAGCCATTATTTTGCCTACCACACCCAGTATAAAGGAAAGCCAGAAAAGGACGCTTTACCAAACACCTCTTTTGGACTAAGCTTCCTGCCAAGGAAGCCTGGAAGATCTTATGGTTCACCCCAGGACACAAAATATCCATTTGTGAGAAGCGTCATGAGCATATCACAAGTGATCACAGCATGGAGAGTGCTGGCAGGGTACAGAAGCCCTCAGGGCATGAAGAGTCTCGGTCAATGCTCCATAAATCATAATATTTATTCAGCAAACATTTTGAGCATAAATTAGGTGCTAAGTGCCAAGGAACCAGAGATGAGTAAGACGACTATTCCCATAGGCTAGGAACTTGTAGGCTCAGGAAAACCTCTTGGAAGAGGTAAGGACGGAGCCAGGGTCAGACCCAGAAGGAGGTATGGATTAGGGGAGGGCATCATAGTTATGAGACGTAGCTTCTACGGTGGTTACAAGTGCAGAATCTGCAGCCGGAACTGCCTAATTTAGAGTCTGGCTGTGCCATGTACTGTGTGACAGTACAAGAAACTTGGGTAGTTTTCTTAACGCCTCTGTGCCTCAGTTGTCTGGGAATGATAATACAGTCGTTGGGAGGATTACTCAATTTAGTACATAGGAACTGCTTAGAAGGATGGCCCTGTACGTAGCAAGTGCCATGTAAGAGTTAACTAATACCATTACTCCCTTTTATTCTTTTCTCAGTCTTAAAATAGCAAGCAAGGAGTGGAGGATATTCCAGCCAATACTGGAAAGGAGACCATTATGACAACTAATGGCTTCTGGAAGGAATGCTTATTTGGAATGCTTATTTGGATTTTCATTTTCAAATCTCCCAGTGAGGGAGAAAGTTTTTACTTTCAGCTATGGATGATAATTTATCTTTTTGCAGATTTACTCATGACCCCCTTACATGTACAGCCAAGGGGCACCAAGTTTGATCTGAGTAAGACTTGTCCCAAGTAGACCAAACCTTGGGGTTGATGTTCACAGGCCTCCAGTGCCTGCCTGGCCCCAGATTCTGGGGGGTTAATGGTTGGGGGATTGGGATTGCCAAGAGCTCCAGGCCCAGGTTAGGGCAGGAGGATCCAGATTCCCTGCGGAAAAGTCTCCTTTGGCCAGTGAAATCTTTTACCAAACAGATCTGGAAACATCACCCTGGTTCTAAGTGCCCACCCTTCCTTAAACTCGGGGCTGCTGGTTGATGAGTGAGCAAATGCCTCTGTTATCACAGAAGGCTGAAACTGGATTTTTATAAAGCATTTTCTCTTTGGAGGTGCAGTAGTTGCTCTCTGATCAAACAGGAAGTTCTATTGCTCAAAAGGAGCCAGTGTTATCAAGAGAAAACACATCAGTGCCTGTCCTGGGAAGGGAATTGTGAGTAATCAACAAGGCTCCTCTCCAGCTGGCCGCGGGGCCTTTGTTCAGATGCGACAGGTCAGGGAAAGTTTGAGCAGGCAATGCTTTTACAGGGTGTGGGCAGTTCCAGTCCTTTCTCTTCATATTTTCCTCTCTAGGGGACAGGCTTTCCCTAGGGAAAGGGGCGAACCTGGATAAATTGTTCTGAAACCATCAGACAAATCTGATTACATCACTCTCCTACTTGAAACCCTTCAAAAGTACCCCTTATTGTCTTCAGGATCAAGTCCAATTCCTTAATATGGTCTACAATCAAGTTCATATTTTATCACCTGGACTTGACAATTCAATTCTTCCTTCTGCTTTGTCCATCTATCATCGCTTTGATTTTTCAGCACCTGGAATGTATGCTCATCATTCCTGAAGCACCGTCCCTACCCATTATTATGTTTTGGGTCTAAGTCCCAAGACCGTGTACTCTGGAGACCAGACATGCAGACAGGAGGTGGGAGTCCTTTAACAGCTGAGAAATGAATGAGACAGATCCCACTGTGACATACTTCTCCAAACCAGCCCCTCACCCTAGCAACTAATCTCAGTGTGGCTTTCTGTGTGTTCTCCTATCTGCTTCTTAAGGACAGGAGAGATTTCCAAGACCTCAGTGTCTCCCCAGAGACAATGTTAATGGTGATAATGATGAGACTGACTAATGTATTTTTTCAGTGCCATCATTATTATTATTTTTTCAAGATGGAGTCTCACTCTGTTGCCCCAGGCTAGAGTGCAGTGGCATCAGCCTTGACTCCTGGGTTCAAGTGGTCCTCCTGCTTCAGTCTCCGAGTAGCTGGACTACAGGTACCTGCCACATTGCTAATTTTTTTAGTTTTAGTAGACATGGGGTCTCAATTTGCTCAGGCTAGTCTCAAACTCCTGACATCAACTGATCCCCCCCACCTTGGCCTCCCAGAATGCTGGGACTACAGGCATGAGCCACCACGCCTGGCCAAGTGCCACCATTAATGGGTGCCATTTATTGAGCACATATCCTGAACCTAGCTGTGCTAAAGACTTTCCGTGCTTTATCTTGTTTAGTCCTCACAATAATGCTACAAGGTAGGTATTATTATGTCCATTTTATAGGTGAGGAAGTTAAGGCTCACTGAGATGGTCATCTGCTCAGGGTTATCCAGCAAGGAAGTGGTAGGATGAAATACTTCAAATACAGGTTTTTCTGAGCCCAGACCCAACTAGAAGTCATAGACCAGTGCCGCACTGCTTCCCGCATGCAGGGACATGCGCAAAGGGTCCACGAGACAGCTGCTGCTGGGCTGGGAGACTCCAGGAAGGACAGGACAGACGTGATCAGGGTAGGGCCTCATTTGTTCAGCTTCACTTCAAACAAAGACAACAGCAGGGAAACTGAAGCCCCCAACTTCCCTTCTCTGAAGACTAAAGCAAGGCCAAAAATAGGATAGACAGGAAGCATTTGATCCCCAAGTGTCAAATGAACATAAACATCCTGCCAATTTTGCCATGAGGGAGTATCCAGGAGCAGCTGCCATCCAGGGGCTTGTCAAGAGTTCTTCTGGGCTGTGCCCAGCCAGACCCTCTTAGGTGCCAGGGGTGTGCAGTCTGCTGGCACATTGATTATTCAGGGTGCTTAGAAATTATTATGGCCAAAAGAATGCACCTTGCAGATCTGCAATTATAGGAGGCCCTAGCTGAAATCCATAAGTATGTTTGCTCCAAAGCCAGGCCTTTCTCAGACCTACTCCCAGATGACAGAGTGCAGCAGACAGACTAAGGCAGCCTGTTCCTAGGAGATACCAGACTCCTCTGATAGCCAACTTTGGCTCAAGGTCTCCAGATGGCCTTGTTGAGCCTTCCTTAGACTGCAGGGCATTCTAAGATTCTCCCACTTAACCCTGTCCTCTCTTTTCCCAGCTTAGAGTCAGACCCGCATCATGGCCTGAGGCTCCCAGCCTTTCCCAGCTCCCCCCCTGTTTTTCTCCCAGGCATTTCTTATTAAGTCCTTGCATGCCCCATCTCCTCTTGGCATCTCAGGTTCTTGGAGGACCTAAACTAACTCAGAGAACATTTACTGATTGTTTAATTTTATAGTTAAGAAAACAGAAGCTCAGAGAGGCAAAGGGATTTCTTCCAAGGTCACACAGTAAACTCATGAAGGGGAGGAAACGGGTCTCCCATTTGCAGGCTGTATCTGTTTCCTTTACATCATGCGTGTTTGGAATGGGGGAAGGGGAAGGGGAGAAAAGTGATGAGACTTGTGTGAGAGTTTCTACAAAATAAGGCCCCTCACACATTCACTCATAGCTTTGTCTATATCAAGAGCGCCAGAAAGTAAGACAGGGTCTGTCTTTTTCACTCATTCATCCTGGACATTCTAGTCTCCAAAGCTTATGCCCTTACCCACACTGTCTGCCTGACATAACTTGTGAGAGCACCACTCAGAGAGAGGGTTTTATTGATTTTGCAACTGGGGCAAAGGCAAAGTGGACAGACACCAGCGTGTGTGTGTGTGTGTGTGTGTGTGTGTGTGTATGTGTGTGTGTGTGTAGAGAAGGTCAGAAGATACCCAGGAAGGATGAGGATCTTTTCAGTCAGAGAAGAGGTAGCACCAGCATTTGCCTGGGGCCTTCTCCCTGTGGTGGCCCATGCTGACACCTCAGTTAAGAGGCCTCCTATTAATTTCTCCTGCACCTAGCCAGGAGCAGGCTGCTTCATGGCTTCCATCATGCTAATTACCACCTTCTCCCCAGTGACACTGAGCTCCATTCCTGATAAGATGCGTCCTTAATAGTCTCCCATTTCCCCACTGACACCAGAAAATAGGCCTGACTTGGCAGTGTGACACGGTACTGAGCAAGGCAGAGCTGTCACACCCAGCCTCACAGCCTGAACCATTAGTGGACCTGAAATCAATACCATTCAGGCAACCCTTATTTCCCCGAAAGCATTCACTTGGCACATTTTCTGTTTATCAGCTAGTTCCTTTCTCTAATGTCCCACTGTCCTGCGGCCCTGGCGCCTGAGTCTCTCCCTCTTCTGTGAAGTGCTGCGGGGACTTTGCAAATTCCAGACAGCATTAGCTTTCTCTCTTTGGAACAAAAGAAGAATAACAAGATTTGTTATCTGTCAGCACCGGGTTGTAATTCATGACACTTTTGGTTATGGTTGTTGGTTATAAGCAACAGAAATCACCTATGGTGAACTTAGGCAAAAACTTAATGGAAAAAGTCTCTGCAGAGCTCAGCAGTGGGGTGGATTAGCACCAGCCAAATTTCTCAAGATCCAAGTTCAGGGGAGAGAACATAAGTTAGGCCTAGTTTGTTTCATTTGCTTACCTTTTGGTCAAAGGAGGGTGGGGCAACTAGATGGTCTGTGTCTTGTAAAGGTGAGTAAGAATACAAGAAGAGGAGAGAATGGATATGGGTCAGGCCAAAATAATGGAAGTTCACTAGGCAGACAAACATCTGGTGAACGTAGCTCCAAAGGGGGTGATGATAACCTGGGGCATAGAATAATTCAGGTCCACTCTGGCCTTCAGATTTCTCTACTAGTCTTGCGAGGAATAAATGACATAACCTGTGGAAAGTGCCTGGTACTGGACACATTTTCTGTATTTGATAGCTAATGGCATCAGTGCTTGAATTATTTGCTTTTGTAAAATAATTTTAAACACTAGCCAAAGTTAAAGCACTTTAACTCGTAGAGTCTAGGTGGGGCATGACTTAATTATTGTCTTGAAATCTGTGAAGAATCCTGCTAAGTGTTGTGACCAACACTTTTTTTTTTTTAAAGATGGCTGTGAATTTTAACAGCTAATGGGAATAGTCGGTGATGTTTGAAAACTTGTGTGAAACATAGAGGAAAAACTTAACAGCCTCTGGAACATGCTATGGAAGAGCATTGTAGGTCCTACTTCTTGGAAGATATTGTTGCACAAACCAGAATTTTATCCACATGGGATACCTTAACCCTCTCACAGCACCCGGATCACCATATAGACTGGCAGCAACTTGAAGAAGGAGCTGGCCGCTGTATCCTTGGGATCCAGTACAGTCCATGGCATGAGGATGTAGTCAGAAAATATTTGATGAACAAATGACAAGGGGCTGTTGATCTTTCCAGGTCACTGGTTGGCAAATTGGGTTACAGCTACCTAGGGAGCCAAAATAAAACCTCTGGTGCTACTTTTGGGGCTGCAGGGCTGACCTTATAATGTTTTCTTATCTGGAACCTTGTAATGCTTTCTTTTTTTTTTTTTTTTTTTAATTTTGAGACAGCGTCTCACACTGTTGCCCTGGATAGAGTGCTGTGGCATCAACAGCTCACAGCAACCTTAAACTCTTGGGCTTAGGAGATTCTCTTGCCTCTGTCTCCCAAATAGCTGCGACTACAGGTGCCCGCTACAACACCCAGCTATTTTTTTGTTGTCGTTGTCATTGTTGTTTAGTGGCCTGGGCTGGATTCAAACCCACCAGCTCTGATGTATGTGCCTGGTGCCCTAGCTGCTTGAGCTACAGGCACTGAGCCGTTGTAATGCTTTTTGAAATGGAAGGTAGAGAGAATAGAGGAATTGGCAGGGCAACTCATGATTTGAGGTGGGGCCTGGAGGAGAGGAAGTGGAGGGCAGAGGGCGGAGTGTCAATAGGAAATTCCTGCAGGGACCCAGGAATGGCTCAGACCAGGGTCCTCTCCTGACTCAGATGCCCAGAGGCTGATGGGGGGAGGGAGGAGAAAATGTCCAACAGAGTGTATCAAAGGCAATTCTCCACTAATGGCCATGTTCGAGTTGAGGGAATAGATGCTGCAGGAGTTCAGATGAGCAGGAGACCATCGTGGCCAGAAGTGGTCAGAAATGTCTCCAAGGGGGCAGGTTTCAGGTCGGCCTTAGAGGATGGGGTGTGGATGCATGGAGAAAAAGGAGCACAGGCAGGGACAGAGACCGAACAAAACACAAAAGTAGAAAAGTTCAAAAGCGTGCTTCTGAGCCAGAAGTTCCTGGCAAACTCAGGCAAATGAGGAGTCAGAGATGGGGGTGAAATGGGGGGATCAAGTCCAGAAGAATTCACATCATCAAGCTAAATCATTACTTTTGATCCATACATGTGTAACTGCCTACTTCTGAATGAATGAATGAATGAACAAATGAATAAAAGTGAACAAATGAATAAAAGTGAAAAAGAGAGTGAAGAGGAATGAACACATGGCTCTTCTGTTATTTGAATAATTCTTTTCAATCCAGCAATGACAAGAGGTTTAAACAGCCACATATGTGCTCACCTCAATGCCCTGGGGCTGGGACGCAGGCCTGTGAGCTGCCATCCAAAACTCTGGCAGAGGAGGTGGCCAAGCCAAGATAAAATGTCCTGGAGCTTCTGGGGCAATGCCTACAGTGAAGTGAAGATCTCCAGGGATCTTCTCTCTCCTATTAGTCCATAAGGGGTTCAGCCAAGTGGGTTAAAACCTGGTAAATAAAATAGGCTATTTCACTTGGGTAAAACTTTAGGGATGGAAAATTGGACAAGGCCTAAAATTCCATAATCAAAGCTTTACCTCTTGGCTGGAAACTGTGATCACTAACATTTAAAGCTATTATCAGACTGTTAGACCCTACTGTAAATGAAGGGTCTGAAAGCAAGTTTTGATAGAGACGCTGGAGAGGGAATGAAAGATGAAATTTGAATACTTGAGATGGAAGAAATAATTGTCAGGGACATGGGAGGTGGTGGAGGAGCTGGAATGGCCACAAACCTTGCCAAGGGCGATTTTGCTGAGTTCTAGTCATGAATCCTAACACGAGTTAAAGTGCCCAGTTAGTTTTTTTAAATTTTTTTTAATTTTTAATTTCAGCTTACTTGTTCATTCTTCTTCGTTTGAAGCACTCTTTTTTTTTTGTTGTTCATTTTCTTCTTCCTCTGGAGATGCTCTTTCCCGTTGCCTCCCCAGTAGCTGGGATTATAGACGCCCACCACAACGTCCGCCTCTTTGATGTTAGTAGAGACGGGGTCTTACTCTGGCTCACTCACTGCTGCTCATACTGGTCTCGAATCTCTGAGCTCAGGCAATCCACCCGCCTCAGCCTCCCACAGCGCTGGGACTACAGGCGTGAGCCACCACGCCCGGCCAGAGTGCCCAGTTATTAACGCAAATGTTCCATCCATTCAGTCTGGTTATGGCATCAGCTAGATGATTTAAATGACTACATTAGGCAGCTAAATCCATAATCACTGGCCTCTCCACCACATAGGGGAGCTTGGCTAATCTTAACATTAGCAGGTTGCAGGGCCTCATCAACAGCTGCCTGCTGCAGAGTGTGACTGATGCCGTTCTCAACATCCCGGGGAGGCCCAGGGAGTTCAGGAGGATGGCAGTGTTCGTTCTTATTACAAAATCCCCTGAGAACAGCAGGCTGTTTAAAGGATCAGTGTGTGGGCCATTTTTCTTCTGAGGATCTTGCCTTACAGTCTCATGCTGCATACTTCCTGGTCATAATAGTTTGGAGAAAAATATTGCTAAATGGCTGCATAAACAATTTTAATTGGCCTGGGCTCCAAAATGTGCTATTTTTGTTCTGCTGCCAAGCTTGCTTTTTTACTAGCTAATTATGCCCAGCATTTAACTTTCAGCAAAAAAACAGGAAATAGGGCATTCATTACTCCAGTGACAACTTTTCAACAAGCCCACATTTCAACATCCATTGTGTAATTTCCTCTCCCTAGCTTACAGTTAGTTGTTCCATCAAGCCTTTGGAAACAAATAGCTCCTTCAGTGGGGGCTGGGAGGGGCTTTGTTCAGTTCCAAATGCTTGCTTATCTCCAACACAGGCAGAGGGACAGGCTCCCAGGGTGGGTCTCTTACCTCATTTGAGCTTCTCGAAGAAATTCCCCAACTGGCATTTCTGGTAGTCTCAGTGTGCTGCCAGACTGGGCTCTGCCTCTCAGAGCTGGGCTCCGGCTGCTGTTTATGCCCCAAGGCTCCTGGGAATTCAGGTGACCCCCCCACACACAAGGGACAATCTCTTGTCCCTCAAGGAATCATAAAAGACAGCCAAATCCAGTTTGTTAGGCATGAACTTCTACCAAGCGCTGTAATGTCATGTCTTATTGTGTGATCCATTTTAAATTTATTATGTTAAAATTTTTTTATTGTAAATTATGTCACATATGCACAGAAGGTAAACAGACTATGAAGTATACAGCTCGATGAGTTGTCATAAAGCAAACATTTGATCACCATCCGTGAAGAAGAATAGGTATGATCAGCATCCAAGAACTCCTCCACTATCCCATCCAATCGCTACTTCCTCCCTCCTCCCCTATGCTGATTTCCTTTTTCTTTCTTTTTTTTTTTTTATTAGATCATAGCTGTGTACATTAATGCAATCATGGGGTACAATGTGCTGGCTTTATATACCATTTGAAATATTTTTATCAAACTGTTTAACATAGCCTTCACTACATTTTCTTAGTTATTGTGTTAAGACATTTATATTCTACACTTAGTAAATTTAACAAGTACCCTTGTAAAATGCACCGTAGGTGTGGTCCCACCAATTACCCTCCCTCCTATGCTGATTTCGTTTCTTTTTTTTTTTTTTAGAGACAGAGTCTCACTTTGTCGCCCTCGGTAGAGTGCTGTGGCATCACCGCTCATAGCAACCTCTAGTTCTTGGGCTTAGGCCATTCTCTTGCCTCAGCCTCCCGAGTAGCTGGGACTACTCCACGCCTGCCACAATGCCCAGCTACTTTTTTGTTGCAGTTTGGCCGGGGCCGTCCTATGCTGATTTCTGATAAACTTTAATAAAAGAAACTATACGATATGTAGACATATGAGTGGATGTGTATTTTAATATCTCTCTTCTTTTATTCTACTTTATTTTGTTGCTTGTAGGCACACCTCATTTTGCTACAGAGTATTCCCTGTATGGATATAACACAAGTTATCAATTTTAGTACAAGCAGATATATGGGTTGTTTCTAGTTTGTGGCTGTTCTGCACAAGGCTGCCATGTGTGTGTCTTTTTTTTTTTTTTTTTTTTGTAGAGACAGAGTCTCACTTTATGGCCCTCGGTAGAGTGCTATGGCCTCACAAAGCTCACAGCAACCTCCAACTCCTGGGCTTAAGCGATTCTCTTGCCTCAGCCTCCCGAGTAGCTGGGACTACAGGCGCCCGCCACAACACCCGGCTATTTTTTGGTTGCAGTTTGGCCGGGGCCGGGTTTGAACCCGCCGCCCTCGGTATATGGGGCCGGCGCCTTACCGACTGAGCCACAGGCGCCGCCCCATGTGTGTGCCTTTTAAGTGTACCTGCACACACCTCTCTGTAGAGTGGCAACTGCAGGTGGGCTGTTGGATCACTCACATTCATGATGGTGCATGTTCAATTTCTGCAGCTTCAGGCAAACTGTTTTCAAAATGGTGCAGGTAAGTGGCCGGTGCTCTATTTCCTTACCAACATTTTGTATTGTCAGTCTTTTTAATTTTAGCCATTTTGGCAGGAGTGTGGTGTAGTTTTGATTTGCTTGTCTTGGCCTATTAACAAGGATGGGCACTTTTTTATAGGCTTATTGGTAATTAGATTTAGAATAAGATGGGAGGGGAGTGAAGAATCAAATGGTTGAAGTCAGCAAAATGATACTTTAATGAGACAGCATATTGCCTAAACTTCCACCTCCCGAGGTTCTGGAATTGACTGACAAGGAATTATTGAACCCTCATGGTGGACCTACAGTTGTACTAGGTAAAGTGGCAGAATAAAAAAAACTGATCTTACACACACACACAACACACACACAAAGCTGATAATCCTATGCATGGTGAGTACCTGGCCTTTCTCTCTAAGCGATACATCTTTAGTATCTTTCTATGCCATTGAATATCCCATGATATCATTTTTTTTCCAAAGCATAAACCTCATTATTAATTTTTTTAGTTAACATAGTATACATTTTTAATGGTTACACTGGTTTTTTATTTGTTTGTTTTTGAGGCAGAGTTTTACTTTGTCACCCTTGGTAGAGTGCCATGGCATCACAGCTCACAGCAGCCTCTAACTCTTGAGCTTAAGCGATTCTCTTGCCTCAGCCTCCCGAGAAGCTGGGACTATAGGCGCCCACCACAACGCCCAGCTATTTTTTGTCATTGATGTCTAGCAGGCCCCAGGCCGGGTTTGAACCCGCCCGCCTTAATTTATGTGGCTGGCGCCCTACCAACTTAGCTACAGGCACCAAACGCCACCTTAATGGCTACATTGTAGTCTGTCACATAAAGGTATTCTATTTTATTTAGCCAATTTGTTATATTTTTTCATTATTATCAACAATAATGGGCTAAAAGTCCTTGTGGTTAAATCTTTGGGCACATTTGAGATTGTCAGTGCCAGCATACTTCAAAACTGTGGTACTTTGGGGACACATCGGATAGCACATAGGGACAGGTAATTAATTATTAATTAATTAATATGGGGACTGATTTTTTTCATATTTCTTTTTCCCTTTTATGAGTCTGTCCTCCACCTGCACCCAAACTCAGTGTCATTCCTGATGGTGAGCTACATGGATTAAAAGTGACCACAGTAGCAGGGTGACTCCAGGCATCCGACTCCTGCTTTGGCTTCTTATGAACCTAAGAATAATAACAATTATTATTATTTATTGAACACTTATTATTAACATATGGCAAATCATGTGCCAGGCACTTCATAACAGTTGTTACCATTAAATCTTGCTAAACTTATGATTATGATAAATGTGTGCTGTGGATAACAGTATCATCCCCAATTTGTAGGTAAAGAAAGTGGGCTTTAGAAAGGTAAAAAATCTTGCTCAAAATCTTATTGTAGTGGTGGGGGAGGAATTGGAACCCAGCTGTTGGATCCTATAATCCCAATTCTTAACCATTATGGCAATAATTCTCAACCTGTGTACTTCGGCATTCTGATGTACTTATAAATCTTCCCTGGGCATGCTGCTAAGTTTTATGTCTAAAATGTGTTTTGCTACTGAGTGGGAAATGCCATGTGGTAGACTGATTTCAGAAGTGGCTCTAATTTTTCACTTTCCCTATACCCATGTCGTTTGCTATTTCCTTTGCAGCTCCTTGCATTAAGAGGTGAAAACTCTCTCCCCATTCCTTGAACATGGACTGACCTTGTGATTTATCCTGGACAGTAGAAAGTGGTGGAAATGATAATGTGCCAGTTCCCAGCCTCTCTCTTGCCCCTTTGATGGAGGTTGAAACATAAGGGCAAAGCCAGGTCAAGAGAGCCCAGCCCAGCCCAACCAAGATCAGCCAAGCCTCCTAAGCCAACCCACAGCTGACTGTAGATCAGTAGTTCTCAACCTTCCTAATGCCGCAACCCTTTAATACAGTTCCTGTGGGTCGCAACCCACAGGTTGAGAACCGCCGCTGTAGAAGCATGAGTGATCGTTCCTCAGCCCAGTGAAACCACCCAGCTGACCTGTCGACTCAGGAGCAGAATCTATCATAAATAGTTGTGAGTAACTGGAGTTTTGTGGTTGTTCTGTAGCGTGATTGTGGCAATACACCTAATGCATGGAATACAAGCTGGTAGGTCATGAGTGCCAGAGAGACTCAGGTACAGCTTGGCCTCAGCACAGCAAAATGTCAAGCTTCCACTTAAGAAAGTGTCTATTTACTGATGCGTATGAGACCTAAGTTCTAGAGTATGTGGGGACATGATGCCATTCAAATAGCAGTCTTATACCACTGGACCTCTCAGGAATAGTATGATGGCACATCTTTTGTGGAATAAGCTCTAAAGGGACTGAGAGAAGTAGAGTCTCATTTTGGTCACAAACTGAATGCCGTATTATATTCACATACTGATGACACTAGCTGAGTTGGATTTCTGTCTCTTGCAATCCAGAGCCCATTTGAAAGGCTACAGTGCCCTCCACCCCTGCCGTCCGCTGCTCCTGGCCCTTCTGCAGCTGACGTGGAGCTGAGAAGGCACACTCAGAGGGCACACTGCTTGCTCCCTACGTCGTCCACCTCCTCATCTCACAGAGGGGGCCTCCTTCCAGAGCTGGCCCAGGTGTAGAGCAAGGGAGGCAATGTCTGTCTGTAACAAGCCACTGTTGCCAACAGCCTGTGGCTCCCAGCCTCTGGTGTCTACAGACTGCTACTGGCTTTCCACTCGACCCTGCTGCATGCACCAGCTGAACAAGGCTCCATACTCTTAGGCTTTTTCTTATTCTTTTACCCACTCCGTTTCAAATTTCCCTAAACTTAGCAACATGAAAGAATCACAGGATGGAATTATTTGGGCTGAAGATCTAGGGAGGGCAGCTTGGAGCAGTATTCTTCCATCCCTCAATGCATGGGAGTTTCTTTGAGACGGCAATCTTCTCAGATCTTCCTTCCTTTTTCTAACCCTCAGGCTGACTCTGACTATCCACAGCCTGGTGCATTTAGTCACTCACCAGTCTCTTGAGTGCATAGCACTGTAGCACACGACATTCAGGATCCTGATGGGATAAAAGAGCACTCGGACTTGGGACTCAGCACCCTGGATTCTGTCGATCTCCCAGTGACTTTGAACATGTACTTAATCCTCTCTGGACCTCGGTTTCCCCAACCATTGAATCAGAGCCATGACCTTGAAGGATCTTGAAGATCCTTTCAGAACCCCCAGGAGAAAGATGATTCTGACACACCAGGAGCACCTAAAAATTCTATCCTCAACCTCGAGTTTATTTTCTGTCCTTTGCCTTACTGCTTGCTGGCTTACTCTTGCTATAATTTATTTAACTGAGCTGCGCTGAGCAGTTTGGAACTGAGTTTGCATGAATCACTGTCCATAAAATCAAGTTAAGTGGATTTCATTCCACACAGTGCACCTGTGTATATACACAGGGAGAAGAAGCTGGATTTTCTTGGCTCTCCCAGACCACTGCTAGAATTGCTTCTTTACAGATGCAGCATTCACCCTGTATTTATAGTCCATTGTTATAACAGCCTCGTGTTGGATGCAATTTTTCCTACAGATCATTTTATTTAGCTGTCCTGTTTCCCTTTCTAGCTGGAAAAGCTGACATTGATTTTCTCTATTTTATCAGTGTTGGCAAATATCAGATTCAACTTCAGTCAGTCATTCAACAAATTTTTATTGAGTGTTATGTGAAGTCATGCTGAGCTAGGTATAGGGGTAGAGGTTAAGGGGAAGTGTCATACTGTTCAAAGACTCTACGAACTCCGGGAAGTGTTAAGTGACAACTCAGAGATTAAACAATGTGATAGAATGTAGCTAGGCAGAAAATGGGACATTCAGTGTGTTGGGTGGAAGAAGCGGCCAGCCCAGGTGTGTGATCGGAGGAGGATTATAGAGAGTTCAGAAAGGATGTTAAGCTTGTGAGGCTGATTTCTGTTTGGACCACTGCTCACATTTCCCCCCTCCCCCCCACGATCTGACATAACCTTCACAAGAATCATTTCAGTTCACCATTATTTAAAAGGATATGATCAAGGAAAAAAATAGTTTGAGTGGAGATGAGCATTTTTAGGAAGAAATGCCCAAAGGGTCTGCTCTGGTGCTTGTGAAAATATATTTTGGAGCCAGTATGAGGGATTATAAAGGGATTTATTTCATTTTGTAATACAGCCAAAAGCACAGACAGACTCTGACTGAAATGGTGGTTTGGGGGACTGGCTGTTTGGGTCTTTGTTCTTATTTTCTATCTTGATAGAAAATGTACAATCTTCACTCTGTCACAGAGTAAATACTTTTCAGTTCTTCTGGCTGATTTCAAGTGTTTCGAAAATTCTATTCCATTTACCCTCTCTAAAACTCTGGGAGACATATTAGGGTGGCAAGGAAAGGTGTGGTGGGGCCTCCCCCTCCACTGACACTATGTTTATGACCATGCAGTCCTTTTGAGAAAAAACGAGTTGCTTAAAAAGACTTTTTTTGGCTGCACCTGAGTTTGTATTCGAAATTTGATTTGCTTAATAGATTCTATGGGTTGTGCTATCTTGGGACAAGATATGCCCACCTTTCCTCAGCAACCATGTGGGAAACTTGAATACCTAGATGGTGCTTTAGACGGGGGGTGGTCTCTGACATGAGACAGTGCCACTTCTCCCCTGGAGGAGTAATGCAATGATCTAGCAAGCAGTGCTGTCCCACAGAAATGAAATGAGAGTTGATGTACTCGATTTAAAATTCTCCAGTAGCCACATATAAAGGAAAAAAGAAACAGGTGGGATTAATTTTAATAATACATTTACTTGACTTGATGTATCTCAAATATTATCTTTTCAATATATAATCAATATAAGAATGATTAATAAGCTATTTGACATTCTTTATTTTCCTACTACAGGGTATACAAAAGTCATCCCTAAAGGCACCATACATGGGGAAAATGGGAAATTGTAGCTAACTGTGCCATTATTACAAGGTATTCATTACAGAATTTTACAAAGAGGTGGCCAACATGTAGAGAATACAGTAGAACCTCTGTAAGTTGACCACCCCAGGGACTATAACAACTGGCCAACATACAGAGGTGAGGAAACTGGCCTGTTATACTGATCCATACAGGCGCTGCATGTCTGGTCTATGAAAATTAGGTCAACTTAAGGAGGTGGTCAATGTAGGGAGTGGTCAACTAAGGAAGTTCTACCATAGCTCATAAATATTTTGTAAAGTTTTGTGATAAATTTTTTTTTCTGAGACAGTGTCTCACTCTGTCACCCTGAGTAGAGTGCCAGAACATCATCAAAGTAAATTTCCAGAACCTTCCATCATTATCCCCATCACCAGCCACCCTGATTTATGCCACATATATAGCAACCTCCAACTCCTGGGCTCAAGTGATCCTCTTGACTCAGTTTTTCTATTTCTAGCAGAGACAGGGTCTCGCTCTTGCTCAGGATGGTCTCAAACTCCTGAGATCAATCCACCTGCCTCAGCTTTCCAGATGTACCACCTAGCCACTATTATAATGAGTTTTTTGCAAATAAAGATATATTTAGCTACAATTTCCCCTTTTCCTTCTGTACAGTGACTTTAGGGGCAACTTTTGGGACACACCGTATTAAGTTTTCAGGGCTGGAGCAGTGGCTCACACCTATAATCCTAGCATTCTGGGGGGCCAGGGCAGGTGGATCACTTGAGCTCAGGAGTTTGACACCAGCCCGAGCAAGAGCAAGACACTGTCTTTACTAAAACTAGAAAAAATTAGCCATGTCATGCAAATGCCTATAGTCCTAGCTACTCTGGAGGCTGAGGCGAGAAAATTGCTTGAGCCCAGGAGTTTGAGGTTGCTGTGGGCTATGGGGGTGCCATGGCATCAACCCAAGACAACAGTGTGAGACTCTTTCACACAAAAAAAAATCTTCAAAGTTTGATGTTTATTTTACACTACAGCTTATCTTAATTTAGACTAGCCACATTTTAAGAGTTTAATAGCTACATGTGGCTAGTGACTACCATTATAGATAGCACAGGTCTAGAGTTCTTTACCGATTCTTCCATAGAGAGACTCACTCCTTGGAGCCCTGAATGGGCTTTTGTTTTAACTTTTGTAGGCAAGGAAGAGACCAATCCTTTGGCTTTTACTAGAAATCTCTCTCTACTTAGCCCCTCAGCTATGTAATTGGTTGTTTTAGTCCCAGAGACGGAGTCTGGTAAATTTCAGAGCCCCGATTTATGCCACATTTGTACTTTGTCCCTTCCCCGACCCCCTGCTAACCACTAATCTGCTTTCCATCTCTGTGGATTTGCCCATTCTGGATATTTCATATAAATGGAATCACGTAATACGTGACCTTTCGGCTCTGGCTTCTTTCACTTAGCATAATGTTTTCAAGGTTCATCCATGATGCAGCATCTATTAGAACTTCATTCTTTTTTATTGCTGAATAATATTCTATTTTATGGTCATATCCTATTTTATTGCTCTATCATCCATTGATGAATGGACATTCAAGTTGTTTCCAACTTTTGGCTGTTAAGAATAGTGATGCTATAAACATTCATGTACAAGTTTTATTTGACTATCTATTTTAACTTCTTTAGGGTATATACCTAGGAGTAGAGTGACTGTGTCATATGGTCATTTTGTGCTTAACTTTTTAAGGACCCGCCAATCTATTTTCCAGAATGGCTGAATCATTTTATATGACAATATACAATTACAATCGTGCCTCTCACCGGGTAAGCAGTTAAAATGTGACAGTTATCATGAGGATTGCTGTTGTTATGGACAGCATGGAAAAGTAGAAAGGAGATGAGACCAGGAGTCAGAAAAACAGGGCTTCACTCTTGGTTTTGGAAGTTGCCTATCTCAAGACAGCCAAGTGGAGAGATGTGGAGAGCACAAAATTAGGGAAATGTAATGTAATGCCAAATTTACATTAGCCTCAGAACCCTTTGCTCACATAGAAAATGTCATGGGAAGTCAAAACATGTCAAATAGATGCAAGGGGTGTGCTCGTGGTAGCGAGGGGGCAGGTCTTGAACCCCACTGCGACTGCTCAGCGCTCTCTTCCTCACCAGGGCGGCCCCTCAGGGGGCTTCTCAAGGCACTACTAAAACTGCCAGGCAGATCCTGAATGCCATTACTCATCAGGGAAATGCAAATCAAAACCACAATGAGACAGAGCACAAGCATTTTTAGGGCAGCTCCTGCTCTTAGGGATTTCTCGTCACTCCCCTCTCCTCCCTCCTCATGACAAACTCTTATATTGTATAGTTTTTATAGATCTTTCAATAACAGATTATAGGGCCCTCCTATATTATAAAAGCCCTTATAGTGATACCTCCTTTTAAAATTAAGGAAGCTGAATCTTGGCTTAGTAAAATTAATTGCTCAAAGTCATACATTCTCATGTTCATGAGCTCCTTCATTAAAAAAAAATGTTTTTAAACCTGTATTTTGTGTCAGCAACTGGGAGAGGATATGTTATGTAGGATAAAAAGATAAAACAGAAATAAAAAAAATCCTTGCCCTCAAGGAACTTAAGATTAGTTAGGAGAGGTGAGACAGGAACCCAAATATAATGTCTATAATTCAAGGTAAGAGTTCAAGTGCCGTGCATAATGACCATGCACATCCACAGAGATTTCATCAGAATGGGATTCAGTTGCAAACCAAGGAAAATCCCAATAAAAGAAGCTTAAATAAGGGTGACATCTATTGCTTGGTCACATAAAGGAGGTCTGGAGGAAAATAGGCTCCTGACTTTGGGGTCATCAGAGCTCCAGGCTGTCTCTATGCTTCTGTTCAACTACCTTGAATTGGGGCTTCCATGGTCAGGGTTCAAGATAGTGCTGGACCCTCAGCTGGTCTATTTGCATTCCAAGCAGAAAGAGGAGGAAATTGGCAGTGGAGGGTAGGGGCTGGGGGAGGAGGAGGTTGGGGCAGTGTGCAACAAGTAGAGGACTTCCCAGCTGATTCATTCCCCTCTAAGCATCCTTACCAGAGGTCCTGCTTACACTTCTACTTAGATCTCATTTGGCTGATATGTGTTCCCTTGTCCTCAGTTCATTGCAAGGGAAGCTGGGAAATGAAATTTTTTAGCTTCTCTTTTGTTACAGCAAGTAAAATTGGGGTTCTACTCCAAGGAATAAAAGAAGAATGGATATTTGGAGCACCTAACAGTCTACCAGAGACATTTATTTGAAGTACTTTTTAATACTAAAAATTTGGAAATAATTAAATATCTAAAAAAAAATCTATGATTGTCTCAATAAACTAATTGATTCATTAATACCATGCATACTTAAATATTACATTTCAGAAAAACATCTCTGATGACATGGTAAAATGTTTATGATACTATGTTAAGTGAAAGTAATAATTACTACTGTCCTGAGAAAATAAGGCTGGGTAGAGTGGCCCACATCTGTAATCCTAGCACTCCAGGAGGCTGAAGGGGGAAGATCAGTTAAGACAAGGAGTCCAAGATCAGCCTGAGCAAGACCCCATCTCTATAAAAAATAAAAAATTAGCTGGGTGTGGTGGCACACACCTATAATCCCAGCTACTTGTTGGAGGACCACTTGAGCCCAGGAATTTGAGGTTGCAGTGAGCTATGATTACACCACCACTGCACTCTTTTATTTTTTTGAGACAGAGTCTTACTATGTCGCCCTTGGTAGAGTGCCATAGCGTCACAGCTCAAAGCAGCCTCAAACTCTTGGGCTTAAGTGATTCACTTGACTCAGCCTCCCACATAGCCAGGACTATAGGCGCCCGCCACAATACCCAGTTATTTTGTTGTTGTTTGGCAGGCCTGGGCCGGGTTCAAACCCTCCAGCCCTGGTGTATGTGGCTGGCACCCTAAGCATTGAACTACAGGTGGCAAGCCACCACTGCACTCTAGCCTGGGAAACAGACTGAGACCCTATTTCAAAAAAGAAAGAACGATTGAGATGTTATATAAGAACCACAAAAGAGGAACAGCTATATGATGATATATAAGAATTATGGTGCTGTGATTAATAAGAATCCTTATCATGCATAGATATATTTATGGATGAAATGATATGCTCTCTGGAATTTGCTGTGTATTGGAGGAAGAAAAAGGGTGAGTCAAGGGAACATAGATAAAACCAGAATGGTCATATAGCAGTAATTGTTGAAGCTGAAACATCTATGATGTTATTTTCTTTCCTTGTATATGTCTGAAACTTTATGTAACAAAGGTTTTTAAAAATGGATTAAGTATGAGTTGCTCAACTTCAGTCTCATTTTCCAAATGGACTAATAATGCCTCTCCCAAAAGGAGGAATGGGAATTAGATAAGATGATAGGGTATGTGAAAATACTTTGAGATATGTAAGGGGTGGTCAGAAAGGCCAGTTACCCCTCTCAGGATGGGGCTGGCATAGAGCCAAAGGAGGGTCAGCAGCCAGCGTCTCTGACTCTTCACCCCTGGGGTCTTGCGCTGCCCACCTTGCCTTCCCCCCTTGTGCCTCCATGGTGACAGGGAGCGCTGGGACAGCTGTCTGCAATGCACAGTGCAGTGGGGAAGGCTCCATCACCAGGCCTCTCAGGCCACCACCACCACCCTCAGAGGTACAGACAAGACCACTGAGTACACCCGTGCTGTCCATTCTACCACAGGAGGCTGGGGCACTACCAAGGTTGGGTGGTCTCAGGCAAATAAGGGCCTTCTTGTCTTTTCCAATCAAGGAAGGGGTTGAACACATGAGTTTCCAAGAGTCTTTCAACAGTAATTTTTTCGAGGACTTTGACACTTTGGTTTTGGGACTCTTTGCCCTTGATGTTTTCAGAAGATAAATGGTAATTAATAATACACATATTAGTAACAACAGCAGCCAACACTTACTGAGGGCCAAGTGTGAACAAGGCATAAGGCTAAGTACCTTATAAGCTTTAATTCATTTAATTCTTTTTTTTTTTTTTTTTTTTGCAGTTTGGCTGGGGCCAGATTCGAACCCTCCACCCTCAGTATATGGGGCCAGCACCCTACTCACTGAGCCACAGGTGCCGCTCTAATTCATTTAATTCTTATAACAACCTTTATGAGGAAGATCTACTATTATATTCTTTTTATATAGGAAAGAGAAGCTCAGAAGTGTACATTGGTCAAGGTTACAGGGGTAAGGGTGGGTTTCAAACCAAAGCAGTCTGGCTCTAGCGTCCAGCAGGCAAGAGAAGGTAACAGACCACCCAGCACGCAGTCTGGCTCCGGTCAGAAGGCTGCATCCATCTGACTGTTGGCACACTAAATTCTGAAGTCCCTTACGAAGCCCTATGTCTCTGAAACTCAGGAGAGACGACCCCAGTGCTTCTCCTGCGGAATGAGGAGCCATCTAGGCCTTCCCCATGGGGACCAGGAGGACCAGGCTTTCTGTTTGGTCTCATGGGTTCTTCATAGCTGAGATAGTTTTGATTAGTCCATGCCTATGACACACCAGTTGGCAAATATTTTTAATAATACCCTGGAGAGAGAGAAGAATGTCTTGTTTGTAGGGATTTAGAAGTTGGATTAGTCTTCTCAGAGGAGAGTGGGGAGATTCTCAGAAAATGATAGCTCTCTGGTTCGGGCAGATAACTGAGCCCTGTGCCTGATAGCCCTTCACAGTCCTGCACAGGCCCCAGGATCACTTAAAGACTACTGGATTGGCTGCTCTTATTTGGAAAAACAGCTCCTAACAACCAGAAGCATGCTATAGTAGAAACGTGCTTTTGCCAGCCCAGCTTCAACATGGTCTTCTTCAGTAACTCCCCACCAGATATTTCTTTGGGGAACTAGGCCTCCGTCCTCACTTACATTCTTGGTGGGACGCCCACCCAGGGGGCCCACCCTTTAGGGCCAAGGGAGGGCCACTGGGCCCAGGGGGCTGCTCATATGTTTCCTTGGATTATGAATCTTGAATCAAAAGACACAAAGACAGAAAACAACGCAGATGCATCCCTAAACAGCACTAGTGAGAAAGAAACCTTGCTTTCTGGTACAGGCAGCACCCAAGTTACAGACATCCTGCTTACATGCAATTCGCACTTATGAACAGAGGCTATTACAGGTAATAGGTAGAAGTAGCTATGTAGTTCCAACTTACATACAAATTCTGCTTCTGGCAAAACCTGCCGAACCTATCTCCTTCATAACCCAGGGACTATTTGTATTTCTGAGACCCAGCTATTTAGCCCTTTTTTCTTCAATTACATCTCATTGAAGGACATTGCTTTTATTTTCTGAAGTTATCCAGAGTCCTTTTCTGTTTTCTGAAAACCCCAAGTCCCCTGACTCGGTTGGGGTTCAGTATCTAATGTGCTTTATTTTCTAGAAGCTTTCAATCTGAAAAGACAGACCTTTCCTTCCTGACCCAAACTCCCCCGCCCCAGAAACCAAGTCCTTTTTCTTCCATTTCCTTCCAGAGCTTCCTGAACCAGGGTGGAGAAGGGCTCTTGTCAATGTGCTAAGCTATACCTTGAGGGATGAGTGAAGACACCCTTTAAATTACCTATAAAACCCTTTGATTCACTCAGCAGAGGTTGCCATGGGCAATTTGCTAAGCTTATTGATTATTTTCTGTTTAAATTAAAGTTTGATGTCCTGGAACAGGCTGTGCAGCGCATAGAGTTAATGGAAAAGGTTGAAGTCCGGGAGAGAGATACTCGCTGGGGAAATGGAGGGTATTCAAGGGGAAAACAGGGAGTCTATAAAGAGGAGATTGTCAGCACCAAGTTGTAGTAAATATGGTGGTGATAAAAGAAGATACAGAATGGAATTATTTTACGGAGAAGGGCAGCTTCCCAGACATTTAAAGCCTCAGGGACACAGACGGGGAAAATGTATTTATTCCACAAATATTTGTTGAGTGCCTGTTATGTGTCAAGCACTGTGCTGGGCACTGGGGAAAGAGCCTGAAGATACCATCCTTGACTCTGCTCTACATCAGTGGTTCCCAAAAGGTGAGTCCTGGAGCAGCTCCATCCCCGTTGCCTGGGCATGTTAGACATGCAAATGCTCAGGTCCCACGCCAGGTGTATCCTTCCAGGTGAATCTGGTATGTGTTATAGTTTGAGAGCCACTATTCTAGATGTTAAGCCCCAGAGGGATGGCCCTGGGGCCTCTGTGCACCAAGAGCTCAGTTTGAGTCAGTGCTCTATGGACAACCTCTGTTAACTATTTATCCTTGCCTCTTATTATACTAACCAGGACACATGGGTTATCTCATTTTATCCTTACAGCAGTCCTTCAAATAGAAAATGAAATGGAGGCACATGGGAAGTAAGTGGGGTAGGTAGATTTCAGATGCTATGGTAACAAAATCAGCATTCATTCCTATGGCTGCTGTAACAAATTACCATGCATGTAGTGACTTAAAACATCACGGAATTATTCTCTTATAGTTCTAGAAGTCAGAAGTCTAAAATCAAGATGTTGAAAAAGTGGCATTCCTTCTGGAAGACTTCAAGAGAAAAATCTGTTTCCTTGTCTTTTCCAGTTTCTAGAGCAGCAATTCTCAACCTGTGGGTCTCGATCCCTTTGTAACAATGAAAATACATCCTGCATATCAGATATTTACATTACGATTCATAACAGTAGCAAAATTACAGTTATGAACTAGCAACAAAAATAATTTTATGGTTGGGGGTCACCACAACATGAGGAACTATTAAAGGGTCATGGCATTAGGAGGCATTAGGAAGGTTGAGAACCACTGTTCTAGAGGCTGCTTGTATTCTTTGGCTTATGGCCCCTTCCCTCGTCTTCAAAGCCAGAAGCATAGCCTCTTCTCTTCTGACAGCTGCTTTCATTCTTACAGCTCTTTCTGATTCTTAGACTCCTGCCTCTCTCTCTTGCTCCTTTTTTTTTTTTTTTGGCCGGGGCTGGGTTTGAACCCACCACCTCCTGCATATGGGGCCAGAGCCCTACTCCTTTGAGCCACAGGCACTGCCCTCTCTCTTGCTCCTTTTTTTGGGGGGGGAAATAGGGGCTTTCTCTGTCTCCCAGGTTAGAGTGCAATGCCATCATCAGACTCTGGAACTCAAGTGATCTCCTGCTTCCGCCTCCCAAGTACCTGGGACTACAGGTAAGTACCACGTACCACCACGCCCAGTTAATTTTCCTATTTTTTGTAGAAATGGGGCTCTTGCTCAGGCTGGTTTTGAATGCTTGGCTGCAAGTGATCCTCCTGCCTCAGCCTCCCAAGTGCTAAGGTTACAGGTGTGAGCCACTGTGCCTGCCTCTATCTCTGTCTTAAAGGACACTTGTCAATATATTAGGCCTTCCCAGACAATCCTGGATCCTAACTTAATCACACCAGCAAAGTCATTTTGCCATCTAAGGTAACAAATTTATAGTTTCTGGGAATTAGGAGGTAAAACATCTTTGGGGAGGGTAGTCATTTTTCTTTCTGAAAGCCTCCATTTCTCAAAAAAAAAAAAAATGGGGATGATAATTTTTGGTCCTAATCTTACAAGAATATGTGTATGTGTCATTACAAACACAGATGTAAGTATTATTATTGACTTGGTGTCCTCATCTGACAAATGAGACTCTTCCGATTTATTCAGTTAAACATACGTATAGTTTATTTACCTGGTACAATGCTGTGCTCACGTGGCATTGGAAAGGGCTCACGCAGTGGCTGCTACAGAAAAAAAAAGACACTTGATGAAAGGTCGCAGTAGTTGTGAAAGTTAGTTAGATTCTAGAGCCTTAAATATGTGTCAGCAACAGACAGAGATGAGGCCAATTCTCCTGAGGAACCAACCATCTGATGACTCATATCACCAAGCAGTGTTTGGAAGAAAAGCAATAAGCTCAGGTCCCAAGATGCTCTGGTGATTGCGAATGTGAGGGTCTGTCCACTGAGCAACCCGAGGGTCAGAACGAGCCTCTGCATCTTCCGGGGTAGGTGACAGGCTCAGGGCTGCTTGTGCCCACCAGAGCCTGTTGTTACCACTCCCCTGGAGCTGCATTTGTGGGTAATCAGGGGAACAAAAGCTGCAGCCCTGTCCACCAGAAGAGAGACATTAAAGTTGATTAAGTGAGTGAGCCAATTAGCATCTGGCTTCATGCAGTGTGGAGTTAATTAGCCTCTACAAAACAACAACAGCTGCCTTAATGGTGGGGCAGGAGGTCCAGCAGAGAGGAGCCATGGGAAGAGAAGTGATAGTGCTTAATAACTTGGCTGCTGTGGGCCCTGCTCCACTAAAATGTAGAGCAAAGCCCAGGGCAAACTTCCTTGCCTGCTTCCAGACTGGGCATGGCCCGGAGAACCACAGCTTCCAGCCCTGTAGGGAGAGGCCAAACTCAGACCTTAGATTTGAGTTTCTCTTTGAGATTGTCTGGCACAACTTAGTTGGCATTTTAACAAAAATCACTACTCTGCGCTTTTTGTCTGGGTCTTCAACTCCACAATTCACACTGTTTACTAATGGTAATTTTTTTTCCTGTTAAAAAGTAATACATTCTTATTGGGAGATGTTTGGAAAGTACAGAAAAATACAAGGGATAAAGTAGTCCCTTGGTCCTGGGATAGAGCCATTCATTAACCATTTATCGTTCACCTGCTAAAGGCCACCGCTGTTCCCCGTGTTCAAAAAAAGCACACATCAGTTTAGTTTTTCTCCATGCAAATTTTTATGCTGTTTTACAAATTGGATTCCCCGTGCATGATCTTTAATATCCTATTTTAAGCAATATGTCACCAACATTTTCCCTATCTCATTAAAATATGTTTTTAACTATGAAGCCTCTATAATTTCACTAATTGCATTATCTTGTAGTTGTCCGTTTATTTATGCCCTTCTGCCTCTTCTAACAAAGTGCCTGAAGGTAGAGATGATGTCTTTTTTTTAACCACTACATCCCCAATAGATAAAAGCCTAGATCAGAGCCAGCTTGCGATAGCCACTTATTAAAAATGTGATGAATGAGTAAGCAAATTAGTGAACGAATTTAACCAATCCTTTCTTGTGGGCCGCTGAGATCATTTCAACTTCTTTGCCGTGATTTAAAAATGAGATTGTAAAAAAATAAAATAAAATAAAAATGAGATTGTATTGGTTAAGTTTGGGTTCAAATGCAAGTGGCAGAAAAGCCTCCAAAGCAGTGGCTTAAACAAAATAGAAGTTTATTTTCTTTTTTACAAGAGGCCAGGAAATGAGCCCAGGGTGGGTATGGTGCTTTGTTCTTCGTTGGCATGGACTTCATTTGCAAGGTCACCTCATTGTTCAGAATGGCTGTAATAGTTCAAGCCACATTCCAACCTAGAGCGAGGAAGGGAAAGGAGAAAAAGGATATGGACCCTTCCTTTAAGGACGCTTTCTGGAAGTTCCATATACACGTACCACTCTGCTTGCATTTTTAGTAGTGAGGATTTAGTCACTAAAGGACTAAATCTAAGGAGTCTGGGAATCTAAGGAGTCTTAATTATGCAGCTAATGGTTGGGGATATTGTTGTTAAGGAAGAAGGAGAAGCAAACTGGGGGCTTGTTAGCTGGGTTGACCCTAGCCTTGCTAGCCAGCCACTCCCCAATGCCATCCTCAGTTTCTCCAGATGGGGGTCTGGATAGTCAGGTCAGCCTGGCTTCTCGGACTCAGTCCTGGGACAAGCACACTGGGAGGGATTAAGTGCCTTCATCTCCCTGCTGCAAATTTCATCTTCCCGGTTGACGTAGGGAAGATGAAGTCATCGCCAAGGATTGACTCCATAAAGATGCCCCATTTCCCAGAGGATGGTTTTCCAATTAGTGCAAAGAGGAAGTTCGCGCTGTGAGGACAGGAATCCAAGTTTCTAAAATACAATGATTATTAGTAACAATCAATCAAACAGCTTCATAGGACAATGGAGAAAAAGCCAGCTCTCAAGGATGTGGGACAAGAGTGACAGGCTCCCTTTGACAAGAGGCAGCAGGCTCAAATGCAACGCGGCCAAGCCCCTGAGACGGCAAGGGCCTTCGTAACAAGGTTTTACTGCCTGCAGTAAAAATCCTGCCAAAACGCATTCAGGAACGTGCAGGGAGACATGTATTCATTTATTATGCCCCTAGCAGCTATCGCAGGAAACCATCTGGGCTCAGTTGGCCTATAAATTTGCAACTTGCAGTTGGGTGGGCTACAGGGAATCGGCCAAGCAGGAAGTCAAGGTGTGAAGTGGATCTGGCAAGTTCCACACACAGGGCTAGCTCTGAAAGTTGCCATTCTTGGCAGTTATTTTTTTCCTTTTAATTTTTTATTGTGAAATATATCACACATAAAAGTGCATGAAACAAATGCATGCTTTAACAAATTATCATAAAGTGAATACATATGTAACAATTACCCAGGTCAAGAAATAGGATATTACCAGCCTTCCAGAAGCTTCCCATGTGACCGTTCCTAAATACAACTCCCTTTTAACCCTGACAAAGCAATCTTTATTTGGCATGTAACTTCATTGACTCGTTTTGCTGTTTTGTCACTTAAGTGTTCACCCCAAAGCGATAGTTTGTCAATTTCTGAAACTACATTGTTGTACAAGATCATAAAGTTCATATTCTTTCGTGTCTGGATTTTTTTTTTTTTTTTTTTTGTAGAGACAGAGTCTCACTTTATGGCCCTTGGTAGAGTGCCGTGGCCTCACACAGCTCACAGCAACCTCCAACTCCTGGGCTTAAGCGATTCTCTTGCCTCAGCCTCCCGAGTAGCTGGATTTTTTTTTTTTTTTTTATGCCCAACAGTATCTTTTTAATATGTATCCATGTTGCATAAGGCTTTATGCTCATAAAGCCTCGTTTGTTCATTTTCCTCACTGAATATTATTTCCTTTATCTGTTTTACTGCTGTTGGACATTTTACTGTTCCTGGACATTTGGGTTGTTTTCATTTGGGGTTTATTGCAAATAATGCTGCTATGAACATTCTTGTATGTGTGAGTTTCTTCACAGCTGGGATTCTCAAACTTCAGTGTGCGTGAAAATCGCTTGCTAAACATGCAGATTCCTGATCCTTCTCCCTAGAGATTTTGATTCAGTAAATGTAGGGTAGAGCTCATAAGCTTTCCTATCATACAAATTTTGGGGTGATAATGATGCTACTGACCCCCGGAACCAGCCCTTAAGTAGCACTACAGGGCAGTGGTTGACAAACTGCAGCTCACAGGCTTGACTGAGCTAAGAATATTTTTTACATTTTTCAATATTTGGGAAAAATCCAAAGAAAAATAATACTTCATGATCCATTGATTATATGAAATTCAAATTTTAGTGATCATAAATAAAGTTGTTTGTTTTTTTTTTACACTGATTGCATTTATTAGGTAAAGTCCCTCTTACAATCATGTCTTGTCCCACAAAGGTGTGGCACACACCAAGGCCCCACCCCCTCCCTCCTTCCCTCTCTCTATTCTTCCTTTTCCACCCCTCCCTCCTTCTGTCTCTGCTCTCCCCTTCCCCCACTGTGTCCTTAATTGTCATTAATTGTCCTCATATCAAAATTGAGTACATAGGATTCCTGCTTCTCCATTCTTGTGATGCTTTACTAAGAATAATGTCTTCCACTTCCATCCAGGTTAATACGAAGGATGTAAAGTCTCCATTTTTTTTAATAGCTGAATAGTATTCCATGGTATACATATACCACAGCTTGTTAATCCATTCCTGGGTTGGTGGGCATTTAGGCTGTTTCCACATTTTGGCGATTGTAAATTGAGCTGCAATAAACAGTCTAATGCAAGTGTCCTTATGATAAAAGGATTTTTTTCTTTCTGGGTAAATGCCCAGTAATGGGATTGCAGGATCAAATGGGAGGTCTAGCTTGAGTTCTTTGAGTTCTCCATGCTTCCTTCCAGAAAGGTTGTATTAGTTTGCAGTCCCACCAGCAGTGTAAAAGTGTTCCCTTCTCTCCACATCCACGCCAGCATCTGTTTCATCAAGAGATGGTACTTTTTCCACTGTGAGAGACTGTGAACCTTGTCCTTCCTTCTGAATATTCGTGGACTACAACTTTACTTGACTGAGTATACAAACATATGAAGGACTATATGAAACCATGCTTGAAAAGCTTCCAAATGTCACTAAATTCTGCCATCCCTGGCGGTCGCTGGAGCCATGGGCCGCCGCCCTGCAGCGCAGACGGAGCCGGCACAGTGAGGACCAGCTACATCTGTGGGTCACAGCAGCAGCGGCCAAGCCTGGTAACATCCTGGCGGGGCAGAAGCCCCTAGTTGGACAAAGCCTCCGGCCTCCGTGCCGCCTCCGGCACCAACTGACTCCATAGACTGGACACCAGCAGGTGTAGATACCTGCGCCCCGGCGGGCAGCCTCAGCCGTAAATAAAGTTTTTTAGGTTTCTTTTTGTTGTTTTTAGAGATGGAGTCTTACTATGCTGCCCAGGCTGGACTTGAACTCCTAGACTCAAGCTATGTTCCCATCCTCCTGCGGAGCTGGAACTATAGGTGTGAACCACCACACCTGCTTCATAGATAAAAGTTTGGGGGCACACAGCCACACTGATTTCTTTATGAATTGTCTATGGCTACTCAGCACAGCTGAGTAGGTTCAAGAGACCCCATAGGCCACAAAGCCAAAAATTTTCACTCTTTGACCTTTTATAGAAAAAGTTTTCTGCTGCCTGATTTAGCATATATGCTTTAGAGTGGAGTTACCGTGTGTCCATTTGTATCTCCACTAACAGATGATGTCAGTTTTTCAAGATGGTTGTACCACTCTACCTTCCCATTAGCAGTGGATGAAAGTTCCTATTGCTCCACATTCTTTTTTTTTTTTTTAAACAGTGTCTTAGTTGTTTTTTTTTTTTAATTTTTATTTATTTATTTTGCAGTTTTGACCAGGGTTGAGTTTGAACCTGCCACCCTCGGTATATGGGACCAGCACCCTACTCCCTGAGCCACAGGCGCCGCCCTTGCTCCACATTCTTACCAACACTTTGTTTTGTCAGATCTTAAATTTGAGCCAATCTATTTGTTGTGCAGTGGTATCCCATGGTGGTTTTAATTCCTAATTTCTACTAGATGTTAAGCACATTTTCTAGTGTTTTTGTTTTTTATTTTTCTTGAGACAGCGTTTCTCTCTGTCACACTGGCTAGAGTGTAGTGGCATCATCATAGCGCCCTGCAACCTTAAACTCCTAGGCTCAAGCAATCCTCCTGCCTCAGCCTCCTGAGTTGCTGGGACTATAGGTGTGCACCACCACCATCTGCAAATATGTCTATTTTTTTCTGGAGATGGTGTCTTGCTCTTGGTCGGATTGATTTTGAACTGACCTCAAACTATCCTCCTACCTTGGCCTCCCAGAGGGCTAGGATTACAGGTGTGAGCTACTCAGCCATTTTCTAGTGTTCATTAGGCACTTGAATATCCACTTTAGGAAATGCCTATTCAATTTTTTTCTCCTTTCCTATTGGGTTATCTATCCTTTCCTCTGGATACAATTCCTTTGTTGTTCATAGGTGTTGCAAATGTCTTCTCACTCTGGGGCTTGAAAAATCACTATGTCTTTTGATGAACAGAAGTTTTTACTTTTAATATAGTTGCTATGAAGATAGGTGATTTTTTTCTATTTTCTAAACTTTCAGTTATATGTTTATATAAATTACAGTAAAGGCTGGTGTGGTGGCTCATGCCTATAATTCTAGTGCTCTGGGAGACTGAGGTGGCTGGATTGCCTCAGCTCAGGAGTTTGAGACCAGCCTGAGCAAGAGTGAGACCCCCATTGCTACTAAAAATAGAAAAACTAGCCAGGCATAGTGGTGCACACCTGTAGTTCCAGCTGCTCAAGAGGCTGGGGCAAAAGGATCACCTGAACGCAAGAGTTTGAGGTTGCTGTGAGCTATGATGACACCATGGAGCTCTGGCCAGGGAGACAGAGTAAGATTCTGTGTCAAAAATAAATAAATAAATAAAAATAAATTTATAGCCGGGCATTGTGGCGGGCATCTGTAGTCCCAGCTACTTGGGAGGCTGAGGTTAAGAGAATTGCTTAAGCCCAAGAATTGGAGGTTGCTGTGAACTGTGATGCCATGGCACTCTACCGAGGGCGACATAGTGAGACTCTGTCTCAAAAATAATAAGTATATGGTAAAGACAGAAGTAAGAAACAACTTCCTATTACTGACTAACTCCTTTTTTTCAAAGTGTCTGCCATGTTCTAGTCAGGATGCTAAATGCTTTCACCATGTGATCTCATTTGCTCCCCAGAGCCCTGGTGGGGGAGGTATTTTAGGTTATTATCTCCTCAAGAATCAAAGGAGGAAAAGGAAGCTTCCAGAGGTGAAGGTACTTGCCCTAAGTCACACAGTGGGAGGCAGAGCTGAGGCATGGCCAGGCATCTACCAGGCGCCAGCCAGCTTCGACTTGCCACACAACTGTGGGTCTTTTAGAGGGAAGTGGACTATTCTGCTGAGAAGAAAATAGGTCATGCGTCCCTGGAACCTTCATTCTCAGCCCCATCTCACACTAACTGGCTGGGTGATCCTAGACCATGAATCAAATCAGCTTATTCTTCTGTCAAACGCAATAAATAGACCCCACCTCTCAGGTTGTTGTGTTGATTAATGAGATAATATATATCCCATGTCCTACAAAAAGGAGACACTTGTGAATTTATTTCTCATTACCCAAGGACACAGGAAACTTTCAAAAGCCCCAGCCTTTCCTGTCACTTGGCCTCTGGTTATTGTCCTGGGTGTAATGGAGTGGAAAACTCTGTACATGGCTGTCTCTGACAGGGAATTTTGAATCTCAGCAAACTTAATGGTTTTTGTCAATCTGATTGTCCAGTGAGAGCGGATTAGGAGAATGACTTCCCTTGTCATTGGAAAGTTGACTTGCTTCACAGCATTTTGTCTAGTGCCAGTGGGAGGCATGATCGATACAGCACAGACCTAGATACTTACCCGTGGTTTCAGGCTCAGAAGGAGGCTGGGAGTACCATGTACGTGCCTTCAGCCATTTCTAAGCAGACCCTGGCGTGATGTGCGTTATGCAGCTCAGACCGTGACCTGGAGCTTCCCCATCCAAGGGGCAAACCATAAATCCAGCAGTTGTTTTCTCCTGACCAGCGACACAGGGGCCTCTCGGCTCAGGCTGGATTTGTTTTTTCTGCTCCAGTTTTCCTGTCCTCAGAAGGAAGGGCCCATTAGTTACTGCCATGCTGCAAGGGAAGGATGGCCCTGCTGGTTTCCAAATCAGGACTTCCTAGAAACATGCCACTGTGGTAAAAACGGATAGGGACTGTGCACAGAAACCTGGTTCCAAAATCTCCCCATCCACTGCCAACCCAAGGCCTGGAGGCACATGTCGGGCCTCGGGCAGCTGTTGCATGAGGCTACCCTCTGCAACAGATAGAACTGAGAGACAAATCTCTCAGCAGGAGCAGCCACCAGAATTTAGTCATTTCGGAAACTCCTGCCAAACCCAGGGATGCTCTCTCTGTCCTGGATGGCAAAACAAACCCCTGTTTTATTTGAAGTACTTAAAATCAACTCAGAAGGTCATCCCTGACTTCTCAGACTGGGCCAGGTCCCCTGTACTTTCCCTTCAGGACACTCATTCTAATTGCAAATCAGGGCGGTGCACCTGTGGCTCAAAGGAGTAGGGCGCTAGCCCCATATACCAGAGGTGGCAGGTTCAAACCTGGCCCTATAAAGACTTTTGGAGAGTTCTAATTTATTGTAGGCAATAAAAACTGCAAAAAAAAAAGTTAATAAAAAAATTGCAAATCAGACACCATCTACATCCATTAGAAGGGAAGCTTCATGAAGGCAAGTGTGTCTGCCTGCTTTGCTTACTGCTGATCCCAAGTTCCTGGAAACATTTCTGGTACGTAGTACATACTCCGTAAATATTTATTGCACACATCAAATCTATATAATTACCTGACTCCTTTCCCCTGTTTAAGTAGAAGCTTCACAAGAGAAGGAGCAGTATCTTACCTGCCCTGTGTCCTGGCACCCAGAACAATGACTCATGCAGAGTCGGGCTCAGTAAACACTGAAGGAATAGTGGAGTGCTTAGAAACTGTTATGCCAAATTAATCTACAATTAATAATATGCTAGCACTCTGGAAGGCCAAGGAGCGGGCATTTCTTGGGAGCTTGAGACCAATCTGAGCAAGAGTGAGACCTGGTCTCTACTAAAAAATAGAAAAATTAGGAAAAAAAGAAAAATTAGGCTCAGCGCCTGTGGCTCAAGCGGCTAAGGTGCCAGCCACATACACCTGAGCTGGCGGGTTTGAATCCAGCCTAGGCCCACCAAACAACAATGACGGCTGCAACCAAAAAATAGCCGGACATTGTGGCAGGCACCTGTAGTCCCAGCTACTTGGGAAGCAGAGGCAGGAGAATCGATTGAGCCCAGGAGTTGGAGGTTGCTGTGAGCTGTGATGCCACAGCACTCAGGGCAACAGCTTGAGGTTCTGTCTCAAAAATAAAAAAAAGAAAAGAAAAGAAAAGAACAATTAGCCAGGTGTTGAGGTGGGCATCTGCATCTGTAGGTCATCCCAGCTACTCAGGAGGCTGAGGCAAGAGGATCGCTTGAGCCTAGGAGTTTGAGGTTGCTGTGAGCTATGATGCCACAGCATTCTACTCAGGGAGACAGAGTGAGACTCTATCTAAAAAAAATTAGATTAATAATATGATTTTTGAAAATTATTTAAGAATTAAAACCATAATACAGTTACTGTAGAAACAGAAAAGAAAGTAAAAGACACATCCCCCACTAACATCACCACTCTGACACAGCTACTTTTGTTATTTTCATGTTTTTCCCTTCACAGTTTCTCACTTTGTATTTTACACATAATTCTAATGAGGTTATTTTAAGCTCAAGTGCACACACATACACAAAGAGAGAGAAACACACATCAACAATTGTCCAGGTGGCAGGGAGTTTTGTGAGTTTAAGAGCAGGAAGGGAGGCCTGGATGAACAATGTCTCTCTTAGTGTTATAATTAATTGTTGGCTCTGCAATGGAATGGATAGCATCGTGGGAAGTGCCAGGGAGAAGCACTGCTCTCTAAAGGCTCGCCCCTGCGGTCAAGGCAAATCTGGCTATGAGGAAAATGTGCAGGTTGAAATAATGCACAGGAAAATGCTTTATTTTTACGCTCACAAATCAAGGAAACTTGCCGTGGTCACTGCTCAACATAAGCCAGTTATATGTAGAACACTGCAGTAGCCTTAGTGGTTCAGAATACGTTTTTCAGTCTTTTTATTTGGATTGTTCTGTCGAAATCGACTCAACTTCTACCTTTAAGCCCTGGTGATACAGTGCCAACAGCGACTTTCACTGTGATTACAGAAGTGAGGAAACCACCGTATAATTGAAAAAATCTAATCAGAACTCTGTTTTGCTACATTCAAATTTTGATTCTAAATATTTGGAGGAAAAGGAGTCTACTCCCTGTCAGAGGCAGCCTGTAATAGAAGAAAGCCTCTTAGCTTACAACAAGAAAAGATGGTGCAAATTTTTTGTCGATCAGTAAGGTAGGCAGTTAGTTGACAAATTACTCCTCAACTAGTGGTGGGAGACCACTTTGGGGGTGGTTTTAGACTTTGTTTTAACTGGAGGCTAAAAGGTAAAGCTTGATGTTTTGTTTTGTTTTTCCGAGATAGAGTCTCACTCTGTTGCCCTGGGTAGAGTGCCGTGGTATCATAGCTCACAACAACTTTAAAGTCCTGGGCTCAAGCGATCCTGGACTTGCTTCAGACAGCCCGAGTAGCTGGGACTACTGGCACCTGCCACAATGCCTGGCTAGTTTTTCTATTCTTAGTTGAGAAGGGGATCTCACTCTTGGTCAAGCTGGTCTTAAATTCCTGAGCTCAAGCAATCCAACCACTTTGGCCTCCTAGAGTGCTAGGATTACAGGCTTGAGCATAAACCTTGATCTTGATCATTAGTCTCTCCACTGCCCACCCTCCCTGTTTCTGACCTGAAATAGAAAATAGGAGTGAGGGTGATGAAAGAGAGGATGATCTGAGGTTTATAATGCAGCAGTCCTCCGGGAAATGGTTAAGTGGCCAGACAGAAGGACTGGGTGTTAGTCCCAGCTCTGTGCGTGAGCCTTAGTGTGTGAGCCTGGTCACTTTTCTCAGTGCTATGGACAGTGGTGACCTCACACCACCTTCACAGATTTGTTGTGAGAACCAAATAAAGTCCTGGGTGTAAGTGCACCTTGAAAAGCATAGAAGCAAACGTTTTCAAATGAGAGGGGAGGTGCCAATATTATAAGAGAAAGCCATGCTATTGAAGAGCCCTCATGAGGATTTTTAGCATCTGGGCTCCAGAAGCCTCGTTGGAGACTCTGGTAAATGGGGATCTCAGGATTTTTTTTTTTTTTGTAGAGACAGGAGTCTCTCTTTATTGCCTTTGGTAGAGTGCTGTGGCATCACACAGCTCACAGCAACCTCCAACTCCTGGGTTTAGGCGATTCTCTTGCCTCAGCCTCCCGAGCAGCTGGGACAACCATAACACCCGGCGCCCACCACAACACCCGGCTATTTTTTTGTTGCAGCTTGGCCGGGGCTGGATTCGAACCTGCTACCCTCGGTATATGGGGCCGGTGTCCTGCCCACTGAGCCACAGGCACTCCCCGAGATCTCAGGATTTTTTACATCCTGGAGGCACCAAGAGATGAAGAGAGTCTTCTTATGTATACAAAGGAATGCCCAAATTAAGGGCTACTTGGTAATATTTGAGTTAATGGGAAAGGACATTGGTATACGCTTCTACTTTAAATTTTCCTTTTCATGATACCCCTGGATTTGTAAAACAAAGATGGTAAAAGAAGATGACTAGCTATGCCAAAATTCTAAGAGAGTTAGTTTTCTATGGCTAAAAGTTTTATCTTATTTTTCCCAGTTATTTACAACTTAAACTTATTGACCCGATAAACAACATACTCCATTTAATGTCCTCCATTTCCTTTTACCTTATTGAAAATTTGCTTATCCATTCAACAAATTCGCCTGAACAGACACAAAGGAAATAATTAGCTTCCGTAGGGTAGGTTTTATAGTCTCAGATCCATTGGGCATTGCAAAAACTTACAAGAAGAAAAGAAATTGCAAGCTCCATTCAAATACAGAAAGGAAACATCGTATGATGTCGCAGTTGCTCACCAAATCCATGTTTCTCCTCTCCTCCGTGGGCGCGCAGACTGCACTTCCCAGACTCGCTTGCATTTTGCTCTGACCTCATAACTGAATTCTAGCCAATGGCATCACATTAGAAGTTACGTGCATCACTTTCCAGTCTGGCCCGATGCTGTTACCGTCCCCTTTCCCACCCAGCTGGCTGCAATTAAGAGGCCCTCACGTGTTGAAGAGGCAGAGCCTGCATCACTCTGGATCTTCGAGAGACTACACAGAAGCAGCTTGCCCTGCCGGCTGTTTGTGGATTCATGAAACCAGTACTACTACGGGAACAAGAAGTAAACTTCAATTGTGTTGAGCCGTTAAATATTTTGGGGTTGGTTTTAGCAGTTATCATAATTTAGTGAATACATATAGCAACTACCTCTTCAAATTTTACACACATAAGCAGGAAGAAATGAGGAATGATAACATATTTAATAGGAATGGATGCTTTTGCTATTCATCATGGGCAAAAAAGTTAAAAAATTTTGGGATTCCCGTTAAGGTTGTGTCAGGGGCTTGCCTTCTTCCAGAAAGGTCATCTTTATACTTTGCCTTGATTCTTCCATGACAAGCTATATAGGTATATACATTATGTTTTGAAGGTAAAGTGTAACCATTATGCCCTCCAAAATGTTGGCAACCAATTAAACTCTTTCAATGGTAGATACAAGTATCAAAGCAGGTTATAAGGATACCAGGCATCAGGAAGAATTTGGTTTTCTATCCCTTGCCGTGCTCTGCCAGCTCGATGCTGCCAAAGTACCCACAGTAATGTTAGGCGCCTTTATCCTGAATTGTCCCCAGATACTGGGCCAATGGTATCATGGCCTCAAGGTACCCTAGAAACCTGCTGTATATTAATAAGCAAATGGGGTCTGGGAATAAACTGTCTTGGTTAAAAGCTGTAGAAAAAATCAAGCTGATTTAAGCTAATGGGATATTTATTGATATATGCAACTGGAAATCAGCTGGCGCCAGGCACAGCTGGATTCAATGTCTGTAAGGTCATTAGGATCTGGCCTTCCTCTGCCTCTCTTTGCTCTGCTCCTTTTCGGTTTTGGCTCCACGTGGTGGCAAGATGGCTGCAGCAGTATCTGCTGTCTAAGGTGACTGCTCTTCTCTGAGCAGTGGCCTGGGAGGCATAACGCTTTGAGGCCAGGTATGGACATATGGTCTACTCTGAGAGCTGGATGTGGGAGCTCCACGAAGGGCACAGAGATTGAAAGTAAGGAAGGGCGTAAGAGGTGCCAAGGAGGCAAACCACACTGGGTACCCAGAGGTCAGCAGGGTGCGAGGTTCAGATCGTACCATTATGTTGTACCTTTACACCTGAGGCACTAACCCCCTCCCTGCAGCTTCTAGAAACTGGGAAGCTGAACCCCAGCAGCAAGCTACAAATCCCATCCCACGTACCTGAGCCTTCTCAGCACCCTTCCAGGGAGTTTCTAGATTTCCCTAACCTGGAGCTGGCCCTATGTTCCATAGGAGGAAGGGGGTAGATTGGGGCTCTTTAGTAGAATTTCTTCCTATGAATCTTGCTTTTCTCTCCATTACCATTCACCTCTATGCTTTTTTTCTTTTCTTTTCTTTTTTTGAGCCAGAGCCTCACGCTGTTGCCCTGGGTAGAGTGCTGTGGTGTCATAGCTCACAGCAACCTCCAACTCATGGGCTCAAGTGATACTCTTTCCTCAGCCTCTCGAGTAGCTTGGACTCTAGGTGTCCGCCACAACACCTGGTTAATTTTTCTATTATTAGTGGACCCGGGGTCTCACCCTTGCTCTGGCTGGTCTCGCTTTCTGATCTCTGTTGCCATCTCTTCCCCGTACAACATTCTAGTCCATCAGATTGGGCTCCTAAGTGCCTAAGTCACACTTGGATTTTGTTCACACTCCTTTGGTCTTACCTGCCAAGCATTCAGGAGAGGAGGCTCCATCTGTTTGGTCTTACTGCACTGAATCTTTACACCACCATGAGATGGGGATCATGATCCCTGCCATTACAGGTAGCAGAGTAGAGGCACCATAAGGTGAAATAGCATGTCTACAGTTAACACAACTGGTAAGGAACAAAACTAGCGTTCAAACTAAGGTTCATGACCATAGAATTCTAATTTTAGAAGAGATTTGGTTCTTATAAAAGGCTTCGGCAGAGGTGGGGGACAGTCCAAGATGGAATATGGCAGGCCAAAGCAGAAGCATCACCCAGAGGTGACAATGGGCTGTCAGGCTGTCCTAACCTAGGGCTCAGGCTCAGCCACCATCACCAATAGGGACAAGTCAGACCAGGAACACAAGGGATCAGAATCAGGCTGCAGAGGTCAGAATAACAAGCACAGGAGGCCTGAAGCTGGGCAGGCAGGGCTGGAGAGAAAGGTGATCTGCCAGGAAGCAACTGGCCTGGCCTCTTATGGGTGGGTGTTTCCTTCCTCAAGTGCGCAACCTGGCTCACAGTTTAACACCTTAGTAGTCATAGAGCCTGGCCCTCAAAGCATTTAACAGAGGTTTACTGTGGGCTGGGAAGGGGAAGAGAACTGGTCAGCTCAGAAACCACATCAGAATGTTTTCTGGGCTGACCACAGGATACCTGGGGAACTCACTCCAGATTTAAGGCAGGTACAAGGCCACTCTCACAGGAGGGCAGAGACTCGTGCTGTAACATTACTGCTGTTGCCCCTCAGTGCTGCCCCCCAGAAATCTGTGCCACCAGTGGGGGCGTGGGTAGACAGCTGTGCTTGATAATTTGGGCCCTCTTCCCCCTGTTTGCCACTCTTTTAATGAGTTTTGAGTACAAAATGTCTCTTCGCAGACAAGGAAGAGCTTCAGGAACAAGACACCCAGAGTTAGTTATGACACTGAGGCTAAAAGCCTCTTGGAAGAAGAAAAAAAATTTTAATGTCATAGTAAAACTGCCCAGCTCACCTAGCCCTGCAGTGGGGATGGTGCTATTGAGGACAGGGAGAAGGAAAGAGCATCTGATCTGAAGCTGAGGCAAAAGTGAAAGTCCAGGATACACGTCCTCTCCCAGCCAGAGTTGAACTTGCCCTTTCTGCTGTGCCCACGTTTATAGAAATAACAGATCCCGAGTTGGAGGGGGAAGGAGAGTACAGATGGGGAGCCCTGACCTGGCCCAGCTCCGTCCAGACGGACAAAGCCTGTTAAAGCCTCCTAGAGAAGAGTGCGTTCTCTAGCCTGACCTCCCCAGGTTTGGCTGTGTGCATGAGGGGCGGCTGATCTGAACACTCAGCCTACTTGGAGCTCCTTGTCTGGTGTCTGCCTACAGTTAGCAAATACAGGCCTGCCAGGCGGTGTCCACAGGCCTCTCCCTTAAATGAGAGGCATCCTGGACTCTGGGCTCTGGACTCAGCAAGATCTCTATCCAGATGTCACGCTACCATTTCCTAGCTGAGTCACCTTGGATGACTGCCTGAGCCTGTGTTCCCTCAGGGGTGAGTTGGGAGAATTAGTACCCATCCAGCAGGGCTCAGAGAAACACCAGGCACATAGTGCTTGAGGCAGAGTAATGAAAAGTATTATTGAATTATTAAAAATTAAGTTATCAATAGTATTAAACTATTATTATACCCTTGTCCAACTCAGACCCTTCATGGTTCAAAAGACCTTTCCTTCTGAGGTGCAGCTCTGAGGGGATTTCTTACACTGGCCCTAGAGATGCAGAGATGAATAAGACAAAGACCTGCCCTCGATGGTACAGGGAGAGCAGGGGCCACGAGACAATCCCTTCTCAGGTGGAATTAGTGCTAAAAGTGCTATGACAGACGAACGTGTGGTTTGGGGAGTTCTTGGGAGAAAACAGAGGATTTAGGGTGTTGTCATTTGATTGGGCCTTAGAAAAGTGAGCTGGATTTGAGGGATGGGTAGTATTGGTAGAGGAACATTTTAGGAAGGGGAAATAGCAGGAACAAAATATGTGGTGATTGCAAGAATGGAGAAGCAAAAATCCAATGTACTCAATATTAATATGAAGCCAGTAGACGATCTAATACACGCCCACATAAGAGAAAAACTCAAATCAATTCAAGGTGGGGGCGAGGGAACAAGGGAGCGGAGGGACTGGAGCAGGGATGGGGATGGGGTGCTCCCACTTAATGGGCACAATGTTAGGGTGTATGGAACACTTCTTGGGGGCAGGACATAATTATAAGAGGGACTCTACCTAACAAATGCAAACATTGTAACCTAATACTTTGTACCCTCAAATTAACCTGAAACAATAATATAAGGGAAAAAATAAGTAAATATTCCATACCCTAAAAAAGAAAAAATGTATTTTGACTGGATATGACTCAGAATATTGGGAATACGCCAGTGGTCTAAAACATTGGTACCCAACCTTTTTGGCACCAGGAACTGGTTTCATGCAAGACCATTTTTCCAGACGGGGGCAGAAATGATGATTTAAGTGCATTACATTTATTGGGCAATTTATTTCTATTATTATTACATTGTTATATATACTGAAATAAAATACAACTGACCATAAGGAAGAATCAATGGGAGCTCTGATCTTGCTTTCTTGCAACTAGATGGTCCCATCTGGGATAATGGGAGATAGTGACAGATGAAGCTGTGCTGGCTTACCCGCCCTCACCTACTATTGTGCAGCCCAGTTCCTAACAGGCAACCAGTACCGGTCTGCAGCCCAGGGTTAGTGGTTACCATATTGAACAGCACAGCCATAGCACCTAGGTCATGACTTTGAATGTGTAGAGGGAGCTCTCAAGACCCTCCTCTTGCAGTATCAGCATCAGCCCAGAAAATAGGAGCTCCCATGCAGGCCACTGCTGTGGTTGTGCTACGGAGTGGATGAATTGGGCTGAAATACAACTTATTTCCTGCCTGCCGAGCTATGCACCCTGCTGTGTCAGTGTCTGCCCACATCTATTATTATTACATTGTAGGTAGCTTTTTCTAATTCTTATGAAGGCATCGTACTGCAGCAGTCTCGCCTCCTTTTAAGTTTCTGTTGCTCAGTGACCTGCTGTCTGCATGTAGAGTCAGGTGTCCTCTCGCCTCCTGCTTTCCACCAGATGCTGGGCCAGACAAGCACACCCAGACCATGGCTTGGGTAGGGTTTGCTGGGTGCTATTAGTCAGCAAGGCTCTCACCAAGTGTGGAGGCTGGGTCCTCAGTATAGCTGTCAGTGTGAAGTTCTGGTCTGCAGCCCCAGTTCTACCCGTAAGCAGGTCCCTTGGTGTGAACTTGGAAGGAGGTAACGACCTTTACTTTGGCCACAGGTTGAGAGGGCAGTCATTATTCAGCCTTACCAGCAGTCGAGTATGTATCATAGTTTAATTCTCACTTGGCTTCCTGGTCTATTTCTTAGTTGTTTCTAATACAAAGAGAGGAAAGGCAAGTAATTATACTCCTTTGGCACTTCCTACCTTCCAACAAAAAGGACATGGACACACTTTCGCATTTTGAATGCCAGAGCAGTGATACATTCAAGTGCCAACATATCCATTCACAATCTGCTGCTCTGAAACTAGGCACAGACTGGCAGAGTCAGAGGAATATTGAATTCTAAAATCGCACTGTAAGATGAGGAAGCTGCACCCAGAGAAGTCTGATGACCTGCTCGAGACACAGAGGAGCCAGATAGGTCCGAATTCCAGTTATCCTGAATGAATCCAGATCTGATTGTACAAACCAAAGGTAGTAAACTAGTGGTCATTGGTTAAAGTCGGCCTGCTAATTTTTTGGTTTTTGACATCCACGGTGTTGACCCCTGCACAACCTAAACCATATGTTTTTGAATTATACTTATAAACCAGAAGAATTCACTTTGAAATCTAGATTAACTATAATTTCTGGGCATGCAACATCCAAGGGGTGGCAAGGGGTGTAAGGCGATTGGTGCCCGATCCTACCACAAAGGGGTGAGGAGGAGGGGGAGGGATGAGGACCATTTCAGAAGGTGACAATCCAAAGCAGGCTAACTGGATCACAAAGCAATACACGCCACTTCAGAAGGTCTGGTTTCTAATTCATTATTGCCTGTTACAAGGACATGGAGTTTCAATCTGTAGACATGTAAATAAAACACAGAGCTTAGAGGTCCTGTAGTCAAGCAGATTCACTTCACAGTGAGCAGCACGGGTCCCAAACCACACAGCCCTACAGGTGGAAACAGGATCGCAGGGCCAGGGACCAGGCAGGAGTCAACTGGTTTCCCTGGTCCTGCTTTTGGTGGTGGTGGGAGCTCCAGACCCATCACATTTCCCGCTCCACAAAACAGTTTGGGGAGCCAACCTTGAGGAATGTTTCTTGTGAACTCACAGGTATCGAGCATACTGATTTCTGCACCAAAGGTATTGATGTGCAACCTGGCACATAATAGGCAATCAATAAATGTGTTGGGTGAATGAATATGTGCACGAGTCAGTGAATGACCTCAAAATTGGGTGCAGCTCAAAGTCCAGGCAACTGAGCCCAGCCCTTAGAGCATCATCTACTGAAGCCACCAGTGTCATCATCTTGCCCACAGGCAAGCCACTGGCTGCAATGCGCCCTGTCTTGCTGTCCCCAAATATTTCAGTGAAAAGCCTTTGACTCAGTTTCCCTCCGTCCCTTCTAGCTCTCTTTTTCTCAGACTCCACTGGCTGCCCTCCTTCTGCTGTTACCTGTTATTCTCAAATAAAACCAATCCCCTTCAACTCTGCTTCTCCTTGGGACAAGTTGTTTTCTGAGAAGCTCCTTGATTTTGCAGGTCCTGGGGTGGAGAGGGCACCCCTAGGGGGCTTCCAGACTGGTTCTGAAATGTCTAGATCCAGCTTAAACTACCTTGTCTGTTAAATAAGGATGGTACCACATTGTAAAGGAAATGACTCAAGCATTTTTCTGCTGTCTGGGGGAGCAGTTTGGGACTCCTGTTTGACATTTTACGGGCTCCAACTAAGAGGAGGACATCGCCCGTCTTGGTCACTTTCCTGAAAGGGCTCTGTCCCTTTGATAGCTTTTATGAAATGAAAGCTATGAAAGTTTTCTCTGCATAAGCATCAACAGGGTGGAAACCCAGTAAAAACCCCTTTCATAATATTTAAAAATTAAGTCTCAGCATGCACTTTGGAACAGAGGGTCCAAGTTGTAAATTACAACTTACCATGTGCCAGAAATTATATATCTTATTAAATAATTATATATCTTATTAAAGATTATATCTTTTATAATTGTATCTTATTAAATTCTCAGAATAGCTTTAAGAGGGGCTTATAATCCCCGTTGATAGGTGAAAGTAGAGATGGAGAGAGTAAGTGGCTTGTCCAAGTAATGGGGCCAAGACAGAATTCAAATTTAAGTTTTTCTCAATACAAAGCTAGTGTGTCTTTTTCTTAGTGTCGGCCCCTTCAGAGAGACTTTTTTATCTTTAAAGCACCCCAGATCACAAAATATTAGCTGGTGTTTTCTGTGGTATTAATACTGGGGTCTCATAAAACACCACATTCCCATCATAGTCTGAGACTGCATAATTCCCCTGCAATTCACCTGGAAAACATGTATTTGAACCTCCCACATAGAAAGAAAATCCTCAGAACCCCAAAGGATAGTTAGCCCATGGCAAACACCGTCTGATCATCCAGTCACGGCTCAGCCTAAAACCTTTTGCGGGGTCACACCCAAAAGTTCTCACAGCTTCCTGGTTGTTAAAACGACAACTACAGTAGCAGAGTTGAGACTTAAAGATCAGTGGGGTCAAAATGAGGAAGGAAATGGCATGTTAAATGACTACTTTTCCCTGACTTGGCCTGTTCTATCTAGATATAGCTCAAGCCCTTGCATAGTTAATAGCGGGATAATTCGATGGATTAAATGCTGAAAGTTTTCTATCAATTTCAAGTCTGCTCCAATCTCCACGTACTTTGAAGTCTGGGGGTGCAATAGAATTCCTCAGAGATTTACGCTTCTGTCTATGCCAGGCAGGGTTGACAGAGATAACCCCTCTGAAACCCCTGTGTAAACTGTCCTAGGTCCAGCAGTTAAAAAAAAAAAAAGTGTATCATCATAGTTCCCTGCCCTTCAGAAGATCTGACCTTAATATCCTCCTATGCTTTTTGTCCTTTTCTGACTGCATTCAAATTTGTTGTCACAGCTGGGCATAGTGGTGCTTGCCTGTAATCCCAGAACTTTGGGAGGCCAAGATAGGAGGATAGCTTGAGCCCAGGAACATGAGGCTGCAGTTTGCAGATTGCATCACTGCACTTCTGGTTTTAGGCTGAGCCTAAAACTCACTGCACAAAGTGCGACCCTGTCTCTTAACTAAATAAATAATTTATTGTCATTCTGGTTCTTTCTCCTCTCTCCCCCAACCTTTTTCTACTTCAGATCAAAGGACTTCCCCATTCTCCCACTCCTGGATCTGCTCCCTGGTGGGCAAAGCAAAGTGAACTTCCTTCCCAGCTCCTTTTCCAGGTGCCCCTGGACAGGGGCCAATGACATCTCCATCCTCAAGAGCCTCTCTCGATTTCAGGCTGACAAGTGGTAGTAGGAGAATTGGTTTGGTTTGATGTGGTTAAGTCGGTCCTCACTGCATCTTCACGCTTTCAGCCTCAAACCACCTTCCTGCTCACCACCCTCACTTTCCATTTCTTTGGATTATCTTTCATCAATTTACCACCAGCCTTCACAGGGCAAGAAGGGCGCTATGTTTCCTTCCCTGGATGCACTGACGGCTGTGGGCGAGCAGGGCCAGTGTGGGCTCTTCACAGGGCACAAGAGAAAGAGAAAGCAAGAGGCTATGAAGACTGTTGCTACTCGGTTTCCCCTAAGCCCCACAAATAGAAAGGCAGACTTCCGACTCACAGAGCCCCGGGGCAAACCACCAGACCACACTGCCAGATAAGGAAAATGTTAGATTGTGTCATACTTCCTTCATCGGCTCCGGTTTCTGAAAATGGCCCTGAATTTCAGTGAGGATCGAAGAGGAGGACAAAGGCGTCGGGCAGCTCTCTTTTCTAGGGTAAATTTATTTTCAACCGCAGAAGGAAAGGAAAGATCATGAAGGATTAGGCATGAGCTAACTATCCTATTTGCCTATAAGAGAGAGACAGACAGACGTCAATGGACATGGAGGAAGGGAATCTGCTGGCTAGCAGTGTGTCCTTGGCCTTTTCAATTCACATGTGTTCATTTCTTGATTACCTACTATGTCCCAGGCATGTGCTTGGTGATGCAGAGACAAAGAGGGAATAAGACACTTGCTTGCAAAATGAGGAGGCTGGGCTAGGTTTAGATTCATCTAGATTCCAACTCTTGTGCTCAGCGCCATCATCATGGAAATGATTTCGCCTGACCGTCCCCCCGAGCAGCCTTGGCAGGCCTGTGTGTTGTCAGCTGCTGCAGGAAGAGTGATGGCCCCAGTGTTGACAGGCTCCTAATTGGAAGGTAGGAGGTGCCGCTAGAGATCAGCTATAAAAGATATCTTTGGACCAGGGTGGGCTGCTAATGCTTGGAAGAGACTTGGGGGTGAGGCCTGGTGAGCTGTCACCCTGGGATGGGACCTGGTCCAGCATTCAGATGATGTGTGCAGGGGGGGAGGCAGCTGACAGGGCCTGAGTGAGGCAGCAGCCATTTCAGGGAATGGCAATAAGACAGTGTAAACCAGGACCTCAGGACTCAGCAGGGCACAGGGAAAGGAGAGCAGGTAGTGGCCCCGAAGTCTAGGATCAAAGCAGCAACCCTGAACCCCAGTTGCTAAGAGCTTCACAGTAAAGACTTGGGAAAAGAAAGCTCCAAATATGCTTTTATTCCGCTAATAAAGAACCAACTTCTGCACACTTATAACTGCTCCAGGCCCTGAGGGTTCAAAAGAACCAAGTTAGAAGAATTTAATATCTGACTAAGAGATGATCAAATCTATACACTGAAATTATTGCTGGGTAAGACAACACTGCGTGTGTTATATAATACTGGCGCTTGTGCAAGCTCTGTGTGTTATCTCATTTAATCCACTCAGCAACACTGCACAATGGGTACCACTGGCCCTGTTTTACAATGGGTACCACTGGGCCTGTTTTACAAACGGGGTGCTGAGGTCTGAGAGTCTGTGTATCATATCTGAGCTGGCCCAAGGGCTCCCCTTTATTGGCAAGAGGGAAAAGTGGTGCAGAGAAATTTCAAGGGAGGAGCCCCAGGAGGGAGAGGGAGTTATTAATACACGTGAACAGGACCAAAGCCATCTTCTTACAGTCAGAGGTCTATTGGAACTGGTGCAAAGCTGAGGCTGGGGCATCTTCTCCACGTCCTGACAATGAGAGTCTGAGTTAGAATTTGGGCCCCACAGAGCTTGCTGTCTGGCATAGCATAGAGGACATCCTCGACGGCCTAAGGATTCCACACAGAGCACATCCGGTGTGAGACAGCCCACTGTCAAGGGCAAAGGCACTGCCCTACCAGATAGACAACCAGGTGGCCAACAGGCCCAGCCCTCCAAACTCTGGGTTTGCAACACCCTCAAACAACAGCAACTGACCTTGAGCAGAAGTGAGAAGGAAACACTCTCTAATGCCCTTAGCCGTGGAGTGGGCTTTGCTCCTCCACAAGGGCCTGCGGGTGTCCTGGCAGAGAGAGAAGGTGGCTCAGGCACCAGATGTTAGGATGCCAGGGCCTCCCCAGAAGGAACAGGTGCAAAGCAGGCAATTAGCCCAGAAGGCATCAGTGGGGTGGGAGCCTAGATCTGACCAGGGAAGCCACCAGGAATACATCATCTATTGGGGAGGAGGCCTCATTAATCCTCCTCTGAATGGTGGGTTGCGGGGCAACTTTTTTCTTTTTCTTCAAGGAGCCAGAACAAGTGGTAATTAAATTTGTCTTTTAAAATAAAAAGACTCCAAGGTGCTACAAGGCTTCAAGCTTCCCCTGTGGTGTTCTGGGCACTCTGACTTCTCTCTGAAAGGGAGGAAGAGTGTGTATTCACAAGCTGTGACTTGGAGAGGCCCCACGGTGAGTCAGGCATTCACTGTGTGAGCGGTGGTTGCTAATGTCTTTGGGAACTGTTAATTTACCCATCTAATTTGTTCCTCCACACCGGCCACAAAGGGAGGCCACTCAATTATTCTGATCCAAAAGAGAGGCTGGTGTTTACCTTGATCTCCCCAGCAACTGCATGTGTGTCTGTGTGTCTGTGTTAGCATAACAACCTGAGGCAATGAAGAGATGGGGCTGCTGCCCTTGCTAGCATTTTCAAACACATTCCAACTCTGAGTTGAGGGCAAAGAGTGAAATAGTGTCTCAGAGAAGCCTTCGCTCCCAAGAAGGTAATGTAACTGGAAGAGTACCTTTAGGAAACCAGGGTGAATGGAGACGGATGGAGGGGAGCAAACATTTGCTCCAGGCACTGTGCCAGGGTTTCACATATCTTGTTGACTTGTTGACTTTGCACAAGTCCCCTTTGAAACAGGTTATTATACTCTCATCCTTCCAGGTTCTTGCCCCAATATTTCTTCTTAGCAAAAACCCACACCTCTTTAGGTCCCCTTGCAAAAGTGAATCTTTCGTGAAGCCTTTCCTGGATTTAGCTGGTAAAATTACACACGCTCTGTTTTGTGCTCCCAGGAAACCATTTTGGACTTTAGGGAAGATGGCAGCTTCAGTTTCCTCATCTGTAATAGAGGGGTACCCTTAGGGCCATTGTGGTGAATAAATGAAATATATCATAAAAGTGCTTAGACAGTGGCTGGCACTTAGCCCGTTGTTAGTTATTGTTGTTGTTCATAACAATAGGCTGTAAGGCCCTTGAGTATAGCAACAGTGTCTGCTTTGTTCATTGTCTTATACTGAGAACCTGACGTGTGGCAGGTACTTGTTTTCTAGCTGGTGAATGAATGAATAAATGCGTAAAATGTTTGTCTCCTCCTTGCTCCTGTGATCTGAAGACAGACCCTCATCTGATAAGCTTCTGTATCTACAATGTCACTACTTCACTGGGCACAACATAACTGTGCTGCGATTCTATCGAGCAGTTGCACAAGACAATTAGGTGTGGCTGCCTGGACAGTGCCAGGCCCGGGGAGCCCAGCTTGGAGCCCTTCTCTGTGCTCTAGTCTGGCTGGTCAGTGGCGGCACCTGCAATTCAGTGAGTGTGCCCTTGACATTTCACCCCTAAATGGTGAGTTCCTCAAGGGGGCGGAGGGACAGCATCTTGTTTGTGTTGAAGTCCTTAGTGAAAGCACAGTGCCTGGCACACAGGAAATGCTCACACAGCTACCCCTAAACTCTGAGGCCCAACTGGACTCAAAGAAGAGGAGCATCCCAAATGAATGTGTCCTGTTCCCCTTATCATAACCCAAAGCTGTTCAATTCCACCATTTCTGTATTTTGAAGACCCTTTTTCTCAAAGATCCAAAACTTCTTGAGAGTATTCCATCCTAAAGGAAAAGCACGCAGGCTCAGTGGTCAGACTTTTCCAGCCTTGAACCCCCGCTTTGGCACCTGCTAGCTGCCCTGCTTGGACAAGTGGGTTACCCTTCCTGAGACTCACTTTCCCCTTTCATCAAATCAGGATAATAATGCACACTTTATCCATTCAGTAAGCATGTATGGGGGACCTCGTATGCAGCAGGGAGCATTCTGGGCACTGGGGATACACAGATGTCTGAAACAACCACTGCTCTTGCCTAAAAGGAGCTTGCAGATGAGACTGGGGAGACAGACCCTGAACAAATAAGCGAGTAAACAGTTTACTGTGCTATGGAGAAGAATAACACAGATGGAGTAAGGGAAAGGGAGCAGGGTTGTTAGGGTTGTATTCAGCTATGAAGGAAGACCTTTCCCCTAGGGACAGCTGATGTCTGGGGAAGAACGGTCCAGGGAGAAGGAAAAGGTAAATGTTCCCTAAAGGGAGAGTTTGAAGAATGACGAGGGGGCCTGAGTGGCTGAGCAGGGGGTGGGATAGGGAGAGGGAGTGTAGACGAGGGGGCACAGTGACGGCCAAGCCCAGATAAGCAGGACCTTACAGGACTTTGGCTTTTACTCTGGGGCAGAAGGAAACCCCGGGAGAGCTTCAAGCAGGGGAGTGAGATGATCGGATGCAGGTTATACAAGGATCTCTCTGGCAGCCTCATGGAAAATGCCCTGTGTGGATGAGGCAGAGGCACGAGGCTGGTCATCTTTACCCCCACAGGCTCAGCGTGAGGGATGAATGAGATCATATGGTAATCACTATGCTTGAATGGGTCTGGCTAGAGGAAGTGCTCAACCCACGGTGACTGCTAGAGACGACTCTGGCTGCCTCGTCCCTCCCTTGTCTCCTGCGGACAAGTCTTGGGTGACCACATGGTCCCTCGGGTCATTCATTCTGCCCCTGCTTCTTCAGCCCTGGACTGAGGGTGGAGCTCCTAGCACACCTCCAAGCACAGCTTTCCCCTGCTCACGAGTGTTCAGGGGGTCATTAAGCCCGCACTCCTGGAGGCTGGCATCCCACCCGTATCCAACTACTCTCCCAGACATATTGAATACCTGAGAAGTAGAGCTGGATACAATACGTCACTCCCGGCAGAGGGACGAATGACGGTGACTGCACTCAGATGGCAAATTGATGGTCACGGGCCCTCCCCTGAGATCCCCAGGCCACCACGCAGTGTGCCCCAAGCATGGTGAGCACAAGCTCCTGTCTGTCACAGACGTGCCTCTCCCACCACAGCACACTCCACAAGGATGGGTCTGCTCTTAAGCTACAAAATGACATGTGATTTCCAGTTTCTTTTTACTGCTCCTACCTCCCTTGCTATTTGCCCCTGCGGGCCCCTCACCTATTACAAAATGCCTTCATTTCACCTTTATTTGTTCTGACAGGAGACTCAGGTTCCAAGTCTTAGATTTCCATATAACACTGCCTTTCCCAAGCTCCTCTGATCATCCATTCCCCTATCCTTTTCACTCTGAATTCAAATCACAAAGAATGAACGTGGGACCCACTGGCCTTGGGTAGAACAGGAAAATCTCTGACAGGACATTTCCACCAGCCTGGAAAGCAGCCACTGCCACCCCCTAAAATGCCTACCAGTTACAGTACATTTAAAGGCTAATTCTGGGCTCATCCCACAGGGGTTAGAAGTACTGGCACCTGGATTGACCCCTACCACCATGTGGATCTTGGAGCAAGACAGAAAAGATCCTGGTCCCCAGCACCAGTATTCTAAAACAGCATGGCTGGCCAGGTGTAGTGTCTTATGCTCATAAACCCAGTGCTTTGGGAGGCCGAAGCAGGAGGATCACTTGAGACCAGGAGTTGGAGATCACCTTGGACAGCATAATGAGACTCCACCTTCACAAAAAATAAGAGAAGAAATTATCCAGGCATGGCCGTGCACACCTGTAGTCCCAGCTACTCAGGAGACTGAGGCAGGATTAGGAGGATCCTGAGCCCAGGAATTTGAGGTTGCAGTGAACTATGATAATGTCACAGCACTCTAGCCTAGGTGTCAGAGTGAGACCTTATCTCTAAAATAACTAAATACGTAAGTAAATAGCATGCCTGAGGCTTTTTATTCCATACAGATGCTGAAGCATGGACAGCCACTCACAGCTGTAAGATACAGATGCCCCCTGTTATTCTAAATGGATGGTCCTGAATGCTATGGCAGAGTGTAAAACCCTGAAAATGTTACTGCAGAAACTTTAGGTTATCAATACTGGCTATGCCTGACAGAATCGATGGCCTGGGGCTGGGACAGTTTCCTTACTAATGCCGGGACATCTGGGCAATATTATACCTACAGTGTCAGCCCTGTCTGATGGGAATGTATGAATCTTCTTTCGTAACACTACAGGCTGGGAATATTGACATTGTCCTGAGCAGCCATCAGGACAAACAAAAGGGAATATGGTCCTACACTGAGTCCTCCTTCCTCCCTCCAAGCTCCCGGTATCATGGTTAAAACCCCCAACTGGCGGCCAGCACTGAGTGAAATGTGCCCACAAGCACCCCCTCTACTTTGTACATCTTTGTGATACCCCTTCATACCAACCTATGTCTTATGACCTGGACATGGCTTAAAAGTAGCTCTGGCCCAGGGAGCCAGCCACCATGTTGCAGGTGATGACCACAGTCCATCTAACCACTGCCCCCTGTCCCCATGACCCACATCTACTACCAAGGTGCCCCCTGCCAGAGCATAACATCTTCCCTTGGGGGACCCCTCACTGATCGTGTGTCACATACCTGAAAGGATTAGCCACCAAACAGACCACCAAAGTTATAACTCTCTCTTCTCACCTCCTCCCCACTGGGCACAACAAACCTCATTCCCATTGTGGCTAGAACTTTCTTTCCTGGGCCTGCCAAAGCAAGCCTACTGCTTACAGCCATCCAATGGCTGGGCCCCATGCAGTGTGGGGCCTGCTGTCTGCCTCCATGAGGTGGTCACCCCTTTATTTGCACCACAAAGCCACTAATGCCAACACTACTGATCTAGGCCTCTAGGACTTGCCCTACCCTATGCTGGGCCAGACTGACAAGGCATTGATTGATTGATTGATGTTTTCAAATCTGGTCCCCGACCCAGATCATGCATCTATCCAAATAGACATGCCTCTGTTTATATTTTCCTGGGCCTGCATAGCATAACCAGTGGCATGGCCCATCCTAGATATTAAAGGAACACGAGAGATTAGACATGCCAGAGGAAACTTTATTTACCTGTTCCACTCCCCTAGGTAACTCCTTTCTCATGTTCTAGCTATCTAAGTTCACCTGCACACTACCAACTCTGACAAGCTCCTTAGCATTTTTCTGACCACTCTGCCATCAAACCTTCCTGGTCGCAGTGTCCAGTCGGAGGTGATGAGCCATCTTCCCATCCATTGCTTTAGGTATATGTGTGAAATCTGGGGACAGAGGAGTGGGGCTAAGGGCTCACAATCTGATCGCACAGAGAAAACTAGCAGATGCCACAGAGAAAGGTCAAAGGTTCTATCAGTAACACAAACAGCAGCAGCACTGAAAGCTTTCACTGAAAGGCAAATTTCTGGCTGCCAGGAAGGCTTCAGATGATTTGTTAGCTGCCCAGGAGTAAGTGCCCTCAAAGGATACACTGTATCCTGCTGTATATGAATAAATATTGCAGGCAAAGTAAACCAAATAGCCTAATGGAAGTACCACCAAACCAGAAACAAATTTTTCACACAGTACCCTGAATCCCCTAGGACTGGGACATCCCCTCCAACTTGAGGTGACCTCATTTCAGGGGGCCCTCCTACCTGCAAGTAGACTTTACATACTCAGCTGGCTATGCCAGTCTACAGAGAAGTATATTAACAAGGGTCTTGTTACAGTAAATCAAATGTTAGGGAGTGAATTTTGAAGAAATTGAGTTGGGTGCAAAAAGTCACTCCCATGACATTCAGCCAAATTGTTAACACCCACAGGGACAGAAACCATCAGATGCCTCAGCCCCACTCATATTTGTGACACCTCATAAGTCACACGCAGGAAAACCTACCCTTGCCCTCTTTGCATGGCTCGCTCCCAGTGTGACCCTCACTAGAATAGATCCCCTGAAAATAGTTTGCCCCTGTCCACTGCCTCTCGGTATTATTCCACAGGTGGCTGAGCTCTTGTCTTAGATCTAGGACCCCAGGACCAAGCTCTGTCTCTGGCCCCGATGTCAGGGAGCCTTCTTATCAGTGAGCCCCTCACCCTGGGAGTCCCCTCACTGCTTCTGCAGGCGTAAGTAACATTAATTAATTAGATAGCTGGATCAGGGGTGGTGTGGTTTGACATCAAATGAAAATGCCTTTAATGCATCACATTAAAAATGCCTTTACATGTGAAAGAAATGAGTTCCTTTCTCTGGAATACTGTTATGGTCCAACTTGGTGACTGTGCCTCCAACTCCGGAGCCCCAGATCCGATCCTTACTTGGGCTGTTTCTTGCCAGACATAATTGCTCTGTTTACCAGGTTGGTTAAGGGTGAACTTAGAAAACTCTAATTGTTAATCCCTAGTAAATGCTTCATAGCTCTGTAAGCTGGACCAAGTTTCTTAGCCTTTCTACACCTTAGTTTCCTCAGCCACAAAATTATGATCGTGATACTTACTTCATTAGGGTATTTTAAGTAACAAGAAAAAACTTTAGGTAAAGCTCATAGTACAAGCCTGACACAGGGAAGTTCCCTAGTCCTTCTTCAGTGCCTCATCAATGGGGCAACTCAATTTCTGCTTCCTCCAGGAAGACTTCCCTGCCTGTTTCCACTCTGATTTCTCCTTAATCCTATTTGACTGCAGTTTTGGTCAGCACCCCACTGTTGATCATGTGTTTGTTCTGCATTACCTCTGTGTTCATTCTGATTTCCAAGTAAGAGATGAAGGTCCTTGGAGGGAGGGACTACATTTTACCTGGCTCTTCTACTAACTTGCTGTATCGTGTTGCTTTCTTAACTTTCTTCCTTTTAACTTTCTTGGGATTTCTTTCTTTCTCTGGGATAGCACATAAACAGTATGCGTGCCAACATGCCCACATCCCGCAGCCTCAGGAGGCAGGTCAGTATTCTATGACGATCCTCTTTCCCTCCCGCCAAGAACCTGGGTCCAGACTCACAATTCTAATACAGTGCTCTGGACAGTGTCTACTAGTTTATCTAATACACATGTATCAAGTACTTACTGGGTACCACCTTCTTGTTCAGCATCCGGGACATAAAACTTTGGACATCCTATCCCTGCCCTTATGGAACTTATCCCTTAACAGAGAAGAAAGATAATACATAAATAAGAAAATAGCAGGTGGTGACAAATATAACAATGAGAATAATGTAGTGCTGTGTTGGAGCCTGGGGAGGAGGTTACTTTAGATTGGATAATCAGGGAAAGACTTTCTGAAACTACTGGAGGTTTTGACCTGGTGCATTTGGTATGAGCCTATGAATACGTATTGGGCGTAAAATCAGAAGACCGAGGAGCCTTTGTGCAGTCGTGTGGTCCTAGGCAAATTATCAGCTTTCTCTGACTCTCACTTTTCTTCTCTTGTAAAATTGAAATAATACTACTGTACTACTGATCTCAGATGGTTGTTATTGGCACTAAATAATATATATAAAATGTGGAGTACATAGTAAGTGTTCAAGAAAAGGTAGCTATTATTTGCCACAATAGGCCCACCTATTCATAACTCTCATCATTTGCCAGAATTATTCAAAAGATAAACCTAACAAATGCCACTTACTAGGAAATACAGTGCCTGTGTTGACTGTGCTTAATGTGGCTCTTCTTATAAATTCTCAGAAGCCCTTCTTCTGCACAAGAGTCTAAGGAATGAGTGCCTCTAATTTAGGCGGGTCTGGAAAGGTATTTAGCCAAATTTCCTTCCCTATCAAATGGGAACCTTAAGAAAGGTTCAGGGGTGGTGCGGTTTGACATCAAATGAAAATGCCTTTAGGGGTGATGTGGTGACTCTCCCTCTTTCTAACTCATGAGGGATTTCTGAGACTCACATGGATGAAAAATTTGCAAAGTGTGCAATACAAACAGAAGACTTGTCTGCTCAGACCAGCCGGAGCACCCAGTCGAGGACAACTGAGGACAGTAGCCCTGCGCATGTGAAACAGAGGCCACTCCTTTACATTTACAAGCTGGGCTAGTACATGAAGAAGAAGAAAGAAAAAAAAGTCGGCAGGAAGCAGCCACTTCAACCAGCAAAGAAACCGTTAGAATCCATCCCTGCACCCTGATGCCAAAGCCCTGCCCGCCCCACCCCTGCACGCTATCAGGGACGCTCTGGCTATCAGGAAGCCCAGGGGGTATTTTTCCCTAGTTTATCAGGGACTAGTGGAAACATTTCTCCAACTGAAGATAAAGACTCTTCTCTCTCTTTCTCCTTTCTTCTAGCTACCTGAACCAGAGGGTTCCTCTTATTTTCTTTCAGTAACAACCACTCAGAAAAGAAGACTCTTTTTTTCAACCTCAACTTGAAGGTTGAACTGGTGGAGAGGCAGGTAAGGTGTGTTTATATAATTCATTTGTTCGTCCTTTCCTTCCTTCCATAAATATTTAATTATATGCTTACTACATGCCACCCACTAGGCTAAGGCTCTTGGATTCAATTGTAAGCAGAAGGAGCTCGTAGCCTTTGGGGGAGCCAGACTGCACTTAATAATCACTGAATGTAGAATTGCAAATTCTGAACTGAACGTGAAGACAGATGAGACACAGTTGAGCTGAGAGAGAGTGTGTGTAATAGTCTTGGCTCTGGTCCTCCACATGGGCATTTTCCGGGTTAAAAGGATACCTTAGGGCCCGGGAGATTTGCTACCACTGGTATGGGCCAGTCCTATATCCCATACCAGGTCTCATAGCCGGATCCTTGCGAAGGTGAGGATGGAAATGCCTATAGGAGTGATAGAGAAGCCAGCATAAACCTGCCAGGACCTCCTGCAAGATGCAGTTCACTTTGCAGAACTTGCCAGATAAAAGATGTTTCCAGAGACAGGGCCACATAGAAAATACAAATGAAATATTTTTTAATAGCTTTTCCTTTGTAAGATACAGCTGCAATGTGATGGGAAGCACCATTCCTTAAGAGCATGAGAGGCAGTGAGCCGGCCCACGAGCAACCCCAGAGCCTTGGGAAGGGCACTGTGGCCTGAATGGGGATTAAAGATGCTCTGCTTCTAGCGGGACTCCCCCTCTTCCTCCACCACCCACCCACACAGAGCCTGTACACTTTCTTCACTGTAACTCTGAGATTCTCAGGCGAGAGGGCAGATAGCAGACTGCTGAGTTCCTTAAAGAATGTGACTTTCCATCATAACAAACTGAACCGTTTTCTCCCGTCCTTGGAGCCAAGGAGGCTTCTGAAAAGGAAGTTACCTGGAAATCGGGGATCAATCCTGTTCATGAAGCCCTAACCAGGAGCCATCCAGGGACCTGAAGAAAGTCTCATTGCTCGCGGGACTGGCTCCACCACAATGCCAGGGTTGGCAAATAGGTCCACGGATGAAGCTGAGAAGATTGGGAACTCTCTGAAATGACCCGTAAAATTCTGCACGTAGAAATTCTGCATGTAGGAACAGAGTTGCATCTAGAGTAAAGTTTTAACATAGCCAGCTTTTTTTTTGGCTTGGTACTAAAATATATATCATAAAATTTACTATTTAACCACTCCCCTGCGCTCAGTTCAGTGGCATTAAGCACATTTATATTGTTGTACGGTGATCACTACCATCCAGCTCCCGAATATTTTTTATCTTCCCCCAACTAGAATGCTTTTCCCATTAAATAATAATTCCACCTCATCCCCAGCTCCTGACAACCATCATTCCAGCTTCTGTCTCTATGCATTTGACTACTCTAGTTACTCATAAAAGCAAAATCATATAGTCTTTGCCCTTTTGTGACTAGTTTAATTCACTTAGCTTACTGTGTTCAAGGTTCATTCCTGGAGCTTGTGTCAGAATTTCCTTCCTCTTTAAGGTGGAAGAATACTCCACTGTATGTATGGACCATTCTTGATAGACACTTGTTGCTTCCACCTTTTGGCTATTGTAAATAATACTGCTATGAGCCAGGACGTACAAGTATTTGTTTGAGTTTTTGTTTTCAGTTCTTGTGGGTATATAGCCAAAAGTGGGATTGCCGAATCATATGGTAATTCTACTTTTAATTTTTCAAGGAACCACCACGCTGTTCCATAATGGCTGCACCATTTTACATCCCCACCAACAATGCACAAGTGTTCCAGTTTCTCCAGATCCTCACCAACACTTATTATTTTCTTTTTTCTTACAATAGTCATCCTACTAGGTGTGAAGTGGTTTCGATTTTGATCACTAATGATTAGTGATGTTGAACATCTTTTCATGTGCTTAGAGGTCATTTGTATGTCTTCTTTGGAGAAATGACTATTCCCATACTTTTTATTGTTGTTGGGTGGTAGGAGTTCTTTATATGTGTTGGGTCTTAATCTCCTATCAGATATAGGATTTGTAATATATTCTGTGGATTGCCTTTTCACTCTGCTGATATTGTCCTTTGAAGCATACAAGTTTTAAATTTTGATATAGTCTAATTTATCTATTTTTAATCTCGTCACCTGTGCCTTTAGTACATCGCCAAGAAATCATTGCTAAACTGAATGTCATGAAGCTTTTCCCCTACCTTCTAAGAATTTTAGAGTTTTTGTTGCGAGGTTTTTAAGAGGCCTGTGACTGACTACCAATCCATGGGCTACCTTCAATACTGATTCTGGGGAGATCTTCCTCACCAATGTAAAGACCTTCAGGCCTTTGTGACTATGCCTAACATGGATGTGATATTTGAAGACTTTAATTCAAAAGGAATTATTATCTCCAAATTTATATCAGCATTCTGGGAGCTAGCAAAGATGAAAATCATGGTTTCTCTTCCCCAAGAACTTAAAGCATGATGCCTCTTTTGCACAAAACTTGAAATTATTGCACTGCAAGACAGAGTTTAGTGAGACACCTAACCAGGCCCTAGATCCAATAGCCGTGAGAACTCAGGCAGGAAGCACCACCATGAGTTTCAGGGGACAGAGAAATCTTCAGGGCAAAGCTCTGATTTCTTCCTTGAACTTAAAGCAGTCAGTCAGTCCAGGGTCCAGAATAAAGGTAGGGGAAGGTTTGATGGTGCCCACGGTGGAAGAAGGACATATTGACTCTGTACATCTCATTTGCCTTGTCCATTAAGGGGTTTGGATCATCAACGGTTGTTCAAAATATTAAAATTGGAATCTCTTTATATGTAGGTACAAGCAAAATTTTCAAAGAACTTGACTATATGCCGGTTTCCTCTCCAAGAGCCTCATATGCTTTATTTCATAGGCTCCTATGACAGCTCAATTAGATAGGTACTCTTAATGTTCTAACTATGGATGAGGAGCTAAAATGCAGAGAAGTTGGTCAATAACTGCTGAACCTTGAAGGTGAGAGCAGGGGTGGGTGAAACCAGCAAGGGAGGCACTTTCACACTCCAACTGCTCCTAGGAGCAAGCTAGGGAATTCCATTTCTCAGGCCCCTTCCACTAAGACAGCCTGAGACCTTGCTGTGGAATTGTGACCTTTGGGGACAGCTCCTTCAGCACTTTGCTTTGCCTCTTTTCTTACTTGTCAATGGTTGTTTGGAAGTTGCTGGAATGGGGGAAAATCAGATGGCTCCAACAGGCAATGTGGTAGAGAAGCAACAGAGCTGTCAGCAGCTTCCCCAGCACCCTAGGAGGCAGTCTGGCACTGCCAGCTGAAAGACAGGGGGCTCCCCAAGCCTGAGGCCTGCTAATGCCTTAGATGAACTTCATCACTTTCTATAGCACCCCAGTCTCAGTATTCTTTGGCAGATGTCCTGATTGGTTAGAAGATTGCTGCTTCCTGATACAGTGGTGATTACTTCTGAAAGATGAGGTAACAGCCACCGCTATCCTTTCTGAGCGTTTACTATGCATGGTCATTATGCAAAGCATTTTTACACATATCATCCTATTGAAGCCTCTGAAAACTCCCATGAGGAGAGCAGGCACCCCAGTGGCCTCATCCTGGTCCTGACCCTGCTGAACACTGCTATTACCTCTGTCTTCTGGTTGACAGATATAGAAACCAAGGTTCAGAGAGGTGAAGTAACTTTCCCTAAATCACACAGCTAGTTAACAGTTGGGGTGCATCTGTCTGACTCCTATGCTCGTTCTTCTAAAACTTATTTTTGATATGGATATTTTAATTGATTTGGGGCTGCTATATAGAAAACCTGAGTTATTTATCACTAAAGTTATTAATACTTCTGTGAAAACATATCAGCTGGCCCTGAAATGTTCTGAAATGAGTTTAAGAGGCAGATGAGTGTAGCAGTTGAACAGTTTAAAAAATTGTGTATGGAAGCTGAAGTTGTATTAAGGTAGATCTTCATTTTCCTATATGTAAATGTCTCAAAGAGCAGGGCCTATGTTGCAACTTGGCTTCTAATGGTTAAAAAGAGAGAGAGGAGTAAATGATCATTATTGGCATTTTCTCAATGGTATTTGCATTTTCATTTCTATCAAAGTTCATTTTAGCAAAAGAATGTAACTTTCTTCACTTGAAACTGCTCTTCCCTAGAAAACAACTGCAAACATAATAAGCAAAAAGAATAAATGCCCACAAGGAAAAAAATGATTCATCTGAGTTCAGATTCATTGTGCAGGTTGATTCTGACTTCTTCTGACATTCTTATTCAGGAAGGAAAACTTAAATTGTTTTTGAATTTTAGAGTATTTAAGATTTGCAAAGGGTCAGTGGACAGGGAGAAGGAATTAAATTTCAGTCCCATTGGGCAAGGATCAAGTACACATTTCCTCAATTCTTTTTTTTTGTTGTTGAGACAGGGTCGTTTCCTCAATTCTTAAGAACCATTTTATATGTTCAAATCACCTCGTAGCTTGGGAGCCCCTTCTGCATAAGGCACATACTGGTTGCTCTGGGAGGATACAGTGAGGTCATGATTGCTTTAAAATTATTCATAATAAAAACACATTTTGAGACTTGTTTCCAACTTAAATTTGAGTGATTTAATTGTCCGTTGAATAGGAATGAAATCCCACCGGTAGGCAGTTATTTCTTACAACCACTGTGTGTGAAATTGAAATCTTAAGATACCATTTCAAATATTCACCTTCTCTAAGGACGTTCTCCCCAAAGAGTTGTGAAAGATAAGAAACTGACCCAAAGTCATATGCAGTAATCTCTTTCTCTTTACACACAGGTCAAAGTAGAAGCATATTATTAAAAGAAAATTTTATGCCCAAATTTAGCTGTTCTGAGGTTACTTCTCAGAACCCAAGGATATATTTATTTTAACAACTGACTTGAGCCCCATTCCAACTGTAGCAAGAAAGGTAGTAATTTATCAGATTAAACAAAAACAAGCAAATGCAAACATATCACCTAGTCACCAAAATAAAGAAAATTAAAATGGAAAATGCCTATAGGTTATTTTTAGGACCAGAAAGGAGTGAGGATCCTAGCAAAAGTCTGTTTGCGTTGTGAAAAACAGGAAGTAGATTTTTAATTTGGATGAGAAATTATTATTTTAAACTCTCATTTCAATTTTAAATTCCAAGCTCTTTTTAAATTATCTTGATGTCCTATTGCATAACATGAATAGTTACCATTTACGAGTGCTTACTATATCCAGGCTCTTTCTGTAAAATCAATCTCTTATGTATTATTAGCTCCATTACAAATCTATGAGTCACACTTTGCATTCATTAGCTCATATAACCCTCACAAAAACCTACCAGTGAAGTCCTGTCATCTCCATTTTACAGATTGGGGATACTGGGAGTTAAATTCCTGCTGTTGGGCCAGGTTTACAGAGGTGCTAAAGGGTGGGTTAGAATACAGGGAGTCTGTCTCTGGAGCCACTACCCAATACTGCCTCCTCAGACTTACTTCCCTAGGCCATGCTAGCTGACAAGTAAGAGCCTAAACAAATCTGGCAGTCAACTCCCAAAGTCTCAGCTTTTAACCGCCACGTAGACCCAGGTCAACTGTTAATCATAACCTGTACGTTTCTTTTCATCTCTGATAGAAATGAAAGTAGAGAGGTTGGTTACATATTTATCACATAATTTAGACTTGCCTAAAAATTCTAGGGCTTTTCTTTTTTTTAACTAAAAACAAGGATCTGATCAGGAAAAACATTTTATATGCTGAAGTCCCAGCTTGGACCTAAGGCTACTGTTAAAGCTTCCCTTGACCCACACAACACTCATGGACAAGACGATGAGACAAGGGCATGCAGACAATAGTAAATTCTGGCTATACTTGTAATAAGTCAATGAAGATTTGGCTCTGAGCAGGGAAAACAAATGTCCAGGGATTCACTTCTAACTTCAACCACTACCTTTCAGGGTGAGCTCAGCCAGGCCCATCCATGTCATCTTCCAAATGGGAACATGGTGCTTCTGTCTCTGATCCATACTGTTCATAGAAGGCTGGATTCTGAAAGGACTTGGTAGTTTCCTCTTTACAAGCCTTATGACTGGCATTATGCACCAAGAGGCCTTAATGACTCTTTCTCAATGCAGACATTTTCAAGAAACTCTGAGGTCCGAGGGAATCAAAGTTTTTCGCTGTGGAAAGGCAGATTACCAGGCCCCTCCTCCCCCCCTTCTGAATTTCTCCCTCTTCCTAGAACAGGTTGGAAGGGACACCTGAACCCCCAAACCAAGTCTGCCTTCTTTCTCTTTGCCTGACCCCGGCCAAAATAATCTCCCAGGTACAGTTCTTGATTATTGGAAAAGCACTTTCTCCGGTCGAGGTATTACTGGCATTTTACAGGGGGATGGGGGGGGGGCAGTTTAACTGCTGGTGTGAGCTTTCTGAAAGGTAGCGAGGGAGGGAAGTCTCCTGTCAGCAGGTGGAGAGGAGCGCAGGACCAGCGTGGTCTCGCCCAGCCTTCCTCCCTCGGGATTAGCTGCCCTGGCTCTGCTTAGGGTACCCAGCCGTGTGGTCCCAGCTCGCGCAGCTCCACTGCCTCTCCGGAGCGCAGCCGCAGCCCCAAGCCCGCAGCCAGCAAAGTCGCGCGATCCTGGGCGTCCCAGCGCTCCGCATCCGTGGACCTGGGATCTCGAACTCGGGGCTAGCACGAAAGCCACTCGGAACGCTTGTATTTCTGTACGTTTATTGCACATTCTTTTCTTGCTTGCAAGAGCTGCCCGTTGGTTACTTTCAGCCTTAGTTAAACCCAAAGGAAAAGACAGAAGGTTGCAAGCTCTAAAAAATGATTTAGCGACTGCCCAGCCTCTTCGCCATGGAGAGGTGTCCACTGAGCGACTCTCCCTGTCCCCGACGCTGGTCCCTTTAAGAAACCAAGTCAGTCCTGATGCTGCTGTTTGTACTGCTAATACCCAGGAGCCCCGTTAAAAAAAAAAAAAAAAGGAAAAAAGGGGAGGGGGGAACTGGGCAGCTGTCTCTTTAAATGTGATTTCCTTCTATTGTATTTGAATCGCGATCAGGAAAAAGGAAATGAAACCAGAGACAGAGGGAAGCTGAGTGAAAATAGACCTTCCCGAGAGAGGAGGAAGCCCGGGGAGAGACGCACGCGCTCCCCACCCCCCGGCCGCCGCCCCCTCTGCCCTCCGCTGTGAGCTGCGCGCCGCGACCCGGCTGAAGGTGCGAGGGGTTCGGGCGGGCGCGCACCATCCCCGTGGGCGGCGCGGAGCCGGCGACAGCGCGCGATCGGGACCGGGCGGCGGCAGCGGCGGGACCGGGATGGAAGGTTAAGTCCTGAGCAGCAGCAGTAGCTGCTGCAGCCGCCGGGGCCAGGCTGCGCGCCCCGGCCCCTGCCTCGGCCGCGGCGCCCCCGCAGCCCGGTGATTCGCTCTCTCTCTTTGGCGTTTGAAGGGAGCGCGGTGACTGTCCTTGAGCACGGAGGGGCGAGCTCGCCGCCGGAGCGCCGAAGCAAGCGGAGGCGCAGGAGCGGCGGCGGCGGCGCCCGAGCACCCGAGGGGGTCCGAGTCCCGGCAGCCAGCCAGCCCCGCGCCACAAAGGGAGCGGCCCCACCGCCCGGCACGCCGCCTCCCTCCCCAATGTCCTCGGCCATCGAAAGGAAAAGCCTGGACCCGTCTGAGTAAGTGTGGCGCTCTTGCCCCGGCCACCCATCTGTGCACTGCCCTCGCGCCCTGGAGCGGCGGGGTGAGGAGGGGTTGCGCGGGCGGCCCCATGGGGGCTGTAGGTGCGCGCCCGCAGCGTACCCTTGGCCCCCTCTGCTTTGCAAAGGGCTTCCCTTCCCTCGCGGGTGACTCGGGGCGCTACGAGAGGGACTTGGGCGGCGGGCGGCCGAAAGAGGGGATCGGTCTGGGAGCCTCTGCGGGCCCCTCCACGCTAGCTGGGACTCTCCCCAAAGCCGCCGCGGGCCGGAAAGTTTGCACTGGAGCAGGCACAGAGGGAGCGTGGAGGCGCGCAGGTGCAGTCCAGAGAGCGTTCTGGGTTTGAGTCTGCCCCCTCCTCTCGTCTCGCTCCTTCACGACCCTCTCTCTCTTTGTCCATTTGGTCTTGGAAAGGGGAACATTCCAAGTGGAGGCCTTTGGGGGTCCCCGATGGCCTCCTTCTCGGTCCGCAGATGGAGCGGCTGCCAGCTGCGCGGGTAATTAGCTGGTGAGAGGTCCGACCAGTCCACCTGGGAGCTCTCTGGCCTCCAGAGCCTTCTGGGGCAGTTAAATCCGGATTCATGTACCCCCTTCCCGAGGTCCACTGATGAGGGCCCGTGAGCCTCAGAAGTTAGTGCACTATTTTGTGCATAGGTGAATTTTTCTGGGAAGCAATGCCATAGCTTTTGTCATAGTCTCGAGAGGATTTTCGGGTCGGGGAATCAAAGCTGTAGTGAGGCCGCATCTATTTTCTCAGCCTCCCACTGTTATGGAATGTTCTATCCCCAACCCGTACCCCCAATCCATTCTTTAGTGTAAACATAAGGATCCAGGGGTGTTTAAGATATCATTTTCTTGTCAATGCAAATGCCCTTTTAAGAGTCATTAGCTGTCTGGTTTTGAGAATTTTTGTTCCTTTGAAGTCCTCATCTAATCCTTTGAAGGGATTTGTTACACAGGACCAAAGGAGCTGGTTAATGACTTGTCCATTTGTGCTTTTAAAGAGGCATTTGTTTTTTCTTTTCCTGCTCTAAAAGAATTGTACTTTCCTGCTTGAAGTATCCTCCCTCCCCAATTTCAGCTTTCTATGGTGTTTATTTACCTGCGTTTTACCCTCAGTTACTGGCATAAAAGCTCAGCACGTTCTCAATAAACACCGGAAGTACCACCATCCAATGAGCGTATAAATATCACTGTTCAGCATTGAAGGATAAGACACCAGTTCTATAGGGAGCTGGGTTTGTTATAACAAAAGCCCAGCTTCCTTAAACAAATTCCCAAGAGAAAAATAACAATTCTTTTAGAAGTATACATCTATGCAACAGTGGGTTTAAAGGGTGGTTTGTTCACTTTTTATAAACTTAGAATTAGGACTGAGCTCTGAGTTTCAGAGACTGGGCAAGATCATAGGAATACAATACGGGAGTGAATTGGATGAATTGGTGCCTAATGCCTTTTTGATCAGCAGAATTTAGTGACTCTTCCTTTTTGTAGAGGATAAATCTGGAGGTTTCAGTTCACTGAAGGAAGTTTGCTCTTTTCAAAGTTTGCTTTTTCGCCAAGGTTAGAAAATGGAAATGTCCTAACTTTGTAACACAGCAGGCCTCTACTGATGGAGGCTCACCTGCACCATCCTTCACTGTTACCCAGTCTAATCAAAGATGGACGTCCTAGTTGAGAAATGGCTGCAGCACATATTTCCCCCACCCCCTTCTCGGAAATTATCCCAGAAATCCAAGCTGAAGGGATACTCAGACATAATATTCAGGACAGGCTCTGGGAGAATAGAATATATTAATTTGAGAATTAATTCTGTTAGTTATTGTCTTGGATTGTCCACCAAAGATAATGTGATGGTATCACTAATTCTAGGGAGCTAAATAGAGCCAATATCTTATCCTTTCTATCTCATTTCAAGCCATCACCATGGCTCTTTCCTTTACATTCCCGCTGTAGCCCACTATCCAGCTAGCTGCTTCTTCATGTACTTATTCAAAGCTAACTTGGGTCATGACAATCAGTGTCTCCAAATTGCACAGACTTGCCCAGACATACAAAAACGAAACATTCAGGCAGAAAAACGGCCAGAATTCACAAACATAGAGATATCCTCACCATGCAATTGGGGGCCCCTGCTGCCTCTCTGTGAGTAACCAGAGTGCTTCATTTTAATTTCAGGCAGTTTCGCACCAGCTATGTGCAAATTCTCTTTCACAGTCGGTTGGCAGTGTCAGCATCAGAGCATCCAGTGTGCTCCAGGTGCCATGAGTGTTTTTGAAAGCCCCAAGTAAGGGGAGAGCCAGGGAAGAAGAGATGTGATTGAGTTGATGCACTGGTAGAGGCCAGGATATTAGTTATTGGAAGGGACAATGGAGGTTTATGTACAATCTGTAGTGATTGCTTTTTTTTTTTTTTTTTTTTTTGTGGTTTTTGGCCCGGGCTAGGTTTGAACCCACCACCTCTGCCATATGGGACCAGCGCCCTACTCCTTGAGGAGCGCCTGTACACAGGCGCCGCCCATGTACAATCTGTAGAAACAAAGGAAAGTAAGTTAGGCTTCAGTGAATTCTTAAAACTGTGGTCTTGATTTTGTTTTTCAAAGAAACTGGCTTGAGCTTCACATTTCCTTGATAATCTCATGAAGCATTCTTATATTCATCTGCAAAATAAGGGCTTGGTTTCAGTATCCTTGAATGAATGAATATTTGCTGGGAATATGTCATACTTTACCTGACAGAGTCACCTGAAGTTGTCCGAGTGTGCTATAAACACAGATCACCTGAGCTTCTTGTCCCTAAGGATAATAGGTGCTAAGCTCTGTGAGCACAGGCCAATTAGGACACAAGGTCACCTGGTAAGTTAGTGCTAGCTAGAAATAGGAGACACAGATTTATACCTCGAAAGTACCCAGGAGGAAACTCCCTTTGGGAATTTCCAGTTGGAAGAAGGTCCATTTTCTGCAACAGTAGATTTTTTAAAAAACATATTTGTGTTTAAGCAGGGTTCCAGAGAACACTTGTTAATTATTACAAATCAACAAGTATCAGGTTTTTCCTATGTCCCATGTGGTGCTAGAACCATTCCCTCCACTCCCCTTATTGTATTTTGGCAAAGTTCTTTATTTTACAATGTAAAACAAAAATGTTGAGGTTCCAGTGAAGCAAAGTGAACAGGAGACTTTATGCTTGGCTTTTTAATGAAAGAACACGTATCACAGGCCCACCATTAACTAATCGCCTGGATTGAGATTTCAGCATCTATTTAGTTTCCTTTCACTATCTTTAAAATAAGCATTGCCTTCTCCTCATTTTTTTTTTTTTTTTCCTAAATCCAAGTCACTATTGCTGTTGTAAAAATTTTCAGGTGAGGATGGCTCGGCACTCATAGCTCAGTGAGTAGGGCACTGGCCACATACGCCAAGGCTGGCGGGTTCGAGCCTGGCCCAGACCTGCTAAACAACAATAACAACTGCAACCAAAAAATAGTCAGCCATTGTGGCGGGCTCCTGTAGTCTCAGCTACTCTGGAGGCTGAGGCAAGACAATCGCTGAAGCCCAAAAGTTTGAGGTTGCTGTGAGCTGTGATGCCACAGCACTCTACCAAGGGCATCACAGTGACACCCTGTCTCAAAAAAAACATTTTCTTTTTTCAGGTGAGGAAAGAAAGGTCTGTGTGATGTCTTTTGCAAGTTTGACAGTGGCCTTATACCTGGGGTTTTTCTTCAAGGATTCATTCAGTAGTAGGGATAGAATGTGAGATTTCTTTTGAAACAAATAGGGAGAATTCCTATTACGTCCCAATGGGATTTTTCTTTTGGAAAGGGAAAGCAACCTAAAATAATTTTTGGTCGTGTTCTTTCTTCTTTGCCTTTGCTGTTGTGCAGTTGGGAAGGGCTGGAGAATGGCACATAGAGTCAACAGGGAATTTGCAGACTCTTAGTACCCTGGGAGAAGCTCTTTTAGTCCTGAGTGCCTGCCCTGAGGTTAGGCAGAGCTCTTGGGTGCTTGGGATAGGAGGAAGAAAACGAGGGAGAGCTGTGAAGACAGAAGAGGAAAGTCACAGGAGAGTGTGGGGGAAAGCAGAACAGAGGGCAGAGGGGCCAGGCAGTGCTGGGCACGGGTGGGGTTTCTCAGCCACCTTCGGCTGCCCCTGACGCCTCTTGGTGCCCTGCCTTAACTTCTTAGAGAACCTAGGGCATAAGGTCTTAACCCAAGCCTAGCTAGAGCTGTCTGTAATCTGGCCAAGAGATGTGTCGTCCTGTCCCTTCTTACATCACTAAAAGCCAGTCAAGTAAGGCTCCCTGTCTGGCCCAGAGTGATCCCCGACCCCTATTGCTAGTCTCAGCCCGTGAGGTTGTCCCTAATGCTTGGCCATGTCTCCAGGGAACCAGTGGATGAGGTGCTGCAGATCCCCCCATCCTTGCTGACATGCGGCGGCTGCCAGCAGAACATCGGGGACCGATACTTCCTGAAGGCCATCGACCAGTACTGGCACGAGGACTGTCTCAGCTGTGACCTCTGTGGGTGCCGGCTGGGTGAGGTGGGCCGGCGCCTCTACTACAAGCTGGGCCGGAAGCTGTGCCGGAGAGACTATCTCAGGTATCTTCCCCCCACCCCCTAGCCCAGGCTCTCTGGAGGGAGGTTGGGTGGTCCATGGACATCGACACCTGTGTGTGTCACCCCCCACTCCTGCTTGGGGCTTGGACACCACTTGCCCAGAGAGGTCAGGCCATGCAGGCTGAATCTCAGCTCCCCATGCAGAGAACAAGTTGTCCTTTCTTCCTACTGTGGAAGCACCTTCTCAGGGGTGTGCTCCTATGGGATAAAATGCTAATGTTTTTAAAGGCAAGAGAATGAAAAACACAAAATTCAGGAGAGTGGTTCCCTCCGGGGGTGGGGCAGACCCAGGGTAGGGTGGAGGAGGACACACCAGGGGTCATAGGAACTGGAGGTGTCTTAATTTATAAGTTTGGGGGGTGGGTTCTTAGGAGCTCGTTTGAATGTTTCAAAACATAGATATAGGTTGTAACTATTTTTTGTATGACTCCCGTATTATGTGATCTGAAATGCAAAAACAGCATGTTCCTGCATGAAGTCTCCTAGGAGGGAGGAAGTCTGAAGGACATAAGGTCAAAGACTTCTGAATCAGTTGTAGGTTTGATTTCCAACACCATTGCTTTCTAGCTCTGTGACCTTGGGCAAGTTACTTAACCTTCCTAAGTCTCATCTGTAAAATGGAGATAATAATAGTAGCTACTTCAAGGAAGTGGTTAAGTATTAGATGGAATAATACAAGTCAAGTACTTGGCTTGGTACATGAGTAGCAAATAGTTGTTAGTTGCTCTTATAACTTACCTTTATGGCATAATCATTAAGTATTTTCCAATCTAATGAATAAGGAGATAGTTGGAAGAGTGGAAGGATGCAATAGGAACTTGACGATGCTAGATGAGACAGGAGCTGAGGACCTCTCCCGTGCTCCAAGTCACACTGCTGGCCATCTGAATATTCCAGCACTCAACAAGTACCTTTGCCTGGAATGTACTAGCATTCCTAGTTGCATATTAGCTGTTGCAGAGGTAACTGTCCCTGTGCCCTCTACTGTCAGATCTGCTCAACTGTGTAGCTGTCAGTTTTTCACCGCCTTCCTGTAGCCAAGGGTCTGTGAAGCATGCAGCCTTCATACATTAGGACCATCCAGCCCAGAGAAGCTTGTTTAGACTTGGGTGCCCTTGACTGCTGGGCCAGCTCTTCCTCCCAAATTTGCCCTCAAAGCATTTTACATTAAAAAAAAAAAAAATCTTCAGGCAATTTCACAGTGAAGGAAGCTTATCTGTTTACCCAAAGACCAATAGATAAACTTCTTTCTCCTCCTAAATTCCCTGATAAAGACCTTACAAGTTTGTTGGTTCCAAGAAAATAAGTAGGGCTTTTTCAATGATTATGCTTATAATTTTGGTCCATTTTCTTTCTTTTTAAGTCAAAAGAAAATAGAACTGGGATAAATACAGACCTGATTTTGCTGGTTCCCACTTTGCCATGTCAGTCAGAAAGCAGACGGGTAAATGATTCCCGCTGGGCCCCAGACTACATCCCTGTCAAATCATTTGAATCTTACTAAATGAAGTGCAGATAGAGTGAGGTCAAAAGAGCCTGGGCTTCTCTCTTTCTCTACCGTTTTATGTAACATTCTAGATAAAGCCAGTGCTGCCTGGGCTTGTTAATCTTTTCCATTTTCAAAAAGGAGAGAAAAAAAAACATAGTCTGGAAGAACCCAATGTTAATTAACTGTGTCTTGGTGACATGACATAATTCTTCTCCCTGCCACATTCCTAGGCAACATGTTAATTAACTGTGTTAGTGCAGGCGGTTCCAGCCATCCTTTAATATTTATATTATTGTTATGAAAATGGGTAGCAGAAAGCTTATGGCCAGACCCGTCTTAACAGAGGAGAAACATTGTTTTTGCTTTGGGGGATGGTCCCCTAGCCGTGGACTTGTTTACCTGTGTTCTTAGCATATCTGGGGGTGTCATTTAACTAACTGAACCCTCTGATCAGGTTCAGTTCCTCTTGCTCTCCTCCTGGGGTAACTTATTCCCAGGAGGATTCCCAATGGCTGACTTGCCTGTTAAAGTCCTTCTCAGACACTGAGCCTCAAATATTCATGAGACCCCCATGCAGAACCCCTGCCACTGTTGTGGCAAGGATTATGTGCAAGTCATTTATGAAGGATGAACTCTCAGGGAAAACCTATAAGGAGGCAGGGATGGCAGCCAAGCCGAGTTGCAACCTCAGGCAAAGTCCCTCAGAAGGGAACTCTGGACTGTTTTATTTGGCATCAACAGCAGCTGTTAATGTCTGCACACAGCCCAGATACCCTTCGATCCCCCTTTACAAATTTTTTTTTTTTTAGAGACAGAGTCTCATTTTGTCACCCTGGGTAGCGTGCTGTGGTGTCACAGCTCTCAGCAACCTCAGATTCCTGGGCTCAACCGATCCTCTGCCTCAGCCTTCCAAGTAGCTGGGACTACAGGCACCCATCTTAACGCCCAGCTATTTTTAGAGATGGAGTCTCGCTCTTGATCAAATTCATGAGCTCAAGTCTCCCAGCTACTCGGGAGGCTGAGGCAAGAGAATCGCTTAAGCCCAGGAGTTGGAGGTTGCTGTGAGCTGTGTGAGGCCACGGCACTCTACCAAGGGCCATAAAGTGAGACTCTGTCTCTACAAAAAAACAAACAAACAAACAACAAATTCATGAGCTCAAGCAATCTACCAGCCTTGGCCTTCCAGAGTTCCCCTTTACCAATTTTCGTGTGCTTTGGGGGTCACCCCCCGGAACGCAGTGTTTCCTAAACTTTTTTTATCATACGGCACACTGGAACCTATAGTTAAACTTCAGCAGCACACTTAAACTATGTTGATCAAAAAAAAAGAATAAAACAAAACACATTTACCGTGCTTTGAACTTCTTTCAAAAATAATTAATGATCTTTTAAAATGTTCTGGGCGCAGCAGCAGCGCACTGCACACCGGTTGAAAATCATTGCTCTAATGGTTTTACTTTCAACAGCCACTACCTGCATCTATTCCAGCCAAAAGTATGCCCACCCCCACCCAACCCCCCCACCCCACCAGGGGACCTTAACCAGTAGCAGACACTATAAAAGTACCAAAGCCTTACAACCTTTCCTGGAGCCAGGGCGCGACTTATACTCCAAATTCTTCCCTTCTGAGGGCCTTTGCCTGAGGTCGCAACTCGACTTGGCTTCCATCCCTGCCTCCTTATAGGTTTTTCCTGCGAGTTCATCCTTCATAAATCACTTGCACATAAATCTTTGCCTCCGGGTCTGCTTCTGGGATATGCAGCCGGAGATGCCAATTCTTGGTGCCAGACATTAATGCTCAAGTTAAGTGTCAACTCCGAGACACTAGAATCTCAGAATACCAGAGCCAGGAGGACTTAAGGGGTCTTCTCTTCCAGTTCCCTTGCTTTACAGCCTGGTGAGGGGATGTCATTTGCTTGAGTCACCTAGCTAGTGAGAGGTGATGCTGGGATCTGAACTTGTCTCCTAAATTTGGTCCTTTGTCCTTCCCTTCATTAGCTGCCTGATGTGTATTGTAATTTACCCCCCAACTTCCCTTTAATAAGCTCCCTACTTTCTGAAGGATCTCACACCCCAGGCAGTTGGATTCATTCCATGCACACTGTTTTCTCAGTCGTTTATCCTTGCTCAGGCCCAAACGCAACTTACTGAACAGTCAGGAAACCAGAACTGTCTTTCCACTCTCTGACCTCCAATGTGGCAGTTACTACAGCTTCACCATCTGCTGTGTTAGGATAAAACATCTCCCCCAGTAATGAGTTTGCTCCCAGGCGGTGCTTTGAAAATGCTCAAGAGACCTTCAAATGGAAAGCAGGATTCAGAGGGAAATTAGCCATCCCTGGCTCTAATAATGAGCTCTCTACTCACAGACCACCTCTTCTTAATTACATTAATTTTGCCCAAATATTGCAAAATTTGTCTATTGCCCTTATCTCTCTTATGAGCTTTCAGAACATTACCAATTGATTTCTCTGACATTCTGAAGATAATAAGTTCTAATAAGAACAAGCATTTACCCTAAGTCCTAAAGGTTTTATGGAGAAACCACCTGCTAGTGTGCTATGTTATCAGCCACATGTGAAACTTCCTGTAAGACTGGGGCGGTCCGGAATATAATCGAGATGTGTTAACACGTAATTGGCACCGGCTTAGCCCCCAACCATTGGTGCTCTGACATGCTCCGTTTGGTCTCTCTAACAGCAAGTGAGATCGATGCTGTGATTGCTGCCATTCACTGGAGCTCAGAGAAACCAAAGGGTCACTCCGGTACTCACGGCTGGTCCTGGACATGGAAGCTGTGTCTTCTGTCTCCAGTGCTTGTATTATTCCACTTTCACAGCTGATTTCTTAGGCTTCAACCTCCCTCCTAGTCCCCCGGAAGTGCTCATTAATAGGCTGACTGCTGGGCTTCTCCCCTGACTGTCTCAGCTGAGGGCTGAGAGTCTGTATTCCTAACCAGTTTCCAGACAGTGCAGATATTTCTGGTCCCAAGTCTTTGGGACCTAACTGCACTGAGCTCTACCAGGTTGTATCTCCCACCTTGACACTGAGAGTACTACTTGAAGTAAGTGACTGATCAACTGAGGCTTAGGTGGGTCTTGGATTAAATGTCAGAAGAGAAGTTCTCCTGAAGATTCATCGCTGTGGGGCAGTGAGGACTGTGAGTGCAGATCTTCCATTCATTATGGAGAGATGCCATTTGACCTCTAGATCTCTGGAGGCGCCACGTGTTTTCTGTGGAACTCCCTGTCTCCCAGTACCTGGGGCCCCAGGAAATGAACAGGTGGGGATGCGCTTTGCAGCTTATTGGAGGTATTCAAGGTCCGCCCTCCCCATGGGTAGAATCAGTGGCTGTTATCAGTGGTTGTTGACAGGCCAGTTTGGGAACCATTGCATTTCTCCAATTCCTCTTGGAATACTTGCCTGAGCCTTTATCACAGATCATTTCAGCTGAGAGTGTCATCCACAGAAGCAGGGCCTGGGCAGCCTAGGAGAATGGGGAGAAGTTGCTGGAGGCAGAGAGAGGGCTCAGAATAGGGAAGAGTTATGCTACCCCCAAATGCCAGCTTTCTGCCAGCACTCTCTGCCCACTGGGGGAGGCTGCCCTGGTTGCAGTCCCTCTGGGTAACGACCCTTCCTGGCTTCCTGACATCTTGGATGTTCAGCCTCCTTTCTAGAACTGGTCCCCAAACCCTGTCTTGCAGGATTGTCCCTGCCACTCACTGTCTTCTTAGCTTTTGTTTCTTTTCGCTGCAGGCTTTTTGGCCAAGATGGTCTCTGCGCATCCTGTGACAAGCGGATTCGTGCCTATGAGATGACGATGCGGGTGAAAGATAAAGTGTATCACTTGGAATGTTTCAAGTGTGCCGCCTGTCAGAAGCATTTCTGTGTGGGTGACAGGTACCTCCTCATCAACTCCGACATAGTGTGCGAACAGGACATCTACGAGTGGACTAAGATCAATGGGATGATCTAGGCCAGTGAGCACCTGGACACGCTTCCGGGTCTTCACTCATGGGCACTTTGGGAGTTTGAGGGAGGGTGAAGCTTTTTTTAGGGGATAGTAGACCCATATTGGACACCAAGACATAGCATTCAAGTGAACTAATGTGAGGGCCAAGACTTCAAGGGGACAAAATGACCAGTACATAGGGAGAATTTGTGGTCACAGCCTATTCTTAGTAACTGCCACGATTAGCAAAAGAAAGCACCATTTAGGGGCAAGCACACTGTGCTGTGCTTTTATGATGGAATTTCACCTCTACAGATAGGGGGTTGGGTAAAGACTTGTTAGGGCTTTAACACTTGGCCAACTAGAGATGTGCAATTGATTTCTTTTCTTCCTGGCCTCTGTACCAACCCAGTTCCAATCACTATACTCCATACATGGACAGGACAGAGAGGAGAATGGCCACTCTTTTTTTTCTTGGCCACCTTCCCAAGCCATAAGCTTTGGACCCTTGGAGAACCGCATGGAGACCCATTTCACTTGAGAATGGAAACCACAACTTTTAATCAAACAATTATTTAAAGCAATGCTGATGAATCACTGTTTTTAGACACCTTCATTTTGAGGTGAGGCGTTCCACAGATTGTTTCTATACAAATATAAATCTTAAAAAAAAAAAAAGTCGTTCACCTATTTTATTATCTTAGATTATATCAAAGTATTTGTTGTGTGTAGTAAAAATAAATGACTCTGCAGACTTAATAAAAATGACAGACTGAGATGGAGTGTGGTTCATTTGATAGTGACTTAACCATTGGGATAGCAGGAAAATAGTCTGCTTTTTCTACGGTAAAGGAGAAGTAAATAAGCAATTTACTTCTAGGTCAAATCAGAACTTCATTTATTGCAAGGGTTTATGTGAGGCAGGCACATTTCTACATTACTGGCAATTATATAACAGGTCATCTTGTAGCTCAGAGGAATGTAGAATAATTAAATTATTGTAAAATGTGCATTTCACTTCAACATTGTATAGAGTGGTGGAAGGCAAGATCACTGCCTTTGGGAAACTTGTAACCTAGAAAGGACACAAATTCATAAAACAGATTCCCTTTGGGAGAAAAGGTAATTACCTAGTTTGAAATGTGGGAAAGATGCTGAGCTTGACACTTCGATTTTCCAAGACGGGTATCTCAAGGTATTTTATGACAAGTGGTTAAGAGGACCTTACTTTGAGGATTTAAAGCAGACACCCATCCCGGTGGCCACCATGAACTGACTCAGAGCGCCACCTGCTGGTCTTCACCTCTCAGTTCACTAGCCCAAGAGTGACGCCTTGAAGAGCAAACCCAGATGAAGAATAAATGATACTTTTCAATGATTTCATTAAAATGTTGGCAAATGCAAGTCTACCTATGTTTAATTAGTAAGCCATAAGAAAATGCAGCTAAGGATACAGTTAATTAACTATGAGATTCCTTTAAAATATCCCTCACTAAATTTTTTTCTTCTTCTAGAGGAGAACTAACAAATGATGACTTTCTTGTTCTGTAAGATGCTAAAACTGGCTGGGAAATTTGACTGCTTCAGGTGGCCTATTTAAATGAAATCCACTTACACTGCATTCCAGCTCAGGTGGTGGTGGTAAGGAGGTACCAGTGAGGGAAAATGTTTGTCCTAACTCAGTGGTTCTAAACAGTATGAGCATCACCTGTGCATGAATTAAAAAAAAAAAAAAAAGACAGATTCATGGCCCCGCCAGACACACTGAATCGGAAACTCTGGGATGGGCTTCAGCAATCTGTTTTTACCAAGGCCTAAAGATGATTGTGACTCGTGCTCTGATTTGAGAATGGCTATTCTAAAACATTTCCCCAGTGAAGAAGAGCATTCGAAGTTGTTAACAGTTAATATTCGGTACAAAGGTTATTCACTGAGTACTTCTCCACAAGTTCCCAAATACTCTCTACCTTTGATCCCTAAACTAAAAACTTTTACATACGTTCATCACTTAGCTATCAGTTGTTCTATGTATCATTTACCAGATTAATCACAATTTAATCCACCATTTTTTTTACCATATTGACATTAATAAGAACAATTAAACAGGGTATAGCTATGAGATTTTCTTATAGGCAGTATTAAGTAAAAAATAAAGATGATCCTCATATTGAGATCCTTGTTATAGTACAAGATGTTAGATTCAAGAAATCAGCTAATAATACCTTTGCCATCCTCAACAAGGTAATCATCAACATTTTCCATTTGTCAATGGCACCATCTTCCAGAATTGTGGATGCACAGGCAGCGTGTATGTAGGAAGTCACCTCAGGGACCTAAATGTCTAACCTACTACTGATTTGAAAGGAAGTAACCAGTTCTATGAACAAACTTTAATGACCCCTATAGGTTTTTTATAATCCTCTTCCTTCAGGGGTGTCCAGTCTGCAGGCCCCCAACCAGGCTGGTTTTGTGAGGATTTTTACTTGCTTATCTGTGGTGTTGGATATCACAGAAAATTTACATGGATCTGGTTTTTGCTAATCAGCTGCTATCAGTGTTTGTGTAATTCATGTGTGGCCTAAAACAACTCATATTCTTCCAAAGTATGTCAGAGGAAAAGAAAAGCTGGACACCACTAGGCCAGTAGGGCATGACAAGCGGAATCCTGAAATTATTAACAAATACTTGACTTTTTGGGTTGCTAACAAATGGTGGAGTTTCTGCAAGACAAAGGAGTTGAGATTCTGCAGCCCCCTGGGCAGACTTCCTGATGCCAAGACTCATCATCTCCTACAACCTGCCCCAATGCGTATGGCTCCTTCTTTTGTTACACCAGGACTTGCCCCAGTACACACGGCTGCTTCTTAAAAAGTCTGTGATCTCTGTTAGTTGGAGAGATGGATTTGAGGCAGCTTCTCTCATACTCCTGAAAAGGCATCTTTCATATTTAAAAAATTCTTTTCTAGGCTGGGCACAGTGGCACATGCCTATAATCCCAGCATTTGGGAGGCTGCGGCAAGAGGATAGCTTGAACTCAGGAGTTCAAGACCAGCCTGAGCAAGAGTGAGATGCCATCTCTACTAAAAATAGAAAACTTAGCTGGAAATGTGATGGGTGCTTACAGTCCCAGCTACTCTGGAGGCTGAGGCAGGAGGATTGCTTTAACCTAGGAGTTTGAGGTTTCTTGAGCTAGGCTGACACCATGGCACTCTAGCTTGGGCAACAGAGTGAGACTCTGTCTCAAAAAAAAAAAAAATTCCTTTCTTGGCAATCCTCATTGTCTCAGTAAATGGATCTTTATGCAACCACCTACTGGACTAGGCTGAAGCCTACCAGGGGTTTCAGTAACAGAAGGAATGCACAGAGACGTGGAAAGGGACCTGCCCTCGAGTCTACCCAGCTGGTCCTTGCCCGAATGTGTTACCACGTGCGATAGGCCCAGGGTCAGAGAACAAGGCACCTGCTCTCTCCCTGCTCCAAGCCTGCATTAAGCAGTTTGCTGGGATGTTTTGTTTTCTGTCATCTCTTTAATGTCTTTTGCTTCAAACCAGCTTCCTTTTAATGCTGCTTCTAATAGAACCATGACTGCTCAGGAGAACTTGGACTCCTATAAAGTTAAAATAGAATAATGGTTAAGAGCTTTACCATCTGAAGACTTGGGTTCAGATTGGGATGACCTGGCTTTATTCACTCAAGAACCATTTACATAGCACTTAGCAGGTGCCAGGTACTGTTCTAGGAGCTTTACAAATACTAACTTCTTAGCGCCGCATGCCAGACCTCTGTGGCACTTCACATTTATCATCACCTGACTATGCTACAAGGAAAGTAAAGACCAGGCAGGATAAGTAACTCACCCCAGGTCCTCCAGTCATTGAGTGACAGAAGAGGCTTTACCCAGGGTGCTCTAGGCTGTGTGTTGGCACCTCCTCTGAGGATTCCCTCCCTGAACAGCAGGTTTCTCATCTGTAAGATGGGAGAAAATAATGCTCTCTACCCTAGGTTATTTGAGGATATTTGAGTTTCTTCTATCCTGACATGTAAACAAAACACAGTAATACAAGATTAGCATCACAGTAAAAAATATGTAAAAAGTGCTAGGGAAACTCAGATAATGGAACAGTTAAATTGGCCCCAAGGTAGCTGTCTGGGGTGAAGAGTTAGTGACCTTTGAATGGGCTTTGTCATCTACCCAGAAAAAAAAAATCATTTTATTATAAGAGCATTTGCACTAGACCGTTTATCACAGCTCAATTTATAATCCCCAAAACCTGGAAACAACCTAAATGCCCACCAACCCAGGAATGCTATATGTATGCCATGGAATACTATTCAGCCATTAAAAAAGATGGAGCCTTTACATCTTTTGTATCAACCTGAATACAGTTGGAATGCATTCTTCTTAGTAAAGTATCACAAGAATGGAGAAGCAAGAATCCAAGGTACTCAATTCCAATATAAAGCTAGTAGATGGTCTAATACATGCCCACATAAGAGAAGAACTCAAATCAATTCAAGGTGGGGGCAGGGGAATGAGAGAGTGGGGAGAAGGGAGGAGGATGAGAGATGGGTGCGCCCCAACTTAATGAGCACAATGTTAGGGTGTATGACACACCTCTTAGCGGCAGGACGCAATTATAAGAGGGGCTTTACTTAACAAATGCAAACAGTGTAACCTAATTCGTTGTACCCTTGATTAACCTGAAATGATAATTTTTAAATAAATAAAAATTTTAAAACAAACAGAAAATCTGAAATGGCCTTTATTAGAGTGGAAAGCTAAGTAGGTGCTCGTCTCAGGATGAGAAAATAATTTCTCTAGAGCAAGATTAGGACATAAAAGTACAGACTTTATTTATTTTTCTTTTTTTGGATTGTGGCCAGGGTTGGGTTTGAACCCGCCACCTCTGGCATATGGGACCAGCGCCCTACTCCTTGAGCCACAGGCACCACCTGGTACAGACTTCATTTTAACTCGGAGAGAATGAGAGAAGGACAGAGAGTCAGGGAAAGAGAGAAGAGAACAAGGAGATGGTGCAACATCCTGAACGCCCACAGCTGTGGTCTCGTGCCTGGGTGAACGTAAGGGGGCAAAAAGATAACTGCAGCCAAATTCACAAAGCCTTGTGGATCCAAATCTGGTATCTGTTTTTTCCTCCCATAAGGTTAAAGACAGATATTTTTCCAGATGTTTCCAATCCTGAGACCTGATGTTCATACCCCATCCTTTGGGACACTCAGGAACCACTGGAGCCTAGTGGAACAAATTCTAAAAGGCAGATTTAGTCAATAGATTAAAGATTATAAAGATTATAAAGAAAATTTACATTTTTTTTCTCTGCTGGGCTCCTCATTGGCTTATGAAAACAGACGTCACAAGTTGCCCAGCAAGAGAATTTATAGGATTGATATATATATATATTTCTTTGATCTTTAACTGTTAATAGCAAATTGTAGGATTTTTGTGTTATTTTTGCAAGGCCACCCCTTTCAGCCTTGGACCTGGAAGGGGGTGGTGTGGGCAAGAGCAAAAACTCAGAGATCATAACCTTGTAGAACCCAGAGGTGGTGTGTGCATTGGTTGGAGAGGGGCTAGGCTAGCCGATAAAGTATTTAAATTTTGATTCTGTCACTTTCTGATGGGGTGCCCTTTAATTCTCGGTTCTGTCGCAGGATGTTACTGCTGTGCCAGACACAAGATCTGGGCCTAGTGAATATATTGTTGACCTCTCAGCGGACCTTGGAGGTCAGGCCGCTTCTCCAGGCACTCTCCTCAATCTCTCCAGTTTGCAGCTACTCATCCAATGGTTCTCGACTGTACTACTTAGGAGTTTCCTGAATAATAGGAGAGGCTATTAATATACAGGACCCCAGGCTTGACTGCAAATCTGCAGAATCAGTATCTCTTGGATGGAACCCAGGAAACTAATTGTTCATCAAGCGACCCCTTCCTTAGTTGTTGTTTGTGTAACTTGTTACCTGCCTTAGATAAGAAATTGCTGCTAAACCCTGAACCCTGGTTCCACAAAAGCAGGGAGACTTACCTGCAGTTCATCCCTGTGTTTCCAGACTCCGGCACCTGCCAGGCACAGAGGAGGTGCTGACAATATTATTGTAAGAATTTTTGACACTCCTCTCACCTTCTGTAGCATTTATTGCCCAATGTATTTGTTTTACTTTAAACTTTATGCTGTCAAAGGTCATTTGGAGAGAAGGCCTTTTCTCAAACTAGCTGTAAGTTCTTTATCATCATTCACAGCAGCTAGGCCAATGTCACGCTTGCGGAAAAGAAGGAATAAATATTTATGGGATGACTAGTTAAGAGGGAGGGTGTGAGCAAATAAATAGAGGAGAGGCGGTTTTCTGTAATTTTGAGACTAAATGGCAGATCGGAATCAAAATAGGGAGTACAACCCAGGAATCTGCAGGGCGGGGGCGAGGAAGATCCAAGATGGGAACTTGTCATGCCAGAAAGTCAGGAAGTACTTTAAAAAAGTAATGAATGTATGTCACAAGGACAAAAGAGTCAGCCGAAAAGGACTATCGATGGACAATTGGGGACAATGTGACTATCAAAATCATTAAGGGCAATAATGACTTAAGGATAATAATAAGTTAGAACTACTCATGGGGAAGAATTCATGAATACATACTGAAAATAAATAAACAGAGGAGAAGAGAGAGCTCAGGCTCACAGCAGAGTTGTGAATGCCAGCTGGTAAATGGGAAGAGAGCGTGGGAGCCGGAAAATCATCATTTTGCAACTTGACAGCTAAGATAAAGTCAAGAAAGGATCCTTAATAGATGATAAACTTCAGCAGAGAAACAAAGAGCAAGATAGGATATGAATATTTGGATGGTCCTCAAGTACCCTCCCATATATTGCTGATTAGTTACAAGGGAAAGACAGCAATTACACAGTGGAGAAATTGGATGTCACCTTGACCAGGTGATCTGTGAGGGGCAAGTGGACACTGTCTGCCTCCAGGTATGATATCCTGAAAAGGACACATCTCTCTTTTTAGTAGTCCAGCTGAGCACATATAACCTGAATGTAATTACAAGATAAATCATTAGACAAAATTATGAACAGTCTGTTTTTAAAAGGAAGGGGGTTGAACTCCATTCTTTTTTTTTTTTTTTTTTTTTGTAGAGACAGAGTCTCACTGTACCGCCCTTGGGTAGAGTGCCCTGGCGTCACACGGCTCAGAGCAACCTCCAGCTCTTGGGCTTACGCGATTCTCTTGCCTCAGCCTCCCAAGCAGCTGGGACTACAGGCACCCGCCAAAATGCCCAGCTATTTTTTTGTTGCAGTTTGGCCAGGGCTGGGTTTGAACCCGCCACCCTCGGCATATGGGGCCGGCGCCCTACTCACTGAGCCACGCACCACCCCTGAACTCCATTCTTAAAAATATTCATGTCATGAGAGATAAAAAAAAAAAAGACTATGAGAATGTTCCAGATTAAAGCAGGTTAAGGAGACCTGACAACTAAATCCAACACCTGGTCCTAATCCTGGATTCAGTACTGCAGGGGGAAAAATTTCTACAAAGAACATCCTTGGGTCAATTCATAAAGTCAGAATATTGGATGGATGGATTCGTTAAAAGTATTGCACAAATGTTAAATTTACTGAAGTTGTAACTGTCCTGTGGTTATGTAAGAGAATGTCCCTATGATTAGGAAATGCACATTGAAATAATTAAGAGTAAAGAGGTATTGTGTATGTAACTTATTTTTAAGTGGTTGAGAAAAGAATTTTTGTGTGGCGGGGAGAGGAGAGAGAGAAGTGGTGGTAAACAAATGAGGTAAAAATGTTAACAATGGGTGAATCTAGGTAAAGGATTCATAGATGCACTATTTTAATTCTTGCAACTTTTCTGTAAGTTTGAAACTATTGTCAAATCGAGTGTTTGTTTTTAACTGAGGAATCTTGGCTTTTTCTTATTTGAGGCTTTTGGTTTTAGATAAAGATAGGAAAGAATTCAGTAATATACTGCTGCTCGTTTGTCACAATTTTAATGTGCTTTTGACCTTAGAAATATAGACTGTACCTCAAGCAAGTAATCCCCCACACCTTCACACACATGATAACAGTTATGTGTTTAAAAGGATTCACTATGCCTATTTCGGAAGCAGGTTATTCCTCAACCCTATAAATGAGTTTACTGACAAATTATTCATTTCCTTTGTGATTACGATCAAGATTTAATCACCTGGCTCTGAAATGAGTGTATTTTTAGGGGCCGGAAACTAAGCTATAACGTTTGCTGTGTACATCTAAGAATTGAGTTAAAAGAAGTTTCAAAGCACTAAAGTCACGTCCATTCTCCACCAGTGGCCATGTATTAATTCTCCTGGAAAATCATCATTTCTCTGAGTTAATAGAATCTTTGAAGCTCAATCAAGTCAATTTCCATCGTCACATTGTGATGCTTTTTAATAGGGCTCACTGAATTTTCCTATTTGATGGCCGCCTTGAAGATGGCCTTGTGATCCTGAGAGAGCGAGAGCAGCAGCATCTGTGTCTCAGCCTCCCCACCCCACCCCATTCATTCTAATTACTTAATGTAATTAGCTCAAGGCAGATGCCTTTGATTATATAGTAGGTAAAATAGGCGATATATTGTGATAGAACACTGAAACCAGGAAACCTGACTTTGCCATTAATTAGCATGTGTATATCTTTGGGCAAACCTGAGTTTCCCCATTTGCAAACTGAGAAATTTAGAGTAAATTAAAATGTGATTTATAGACAGGAAGGTATGGAAACTGTGGTAGCCGCTCTCCAAGTTGCTCCCAAGGATTCTTGCTTCCTGGCTTCATGCTCTTATAGTGGTCTCCACCCACATAAAATAGGGCAAGCTTATCTAACCAATAGGATATTTGTAGAAATGATGGGATGTGGCCAGGCTCAGTGGCTCCTGCCTCTATTCTCAGCACTTTGGGAGGCAGAGGTGGGAGAATTGCTTGAGGCCAGGAGTTTAAGACCACTCTGGACAACACAGCAAGACCTTGTCTCTGCGAAAACTAAAAAATCAGCCAGGTATTGTGATGTGCGCCAGTCGTCCCAGCTTGTTGGGAGGCTGAGGTGGGAGGACCACTTGAGTCTGGGAAGGCAAGGCTGCAGTGAGCTGTGATCATGCCACTATACTCGAGCCTAGGCAACAGAGCAAGACCCTGTCTCAAACAAACAAAAAACCAAAACCCCAAAGAAAACTAAATGATGGAAGGTGATTTTGGAGGCTAGGTTATAAAAGATCTTGTGGCTTCCACCTTCCTGTCTCTCAAATCACTTGTTCTGGAGAAAACCAGCTCCCAGGCTGCTACTGAAAGCTTGGCACCTGTCCCCGACTGAGGCCACATCCGAAGAACACATGCTTAGTTGAAAAGAAGGAAAGAAAAATTTATCATTTTGCTGGCAGAGGAGGAAAAATGTCAGACTGTCTGTCACAAAATACCAAATTTCCAGAACATAAGCAGAAACACAGAGTTTTTAAAGTTTTAAATTATTGCCCTTCAACTAGAGTTAATGATTCTTATGGTCCCATCTCTGCTGAAGACAAAGCTAGGCCTCCATCTCCAGCTCACATGGTTCCGCTGGACCATTTCCTGTAGCACAAAGAACAAAAAACACTTCCCTGCCCCTTCTGACCACAGTCCGAGGTAGAGATACCGGCCACAGTTTCCAAAAAGAGTGGGGAAAGTTTCACAGGGACAGGAAACATTTTTGCTGCTTTTCCCCAGGTCATTCCCTCTGTTGCAATGCCGTGAAGCTGTTCAGACATCTCCCTGGGGAGACCTATGTGGTAAAGAGGGACTGAAGGCTCTTGCCAACAGCCAGCTCTCATCTGCCCCTCATTTAATGACCCCCCGTGAAAACAGCACCTTTGGCTCAGATAACTACAGACCCAGCTTACATCTGGAATATAGCCTCAGGAGAAACCTCCAAGCCAGAATTAGTCAACCTGGCTGCTCCTAAATTTCTGACCTATAGGGGCGGGAATCTAAGCTATAACATAAGGTAAATAATTGTTTTAAATTACTGAGCTTTGGGATAATTTGTTATGTAACAAGCTATAATTTAAACACATTTAGAAACTTTCATTGCAATTTGAAGGAGGTATTTTATGTCTGTTGAATCTAATGATTAAAAAACCCAGGGCTTTTATTTTGTATGCATTTTAAATTTTTTGTTTTCCCAGTCATCTACTTTGTATTATATTGTACAAAAGTATTAATCTATAGTGGATCAAAAATTATAAAACAAAACTGGCCCTACTCTTCAGAGTTTGAAAAGCACTGAATCTTGGCCAGGAACAGTGGCTCATGCCTATAATCCCAGCACTTTCTGTGGCTGAGATAGGGGGATCTCTTGGGGCCAGAAGTTTGAGGCCAGGCTGGGCAACATAGTGAGACCCATCTCTAAAAAAAAGAAAGAAAAATTACCTAAGCATGTGGCACTCCTGTAGTCCCAGCTACTTGGGAAGCTAAAGCAGGAAGATTACTTGAGCCTAGGAGTTTGTGGTTACAGTGAGCTATAATTGCACCACAGCACTCCAGCTTAGGTGACAGAGCCAGACTCTGTCTCTCTAATAATAATAATACAATCTTAGTTGAAAATGGATAGGCAGCACCTGTGGCTCAGTGAGTAGGGTGCCAGCCCCACATCCTGAGAGTGGCGCGTTCAAACCTGGCCCAGGCCAAACTGCAACAAAAAAAATAGCCGGGCATTGTGGTGGGCACCTGTAGTCCCAGCTACTTGGGAGGCTGAGGCAAGATAGTTGCCTAAGCCCAAGAGCTGGAGGTTGCTGTGAGCTGTGTGATGCCACGGCACTCTACTGAGGGCGATCAAGTGACACTCTATCTCTAAAAAAAAAAAGAAAATTGAAAAAGATTTTTGAAATGATCCAGTCCAACTTCAATGAATACATTGTCTCTTACAGGTTTCCAACAATTAAATTATGATTCTTGGAAGTATTCTTACTATTATTGTTATTAAATATGCCTTTTATTAATCATTTTCCATGTAAATGCAGTATCCTAAGTATTTTATGGTTTTTACAACAAATCTATGCAGCAGATAGTTCTATCTCACTTTTATAGAAGACTACACTGAGGCTTGGGGGTAAAGCCTGGACCTTAATAATCCAAGTCATCTGATTCCACACCCACTGCATTGCCTCTAACTTCATTAATTTATTAATCCCCTCAAGCCTTCATTTTATACATCCAAGCAACAGTTTTCTCTGACTGCTAGAAATTACTTTTCCACTTATTTTAAGGAAAAAGAGACAGAATTCCAATCCTACTATAACTAATGAAAACGAGTGTTTGAAGCATTGCCAACATGGAATTTTTTTCATTGCATTTAATGTTACCTGACAAAGTGGGAGGGGGTGCGATAGAGAAGAATAGTCTTTGGAAGCAAAGACCTAGCCAGTCTTTCCATTTGTAAATGGGGATAATAATACTTTAGCATATTGTAAAAAAATGATGGGTAATCTACATAAAACTGGGACAGCAGTGGCTGGCATTCACGCATGCATGCAATCATTCAGTAAATACGTATTAAACATATGGACCCAGGCACTGTTCCTGGCTATGGAAATACAATGATGAGCAAAACAAAGTCCCTGTTACCATGGCACTTACATGCTTGTGGGAGAACATGAAATAACTACCCCTATAAGTGAACGTGTTTATTTCAAACAGTGATGGATGAAATTTCAGAAATAAAATAGGGCAGCATAATAGAAAGTAAAGAGATACAGCGAGATGTTCTCATTTCGGAGTGGAGAGGAGAGGCCAGGGAAGACCTTAGGGAGGAAATGCTTTTGAGCTAAGACCAAATGTCAGGAAGGATCCCGCCTTATCGACCTTCAGAAACAGAGGGAACAGGCAAGTGAAAGGTCTTAAGCGGAGAACAAGCTTGGTGAGTTCAAAGAATACCAAGAAATCCAAAGTAGCTGGACAGGCAAGGTGATACGTGAGGCCAAGTCGCATATGAGCTTACAGGTCTGAAGCTGGCTCAGATTGTCTTCTAACTGCAGTGGCAAACCTTCGGAATCTTTTAAGTGGGAGAGTGACATGCATACTCTGATGAATGTCTTGAAATATCACTCTAGGAGAACAGGGAGACCAGATGGGAAGCTATTGTATAATCCAGGTGAGAGACGGTGGTGTTCAAAATGAGGATGGAGAAAAGTAGACAGATTCCAGATATATTTCACAGGTAGCTAAGATCACTCAGTAGGCACATAAAAATGTCTATGATTATTATTATTATTACTACTACTAGGGACCTTTTCACCCCCCGGGGCAGTTTCTTATTTAAGAAATATTGCTGTAGTGTTTATTGTGACACAATTTGCCATGTTTTCTAAGGTTTTACTTGCTTAATGTGATCAGGGGAAATGAGGTACTGAGAAAAGAAAAATTTCAATGGAGTGCAAACTCTTTGCTGTATTACCCGGTAATAAAAGAGAGTTTGATTCAATTCATTAAAATTAAAAAGATAGTTTACTGTAAGTAACTGTTGGGCAATTAAGAACATTAGAAAAAGACTTGAATCTTCTGATTCTACCTACCATGGCTACAGTGGTTCTCAACCTGTGGGTTGTGACCCACAGGAACCGTATTAAAGGATCATGGCATTAGGAAGGTTAAGAACTACTGGCTGCTTATAAGAACCAGGGAAGTGCAAACCCAGTTACTGAATAGGGGAAGGTAAGATAGGTCAGTCCCAGCTGTATAAAAAGATGATGTATTAAAATCTAAACTGGAGAATATTTGGACAGAAAGAAGCCTAAGATAACCTACACCACCACCTATAAATGATGAATAAAACATATCCAAAGATATCTAAGTGTAAAATTGAACTGCAGGAAAAACAAACAGAAAATATTGGGTCCAGAAATAAATAGAGGTCAAAAAAAATGCATAAAGCGGGCAGTGAGGTGCCCTGGGGAGTGACTGGCCCCTACAACCTGGCTCCATGAGGGGATAATAAACGAGGATTGTTATGAATGGGAGCTTGGAAGTAAGAAACCTACAGAAAGCAGAGCTAACAAAGGGCCACCCTCACAGTGAAAGGGTGAAGTGGGAAAAAAAATCTATCCCCAAGCACAGAGAGATGTCAAAGAAGTTTGTATCACTGCCTGGCTTCTGGATGAGAGCAAACAAAAGTTCGCCTGAGAACTCCAAACCTCAAGTGGGCGCTTATACAGACCCTGAATTTACAATCAATGCACAGCTCAGGAATCACCCCTCTCAGTCTGAGAAATTATAATAGAAATTTACATTGGGCCACTGATCTTCCCTATCTTGATAGGAAGAGGCAAACGGAATCGTGAATTTTACTGTAATTTTACTCTTTCAAAGATCATTAAGAAAAAGAAAATGAGAAAATGAACATGTGAATGTTACTTTTTTGCATTATTATTATTATTGCTCAATATTTTGTTGCAGCAATCGTCTGATTTCTTTTCCAAATGTATTTATCTTCGTTCGTTCTTTATGAGGTTTTTGTTTCTAGTCCTTATCTTAAACATTGTTATTGTTATTAAATTTTAAGCTTTTTTTCATTATGTGAAGGCAAAAAGTGGAAACCAAATAAACACGTGTATACGTATAGAGAAAATTTTAAAAAAAGAAAAAGAAAAATCAAGGTATAGACTAGGAGAAAATACTTGGAAGATATGTATCTGATAAAGGATTTTTTTTTTTTTTTGTAGAGACAGAGTCTCACTTTATGGCCCTTGGTAGAGTGCCATGGCCTCACACAGCTCACAGCAACCTCCAACTCCTGGGCTTAAGCGATTCTCCTGCCTCAGCCTCCCCAGCAGCTGGGACTACAGGCACTCGCCACAATGCCCAGCTATTTTTGTGTTGCAGTTTGGCCGGGGCCGGGTTTGAACCCACCACCCTCGGTATATGGGGCCGGCGCCTTACCGACTGAGCCACAGGCGCTGCCCCTGATAAAGGATTTTTATCCTGAATATATAAAGAACTCCCACATCTCATAATAGTAGACAAGTCAGTTAAAATGAGCAAATGATTTGAACAGAGACTTTGTTAAAGGAGATGTACAAATAAATGGAAGACTACTCAACAATAAATGGAGGGGAAAAACCCTACTGATATATACAACCCCACCCCTCCCATCTCCAGCTCCAGGCAACCATTGGTTTGTTTTTGGTCACGATAGTTTTCCTTTTTCTGGAATTTCATCTGAACACAGTCATGCAACTGTGTTCAGTTGCTGCTGAACTTAACGCAAGGCTTTTGAGACACATTTGTGTTGTATTTATCAGTCGTACCTGTTACATAGTAAATTCCGTGTAATTGGTTTCATTATTATTTACATGTTTACTTTCTGAGAACTAATCATTTATTAAGTTAAGAAAAAGTCAAGATGTTACTTGCCAAATTCATTTTAAAGGACTTATTCTTGTAGGAAAGGTGGAATCAAAATACTACTGTTAGTAATAAATTATCAAATAATATAACAGAATCAGGGAATTGGGGACCAGGTGAGGAAAGACCAACACTTCTAGGCCAGGGGTGGTGGCTCACGCCTGTAATCCCAGGACTCTGGGAGGCTGAGATAGACCAATTGCTTGAGCTCATGAGTTTGAGACCTCCCTGAGCAAGAGTGAGACCCCATCTCTACTAAAAATAGAAAAATTATTCAAGTATTGTGGCAGGAGCCTGTAGTCCCGGCTACTCAGGAAGCTGAGGCAAGAGGATCACTTGAGTCCAAGAGTTTGAGGTTGTTGTGAGCTATTGGACTACAGCACTCTACCCAGGGTGACAGAGAGCTACTTTGTTTCAAAAGAAAAGAAAGAGAAAAGAGCAACACTCCTTTTTTAAAATTTATTTTCTTTGGGCAGTGCCTGTGGCTCAGTGAGCAGGGTGCCGGCCCCATATACCTAGGGTGGTGGGTTCAAACCCAGCCCCAGCCAAACTGCAACAAAAAAATAGCCGGGCGTTGTGGCGGGCGCCTGTAGTCCCAGCTACTAGGGAGGCTGAGGCAGGAGAATCGCCTAAGCCCAGGAGTTGGAGGTTGCTGTGAGCTGTGTGATGCCATGGCACTCTACTGAGGGCAATAAAGTGAAACTCTGTCTCTACAAAAAAAAAAAAAATTATTTTCTTTAATACAGAAGGGGTCTCATTATGTTGCCTAGACTGGTCCCCACAGTACTGAGATTACAGGTACCATCGCACCTGACCCCAACACTCATTTTCTAGATGGAGAAAAGGAGATCCAGGGAAAGGAATCCACAATAACAAACCTGAAATCATAACTAATAGCGTACAGTCCCTGCCCAGGATCCTCTCCAGAATGCTCTGCCAGGGATAAAAAGGCTTAAAAAAAAAAAAAAAGTGCTTCAGAAAATCTAAACTCTCTACAAACTAGAGCACTACATGTGGGCAAAGAAAGTCAGAATCCGCTTATCAGCTCCTCTAATGGAAATGACAACCCGCACAAGCAAAATACCTCCTGATTCAAAAGATAACAGAACCCAGCTCACCAGGTCTCCTGCTATTACTGATGGAATCCCCCCAGCTATGTATTACACTTTGGGAAATTATTAACATGTTTAGCTAACGATGACACATTCAAAAGAAAAAAAGGCAAGTGATGCTGTGGGTTGCCACGCCACCCGACACTCAAACTGTCCTTTCCCGAGCTGTGTCTACTGTCAGCATCATTTTGTAAAAAAAGACATATCCGTTTCAGTCAAGGGTTTTATTTTGCTTTCCCATTCTTCACTGCTGGGACTAGGGAAAAAAAAAAAAAGCATTACCAGCTACATTACTTTTTAATTTAATGCCCTTGAGTAAGGGCACTAGCAACGAGGCGTGATAGAGATTTCAGGGAGGACAGCAAAGGGACAATAGTTGTCAGTGGACCCTCTTCCAGGGATGTGGCTGCGACAGCTTTTTCTGCCATCATTCTCTCCAGGTGATGCCTCGCTTCCCATCGCCATTGTATCTCGCCATCAAATTATTTGAATTCCACACACATCGACAGCACACGGAAGGGCCCCTGCCAATTTTTGCAGCTCGCTTGGAATAGAGCATCATGAAACATTACTCATTTATACGATTCCCAGATGCCTGCTGTGAATTCCAGGGCAGGGCCGCCTCCAGGTGCGGCCCTTCAGCTAAGCTTCTAATCTGTAACCCTTTACTGCTGCGCCTTCCTTCCAGCGTGGGCCAAAAAAAAAAAGCCCGTGCCAGGCCTTCCACTAATAACTATTGTCCCTTTGCTGTCCTCCCTGAAATCTCTATCACGCCTCGTTGCTAGTGCCCTTACTCAAGGGCATTAAATTAAAAAGTAATGTAGCTGGTAATGCATCTTTTCTTTTTCCATAGTCCCAGCAGTGAAGAATGGGAAAGTGAAATAAAATCTTCGAAACCCTTGACTGAAACTGATGTGTCTTTTTTTAAAAGTTCATGTAGCTGAAGCCCCAGCTGCCAGAGCTGAGCTGGAGGCAGAAACCTGCTATTTTTCCTCAGTCAGACCCAAGGCACAACACCACACTGAGTCACCCTTCTAGCTGCCCCTCGGACGTTCTCATACATCTGTCGTGGTGGTGAAGTGACTGATCGTAGCCCGTCTCTTGTGGGAATATGAGGGAGCCAATTAGCAAAGGTCTTTGTGAAGAATTTTTTGTTATTATTATTATTAGTTTTAGTTTTTCTTTGGTCTGTCCGATTTGTGAAGCATTTTTTATGACTTAAAATCTCACAACATAAATGAAAAAAAAGAATATATGTCACATAATCTCAAATGTTATCGGTGTTTTAAATGTGTGCGTACGTACACACACATATCTATTTAACGAGAAGAAAATACATCAAAATGGAACAGTGATTATTTTTCTTTATTATTTGTTATATTTTCTAAAGCAGGGATACTACTTTCATAGTCAGGAAAATAAATGCCATTTATAAAGATAATTTCCATCAAGAGAGTTTTTAAATAGAAGGACCGTTTTCAGAAGGTTCACTGCCCAGGCAGCCCACAGCCCCCATGTTGGAAGACATCCCCTTGCACTGTCCTGTGCTTGGAGAATTTTTCTAAGGGGTTCTTTAAGCTCCAGACTGGTGCTCCAGTTAAGAGATTTGTCCAGCAGGAATAAGAGTGACCTTATTAGTCCTGTCAGATTCTCTCCCACACACTGAGCACACAGAACCATAGCAGAAGAAGGGAGACAGGACTGATGGAGGGAGAGGATGGCGCATGAATGGCCATGGTGTGGGCTACTGAAAAGAGGATAAAGAAACTCAACCGCCGGAGCTGTCTTAGGCCCTGGACAAGCTTCCAGTTCCAGGATCCCATGTCATGCACGTCCACAATTCCAATTTTCCCAACTGAATCCGGGGACTCATGGGGAGACAGGTCCCTGGTCAAGAATCCTGCTTTCCTTGGTACTACAGACATCCTTCTAACAATCTGTCTGGGGACCCATTAAAATCTCCTCCTGGATCAGACTGTATTTTGATTATTTTAACCACATTGGGAATTTCGGGATATCAAGAACCTGAAACCAGGCAAATGTGCTTCATGGGTCATTTTATTAGGTACGGTACCCAAATCAAAACTACCACCAGCCCATGTGACACTGCGTGTAAATTGTAAAAAGCTACCTCTTCCTTAAGTTAAAACATTGTATTATTTCTCAATAATAACGATTACTAAAGACAGTAATTCTATGTATATTATACAAGTAAGTGATTTATTATGAAATAAAGAAAAATTCAAATGATCATAATATGAAGAACTCAAAAGTCATTTGGATCTAATAATTTGTTGTAATACAGACATCTTCGTGCAAACAAAATTCTTTCTGATGGTTTTAATGCTCACTTGCTTTATAGCTCATGTTTTATAGAAATGACCATGAGTTGGTAGACTTTTCTATTGATTGCGGACTTTACGTTGGTTTTAACATATTTAATTCCAATTAACTGGGCCTTATGTTGCTTTTAACATATTTAGTTAGTTTATTTATCTGTTTTTAGAGATGGGGACTCACTTTGTTGCCCAGGCTGGAATGGAACTCCTGGGCTCAAGTGATCCTCCCACCTCAGCCTCCCTAGTAGTTGGGACTACAGGTATATGCCACTGTGCCTAGCCTAATGTATTTAATTTTGATAAACCACATCCTCCTCTGATATCGGCACTGGCAAAATTACTTGTATCTTGAAAGGCACAAAGTTACTTGGAAATGGATCTGGGAGATCATTATCACAGAAACACTGCAATATTTTAGTGAGAGAATATTAGATTTTAAAAGACCATTTCAGGTTTTTAGTGCTTCACACACTGATGTCTGATGTCTGAAAGTCCTTAACCCGCCTGTCAATTTGAATTCTACATTTTTTTTACCCAGCTTTGGTGCTTCATATTCATAGTAATTCCCCAAATTATATGAGATGTCTAGACTCTTTTTACTCTAAATACCCAGCAGCAGAGTCTTACCAGAAGCTTGTTAGGAATGCAGAATCTCAAGTCTCAAACCAGAATTACTGAATCAGAATTTGCGTTTTAATAAGCTCCCCAGGTACTGTCTATACACAGGAAAATTTGAGAAGACACAGAAAAGACCATGATATTCTTTCAGTAATATAAAGCTTTTCTTTAAGGAAAATATGATTGTTGCCAATACAGAAAAAAATAGAAATCGATTTTGGATCATAGGTGAATTGAATGTGGAAATAACATTTGAATTGAATTTTCCTCCCCTTTCTGGTATTTCTATTTTGGGGTGAACATCGAGAAGCTCAGCTCACACATAACACTGTGTAGAAAAAAAAAAAAAAGAACCCTGCAAATTGTTTAGCAGCAATGATATCTTTTCGTAAAATTGTAAGTTAATTTTTCTTGAATGATCATCTAAACCCATGTTATGTTTTCAGGGGAGTGATATATAGAATGACTGTGGGTTTCTAATTTTGCTTACGACATTAATCTTATCTTTTACCCCCGAATTAAAGAGGATATTTTCAGAAGTATACTTCTGATTTGCGCTTTAGAATCTATATTTTTATTCACATCATCAACACGTATCGCATCTTCCCTCTAATTAAGTTTTAGTAGCAAGATGGCATCTACTCAATTTTCCCATCCCATATTCAACAATGATTTAAAATTTTATGTTCTGCAAATGCCTTTTCAATATACTCCAACATTTGGTTGAAGCAAAAAGAGCAGTTATGTAATTTCTTGGATGATATAAAGAAAATTTAATGCTGTCAAAATAGATTTATGCTTCATCATTCAATGTGCACCAGATTTAAAGATGTAAAACAAAAAGTTCAAAATGCCCTAGAATTTTTTTCAAGCCTCTTCCGTTGCAGTCCATTATGTTTCTATACATACTGATGGCATCGTTGTGTATAACTTTTCTTTAGATCTGATTTTTTTAAGCAGTTTTCTAAAATGTGTATCTGACAGCTGGGAGCAGTGGCTAATGCATGTTATCCTACCACTCTGGGAACCCAAGGAGGGAGGATTGCTTGAGGCCAGGAGTTGAGACCAACCAGAGCAATACACTGAGACCCCTCATCTCTACAAAAAAAAAAATTTAATTAGCTGGGTGTCCTGGCGTAGGCCTGTAGTCCCAGCTCCTTAGAAGGGTGAGATGGAAGGATCACTTAACCCCAGGAGTTGAGGTTAAAGTAAACCGTGATCTTGCCCCTGCACTTCAGTACTTCAGTGTGAGTAATAGAGCAAGACACTGTCTTTAAAAACAAACCAACAAAAACCAATATCCTTAGCCCAAACATCAACATATGAAATGTTTGCTTTTATGGAAATCCACAATTCTAATAGCTTTATTTCATGGCTTATACTAGGGATCATATCCAAAATAATAAAAATATTTAACATTTTTTACCTTTTTCAAAATTAGCTCATTCATTGCCTCTCCTATAATTTTAACTATTGGCTTTGTATTTTATTCCTTAAACATACACGCATGTAATATTATTTGGTGTCAATATGCCATCATGTTTTTGAATTGTGGATAGTTTCTGCCAAGGAAGGCAATTTTCATCATTGCTGGTGTTTCCTAGATAATTTTCTTCCTAGATGTTGCCTTGTCAAAAGCTGAAACGTGCGTGTTATGTGCACATGATGGTGTTTCTCATTTTTATAGCATCTTTGTTTGTCATTCAAAATATATATTTCAAATCATTTTTCAACTCTGCATTCTTAATGCGAATGTTTAAGTGTGGCTTTCTGTTTATTAATAAATACTACTAATAGTAGTGTTACTACTAGTACTGGATACATACTATTAATCCTTTCTCACATTTTCATTCTTCGGTTGATACTTTTTTCCATTTCTGTAGAATTTGCAATATGGAGAAAATACAGAAACCATTAAGGTAGAATAATTCACCATTAGTAAGAATTTATGAGTTAATAATTTCTGAAAACTTCCTACCTGTACTGATAGTAGTGAAATATGATGAATTTCTTATGTATGTATATTTTGCAGGCAAATTTCAACTGGAGTGTTCCATTGTCAAATATTCAAATTACATAGCCAAGTACGCAGGAGGGGGAAAAAAATCTAATTTAATGTTTTCCTTTTCCTTGCCACTTTTTCTCAAGCTATGCTTTGCCTCCAGTATTATATCTAGCTTATCCAATAATAAATTTGGTACTCTAATTCTCTTTCATTTCCTTTCCTGTTTTCTGATTATGAGATTAATTTTTAAAAGTACTCAATGTACTCAGCCCTACTATGAAACTAATTTAGGGTTTTCACATGAAAGCTATAACCCAGTTACAACCTAAGAATAGGGGGAAGGGGGAAAGGGAGGGGAGGGAGGAGGTGGGTAGAGGGAAGGGGATTGGTGGGATTATACCAGCGGTGCATCTTACAAGGGTATATGTGAAACTTGGTAAATGTGGAATGTAAGTGTCTTGGCACAGTAACTGAGAGAATGCCAGGAAGGCTATGTTAACCAGTGTGATGAAAGTGTGTCAAATGGTCTGTGAAGCTAGTGAATGATGCCCCATGATCATATCAAGGTACACAGCTATGATTTAATAAATAAATAAATAAATAATTAAAATTAAAAGTAATAATAAAATAAAATTCCTTTATAGTATCTGAGCAAAACAATCAATAGTGTTTTATCTTAGAACTTACATGTAGCTAACATGCAAAATATACAATGAACAAACTGCTAAATATTATCAAGTATTAGTATTTTGACTAATAGGATATCCACAACAAGAAGCAACTTCTATCACCAGTTCATTAAGTGGTGATCTCTAATGTATGTGTGTGTAATTCATTGAGTATACATAATTTGATGGTGATTAATAATTAAAGTTCTTATAGATTTAAATTAGGAATTCAGTCATACCTTTTGGTGTAGGGAACAAATAGCAGAGGCTGTGAATTGCAATGTGAAATATTAAATTAGCCAGTTCTATAACAGGGATTTTTTTAGACTTTTGAAATACTCACCTATCAGTACTAGAAAAATGGTTTCTTATTTATAAGAAGTTATTTTTAGATTTTGTTAGCTCTGAGGTTGGTTTTGATTATTGACTCATTGTTCTTTGTGAACAGAAGCCAAGCAAAATGCATCTAACACAAGACCGTTTACTGCCATCTGCAGGGAAGTTGTGAAATACGCAAACCATTCATCTTTTCAATACACGAAATAATAACCATAGAAAAATTCTCAGAATGATAATGGTGTCTCCGATGTGAATGGTGCCCTTATAAATGAGGAACACTTGTACAGTGCTCAACCTAGTCATCATACTCAGCTGTCCCAATCCCAACTCCATGTAGATTTTAGTCTTCTTGCTTTCAATTTCCTATTCAAAGAAGAAAAATTTCTTTTCGTTTCCTTTTTTTTTTTTTTGAGACAGAGTCTCACTTTGTCGCCCTCAGTAGAGTGCTCTGGCATCAGAGCTCACAGCAACCTCAAACTCTTGGGCTCAAACAGGCACCTGCCACAATGCCTGGCTATTTTTTTAGAACCGGGGAGTCGTCTAGCTCTTGCTCAGGCTGGTCTCGAACACATGAGCTCAGGCAATCCACCCACCTTGGCCTCCCAGAGTGCAAGGATTCTAGGTGTGAGCCACCACACCCAGCCCCTCAAAGGAGAAAAATTTCAACTACAAAAACATTCTTGGGATTCACTTATACTGGGACTGGAAAAACATGGAGGAAGAGAAAAATCTACAACTCACTTACAGAAGGGCTTTCTACTCCAGCAAGTCAGATTCTATTAATATTTTCTATTCCCAAAAGTCAAATTGTCAGATGGAAAGGTGATAAGAAATTCCTATTATACAACTCTAGGTCCTGGAAGTAAATCTGAGGGAGTCCATATTTCTTGGGATCCAAATAGCAAAATTTAACATTAACAGTAACTAATACAGGGCTAAATGTAACCCCAGCACCCTGAGCACTACCTGACCTGCAAGAGGTGCTACTCCAAAGCGCTAAGTGAGCACTGGGGATATAGAATTGGGGGAAATGGGGAAGGCTTCCAGGAGAAGGTGCCGAGTTAATCTTGACAAGGAGGCAGAATGTGAGCAGACAGGGAGAAAAGTCACCACATGAAAAAGACCACAAAGTGGGAAAAGGACAAGTACCAGGCAGACACCGGAGACAAGAGAGAACCTGAGGACAGCGTAGTGACAGCGTGCAGTGAGGACGCTGAGGTCCTGCATTGCCCACTAGATGTGGTGAGCTTTGAGGCTGAGCATGGAAGCCAATCTGCAAGGGACGATAAAAATTGAGTTACAGAAGGGAGAAGGTGGTGAGTTAAATTACTCTCTCCGTTTAACTTTTTACTGAAGTTTTACACATGAGTGTATATTTATATTTTTCAAAGTGCACATAAGTGTATAGATTGATGAATAACTGATTTCTTGACTTCTAGTGGCATAGATTAGTTTTAGACCTACTTTTTGGAAAGAAGTTTAAAGGCTCAGTGCCTATAGCTCAGTAGCTAGGGCACCAGCCACATACACTGGGGCTGGTGGGTTCGAACCCAGCCTGGGCCTGCCAAACAACAATGACAACTGCAACAAAAAATAGCCGGGTGTTGGTGTGGGCGCCTGTAGTCCCAGCTGTTTGGGAGGCTGAGGCAAGAGAATCTTTTAAGCCCAAGAATTTGAGGTTGCTATGAGCTGTGACACCAAAGCACTCTACTGAGGGCAACATAGTGAGACTCTGTCTCAAAAAAAAAAAAAAAAAGAAAGAAAAAGAAAAAGAAGTTTAAGGCTTGGCACCTGTGGCTCAAGTGGCTAAGGCGCCAACCACATACACCTGAGCTGGCGAGTTCAAATCCAGCCCAGGCCCTCCAAACAACAATGATGGCTGCAACCAAAATATAGCCAGGCATTGTGGCAGGCGCCTGTGGTCCCAGCTACTTGGGAGGCAGAGGCAAGAGAATCGCTTGAGCCCAGGAGCTGGAGGTTGCTGTGAGTTGTGGTGCCATCGCAGTCTACCCAGGGCGACAGCTTGAGGTTCTGTCTCAAAAGAAAAAAAAAGAAAGAAAGAAAACAAGAAGTTTAAAAAGATGATTTAAAAAAAGAGAAATGGAATGGTAGCTTGAGTGGTTGTGTCAATGGAAGGGACCTTGTAGACTAAAGAACTTTCTAAATTTATGTATTTACTGCCAGTTAAGAGAGAGGGATTGCTTACGTAAGAAGAGGAAAAATTGGTGAAGCAGGTGCTAATGGACATGAAAGGAACAAGCTCAAGGTCATGGATATGGTAGGTATTAAAAATAGAGAGGACCTTTCACCCTGGGGTAACAGAACCAAAGCAGAGACTTCATCTTGGTGCAGTGGCTAGGTGTGCAGCCTCAAAGCCAGATAGTCCTGGATTCCAGCTCAAATCTGCTGCTTCCACAGACAGTTATCAGTTACTGAGGATCATGGAGCTTTCAGGCTCTCTCTAAGATATTGTATGGTAATTCATTTACTCCCCACAACAATGAGAAAGGTGCTACTCTACAGAGGGCTATAAAGTGAGACTCTGTCTCTAAAAAAAAAAAAAAAAAGAAAGAAAGAAATTAGCAGTGGGTGTTGAGCAAAGTTAACTTCTTGGTGCTTCAGTTTCCTTGTCGGTAAATGGCACTCTCAGCAAATGTCACTGAGCACCTATTATGTCCCAGACATTGTTCCAGGCACTGGGAAAAGAGCAGGGAAAAAAGTTTTATATAAACACCATGTACATATTTTATATACCCCTGGGGGTACCCAAAATGTATACACATTTTAAGGAATGTTATCTATGTATATTTTTTGAATTGAAATGAATTATGGTAGCAATGTATACTGCAATGACATTTGCTCAAAAGATGGCGTTAATCAGATGAATGGTAGCTTCACCATGCCACAGGCAGGCCAAAGGCCACATTGAAGTGGTATTTGGTATTTGAGAATGTTCTGGAAGCACGACAACAATTGAGGTGTGAGTGTGCAACAGAACCTCCAACACCCCTAACAAGTGCATGAATTCGTGGTAAGTTTGAGATGCACGGTACTGTGTGTGATGAGCACAAGGGGAGAGCTGTGCTGTGGGAGGCCTCACGGCAACAAGTCCTGCAGCTTCTACTATGGTCTGGGAACAGCTTACATGTTTGCCGCAGCAGTCCACCAGACAATGTGCCCACGAGACACAGGAGTTAGCAGAACAAGCACACGACTTGTTCTTAAAACAGGAAAATGGGGGCAGCGCCTGTGGCTCAGTGAGTAGGGCGCCGGCCCCATATGCCAAGGGTGACGGGTTCAAACCCAGCCCCGGCCAAACTGCAACAAAAAAATAGCCGGGCGTTGCGGCGGGCGCCTGTAGTCCCAGCTGCTCGGGAGGCTGAGGCAGGAGAATTGCATAAGCCCAAGAGTTAGAGGTTGCTGTGAGCCGTGTGACGCCACGGCACTCTACCCGAGGACGGTACAGTGAGACTCTGTCTCTACAAAAACAAAACAAAACAGGAAAATGGAAAGTTTTCATCCTAAAATTATGACATGCACTGAGTCGTAAGAGCTTACCTCGATGACAATTGGCCAGGGCAATGGATAGGACAAAGAGCTGCGGTTGAGTTTCCCCCACGTTCTCCTGACTTCTTCCTAGAGGGGATCTTCAAGGATGTGGCATGTAGCAGAAAACCATCTACACTGGTGGTATGTGGGGGAAGAAATTGAAACAGCATCACAGTGATACAAGTGGACACTTATGTCAACGTTGTTCAAACAGTAGTTTGCCATAATCAGAAGTGTCTGGATGCTGATGGTAACTACTCTGAAGAAGTCATACGTGGCTTGTATTCATGTATTGTTATCAGTATATACTATTATAATTTTAATATTTTTTTTTCTTTCTACTAAAAGCAGAAAAACTAGGCAGGTTGTGGCGGGCGCCTGTAGTCCCAGCTACATGGAAGGCTGAGGCAAGAGGATTGCTTGAGCCCAAGAGTTTGAGGTTGCTGTGAGTTATGGCGCCACAGTACTCTATCCAGGGTGACAGAGTGAGACTTTGTCTCGAAAGAAAGAGAGAAAGAAAAAAAGAAAGAGAGAGAAGGAAAGAAATCTCTGAGGAAGTGACTAAACATAAAGGTGCAACCATGAGGCATGTAGAACCAACTACGTGCTAGTAGAAAATCTGCAGTTTGAAAATATAGAAAAAGAGAGAGGAGAAGATATTAATAGTATGAAAGAGAGATTGAAAATAGCTCAACATTTGACAAGGTCTTTTGCAAAACAGTAAGAGGGTAAAAGAGTCCTGAATACAGCTAAACTGGAGACAGAGAAGCTTAAAGCTAAACTCTCTCTCATCCAGGAAGTATTTAACTTCAAAAAAGACTGATGATAATGGGATTACACCTGCGGTGCATCTTACAAGGGTATATGTGAATCCTAGTAAATGTGGAATGTAAAGGTCTTAGCAAAATAACTAGGAAAATGCCACGAAAGCTATGTTAACTAGTGGGATGAAAATGTGTCAAACGGTCTATGAACCAAGTGTATGGTGCCCCATGATCATACTAAAGTACACAGCTGTGATTTAATAAAAAATAAATAAATAAATAAATAAATAAAGACCAATGCTAGATCTTCCAGAGACAGTCCTTCACAGGGCTAGAACATGATAAAGAACAGCAGTGAGTTTTTTGGTGGGCCTGAGTCAGACAAGAAAATACGAAAACAGGAACCTAACACTCTTTCTCTGCAAGGGTGCCTAAGCTCTAATTCAAATTGAACTCAATAATCAATAAAAATTAGAGCTATTTGATGAGACAGAGGAAAAAATGAAGGATCTGGGGGAGAAAAGAGCAGACGCTCGTGACAAATGTTGGTGAGGACGTGGAGATATTGGAACCTTGACATATTACTGGTGCAGCCATTTGGAAAACAGATGGGCTCATAAAATTGAACGCTGAGTTGCTATATGACCCAGCCATTTCACTCCTAAATACAGATCCAAGAGATTTGGAAACATGTCCATACAAAACTTACGCACAAATATTTATAACAGCACTGTTCATAATAACCAAAAGGTGGAAAGTGAAAAAGTGCTGGCTAGCTTAAGCACCCAAAGAAAAGAATGCGGCAGCCTAACTTTGTGTTAACCTAGGTTTCTGAATTTGAAACTGACCTTTTTCCATCCTACTTCATACATTTAAAACTGTCTGTTTTCTTGTCAGACAGACCAAAGAGCAAAAAGGGAAAAAAAGGGAAAACACTTTACTAATTTATGTCACTCAGGGACAAATGGTGGTGAGATTTTTGTCTTTCCTTGGTGGCACTCAGTAAACTGGAGGTTGCCCCAGAGCACCACTCCTAGCTAGAATGGGGATAATTTTTAGCACAAATTCATTCATCTTGAATTTGAGAGCTAGTCCTAATCCAAGTAGTAAGAGCAAATGGTTGTGTGAGGGGATGAAGGTATTTCTTGTGTTGCTTCTTTACTTGAATATTTGGCTTTAAAATATTTTTTTTAGTTGTTCTCTTTGTATTGCTCTTTTTTTTTTTTTTTTTTGAGACAGAGTCTCACTGTGTCACCCTGGGTAGAGTGCCATGTCATCACAGCTCACAGCAACCTCAAAGTCTTGGGCTTAAGTGATTCTCTTGTCTCAGCCTCCCAAGTAGGTAGGACTATAGGCGCCCACCACAACACTGGATATTTTTGTTGTTGTTGTTGTCATTGTTGTTTAGCAGGCCCAGGCTGGATTCGAACCCACCAGCCCTGGTGCCTGTGGCCAGCACCCTAACCACTGAGCTACAGGTGCTGAGCCTCTTTGTGTTGCTCTTACGAGTCCTTTCTCAGCTTACTATTCTGCTGTTGCCTCTGTCCTCCTTGGGGTACCTCAATTCTGGATGCTACCCATGGCATCTCTGCTGTTATGTGAATGATAGGATGTAAGTGACCATTGTAGTAAGGGTTCTTTGTAAAAAATTCAAAAAAAATTTTTTTAAAGATGTTGTATACATTTTATAGTCTGGCTATCAGTTTGATATCTTATTGTCAAGTATGTTTCTCAATCTGTATTTATCCATCCCATCAATACATTTTAATGATAAAACACTCAAAAACAAAAAAACCAAACATCACATGTACTTTGTACTAAATTGGAGCTAGTAGATCAGCACCTTAAATACTCACATGTGAGAATAATGCAATGAAGTTAAGTTGGGGTGGGTTAGGGATGGATAAATTCCCACCTAACAGGTGCATTGCATGGGTATATCCAGTAATTCATGGGTGAAATTTAAAAAATAAAATAAAAAATGAAAATTGTTTAAAAAGCCAAAATTTCAGCTAAAGAAGCAACACAAGAAATACCTTCATCCCCTCACAGAACCATTTGCTGTCACTACCTGGATTAGGACCAGCTCTCAAATTTAAGATGAATGAACCTCTGCTGAACATTATCCCCATTCGCTAGCCAGGTACAGAAAAATCACTGACCATGGAGTGGTGCTCTGGGGCCACCTCCAGTTTGCTGAGTGCCACCAAGGAAAGTCTATAACCATGAGAATTTTTCCTCCTCTCTCCTGTTGTTAGTAGGGTGCTAAGGATGCCTTCCTTCACACGAGAATGCCAAGTAAAAGTTCCTTTCTGGAATTTAAAGAGCTGAATCAATGTGAGGCACCATCATGTCACAGGCCTGGGGTGGGATGTGTTCATTCTAAGAGCAGCATTGGCCAAAGGACCTCCTATGTGTTGAAGTAGATCCCCACTCCAAGAAGACCAGTGTGACCTACTTGGAGATGACTTTTGGTCTGACTTCCAAAATGGAGCTGAGACCCAGGTCACTAGCAATAATACTGGGACATGCCCTCCAAGCCATGGGTTGGAGAGGGAAGCAGAGTTTATCTGAAGGAGAAGATTAGCAAGAAGACCTGGATCCTCCAGTACCTGCTGCCTCCCTTTTGGGAGAGGAGTCACCTCACTCCATCCACTTGCCTCTTCTTTATAGATGCATCTCCAAACCCAATGCACAGAGATCACTGACATGTCTAGAGAGATGGGAAACTAGGAGGAAGAAGACATTTACATTTTATTTATCTTATTTTATCTGCTTCTAACTAAGCCCCTAGCGGCAACAAAAGTAGACTCAGGGAATAGCTGCCTCCTACCAGGCACTATGGCCATTTTCATGTTTTTTTTTTTTACACTTAAACTTCACAAGAAGCCTATGAGGAACGTAGTATTATTAAGCCAGAGGAGGATACAGAAGAATCAGTGGATTGAAGTCCCCAGACCAAGGCTGTGCAAGGTGAATTTAAAGCACATAAACATTTGAAGGCAGCAGGGTAGAAAACAAAGTCTCTGCGCAAGTGACTACATATAAAGGCACGATCATGAGGCGTGTAGAAACAACTCCATGCCAGCAGAAAATCTGCAGTTTGAAAATACAGAAGGAGAGAGGAGAAGGTATTAATAGTATGAAAGAGAGATCGAAAATAGCTCAACATTTGACAAGGTCTTTTGCAAAAGGGCCCCCAGCTCTGACTCTGGGGGCGCACATTAACCTCTTTGCTCTGAACTTCACCTGCACCAGCTCGAGTGAGCTCCTGCTACTTGCACGAGGCACACACTTTCTCCCTTCTCCTGCTCTGGAAGAGGGGGAAGGTAAGGACAGAGAAAAGATTAAAAAGTCTTGGTGTGTGTCACACTTTATGGGGGCAAGTCATGATTGCAAGAGGGACTTTACCTAACAATTGCAATCAGTGTAACCTGGCTTACTGTACCCTCAATGAATCCCCAACAATAAAAAAAAAAAAAGAAAAGAGTAAAAAGTCTTGATGTCTATGGCAGGGATTGTGACAGATTATTATTTCTCTTTGATGCAGATGATCTTCAATCAAAGGTGTCAGGTAAGACCAGCAAGGCCACTCAGGGCAGCTTTGTTGGCCAGAGATATTCCTGGGGAAGCTAGGAGTTAGAGTAGATCTGAGACTTCGCTCACATCATCTCACACCTCCAGGGACAAGCAGGCAAGTTGAGCATTCACAACCTGTGGAGTTTGTCTTCTATGCCCCCAAAGCAGATAAATCACCCCCCAGGAACCAGCACTGATGGTTCATTTGTGGAGGGAGCTGTTTAGCACAAAGGTGTGTTTATCTGTCGTTCCCAAAGTGCTATGGACTCAGAGGGCGATGAGTTATCAGCACTTACACTTGCCATGTTATCTCCGCACCCAAAGGTGTCAGTATTTGTGTATTAGTGATTTAAGAGATTTTGCAAAGTCTAGGTTTTCTGGCTAAACTGGGATGAGTGGTGAGTAGTGTAGATCACAGGGATTGGCCTTAATGTCCTGTTCTCCCAGGTGAATGGGCCAGGAAGGGAAGCACAGGCTGGAGCACTGGCAGCCAGAGCTCAGCCCTTCTTCACCTTGGTTTTCTGATGATCATAGTCTGGATTTGATGGCTGGATTTCACCCTGGGAACTACGGCGCATGCTGCCTTCCCCTGTGGCTAAGCTATGACCTGAGGAGATGGTAGGGTCACTATTTTATTGCAGGAGTTGTTTAAAAACAGTTGTCTTGGCTTGGCGCCTGTGGCTCAAGTGGCTAAGGCGCCAGCTACATACTCCTGAGCTGGTGGGTTCGAATCCAGCCCGCGCCCGCCAAACAACAATGACAGCTGTAACCAAAAAATAGCCGGGCGTTGTGGCAGGCACCTATAGTCCCAGTTACTTGGGAGGCGGAGGCAAGAGAATCGCTTGAGCCCAGAAGTTGGAGGTTGCTGTGAGTTGTGATGCCACAGCACTCTACCCAGGGTGACAGCTTGAGGCTCTGTCTCAAAAAAAAAAAAAAAGTTGTCTTTCCATTATAAATTATGCCAAATAGAGAACTAGCAAAAAGCAATAAAGGTGTCAAATGGATTTAATAGATGTTGATATTTTTAAATATTTGCTTCAGAATTCTCTCTTTCTCTCAGAAATAAAGCCCTGCAGATAGAGCTGTAGCCCTCAACCTCAAGGACCCCTGCCTGCCACCACCATCTTCAGAGGAAACCCCTTTAACAGGTTGGTGATTGACTAACACGTATATTAAACTTGTCTATACAGATGCGAAGCCAACAGAAATACATCATATGGCTTTATGTATTTGAATTTTCACAGGTAGGGCATCAAACTACACGTTTTTTTCAGGGGTGCTTCTTTTTTGTTCCTGCAGAAGTGCTTCTTAGTAAGCCACCAAGCTCTTGTCTGGGTATCAATTTTCAAACTTTTGCGAAGATGGATGTTAAGAAGGAGTGTGGTAAATGACCAGGTCAGTGACTGTCCCTGTAGCAAGAATTTTTGCCATGACTTTTGTCCCCTCAATGCAATTTATGTGGCAGAGACCTGAGTTCTCACTGTCCACATCTTTGGTTCATAATCCAGGAGGGTTTTTCCAGATGCTGTGCAACCCAGAACAGCCCAGGGACCAACCTGTGAGAAGAAACAGGCCCAGAGAAGAGATGCTTCTTGCTCAAGGTTATAAACCCATCAGTGGAGAAATAGGAGTGTGCATTCAATCATTAATTAATTCATTTATTTAGCAAATATTTATAAAGTGTCTGCCATGTGCCAGGAGCACAGGTTAAGTTGGAAAGCACGAGGAGATCAAAGAGATATTTCTGTCTTTTTGCAATTACATGCTAGTGGGCAGAAGCACACAGCAAACTAAAAATATCGTAAGTCATTTAATATCAGAAGAGGTAAGTGCTATGAAGACAGGAGGTTGATCAAGGTTTAGTGTATGTGGGCCTGGTGGTGGAGGCAGGCTGGAGAATTAAATAGAGCAGTCAAGGTCGACTTCCTTGAGTTGAGGAGATTTGAGCAAAGACTTTCAGGAAGTAAGGAACAAAGAAGAATATTCCAGGCAGAAAGCACAGCCAGAGCAAAGGCCCTAAAGCAGGAGTTTTTTGGCAAGTTGTAGGAACAAAGAGACCAATGTGGCCGGAGGGGAACATATGAGTGAGGGGATGTGAGAGTGGGTGAGTGAGGAGGTGGGAGGGTGAGTGTGTAGGAGGGTGGGTAAGTGAGTGAGTGGATGAGTGGATGGGTGAGTGGGTGAGTGATGGGGGAGAAGGGTCAAAGATACATAACTGAGGGGCCAGTTCTTATAAGGCTTTGTAGGTCATGCTAAGGACTTCAGTTTTTACTTTGCATGAAATAAAGAATTCTAATGGGATTTAAATAAAGGAATAACTTGATCTCACTTAGGTTTAAAGGATCATTTTGGCTTTTGTGTGGCAAAGAGGCCACAGCAGGGCAAGCACACACAGGGAAACATCAGGCTGGTCTAGCAATTTCCGCCAGACACAAGGTAGCCTGTCCTGGGAATGAACAGTGGAATACTATTAAGTGAGTGGATGCTGAGCCATTGTACCTTCTGTTCCCTTTGCCTTCAATGCTCTTCCCCTCTGAATCTTCCTCAGGTCTTTGCTCAAAATAGCACTTTATTAGAGAGCCCCCCCCCTTAACCAACCTATGTAGCAACAGAATGCCTGTGATATAGCCTCCATTTCATCCTTACACAGATTTTTCTCTATCGCATTTATTACCACCACTTTATTTCTCTTCATTGCCTTCCTCCTCTAGGGTAGAAGCTCTGTGATAATGAAGACTGTCTACTTTGTTCCCTGTTACATTTTAGTGCCTAAGACAGTGCCTGACCCATAGTGGCATCTGAAAAGAAATGTGTTAAATGTTGAGATGAATGAATAAATCTCATCTTCTGTATTAGTGATCTATTGCTGTGTAACAACCCAAATGTCATAGGTTCACAGAACATTTATCATCTCACACAGTTTTTGAGGAATAAGAATCTAAGAGCAGCTTAGCAGGGTGGTTCTGGCTCAGGTGTCTCATGAGGTTGTGGTCAAGCTGTCAGTCATGGCTAGGCACCCAACAAGGCTTGAGTGCAGCAAGTGGATTTGCTTCCAAGGTGGGTCACTCATAGGATGTGACTTTGGCAGAAGGCCTCAGGCCCTCGCCTCGTGGGCTGAGTGTCCTTACACCATGACAGCTCACTTCCCTGAGAGAGAGTTATATGAGAGAGGGAGACAGAGAGAGGCAGAAGCTGCAATGGGTTTCATAACCTAACCTCAGAAGGGACATGCCATCACCGTGTCATAGTATATCATCATGCAGACTAACCTTGAGATGGTGTGGAAGGAAAGAAACTACACAAGGTCATGGAGACCAGAAGGCAGTGGCTGAACATCACAGCCTCCCTTTTATCAAGACCTTCCTCCCACCGGCTCCATCTTTTTGTTTCCAACCCAAAAGACAATAAACTGGTGGCCCACAGCAATATTCAGGATATATGTTAATTATGATGTTTAAGGTTATTGGAGTCAACATTTAAAAGTAAGGGGAAGTCAGGGCAGCCATCGTGGTGATCAGGCAGTGAAGGGTGAGCTAATGACAGTTGGCAGCTGGAATGACAGAGCTGTGAGGACTCTGAGAGACAGTTGGAAGGCAGCCCTGCCCAGAGGGTGAGGTGTGAGAGACAGAGGTCAGGCGCCAGGCAGAGGCAGGAAGAAAGGGTGCCTAACTGTTCTCTGGGCAAGAATCATCAGGGAGCACAGAGGGGACATGATCTGAGAGAGAGCTTTATCTGCCATTGCTTGGCCTGAGGCACAGCATGCCACAGGGGAACAGGACTCTGCCTTCTGGTGGCTCTGGTCCCATACAGCACACAGGAAGCTATCCTGCAGGGCTGCACCATTGACGGAGCTGCAAGATCACCAAATGACGCCAGAGGAAGGGGAGGTCAGTCTGGGCCCTCTCATCTGACAGGGAGACAGGCCCTGGGAGGTGGCCAGCCACTGGGGGACACTCGGGCAAGGTCAAAGTTGGGGCTGGGCTGGGCACTGAATTTGGGGAACAAATACACAAAGCTTTGTGAATAAGCGAATTAGAAAAAGGGGGAGATGCTTGAGGAGGAACGAGACAAAGACCCCTCCCAGATCACTCAGAAAACCCGAGGCGGCACCCAGAAGCAGTTTCTAGCACCCGGGTTTGAGCCACACTGCCTGGATTTGGACACTAGCTCTGCAGTTGGTTGTGTGCTCTTGGGCCATTACTACCTTCTCTGTCCATTTGTTTAATGGGTACCATTATAGCAGCTATGGTGAAAGCTACACATATTGACGGAGTAAAACTTGGAGAACATTGCTTGGTTATGTGGCAAGGGTGCTGGCGATGTTGGCCAGCTGCAGGTGCATTGGGAGGGGAACGTTGAGGCAGAGCAGCAGCACTGGAGCGCTGGGCAGGGCAGGGCTTTGGGAAGGGGAATGGGGTCAGGATGACAAGCGGAGCACACAGGGAGCATGTGAGCGTGTTAGTTGATTAGTCCTCACGCATCTCTGTGTGAGGAGCTATTATCAGCTCAAGTCTCCAGATGAGGAAACTGAGGCTTATGGGAAGTGAAAAGGGAGAGGCTTGATTGAAGTTGGGTCTGAGTTGTCTGGGAGACAACTGGGTGGCCTCGTCCCACAGGCAGCTGACCTGTGGGATGATAGTTTGGAAGAGATGTGGGAAGGAAGTGTCGGCTCAGAGTTGAAGTCCAACTCTGAGATGGTGTGCCAGGCAAACACCAGGCACAGTGTGGAGTAGAGTCCTGTCTATTCCCCTGGGCACTGGAGAGCACGCCACTGGGAAGAAGGGGAAGGAGGTCTGCTTTGGTTTTTTAAGGTGGAGAAGACTTGACTTTTTGAGACAGTCATGGGGAGGCAGCGAGGGAGGGGTGGAACCTCAGAGGAGGGAGAGGACACTTAATGGACACACACTTCTAAGAAGTCTGGAGAGGCCCGTAAGGGTCTGCCTCTTGGCAGAGGAAGAGGGAAAACGGCCGGGAGTGGAGGTTTGAGGCAAGAGGAGACAGGTTTATGTGGCTGTCCCACAACAAGAAGATGGAAGCGGACTGGGGACTGGGGAACCCCAGTTAGCGCAGGGGGGAGGGCTGGCCTTGGAGCCTGACCCTCCACAGCAGCAGAAAAGGGCCATTTTTTACTGTTTCTGTCCACAGGGCTCCACAGCTTGGGTGCAGGGGAGGAGACAACAGGAAGCTGAGGTTTGGCCCTACATGCAAGGAAGGGGCTTGGCTCCCCCCTGCATTTGGAAGGAGAGGACAGAGAGGTAAGCCCCAAGAGCCTGGAGAACCCAGGGCAGCCCTGCCCTGCACGTGTCTCTGCACAGACCTGGAGGAGCGCAGGGCAGACCTACCTGATCCTGTTGGTAGGAGGCTGAGGAGATGCCTAGAAGAGACTCCATCCTGGGGAACTCAAGGCCAGGCCCTGATGGCTGGCCTCATTACCTGAAGAGCAGAAAAGTGCCTGGAGTGCCCATCGGAGTAGCAGCCAAGCTTGGAGAGGGATTTGTGAGAACATCTGAGATGTTCAAGGGAGTCTCCCGAGGGGAGAGAGCAGCTCCAGCGGCTTTGCAGGAGGACAGGGGCCAGGGAAGGTGGACTGACTGCAGGAGCTGAGAGCCCAGCTTGCCTGGGGGTGCTCCGGTCAGCACTGGTGCACGCAGCCTCCTGGAACACAGCATGCACACCCCTAGCAGCACCTGCATTGCCGGGCTCCTCACCCACCAGATGCACTTGCCCCCAAAGTGCATCATCCAATGTTCTCAACAGCCCCACCAAAGGGGTACTGTAAATGAGCAAAGAAAGGTTGGCAGAAGTTAGGTAATTTTTCTAACATCACACAGCTCACGTGTGGTGGAATCCAGCCTCAATTTATCCTCACATCTTTTTGTACCACAAGTTAAGTTCCACAGTTCTTTGTCATAATCTGTCCGTCTCTCCCATACATCCACAGCTCCCTTCCCTAGCTTATCCAACAAATGGAAACTCTGGCCAAGATTAATTCTTTGCCCACTGCTGCCACCTTGAGGAGTGGCTGACCATGGCTGGGGAAAGCCTCCCCACGTACTGAATTCTCAACCTTGAACCTTTCCATGGTGCAGTGGGGCGTTGGTGCAGCCTGGCTCACTCACTCTGCACCCCTCTGGATGACTGTTTCACACACTCTCCTTCTTTTCCGTTCTCACACCTCCTGGGAACATCCCGGCTGCCCAGCCTGCTACCAGTTCATGATGGGAAAGCCTCATCTCTGACCATCAGAGAGGGAGACTGAGGTCTGGAAAGCCACTCCCTGTCTAGTTCACAGGGATCAGCTAAATACACAAATTCCCTACAGTCTGGCAATACCCCCCTGCTGCTAATTCATATATTTAATACGCTCTTCGGGAGTGATGGTATTTTGAATAGAGCTTTCATCCACACCTTCTTTTTCTCTGAATGGGCAGGATTATGGGCAACAATGCCACCGTCCTTCCCAAGGAAACCAGCAGTGCCCTTTCCTGTTCTGTCTGTTTGCATCTGGGCAAAGATGCAGAACCACCTACGGCTATGAATGTGTGAGCTGGCTACTTCTCACCCGGGAGGGGTGAGCTGACCGTGCGTGACATTTGGGGCGATTCAACGTCTCCTGGGACACAGGGGCCAGCAGAGCTGCCAGTTGCACCCCCTTTGCGCGAGGAGCACCTGGTACCAAAGAGATGAGCCATTTGAGTGAAAGTGTGATGCTGTTTGAGCAAGGTCACTCCTGTAAACCTTAGTGCCCTGCCCACCCTGCCGAGGGTCACAGAGCGGGGAGGTCTAACTAGACCCTGGTCTCTCCCCCCCTTCCCCCCCCATGGCAGTTGTCCTGTAGTTCACAGCCTCTTTGTGGACGGATAATGATTTAGAGAGCATTAAAAAATGTTAAAAAAAAAAAAAAAAAAAGCTACTCAAAAGCATCAGATTTCTAATAGCATTCTAGTCCCGTAACTATTTAAACGGAACTGTCTAACTGGAAACAGGCAGATGTTTTCTTCTTAGGCTACAAGAAGGTGATCTTCACTAGTGATGAATACTGTTCTTTAGTGCCCCGATTTCAGAATTGACTCTGGCAGGTTAAGTGTCCATACAGACACCTCGGGATGCAGAAGGCATGACTTTTAGGCCAGTAAGACCCAAATAAGAGTCTGTAAGGGTAAGACACAATGGGAATCAAAGTTGAAGAAGTGACAGATGTCCATGAAGTCCCTCCAATGTGAGAGTTGGTCCCGATGGACCAGGTGGAAGTTGAGTTGTCACCCTTCTGACAGGGGAATCAGGCTGCGTATTTTGCTAGCGGTCAGTCAGTCAGGTTCCCCGGCTACATATTCACCTTGGAACTCTGGGAAAACCCAAGACCACAGACTCTGAGGAAGATTCTACTTAGGAGCTCTGGGTCTAGGGTGCAGGAGGAGGAGGTGGAGATTCGGGGCATGGGAAGAGCACACCCTCCTTGTTTCTGAGAGCTCAGAAGCAGTGCTGGGGTCACAGCTGACTCCTCTGAAGAGTCACTGTTGAAGGTAGCTGGGAAGAAAAGGCCAGAGGAGCTGTGTCTGGGACCAAGACTTCTCTCTCTCTCTCTCTCTCTCTGTTCAGTCTCAGGCTCAGGCCTGGGCAGCGTGACCTATGCCTGTGCCTGCCAGGACACTTTCCTCTTCTCTGTTCTGGTCATCTGGGGTCTTTGCACTCCCCCCACCACCACCCTCAACACCCCATTCATGAAAGTCTTAAGTGTTTCCCAGGTCCCCAGCAGCTTGCACGCTGTAGGGAGGGGAAGGGCGTGCTACCCGTCTGCTCTCTGGGAGCCTACTGCTTCCCTGAACCTGGAGCCCTGGGAGCTGCAGGGACCTGGGAAATGAAGCATTAAAAAATACACAAATTCCCTACAGGGACTGTGCAGGGACAGAGATCGGCACCTCACGCTGCAGACTCTGGGCCTGGCCCTGCAAAGTCTCACTCAGGCCACGTGGCCTGGTGTTTTCATAATGATGGTAACAAAGACGAGGTCCTAAGCTGACACTGCTGTCCCTTCATGCTGCTCCAAAAAGACAGTGGCAAAGGAATGCCAGACAGAGTTCCATGGGGACAGCGTGGGAGGTGGGAGGGAGGGCAGACCTCGGCCACTCTCCGAAATGACTTTCACAGCTTTTTCTCTCTGCTCATACCTCCAACAGACAGCCCACCCTCTCCTAACTCTCTGCTTCCTGCTTAACTGAGAAAACACATACACTACCCCTGGTTTTGCTAACATCCAACTATCCCATTCAAGCTCTGGATCTCATCCTGCTTCCTATTCAAGGACATCCCTCCTGCAATTGACCTCTGTCCACCTGCATCATTAGTTTTTCTTTCTCTGTGGGATCATTTTTGAGCAAATAAAATCACACTGGGATAGTGATCTTTTAAAATCAGTTAAGACATCATTTGGGTATAAAAAGCACCCATTTTAAGTGTAAATTTAGACAAGTTTTGACAAATGTATATATCCGTATAATCACTACCACCACCACCACCACTATCACAATATAGAACATTCCCATCACCCCCAAAAGGTTTACCATGGCTGAGTAGTATTCTCTTGCATGAACACAGCACAATTTATTCATTTGGCTATGGGCAGTTGGGTACAATTGGGTTGTTTCTACTTCGTAGCTATTATGAATAAAAAGTGCAGTGAACATTTGCATACAAGTCTTTATGTGGACACATGTTAGCATTTTTCTTGAATATAAGTAGAATAGCTGGGTCATATGATAATGTATGCTTTATAGAAACTTCCAAGCTGTTTTCCAAAGCAGTGGTACCGTTTTAGCTTTCAATAACAAGTTTATGAGGATTCCAAATGGTGCACTTGGTCTTGTTAGGGTTCCCCTCTAACTTCAGCCATGCTATCTTGGGTTTTGTGTGGAAGTATGTTCCTTTTTGTTTTAATTTGCATTTCCTCAAATGACTAATGATATTGAACCTCTTTTCATGTGCTTATTGGCTATTGATAGATCTTCTTTTGTGATGTATACGCATGTCTTTTGCCTATCTTATTAGTTTTCTACATATCACCACAAATTTCTCAGCTTAAACCAAAAAATAAAGTACATTTATCGTCTCACAGCTTCCATGATGGAGGTCTGGCTCAGTGGGTCTTCAGCTCAGTCTCACAGGATGTCAGCCCGGGCTGCAGTCTCATCCAAGGGTTAAGCCTTCTTCCAAGCACAGACAATTGTTGGCAGAATTCATTCCTCTGTAGATATAGAATTCATGGTAGTTTGCTTCCATGCCAACAGGAGAGTTTCTCTGCTGTTTCTACAGCCTTCTATTAAAAGGCTTACCTGATTAGGTCAGGCCCATCTACAGTGCCTTCCCTTTTGATTAGCACAAAGTCAACTGATTAAGAACTTTAATTACATCTGCCCAAATCCCTTCACATAATATAATGTAATCTGATCACAGACGTGACATCCGTCCTGCTCATAAAGGAGAGATAATTATATAAGGACATAGGTCATTGGTGATCACCTTAGAACTCTACTTACCACACCCATTTTTGTATGGAGTGATTTGTCTCCTTATTGAGTTGTATGAGTATTTGGTAAATTCTGGATACAAATCTTATGCAAATAAAATATATCGTAAATATTTTTTCCCAGGCTACAATTTGCCTTTTCAGTTTCTTTTTTTTTTTTTTTTTTTTTGTAGAGACAGAGTCTCACTGTACCGCCCTCGGGTAGAGTGCCGTGGCGTCACACGGCTCACAGCAACCTCTAACTCTTGGGCTTACGCGATTCTCTTGCCTCAGCCTCCCGAGCAGCTGGGACTACAGGCGCCCGCCACAACGCCCGGCTATTTTTTTGTTGCAGTTTGGCCGGGGCTGGGCTTGAACCCGCCACCCTCGGCATATGGGGCCGGCGCCCTACTCACTGAGCCACATTTCTTAATGTTGTTTTTGGCAGAAGAGAATTTTTAAATTTAACGAAGCCTAATTTATCAAATTTTTCACTGGAGTTTATACTTCTTATTCCTACATTAGGGATATTTGTTTCCTCAAGGCCTGAAACATTCTCTATGTTTTCCTCTAGAACTTTGGTGGCCTTAGCTCTCACGTTTAGTTGTAGGACCCATTTTAAGTCTACTTTAGTGTATGATGTGACATAAGGGCTGAAATTCAAATGATTTCCCCCCAGATGAGTATACAATTTTACTACCACCATCTGTTGAAAACACTATTTCCCCCGATTGAATGACTCTGGCTCCTTCATTGAAAAATCAATTAATCATATACAAATGGGTGTATTTTTAGACTCTCGTATTGTTTCCATTGATTTATATTTCTCTATTTATGTCTACAGTAATATATTGATTATTGTATATTTATATTAAGTCTTAAAATTAGGCAGATTATATTCTTCAGCTTTGTTATTTTCCAAGATTTTTTTTGCCTATTTTATGACCCAAAGGCCAAATTTCTATGTTGCTCAGCTTTCCAACTTCCAAAAAAAAAAGCCTCTAAGATTTTGGTTGTGATTGCATTGAATGTATAACTCAATTTTGGGGAAAATGACATTTAAAGATATTGGGTCAGCTGGGCGCCCATAGCTCAGTGATTAGGGCGCTGGCCACATGCACCAGGGCTGGTGGGTTCAAACCTGGCCAAGGCCTGCTAAAATAGAAAAAGTAGCCAGTTGTGGCGGGCGCCTGTAATTCCAGCTACTAGGGAAGCTGAGGCAAGAGAATCACTTGAGCCCAAGAGTTTGGGTTGCTGTGAGCTATGACGCCATAACCATGGTATGTGTTTCCATTTGTCTTCTCTCAACATTCTCTTGTAGTTTTCAGTGTACATGTTTGCACATACTTCGTTAAAATTTCCCTGAATATATGTCACATTTTTGATGCTTTTACAAATGGTATTTTAAACTTTTCATTTCCCAATTGCTCATTGCTCGTGTATAAAAGCATTATCAATTTTGTATATTGACTTTGTATTTTGTGACTTAGCTAAACTTACTTAATAGTCCAGAGATTTTTTTTTTTAAAGATGCATTATATACAAGGAATTTCTATATACATGATTAAGTCATCAAGGTTTTGCTCCCCCTCCCTTTCCTATTTATGTGATGTTTTTGCATTGGCTGAGACTTCCAACGTAATGCTAAATAAATCTAGTGAGATCAGACATCTTTACCTTGTCTCCTTCACTCAGGAAAAAGTATTCAGCTGCTCACCATTATGTTTTATACTTGCTGTAGGCTTTGCAAGCACGCCTCTGATAAGGATAAGGCTGAGGAAGTTCCCTTTAAACGACAAATTTGCTGAGGGGTTTGCTTTCTTTCTTTCTTTCTTTCTTCCTTTTTTCTTTCTTACCATTAATGGTTATTGAATTATGTCAAATGTTTCTTTATATATTGAAAAGTTTATATGGTTTTTATTTTAAAAATATATACGGTGAATTACATTGATTGATTTTTTTTGAGTATTAAACCAACCTTGTATTCCTGGAATTAATTCCCCTTGACCATGATGTATTTATGTGAATTTATGTAATATATATATAGTGTATATACACACTAAATAAATTATGTCTAAATAATACTATAGTATACATAAATAATGTATACATAATATGTTGTATAAACACACACATACATGTACACAAGCAGTTTTCAATTTGCATTATTCAACATGCACAAATTTCAGCTACTATGTATTAGGTAAATAACACTAGGATTAAGTAAATAACCCAATAACATGATTCAAATTTCAGTTACCAAGGTATCTCAACTGTCAGCAGTTGCATAAAGTACAAACTTCAAAGCTAGCTTCTCAGCTCAGAAATTACTATATGAATGACCGACATGAAACATATTCAGTGAGAAATTGTTTTTTTCTGCATGTCTCAGTGCTTGCTCACTGTGTGTTCATTACTCAGTTCATACACAGCAAAACATGGCTGTCTTGCCTCGTCTCCCACTGATAAACTCATATGTCATTTTATAAATAGATAAAAGATGGAACTGGCCAACAAAAATGAAAGTGAAGCAGAGAAACAGAAAGTGAGGATGCTGGAAATAAAATATGAGTCCAACATAAACGAGGTTATCGAGTGAATAGCTGGTCATGGGAATGTTGACACTGCTGCCATTTGACATTCTAGATTTGCAGCCAGAGGAACTTGGTGAAGGCAAACTGGGCATAAAGTCTAAGTGCGTATGACATAAAAGATGATGATGTCTCAGAGGAAGTGCTAGTACTTAAATTTTCCTCCTTTCTCATTTCCTATGCACTATGGTTTTCATTTGCTTCACTGTGAAATATGTTGTATATACATATACCAACATAACCAAGTAATAGGTTCAGCTCAAAGAATAATAATTAAGTGAACATCCTCCTCTCTGAGGATGTATCCATCACCCTGGTAGTTGCGTTAAATGTCCCCACCCTTTATTGTTTTACTACACAGGAACTCATCCCTGAACAATATTATCTTTCCCTCTTGCCTCTTTTTTGCTTTATACAAATAGAATCATTTTTTGTGTCTACATTATATTTTTGAGATTGTATCTATATTGATGCATAGAGCTGTCATCCATCCATTTCCCCCGCTGTATTACATTTTTTTCTGCTAAATAACGTATAATGCTACTACATTTGCATCCTGTTTTATGACTATATTACACAGGACAGGATGGATCAATCCCAATTACAATGCAGAGCAATAAAATGTGATCACAAAAGATGGCATACAGTGTGATTCCACCTATCTGCTCCAGAACATGCAAAACTAATCTGTGTTAATAGAGGTCAGAACAGTGGTGACCTGGGGTAGGGGTGTAATGGGAAGGGGCACCTTCCAAGGGGTTAGAAATGCTCTAAATCTTGACCTGCGTGGTGATTACCCAAACATAATCACAATGAAGATTGTGAAGAATCACATTTACACCTTATACTTCAACAACATGTTTAAAAAAGTATGTGAAAATACAAAGTTTATAAAAGTATAAACATATGTAAACCATTGTTTGAAAATTATTAGTGGAGCTTATAAACTGATATTTACAGACACCCAGAGGTATTTCCAATAAATCAATACTGAGCTCTGAATTTTGCCCAGTTGCTGTGATTCCCTTAAGGATAATGTTTTGCAAAGAAGTGACGTGACACTGTATGTAGGGGTTTACATGATTAGCACTTAATGTTTCCCAAAGGTAAGCTCTATGAATTCAGCAGTAATTTTCATTGAGAAAGGTAGACATGTATGAACACAGGGAACAGTAGTTTGCCAGGCATGGAAGAATGGTGGTTATGTCTCAATCTTTGCATTCATGTCTCCTGATTAAAATCCTTCTCAGATAGTTTCCTCGGGAGAATCTGATCTTTCATCGCAGCTGTTACCTCAGTCTTAGGGTAAAAAGGATAGGACTTTCTTCTACCTCATGAATCCCTTGGTTTAATGTCATTATTTTTGCTGCCCAAATCCTCTACCTGTTCAAAACTTAGCTAAGAGGGATGAAAAGTAAGGAATAAGATCTGGACTGGAATTCTGGTACAGCAACTTAGTACCAGGCCCAGCACAAAACAAGTACCTGAGAAGGGTAACTCTCTAGGTAATCATTATTATCTGTCATTATTAGCGTTCCTGTTCTGTCTTTGATGATTTTCCATCATTTACCAAGATCTACAGGATCAGCTGTTTCTCTCTACCCTAGCCGGCCCCCTTAGACTTAACCACCTTCTTGTCTGGCGTTAGGGACATCTGCCAAATCTAGTCCAACTCCCCATGATAGTTTATAGCTTTTTGCTCAAAGAAAACTATAAAGTGTTTAGAAGCCCAATAAAAAGCACTGAGAGATTTCAACATAAGTAAGTCCATAAGGTTGTAGAAGGTGATGGCCGAAAACAGGCACAGATGGAATGAATAAATAATCTGAATGTGAGTCACCAAGAAGGCCAGAGCTGACCCTGACCCCCGTGGGGACTGAAAAAGAACAAAAGCCAACCTTTCTTGAGGATTATTCAGTAGTTGCTAAGTCTCAGCCAATTAATCATTTTCCTTTAGAAAAATAGGCACATGCACATAAACTTTTGAATAAACTTCAGTGAATTGATCCTTTTGGAGGCCATATGTGTACCTTCGCTGATTCCATGGATTCCCATTTTAATAAATTCTTGTCTAAGGTCAGCTCTTATCTATGGAAAAAAAAAAGATAAAGGCAGACTTTTAGCAACTGTTAGATAAGTGGAAAACCAAGGGGATCTCTCAGCTACTGAGAGTTATGCCCAAACCCCAAGTACTAATCTAGCACCAATGGATGCCATGTCCGGCACCCATTGCCACAAAGATGGCAGTGTGGGGGCCCCACTGGGAGGGCTCTGAGAGCCCAGAGGACCAGATCACCCCTAAGGAAGGAGAAGGCAAAGATACCATCATGAGAAGCTGAAGTTTTTGAGAGCTATCTGATCTCCCTAATTAACAGGAGGGTACACATCATAGAGTCAACCAGCTGACTGTTGACAGCATCTCAATGTGCACAGTGGGTGCTGGTGTCAGTAAAGGCTTAAACCTGCAGAACTGTTATGAAAAGTCACTCTTTATTGGAATAACTCCCTTATGCTTAACAGTTCTGTGCATGTTCTAAGGTGAGAAAACAGCTGACTCTCTGGGCTGTTCTGTAAGGGAAAGGGACAAATAGGATCATCACCGACAATGTAAGGAGTACAAGTCGCTTCCTCTTTACCGCAGAAGGTTCTGATGAACAAGGAAAGAGAGAGCAGATACAATGTTTTGAAAAGTTTGTATTGCCTTACCAATAGACGAGGATAATATTAATCAGCTACTCTCATTCCTCCCTACTTCTCCCATATAAAAATGTTATAAACTGCCAGGATATTTAGGAGCAAGATAATACCGATCCACCCCTGGGGAGGCCTATTTGAACAAGACCTGTTCCAAAACCACCAACACTGGGGAAAGAGGAGTATGCACCTGTGTGGTGACCAGATGTCAGGGAAGAAGAACAAGGGCAGCTATCATGAGTACTGTGTGGTATAAATACAGAGCAGGGTTTACCGTGGGAAGTACTAAAAGTAAAGAAGAAGTGGAGTGTCCATCATCCCCCATCCTTTCATCCTACCAGGAGGTAGGCGAGGCTGGGAAGCCCTGGAGTGGACACATCACAGACAACACTGTTGCCAAGAGGCCCCTCATCATGCAACACTAGAGAGTTACAGGGAAGGGTGGAGGGCTGATGCTGTGCTTCTAGACCTTTCTCAGGATGGGGCTGCCCAAGAATATCTGGACTAGAGAAAGAGAAGGGGAGAGAGGATGTCTGTTCTCTGAGCACCATCATCCTTCTCTGGGGTTATGACACCCCACAAACTGCCAGACCCAGGAGAGCCATGGCCATGATTCCTTGCTATTCTCCAAAGTACTGTTTATTCCATAACTTTACCACACTCTCCTCAACCACTGCCCACTGTTAAGGACATTCTTCTACTTAAACATCCCTTTCTGTTGCACAAAGACTCCTTGAATACCTTCCAAAAGCCTTTGTTCTGAGGATCTCAAGAGGGATGATCTTAAGGGAGGGGCAGGGTGCTGCCTCCATCTCTGGGCCTCCACTCCAGCCTACCCCCAGGGGCATTGTTCTAAGGCCAGGCTCACCTGGACCTCTCCAAGGCTCAAGCACCTTTTGTGTTCCTTCACGGCCTCCAGGCTGAAATCTAGAATATGTCATAAAAGGCTTTGGTTCCTCCATCTGGATGTCAGGGTCTGTATCCATTTTCTCTGGCTCTCTGTCCAGCCTCTCCTTATCCTCACTCACACCGGATCATGCAGTCCCATTCGTGCCCATTATTCACCCCATCCTCTGGTTTGAAATGTGGCCGCTACTATTCATGGGCCGCTGAAATTCACCCAACTTTCTCTTCCTGCCTCATCTCCAGGAAGCCCACCTTGACTGTAGACTGAAGCCATCTCCACTACCTCTCTCCCTCTCCTCTGATCTCCTGGAGCACATGGGCATTGGAACCACAGTGTATAACTTTGTTGGGGTTGTTCTCCCATTGATTTCTGTGAGTCAGTCTAGAGTTCTCCTGTCAACTTTCCTGAGTTCCTTGAGCCAGGAAATGCCAACCCTAAGCTCTGAGGGGAGGAGAATGGAGAGAGAGAGGGGAGGCTGGGGGGTCCCTCAGTGCCCTAACATGCCCAGGCCCAGCTGAAACATGGAAGACCATGTGCAGTGGAGGAAGGACTGGGCTGGAGGTCTGGGTTCCTGGGTTCTGGTTTGTCTTCCAATGACCCTTAAGTCTCCTGTTTCTCTTGACTTCAGTCCCTGAACCTGTGAAATGGGAGAAGGTTGGGTGATTCCTAAAGGTGTTTTCAAAGACTGAATATTCTCCATGAGTGCCTCTTGCCTCTCTTTGTGTATCAGAATCACCTGAGGAATTTCTAAATGTTAGTGATGCCTGTGCCCCACCATTGGATACAGAAGATGCAATTGGCTTGGGGTGGAGCCCACACACCTGTAACTTTATCAAAGCTCCTCCGATGATTGTAACCTGCAGATGAGAATGTGCCCCTAAGATCTCTAAGTTTGGCAGGAAAGGCTCGCAGGCCAAGACCGATATTTTCAGACAAAGCCATGGGCACATGCTGCCCTCTGGTGGTCATATTGCTCACTTCCCACAGGGTTCCCCATCTAAGGGTCTCAAGCTGGGGCCCGGCAAATAAACAAATGAAGACAAAGAGAAGGGAGGAGGAAGGGAAAGGATCTGGCTTTTCCATGACCAAAGGGTTAACTCATAGCTATTCCCTCTTACCACTTACCTCTACAATAAATAAAGTTTATATATACTTATAACAAATGGGACTGAGTCCTGAGGGCGGTCAAACTGCTTAAACAGGAAAAAGCTTCCTCTGCATTCACAGGCTGGGTGTGAGGGGAATTCAGAAAGTGAAAGGCTTGGCAGAGCTTCTGAGATAGCAAAGCCAAGCAGGATGCTTGAGATAATGAAGGGTAAAATGCCTGGAAAAAGAAGTACTCAATGTTAGGGTTTTGTTTTGTTTTGTTTTTTTCCTTTAGACAAGGAGGACTCACTCTGTTGCCCAGGCTGACATGCAATGGCGTAATCAGAGCTCACTGCAGCCTCAAACTCCTAGGCTCAAGTGATCCACCTGCCTCAGCCTCCCAAGTAGCCGGGACTAATTTTCTTATTTTTAGAGACAGGAATCTTGCTATGTTGGCCAGGCTGGTATTGAACTCCTGGTCTCAAGTGATCCTCCCACGTTGGTGTCCTAAAGTGCTGAGATTACAGGCATGAGCCACCACACCTGGTCAGGTTTATCATCACTTACTAGTCTCCGTAAAACTGGGCAAGATGATTTTTCTGAGCCTTTGTGATTACTACCCACACTAAATAGTGCTATTTCCAGCACTATTCCGAACACCAAAGATGTTAACAGACAAAATCTGTCAAGGGCCATGGAATTTTAATAGATTCCAGACTCTCTCTCCAAACTTCTGCCCCTGGGATATGGAATAGAGCTTCCCAAACCTGGCTGTGAGTCTGCAAACACTGGGGAGCTCATTTTTTTAAAAACATAATATAATGTGTCTTAAAGTATTCCTTATCATCACAATGCAATCTACATAATATATTATTTATAAGAAAATGTTAGAAAAGCTCCTCAGATGATTGTAACTGGCAGACAAGAATGAGAACCTGAGATCCCTAAGTTTGGCAGGCCAGGACCCAGTTATTTTCTCAAAGCATGCTGTTTCTCCCCCGGAGATCACAATAAGAAAAGGAAATTTTATTTTTATTTTTATTTTTTGGAGACAAAGTCTCACTTTGTCACCCTTGGTAGAGTGCCGTGGTATCATAGCTCACAGCAACCTCATGCTCTAGGGCTCAAGCGATTCTTGCCTCAGCCTCCCAAGTAGCTGGGACTACAGGCACCTGCCACAAGGCCTGGCTATGTTTAGAGACAAAGTCTTGCTCTAGCTCAGGCTGGTCTCGGACCTGTGAGCTCAGGCAATCCACCCGCCTCAGCCTCCCAGAGTGCTAGGGTTACAGGCATGAGCCACCGTGCCCAGAAAAGGAAATTTTAAAAAGCAGATTTGCTTCATAGGCTACAGGGAATAGAAGTAGAGGCTATACTGTTCAGCCCACCACGATATGGTGGCCCATAAAGACCATAAGGAGCTGTTCTGTTCATGGATAAGGCCAGGCTGGGCATTTACATGAAAGCCCTAAGGATCTTTGGCATCAACATTAATTATGCCAAGACTCATTGTACCCAGCCTCATATCAGGGGTCTATGTATTGAACACCTGGATGACCTCACACGTGGGCCAAGCTCCTTCCCACCTACATGCCTGCTGACACTGCTTCATCTGGTTAATTCCAACACATCCCTCAGATCTCACCTCTAACATCGCTTTCTTAGAGAGGCCTTCCTTCACATCCTACTCAAGTCAAATGCCCCAGTTTAAATGTTCTCAGGGCATGCTCTGTTTCTCCTCCAAAGATCACAATTTTAATTCATGTTAAGAATTGAATCAATAACCCCCAAATATGTGAGACTCTGATAGAAGGACTGCTTCTATATCTTCAGATCCTGGCATAGCACCTGGTCCCATTGCAAGGGACTCAATAAATTGTTGAATGAGTGAATCCCATCCCCCAAAGAAATTAATCCGTCTTTTTCCTTATTTATTTGTCATCCTGAATTTTCCTACCATTAATTCAAGCAAAGTAATTTATTTCAATGTGATTGGCATAGCTACTCCATGAATGGATTAATAAATTGTGGTGTATGTATACCACAGAATATTATGCAGCCTTAAAAAAGATGGAGACTTTGCCTCTCTTATGTTTACATGAATGAAGCTGGAATATATTCTTCTTAGTAAAGTATCTCAAGAAGAGAAGAAAAAGTATCCAATGTACTCAGTACTGTTATGAAACCAATTTATAATCACCCAGACTTTCATACAAAAGATGAAACACGACTATAGCCCAGGATGAAGGAGGGAAGAGGAGGGGGTTGGGAGGGAAGGGGTGAGGTTGAATGGAGGGAAGGTAATCAGTGGAACCATACCTATGGTACATATTGCAAAGGTACATGTCAAATCTATTAAGTGTAGAGTATAAATGTCTTAATACAATAATTAAGTAAGTGAGGTGAAGGCTGTGTTAACATGTTTGATGTAAGCAATTCCAAATTGTATATAAAATCAACACATTGTACCCCATAAATGCATTAATGTATACATAATTTATGTTTATGAATTAAGAAAAAAGAAAAATCATTTACTTAAGATAAATTGGGAACAGATTATCAATTCCTTAGAAATAACAAAATTACTGCCTTAGCATTTTGTTGATCTCCATCTTTTTCCAGAACATCTTTTTCCTTGCTGCCCATGTACCCATTGGCTCTTCAGCTTTGTTTTTAAGAGAAAATATATACACATCCCAACTCTTGAATTATGGTATACCCACTGCACAGGCCAAAAATAATATTTAGCTTTGTAAATTCCTTCTGGGCTTAGACAAACCTTGTCTGAAGCTCACAGACAAGAATTGTGCTCATTTGTCATCTAACAAATGGAGCTGCTACTCAAAATAAGGTCCCAGCACCAGTAATATATTGGTGTCACTTTGGAGGTTATGAGAAATACAGACCACACCACAGACCAAATAATTAGAATATGTGCTGTAATAAGATACCTTTATATAAAAGATTGAAGACTGCTCTTCTTGAATGTTGGTTCCTATGAACAATATGGACTACTCATTGGTGGGTCTAGAAAAGTCTCCCTCTGTCACACAGGCTGGGGTGCAGTGTGTCATCGTAGCTCACTGCAACTCAAGCTCTTAGGCTCAAGTGATCATCCTGCCTCAGCCTCCCCACTAGCTTGAGCTACAGGTGCAGGACACCATGCCAGCTAATTATTTCTTTTAAGACAGGGTCTCATTTTAGGGTACTGGTCATTCTTGGCCATGCTCTTGTATGTTTTAGAAGTCACCCACAGAGGTCTTAGTGGATAAATCCAATCAAGATGTCTATGGACCCAAGCCACAGAACATATTAACAATTATACGGACTGATAAACCAATAGGCTAATAATAGTAATAACAGCATGTAAGCTCAGATGCTACCTGGGCTGATCTTAAACTCCTGACCTCAAGCAATCCTCCCACCTCAGCCTTCCACTATATGGAATGAGAGGCCTGAGCTACTGTGCTCAGTCTAAATGAGTTTTCCTCCCATTTTCTTAACATTTCTTACCATTTCTTACCATTACTATTTTTATATGAGTTTAGGTATCAAAAGCTAGGCTTCTGAAGATTTGACTTTCATCAAACAAGATGAAAAAGATTATAAAATCTTTTTTCCAATTCCCTGAATTTGCTAGAAATCTGAGCTTATATGCTGTTATTACTATTATTAGCTTGTTCTTTTATCAGTCCGTTTAATTGTTAATATGTTCTGCGGCTTGGTCCATAGACATTTTGATTGGCTTTATCCACTAAGACATCTGTGGGTGACTTCTAAACCACACAAGAGCATGGCCAAGAATGACCAGTACCCCTAATACTTGCGTAGGTTGAATCGTTAAGATAATTTTTTTTTTCTCTTACCAACAAAGAAAAATGGAGGATGGGGGTGGGAAGCCCTTTTGATATATGGAAATCCTCCAACTTGGTCTAAATGCCCAGTAACATAGTGTTATGTGGGTATAAAGGAAGTAACTGAGGACTATTTCTCAAGAAAAGTTGGCTTAGCTTAGGTCCCGACTGGGGTCTATCCCTACACTCAGATAAACTCATTCTGTCCCTCTCTGTGTGTCTCTTACCTTTATCTCTGGTATACGTGTTGATTTATTTGTGTTAGGTCTCATTGTTGATGTTTTTCTTAGCATTTTGCAATCATCTTAAAACCAAAATCTGAACATTATTCTTGGCAATTTGACTAGCAAGGAGGAGGCTAAGCAGGCACTTTATAATCATGGTAAGAAGTCAAAGGTCAGAGAGGTCAGTCTGCCCAGGGACAAACAGTTGATTTGGTAGATCCGTTCGGATCAAGGGAAATTCATCTAAGGTGGAGCGGAAGTCTTGGCACAAAACCATGACGATAATGTGGTGACAATAGCAGTGGTGATGATAATGGCTTTCATTGTATTTAGCATTTATCAGGTGCCAGGGTTGGATTTAAACCACAGTATAAGACAGGACCGGAATTCTACAGATTCTGAGAAATAATACCCACCCAATTTCTACTATTCTTTTTCTTCTCTACCAAGTGAGAAACATGGATCACCTCTATCTTCACCTTATGTGTTAACTGTGTAGGACTCTGATAATAACGATAATGATAATGATAGAGCAATATAGAATGAAAGTAATAATGTAAATGTGCCCTTATATACTGCCTAACTATAGATCCCACAGATATTAATTGAATTTTATCTATTATAAGTCATTCAAAAATATTTGTTGAGTGCTAATAAATGCATTACTGTATGCTATCCTGGATAGAGTGAAAAACAGATATGGCCCCTATCTTTGTGTGCTGTTTTGTTTTCTTTTTCAAATTAATATGAAGGTACAAATTTTAAGGTCTCACTGTTTTCAATTGTAAGATAAGGTTCAAGTTGTAGTTGAGCCCTTCACCCAGGGCGTGCGTGCTGAACACCCTTACATTGTGCACCTTAGATAGGATACTGCCAAATGCCCTCCCATCTCCCTCTTTGCTCCTCCCCCTTGCTAGACTACATTTGTATTTCTTCATTCCTGTGGGTATGTAGTTGTCTATATGTTGGTTTCATATTAGTATTGAATACATTGGATTTTTTTCCCATTCTTGAGATAGGGTTGGAAGATTGTGTTGCAACTCCATCCAGGTAAACATAAAAGATGTAAAGTCTCCCTCTTTTTGTTTCGTTTTGTTGTTGCTTTTCAATAAGGAAATGTATTCTGCTTCATAGCAGAATTGTTGAGATGGTTATAACACTTGATTCCAAATCAAAAGACCCAGAACATAGATTTCGCCTTAATAGGAACAAGAATCGTGATCTTGGGTCTGCCACTTAATTTCTTAGTACCATCTGAACAAATACCACATTAGACTAGATTTTTAAGAGCTCTGCCGACTATAACCTTTCATTGTTTGGTTTAGAGTTTGTACCACCCAGTGTTGGAAGGGCAATTTGGCTGAGGGGATATAAAAGGGCAGCCTTTACATTTTCTTACACCTCTGCATTCCAGGATTTGGTCATGATGGGGCTGGGGACCAGATTCCAGATCTAGTCTTGAATCCCACTCCAGTGTGATCCAGTCTCCATAATTCTTCTAGAGCCAGTCCAAGGTTCCTATTGGGCCATAAACTGTCAGGGCTTTTATTTCCAGGAGCAGAGAACTCCGGGCCATGTTTTCCGCTCAGCCCGGCTGCGGCCCTGCGCGGACTGACAGTGCTCTGGGCCAGGAGCAGCCTCACTACCAGCTTTCCCTTTCTTCTCGCTGCCCACTTGCGGTTGACCTTCAGAGGCCGGCAGAGTCCTAGCTACACAACTCCTCCCTCGCAGTTCTCAGAGCAGACTCCCAAGCAGCTTGATTCCTGAACTCCTGACACCTTCACCCACTCATGGGCTTGTAGATACCGCGGTCCTGGTCACTCCAGTTTCCAGCCCTGCCTGAGACCTGACCACCACTTCTAGGAAGAAATGATTCCCATCTGTAGAGTGGCCCAGCTTAAAATGACTATTTCCAAAAAGGAGAGAAACATGGATGTGTATTTCTGTGATCGGAACTGTCATGGAAAGGAACAAGGGCACACACCCACCGGGACCACAGCAATGCAAATAAAGTTCATTAGAGGAAATCTGGGAGGAGAGAAGGCAGGATTCCTCTGAGCCCCCTGGCTCGTCACAGGGAGAGTGTCTAGGCTGGGCAGAGCTGGGCTGGGCGCTGCCATAGGGGTCTGGCTGGATAGAACTCTCTAAGGAAATGAGGAACTTGACATGCCTTGTTAGAAAAGACCAGCCTCTCAAGTTCAACCTGAACTTCCTCTCCACATTTTGCTTATAGTTTAGCAGGCAAGAGATCTTGACATTCACAGTGAGACTAACTGGGATAGTGTCATCTCCATAGAGTGTCATGAGTGCACAAAGGAGGAAGCAATTATTTTCCTGGTGAGTGGGTCCCTGAAGGAAAGCTCAGCAAATCTGACAGCTGAGTAGAACGTTTCTGGATGGGTAGGATTTTCCAGGTAAAATGCTTGTAGGGGGAGAGTGACATTTCAGTGTGGGGGATTGTTTTTAAGGCACTAGAATTTTTTCTATGCATAATCAGGTCTAGACCTCTGTGGGACTATTAACTGTACAGCCTTATAGCTTTTAATAATGTGCTTTCTTTTACAGCTGCAATTCTTTTGATTCGGGTAATCTATTTTTAGAGGCTGCTTTATGTAATTAGTAATTATGACAGAAAATGAATTTCCTAGACGTTAAATATGTCATTTTAAATCTTATCTTTAATGAGCTGAGGATGTTAGTGTTCAAAGATACATTCAGTACCTACTATACCCTATGGGAAGGATACGTTGCATGGATCTAACTGTGGTTGAAGAATTAAGTATATATAAAACCATATGGAAATTTTTTTCACTAATTTTATTATTGATTGATTGATTTAGAGGCAGAGTCTCACTCTGTCACCTCTGGTAGAGTGCCATGGTGTCATAGCTCATAGCAACCTCAAATCTTAGGCTCAAGCGATCTTCTTGCCTCAGCCTCCCAGGTACCTGGAACTATAGGAGCCCACCACAACGCCTGGCGAATTTTTTTCTATTTCTAGTATAGGCAAGGTCTCACTCTTGCTCAGGCTGATCTCAAACTCATGAACTCAAGCAATCCACCCAATCCGGCCTTCCAGAGTGCTAGGATTATAGGCGTGAGCCCTCACCCAGCTTTCATTAATTTTAAATATTTAAGAATTATCTGTTAGGTATCCCATGAGTAAGTTATAGTATTTTATATAATAGGTATGCAATAGAAAAAAACAGACTATCTTTTTCCAAAAAGGTTTTTTGATTGTCTTTGTTGTTTTTGTTTTCAACAAAACATATTCTAAATTCAGTATGATTCTATTGGGGAGGGGGGAAAGAAAGAATGTTATACTCTCACTGCGGTATGTGTACGTGTGAGACATGTGCTCATCAAAGCCTAGAGAAAGGTGTGGATAATAGAAAATGATAGCTGTGATGCTACGGCACTCTACTGAGGACGGCATAGTGAGACTCTGTCTCAAAAAAAATATATATATATATTTGAGGCACACCCAACATCCCCTCATGGCACACCCATATGCCTGGGCACCCTAGTTGAAAATCACTGGTATAAAGCTTCATTTCCATCAATCTTGGAGCAGTAAGCCCTATAGTCAAAAATAGTACCTGAAATTTAACCAGTTACTTGGCATGTCAAGTGTTGTGGGCCTCAGCAATTTATGGCAGTGATATTCCACGGAATTTGCCCATCCCAGAAACTATTTTATTGGTCAACCAGGCATCTTGTCAGATGCAAGTCTTGCCAAAGAGGTCCCCGTGAGCCAGCAGCTAAGGTGGCTCTCTGCATGTCTAATGGGTGGGCAGCCACCTGTTCCTGAAGATGGCTAAAGTGTCAGGGATCAGGCTTGGGCCTTGGTTGGAGGTACCATTTCCATATCACTACAGAACTTTCTGAGTATTTAAGTTCAACAGGACCCAAAGCAAGATGAGAATGTCAGGGGGTGGAGTCATCATTTTTCCTTTCAGTGACATTCTCCTTTTCTAGAAGAAGAAGGAAGTCCTTGTGGGCTTGACTGACAAGAAAGTGGTCTGGTTTCCAAAGGCTTCAATCTGCTGTGAAATTGATCACTGATATCTGTAATTCCATGAGTCTGAAGGAGAGAAGAGGCTCTAGGCCAAGGTCTGCTTTCCTGGTAACTGGATTGCATTCAAGGCTTCTTTCCATGGCTGTCCCCTCCTCAAATGCAGTTGCTTATCTGGTCTATAAAGCCTATAGTATAAAGAACACTGGTTCCAAAAACAGGCCAATCAGAGGTTGGGCCTCCATTCCTATAGCGAGATGGCAACATAAGGATTAGAACTTTGACATATAGAATATCTTTTTGGTATGTGGCACAAGAAGGCAAGAAGGTCACTTGGGTATCAGATTTTTTTTTCTTCCTTGGAAGCCCATCATCTTTGGTCAGCTTTTCCAGATGGGGTGTGACAGAATGCACACAGTAGACTTGGTGGGGAGGTCATCAACAGAGTGGGATATTTGGCCCCAACCAGCCATTCTCATGTCTTAGCAATTGTTCAACTCTCAATAGTATACAATGTACTACCAGGGAATTTGCTATGGCACTGCTTGCCTTATACATAAAGGCAAATGATATCAGCCAGAGTCCTCTCCAAAAAAAAGGTACGTAACAACACAGAACTCAAGGAGGAGTTTACTAACAGAGGTATAAGCTGGACAGAGGAACCAGTAAGGGCTAGGGAGGTGTTCAGGGACTGGTGACAGAGAGGAGCTATTGGTACCAACCCTGAAAGAGCTGTGGGAGGGAACGGTGTTATTAGAGCCAGGTGCACTGAAGACAGGAGAGAGGGCACCGACAGGAGATACCTCCATGGAGAACACAGCCTCAACCCAAGTCTCCAGCAGATGGAGATTAAATGGATCCCTCTTCTTTTAAAAAATATCAGATTGATCTAAGGGTACAAATGATTAGGTTACATTGTTTGTATTTATTAGATAAAATCCAAGTTGTAGCTGAGTTCTTCACCCAGGAGGTGTGCACAATATATCTCTATATTGTGCCTTAGGTGAGAGCACACCAAATCCCCTCTCCCCTCCCCTACTTGTAGTTGTGTTTTTCACTCCCCTTTCCCAATCTCCTACCAGTGCTTTCCATTAGCTGAACTCAGCTGGAAGTCAGATAATAAGGGTGCCCAGGTGAAGTCAGATAACAAGGGCACCCAGGTGGAGTTCATAAATATCAGCCTCTTGGGGCATACAGAAGGGTAGAGAATCGAAAAAAAGAAAAAGAAAAAGCATTAGCCCATCCACGCCTGTATCCCAAGTGTCAGCCACTCTTACGATATCAGACATTGCAAGAAAGCAGTGGCTGCTTCCCTGTTTAAACTTCAAGGAGACACAGTAAGACTCCAAACACTCACAGCTTCCCCAGCCGGCAGAGCTACTGAACTGGTGGATGGCACTGTTCAGCACCTGGACTGTATTACATCTTAGATAATAATACTGCATTTTCTCTCTGCTTCATAGCAGACATTTCACTGATGCAATCTTAGCAGGCTTCTGGATTACAGGCCATTCTTGGTCCCATCCTCAGCCACCATATTAGAAGCCACCAACTGGGGACACTTTAAATGTATCCAGTCAGCAGCTCCACTGACCATACACCCAGAAGGTTCCTATCAATTACACAGGCTGCAAGGAAGCAAGAAGCGGGTTGCAGACAAAAATAAAAAATTTTTAAAAACCCAGACATTTGTTTGGCAAACTCAGGAATATTTTAAGTCTCCCTTAAGGGAAGAACAGGAAGCCGAGTCCCAGCACTTAGTACATAAAGCTGCTGGAACTGTACCTATAAAGATCTTATATATGTCCCACGCCTTTATGGTTCCTTTGTGGGTTTGCTCCACAGGAGCAGCAAAATCCATTCCAGATTTTTGTGTCAGCTCATCAGCTTGCTTGCCTTTCCTGCTGCTCCAGTCCCTGATCTTCACTTATCCCTGTAATTTTATCCTTCTCCCAGATTTCAGCTGTAAGCATGTTCCTGAATTTTCTTGGGCTTTGCAGAGGTAGGTCTCCTTTATATCAATCAGCCCAGGCTGACACACTTGTACGCAGGAATTAAGTGTCCTCTCCCCACCTCCCATCTCCTGAGCTCCCAGATGAAAGGGCAGCCCAACCAGGGGAGGTTAACACCAGAGCTTGTGTGACAAAACCCCTAGGACAAAGTACTTGGGGCCCTCAGGAGGGCCAGCTGGACAAGGATGGTTCCAAAAAACGCTTAGCACTCAGACTAAGTGGAGTGTGACCTTCGTGCACCCAGCTGCCAGGCCACGGGCGTGCACCACCAACACTACGTGCTATAAATACAAACTGGGTTGGGGGAGTATGAGAAGAGAAGGATGAATGTGTGTGCGACCCCCTCTCTCCATCTCTTCACCCATCTCAACTCCCAGCTTCCTTATCCCACTGAGCGGTATGGCTAGGTTGAACAGATGGAGACTGGACACATCTATCACCGTGGAGAGCTCAATAGAGAAGGAGCCTAAGCTATGCTGTTTTATATATGATGGTGACTCAGGGGTCACATCTAGGCTGTCATATAGCCGGGGCCTCTGGAGCATCTGGTGACTGCCCATTCTATCTCTAAACTAACTCAGATCTGCTGAGGCAGCTAGTTGCTAAACCATGAAAACAGTGGAGTCTACAGGACCATTTGGATCTGTCTCTCCCCAGCCAAACTGTCAGGGAGTGAGTCTCACCTTCTAAAGAGCAGGCATAGCACCCTATTTCTCTTGATCTCTTCGAGTCCTGAGCCCAGATGCTTGCACGGGAATTAACTGGGAATCTCAAAGCCAACGAAGTTACAATGTGATTTCCAAGAGGGAGGGTAAAAACACTGCTAAAAAACACTTGTCATAGACAAGGTGACACTAGGATTCTAAACAGAACATGTAAAATATTTATTTTTCAAGCATTGTCCATTTTTACTTCTGAGAAAAGGAAAAACAACCCTTTTTTAAAAAATCCACATATGAACTCTTTTTTTCTGGAACTCTGTGCTTTCTGATGTACCATAAGAATTATGATGGCAAGCAAATAAAATTTTAGTGAAATTCTTCCAAAACCTTCAGAGACCAGCTTCTGAAACTATTAGCAGACTTGGATAAACCATTTCTCCCACCCAGGCTCACAGAGTCTGGAGCCCAGGGAATCTGAATAGCAAAGTCCAGGGCTCTCTTGGTCCTATTTCTTCTCTTTCCAGCTGTTAATGGGGGGTTGGTGGGGAGCAAAAGGAAGCCACAGCCCAGAAAAGGGTTCTCCTGGTCCTGCCATCTGCATTGTTCCCCCAACCTCCTCCACCTGCCTCATACCATGTTGGGGAGAAAACTGGAGGCTGAGTTGAGGCTACTTCCCCAGAGTGGTGGGGGCTAATGCAGCAGGGGCTGGAAACCAGATGGTATTTTGCCAAGTGGGAAGTGGCAAAGCACAGATCGGCTACATGGAAGAAGCAAGACTTCCACCTGAGTGCCCCTTCTGGCATTCTGGGGGAAAATTTAACCATTTAAATGTTAAACCATTAAACAAGTACGTAGGGGTGCACTGTTCCCCCCCCCCCCCACTTTGGCATCAGCTTCCAACATGGCTTACATGGCACTGTGGGATGGTGTTTTTATTTAGGATTTTGGTATTTTATCATGAAATTTTTTTTGGCATTAATACTTATTTTTAAACATATTACATTAAAATGTTATTTATTTTGATGACTGAATTTTCTGGCATCCTCTTAAACTTTGTGCTCCAGGCAAGTGGTTCTCTCACCTCACCTTACTCCTGGCCAGATAGTAGGGTAACTTTATACTTTTTGGTCTTCTGCATTAGGTCAAGGCTGGACCAAGCCCAAGTATAATAGGATAGCAGAAGCAAATGCAGTTTATCTGAAACTCCCATCAGCTTTTGGATTTAAAACAAGTGGCCCAACTAAGGGAAAGATAAGGGGCGGTGCCTGTGGCTCAAAGGGGTAGGGCACTGGACCTATATGCCGGAGGTGGTGGGTTCAAACCCAGCCCCGGCCAAAAACTGCAAATAAATAAATAAATAAAACCAACTAAGGGAAAAATAGAGGCAAACATCAGGACCAAATGGCTTTATAAGCACTTATTGTTCCCTTGTAAACAGAAATGATTGTTTTGTCTTCATTCATCTGTTCAACCTGACTTTAAATGTTCTACTTGTTGAATACCACATTAGGCCCTTAAGTAACAAGGATGAGTAAGACTGAGATTTTCCTCTCTCTCCATGAGAGAGAGAACATTTCTCAGAATCTAATTCAATAAATGCTCTAAGTATGTGCACAAACAATTTGGAGGTACAGAGATGCAGGCAGAGGTTTTTTTGTTCTGTTTTGTTTTGCTGAGTGGGTTGTAGGAATTACACTTTTGTTTACAACCATAAATAGAATGAATTAATAGCACAATGAATGGAGGAAATGGACTTTTGGTGGGAGGACTTTTGGTGGGAGGAAGGAAGAACATCATTTCCGCTCTTACAAATCATTGGAAGAAACTTTCTCCAGGATGTGGAAAAGTTTGGAAAACTTACTGATTGATGCATATATAAGCTTGGGAAATTAACATTTATTGTTTATCTAACCAGGCACTTTACACAGTTATTTCCATCCTTTATCTACCATAGGAGGGATGGTTTCTATGAGGAATAGCTTCATAGAATTTAGGCATAGTTAACTAGTCCAACATCTTAGTACTAGTAAAATATTAAAACAGGTGTGTGAAGTCCAGGTCTGGACACCCCAAAACCCATCATAATGTACTGCCTCTGGAAAAGTAATGGAAAAGAAGAAATCAGACAAGTGATGTATGCCTTAGCTCATGGTCTATTATACTTAATTCTCCCACTCCCATTTTAATACCATCTTGGAAAATCTGCAGAGTGGCCATCTTTTGAGCGTCAATCAATTACACCCTCTGGGAGTCTCAGTTCATCCCTTCACACTTAGAATAACTAATTCTCTGGAATCGAAACCTTAGCCAAAATAAATTTTAAAACTTGAAAAAATCCATTTACTATACACCTTGCATTCCCCTTAATAGGCTGAAAAATAACCATGATGACCAAATTGAGAATGACGGACACTAAAATTTCAGTCCATGTACTCATTTCATTGGGAGGAGGGGAACATAAAGTTACTCATTCTAGGATCATTTTCCCAGTTTGGGAGAAGAGCCCTTCTCTGGTGCCTCTGATTGATCCCTGATTCTGCCCCTACTGAGCGAACAAACATCCCTGCTGTGTGCGAGACTCACGCAGCGAGGGAGCCGGAGGCGGGGAAAAACGAAGAGTTTCTGAGCTGAAAAACCAAGAGAAGGGGTGGGTTTGGGGGGCCACGGACGTACAGGCGTGTTAGATGTGACGCAAGGCTTCGAGGATGACGGGTGTAAAATTTCACAGAGAGGATGCGAAGACTGGGAAGATTTGGGAACAGAGACTGATGGGGGTCCGGGCCAGGAAGGTTTACGGGACCAGAATCAGAGGAGAGGGCTGCATAGACCTTAAGCCAAGCGCAGGGAGGCAGGCAGAGCTCCGCCCCCGGCCGCAGGGCGGTGGGCGGGGCTGGCCTGGCGGTTACATAACAAACCTGGGCGCGGGGCTGGGGAGCGGCCCGGGCGGAGGCAGGGGGCGGGGCATGGGCGGGGCATGGGCGGGCTCGGGCTGGAGCCAGGCCCACACCAGGCCAGGCAAGATGGCGGCCGTGGAGACCGAGGCGGCACTGCTGACCCTAGGATCGCTGCCCACGGATCCCCTGCTCCTCATTTTATCCTTCTTGGACTACCGGGACCTCATCAAGTAATGGGACAACGCGTACGGCGGGAATGGGGACGCGGGTAAAGAGGCGGTGAGGCAGGAGGGAAGGAGGCTAGGACCGCCCGTAGGACTCGTGTTCCCGCGGCACCAGAAGGTGGACGCCTGGGCCGCCCTTATCCTGCAGAGCCAGCCGGGGCCCGGGGCGAGACAGGGATAAAAAGGGCCTCACCCTGAGGTTTTCTTCACGTCTAGGGCCCACGCCTGAGGAGCGACGGGAGCCCCATCTCCCAGGCCTCAGCGAGGCCCAGTCGGAGGGAACTGAGGTAGCGCCTCCACCTCGGTGCTGTCTCACCGCGCCCCGCGGACCCTCACTGGCCCCGCGGATCTCCGCCTGGCCTGGCCCAGCCCCAGCCACTGTGCAAAAAGCCCCTGTCCCGGGTGCGCGATCTTCTCTTTTGGGCCCCGGGCTGGGCAGGTGGAGCGTGAGAGAGAAAGAGGCAGACACCCCCAGGCCCCTTTGGTGCGACTTCTCTGGCACCGTGATCGCTGACAGGGCTCACTTTCTCGAACTTAAATGCTTGACAATTGTTTTCCCCTCTGCCTTCCTCCTTAACGGTTTGTGTTGCGTTTTGTGTTTTGATATTGACTCCCAGTGATGCGATGCAAGGGACTGTCTTCCCTCCTGTACACCTTGGGTTTCCCACGTTGCAAGAGTTTGTTCCAAAAATAAACACCGGTTGCTTATCAGGGTGGTTAAACGGCCAATTGGTTCAGAGGTTGGAACTATCTTGGATGGTGGAAGAAATGGCGCTGCCAGCCCGCCTCCCGAGGAGGTGTCAGGATTGTTTACACCCTTGACAGCTGGTGGCATGGCTCTGAGTTTCCTGTGCTGCCGCGTGGCCTGTACTTGCAGAGGAGGAAGAATCGCCCTCTTAGGATGGGTAGGCAAGATTTGTTTTGTTTGGATTCTAGCCATTTGATGATTTTGGCCTGTGTTGTTAGGGGTCCTTTTAGACATACAGATTCCTTGGAGTTGCAGATAGCTGTTGCTAAGTGGTGATGGAGAAATACCTTGAGTTTCTGGATGCTACCTGTATCAGTAATTGCTAACACTTACTTATTTAGAAAATACATTTTTTTTCTCCAGTCACGCTTGTACTAAAGCAGAGAAATGAAGTTTTTCTTTGGGACAGGCTGTTCTAGCTAGGCTGTTTTCATCTGAAATATTCTGTTGCTATGACCTCTGACAGTCTAAACAGCCCCCCTCCCCACTTTTGATTGCTGCCAGAGTGGTCTTTCCAAGACACATCTGGTTATCATTCTCCTTTAAACCCTCTGCTACCCCTGTTGTTTACATACTATAACCTAAACTTCTGGGGCATTGAAGACTCTTATCATTTGGTTTCTTATCTAAGGCCTTTCAGGCTTTATTTCTTCTCCACTATCACATTTACAAAATCCGCTCTAGCCAAATCAGACCTCTGTCAGCATACCATGAACTTGCACTTTTTGTTCATTGGCTTAAGCTTTTCACCCTGTGTGGAATGCCTTGCCCACCTTTTCTCAACCTGGCAAGGTGGAATTCCTGTAAGACCCTCTTTCTACCTCTTCCTTCCTTTGAAGAATTGATTTCCATGCCAGATAGTACACTTCTCAAATGTAAGGACTGCCTTGTTTATCTTGGTATTCATCATTTTTTCAACACATGTTTTGAGTGCCTGCTATGTGCCAGCCTGTTACATGTTGGAGGTACAAAAGTGAACAAGGCAGATCAGGTCCCTTTTAGAGAGTTTGCAGTCTAGTGGGCAAGATGGAAATACAAGTAAGTGTATAATTATGAGAGGTTTAAAGTGCTGTGAAGGAAATCGATTGCTGTGTTAAAGAATGAGGAGAGAGATGATCAACTAAAATTAGAAGAAGCTGCCATATATGAAGGGTGGCATTTGTAGTCCTGGCAGAGGGAACGGTGTGTTCGGAGGTTGGTTAACGGGACTGTTGAACAGGACTGTTCAACAGGAAGGCCTGTTGGAGGAGCTAGAAGACTGGCGTTGTTGGAAGTAGGCAGTGACTTACGGGCAGAGTGATAGATGACACCGGTAAGATCATGCAGAACTTTGTGAGCCAAGGTAAGGAGGGTAGATGTTATTTAAAATGTTTTAGGTAGCAATCAAAATTTTAAACAGAAGTGACATGAGCTCTCCATAAATGTCTGTGGAAATAAATTGAATACTATCAGATTTTATCCATGGAAAAGTGTTCAGTGCCCCACAGGCTATTTCCTGCACCATACAGCCCAACTTTGCCCAGTGTCCAGCCCAGTGCTAAACTTTGGTATGTACTTGCTGAACTGGATATCATTGGGTTGAATTAGTCCCTTGTGATCATCCTATAGTAGCAGTTGCATAGTTTGAATGTGAGATTGTATGATGCCTTCAGGGTGATTTATTGCATATAATTCTCAACCGTTACATCACAATTACTGGTGACACTTTTTAAGCACATTAATAGATGAATGAGGTGCAAATCGCACTCCAACTGATCACAACCTCTAGAACATGAGTTTTCAACCTTGAATCAACTTTGGTGCCTATTCCAGATTCTTTTTGTTGTTGAACTTCTAGGGCAGTGGAGGGAATAGAAGAAATGGGAGGGTTTATTCCTAGGTTTACAGAAGTTATTTTGGCCATCTCCTGAGCTTGGAAGAAAATAATAAGGATGATGTTTTTGTAAAATCCGAAAATCAAATAATGGCTAATTTCATTTACTATAGATTGATTTTTAACATGCCCTATTCAAGGCCTTGACAAACCCCATATGATGTAAGATTCCATTCATTGAAAAAAAAAAAAAAGATTCCATTCATTGATTAGCTATTGCCCAGATGAGATCTTTGAATACCTACTTTCTATAAATTGTGATTTCTCTTCTAAAAGGATAGAGATTTAAAAATAAATAAATAGAAATTCATTTTCCCAATTTTAGGTTCATTCTTTTTACAAGTGTAGGGTAGCATTTACAGGATTGGAGCACTATTATTTTAGTGATTTCTGTATAGTAAGACAATTATTTGCTTTTAAACTTCCATGTTTGGGGCAAATGTATAGCCATGAATATTAATTTATTTGCTAATTTTGTTTACTATAGATTGATTTTCAACATGCCCTAGTCATGGCCTTGACAAACCCCATATGATTTAAGATTCCATTCATTGATTAGCTATTATGATTTAGACCAGGCGTCCTCAAACTTTTTAAACAGGGGGCCAATTCACTGTCCCTCAGACCATTGGAGGGCTGGACTATAGTTTAAACAAAAAAACTATGAACAAATTCCTATGCACACTGTACATATCTTATTTTGAAGTAAAAAACAAAACGGGAACAAATACAATTCACACCACTTCATGTGGCCCGCCAGCTGCAGTTTGAGGACGCCTGATTTAGACACTCCTTTTTAGGTGGACTCTGTTAGTTGCTTAATGAAAAAGAGTCTTTGGTTGCAGTACTTTTTTACTTTTTTCTTTAAGAAAAAGGTAGAAAAAAACAAGCAAAAGTCCTGTGTGATTAGTATATATCTTATAGATCTAGGGGAAAAAACCCCAAACCACTTGTTTATACCTTAATAACATTTCTTCCTATATGTAGAAATGATTACTGTTCTAATAATAAATGTGAAAAAGCTCCTTGATTTGAGATTAATTCTAATGGTATATATGGTTTAGAGGTTTGAGGATTTATTTGTAAACTCAGTTCCACTACTCACGAGGTAATTATACTGCTTAACATGTTAAACAGGCTTTAGATACTGTAATTATAGAGGTCATAAGTGGAAAATAAGAAAAGCAAAGACATAAAACAAAACTTGATGAATAATTTATTTTATCTTTTTATCTTGAATTTTCTTATTTTCTTTTATACTAATTGTGAATCTGGTTACTGCCAGTTGTTGTTATGTCAGTCGAAGACTTAGCCAGCTATCAAGTCATGATCCGCTGTGGAGAAGACATTGCAAAAAATACTGGCTAATATCTGAGTGAGTATGTGGGAAATGTGTATTGGTAAAACTTAGCCCTTGGTTTCCACTATGCCATTCTGTCCTGATTTTCCTCTCCCATCCTTGTCTTTTTTACACCTGTCAGTAAATGATGATCTCCAAGGTTCTGTCTTTGGCCCACTGCTCTTCTCCCTCTCTGATCTCTCCTGTGTCCATTGTTGCACTTTGTAGTGACTGCCTGTATGCTTCTGACTCCCAAACCTCACTCTCCCTCCCTGACAGCACCACTGAGCTCTGGATTTGTTTGCATACTTATCTACTGGACCTTTCCATTGGCTGTCCCACAATTGTTAACTTCAGTGATTATTCACTGATTGTTAACAAATTTGACAGAATCAAAGAATAGATGACAGAAGGTGGGAGTTGGGAAAGGTCAAAGAAAAGTTAGGAATACTAATATCTTTCTCTTAGATTGAGGAGAGTCAGGTAGCAACTAATGTTGAAACAAGAAGTAAAGATTTAAGTATTAATATATTTAAAGCTACAAACTTTAGGTAAAAGTAAAAATAACAGAGCTCTCAAACACTGGGAAGAGGAAAAATGGGGGAGTGGTAATTTTTTAAGTATTGCTATATCTTCTTTTTTTTAGATATAAAATTATAAGTTTATTTTATATTTTAGCAGGAGAGAAAGTGAGAGAGCGAGAGAAAAAGAGACAGAGAGACAGCATGCTATCCCAAAGAAAGAAAGGAAGACTGCCCCCCTATTGCTATATGTTCATCTTTCATATTAGGGTATCAATAGATAATATAAAATTGATAAATCAAGAACTAAAGGCATAAACGTTTGGATTTATAGAGATAACTTCTAGAAATAACTAAACTTTCCTTTGAGAGGTTGGGCTTATAACAAGAGACTAGTTTTTTATCCTAAGTTCTTTAAAAATTTTTAGTTTTGATAATGTATGTATATATTATTTAAATTAATAAAACGATGCTAACACCCCTCTCCCAAATTGTTTTCTTCTCTATTCCTAATCCTATCTCTATCCCTAGTCTTCATGGCAGTACCATCTGCTTAGACAGCCAAACCAGAATTAGGAATTATCCTAGATCTGTCTCCCTCCTCTACCCCCTTCCTCCTGCCCTCCTTTGGCATTCATTTAATTACCAAGCCTTTCTGATTTTAGCTTCTGTGTATTTCTAGAATCTTCCTATTCATTTCTTCTAACTACCACAGTTAATTCAGTTCATCATCTCTTACCATGACTACTGCAAAACCCTCCTAACTCATCTTTATGCCTGTAATTTACACCTTTAAATCAACCTCTCACAAACTATAGCCATAACTCTGCTCCTTTAACACCCCTATTAAAACCCTTTAGTGGCACATTGGTATGTTATCTTAAGGCTTACCTTTAGGCTGCTGTGGCTGCCTTATCCTTTCTCACTTCTGACCTTTAAATTTACACTTCATTCTTTCCTAATAAGATGATACATTTTCTGAAGGCAAAAGAATGTGCCTGAGCCAGGCGCTATGGCATGCTTCTGTAGGTCCAGCCTCTCAAAAGGCTTAGGCAGGAGAATCACTTGAGCCCAGGAGTTCAAGACCAGTTTGGGCAACCCAGTGAGACCGCATCTCAAAAAAATAAAGTACCATATTTTTTGTGTGTCCTTAGTGGTTAAGTGGACACTTAACATATGTTTGGGGAATTATACCAAATAGAAATATTGAATCATGTAATTCCTTGGATGCTTTATGATTCTCTCACACCAGTCAGTGTTGGTGTGCTATATTAATTTTATCATATCATTAGATTCTAAGTATTTTCTAAAATGGAACGTTATAAAATTTTAAATTTTATAATTGATATATATTTAAGGGTAAGTTGACATTTAAACCCCATGCACTATTCATACTGTATTTTATTTTATTTTTTTTTTTTATTTTTTTTTTTTTGTAGAGACAGAGTCTCACTGTACCGCCCTCGGGTAGAGTGCCGTGGCGTCACACGGCTCACAGCAACCTCTTAACTCCTGGGCTTATGCGATTCTCTTGCCTCAGCCTCCCGAGCAGCTGGGACTACAGGCGCCCGCCACAACGCCCGGCTATTTTTTGGTTGCAGTTTTGGCCGGGGCTGGGTTTGAACCCGCCACCCTCGGCATATGGGGCCGGCGCCCTACTCACTGAGCCACAGGCGCCGCCCCATACTGTATTTTATTAAGGATTAGAAAATTTACAGAAAAATAAGTAGGAAGTGAGAAAGTAATTGACTCATAATCCCATCATCCAGCAGTAACTTTTGTTACAGTTTTTAATGAGTATCACTTTTTGGCATCTAGTCTTCATTTGTGGCTAAAATAAATGAAAGGAAGGGCAAAAGTAGCCACTAGTATGTTGGTAAGTGTCTAAAATGAATGCCAATATCATTTCAAAAGATTTTTAATCTCTGTTTTTCATCTGTTTAGGGAAGAGAAAACACAGCAAGATCAGTGTTGGAAATCTCTCTTCATAGATACTTATTCTGATGTAGGAAGATACATTGACCATTATGCTGCTATTAAAAAGGCTTGGGATGATCTCAAGAAATATTTGGAGCCCAGGTGTCCTCGGATGGTTTTATCTCTGAAAGGTACTGGAAATGCAGGATTCTTCTTCCTCATTTTTGTTACTATTGGTATAAATAAGTTAGTTTAAATAACTTTGAGTCTCTATCATCTGTGCAACTGTGTTAATCTAATCCACATGTAACTCACCATTCACATATGGTCAAGGAAAGAGAATGCCAGAATGCTGAAAGGACCTTCCCTTTGCTTCCCCTGTTTTTGCTCAGCCTTGGGACTCACATGGTTATTTACCAGAAAAGAAAGCTGAACTTTTATCCTTATATTTGTTTTATATAAAGTAACTTAGATTAATCTTACATCTTTAGATCTATATCTATATAAAGAATATTAAGCAGGGCGGCACCTGTGGCTCAAAGGAGTAGGGCACTGGCCCCATATGCTGGAGGTGGTGGGTTCAAACCCAGCCCCAGCCAAAAACTGCAAAAAAAAAAAAAGAATTTTAAGCATTCCTTAATACTTGTAAAGAACCTGGCTCTTTAAGAGTATAAGAGCATCATAATAAAGAAAACTTTTATCCTTATTTTGACATTTACAGAGTAGTGAAACTAAGATTTGAACTGTTTGGCCCCAGGATCTCTGGTCTTTCTACTACACTATTATTGTCCAGTTTGACAAAAAATATTAACAAGCGATTTTCATTAATTTGTTTTGTTAATTGCTTATGAAAATGCACAGATAGATTACAGATATATTGCAACTTACCTGCTTTACTTTCCAAATTTTTTTACATTTCTTCACTGAAAGGTATTGGATACATGTTTTGATTTTGCCAACCTAAAATTGGCATTAGTTCTTCTCAAATGTTTTCCTTCCTTTACAACTAAAGACTCTTTTGAAACAGCATTTCTTTTTGCATTTCACATTACCACTGTAATTTTTCCTTGCAAGCGTTACTTCCATATAAATCATGGTTATAAGACAAGGTGCTTAAAACTGAATTGCTAGAAGGTAGAGGAAAGAATGATTTGGCAGAGAAAGTGAAGTAGAACTTTGAAGGAAAGTACCTTTGAATAATATTTTTAATAGTTAATTTTCTTAGAGGAAAAGAATAATACTATTCTGAAAATAGGTATTTGGTGGTGGTAAGTAAAATAGGACAGGGCTTACAATAGCTGTTATTTATTAAACAAAACTAGGTACTACGCTAAGTATTTTGTGTGTATTACTCCATTTAATCTGCAAATATATTGGGATAAGTAATTACTATTCTTATTTTATAGGTGAGCTACCTAAGGTATAAAACATTAGGTAAGTTGTTTACCATCACAAAATAAAAAACAAAACTAGGATTTGAGTATAGGACAGACTCTAGAGCTATCTATAATCTTAACATCAACTGAAGGGAGAAAGGACCTATCTTGTTTAGGATGTCTTAGGACACTTTAAAAGCTAATCTTAGGACATTTGGAATATGAAAATGTAAACATGGTTCTCCCCTAGGCCCAGAGCTACCAAGAAGGAAAGAAAGTAAGGGTAGGTGATAGCTTCTCTCCACAAACCCCCCTGTTTTATTTGCATTAATTTGGCATTTCCAGGTTCACTACTAACTATTCTTTGCCTAGTGATTAGAGAGGTAAGGTTGTCAGAGAATTCTTTGATAGTTCCTGTTTTCCTTCCTAGCTCCCAGGTGCCTGTTCTCCCGGACTTTGTTATGCTTTGGACTAAGAGAAAAGCTGTTTGATATCTACAATGCTAGGGATTCTAAGAACTCTAGATTTCTGAATTTTAGAGCTGAGTCAGGATCCTACCTAGGCACCTCAGGCGCCATAATCCCTGACTCAATTTCAATAATATAGAGGTGGCAGATAAAAAGGAAAGTCAGGGCGGCGCCTGTGGCTCAGTCGGTAATGCGCCGGCCCCATATACTGAGGGTGGCGGGTTCAAACCCGGCCCCAGCCAAACTGCAACCAAAAAATAGCGGGGCGTTGTGGGGGGCGCCTGTAGTCCCAGCTGCTCTGGAGGCTGAGGCAGGAGAATCGCTTAAGCCCAGGAGTTGGAGGTTGCTGTGAGCTGTGTGAGGCCACGGCACTGTACCGAGGGCCATAAAGTGAGACTCTGTCTCTACAAAAAAAAAAAAAATTAAAAAGGAAAGTCAGAAAGCAAATATGCATTGGGCATGGGAAAATTTTTATGGAGTATCTTGAAATTATGGTATACGTGTATTAATGTTCTTATCACATATCTTAAAATTTCATATTTACCTTAAGTGTTGACTTAGAACTTCTGAGTTAGAAGGGACTTTAGAGATCATTTAGACTAGGGGTTGGCAAACTTTTTTTTTAAAGGACCAGATAGTAAATATTTTAGGCTTGGTGGGACACATGGTCTCTATCACAACTGTTAAAGGCAGCCGTAGGTAATAACTGCACTTGTAGATATGGCTGCATTTGAATAAAACATGATTTACAGAAACAGGCAGCAGTCCAGGCTTTGGGCTGTGGACTCTAATTTACCCATCCCTAATTTATGCTAGTACTCCTGTTTTACAGGTGAAGAAATATACCCAAAGAGTTTTAGGTGACTTGCTTAAGGTTTCAACACTAGTAACAGAGATAAAACTCTATGATCTAGGTTTCTCAACTCCTAGTAGCCTTTTAGCTGCTTCCTCATATGAGTAGGTGAGAAGGAGAAGGAAAATAAATGAGTAATTATTAAGTATTAGCAAAGCACTTTAAAAAACGTAGGCAATCTGAATTCTCTTTATAATTCTTTGAGGTAGGTTGTATTATCCCCTTTTTGCAGGTGAGGGAAGAGGATTAAAGAAGGGAATTAACTTGCCAGAGATTGCACAGTCAGCAACTGGTGGAGCCAAAATTTAAACCCTGATCGGTCTGGCTCCTGAATTTTATCATAGTAGGATGCCTCTTTCAATCTTGATTTTACTGTATTATGAACATGTATTTTCTTATATGTATATTTGTGTCATGTTTGTTTGTTGTTTTGGGTTTTGTTTTTACTTTTTTTGTAAAACTCTTCAAGAAATTCTTGGTTTCTTAAGGTTATATGTTAAATGTCTAACATATAGTAAATACCAACAAATATTAGTTTCTTTCCTCATCTAGTAGTTCACATAGCTATTCAGTTTGGCTTCTTTTGTACGTGATAAATTTTCTCTTTTTTCAAATAAACTTTTTACCTTGGAGTAATTTGAGATTTATTGGAAAGTGGCAGAGAAGTTCAGAGAATTCTGTGTACCTTTCACCTAGTTTCAGTTGCCCATAATGTATCTCACCATAGGGCATTTATCAAAACTAAAATTTTGACTGGTACATTGCTATTAACTACACTCCAGAGTTCATATGGATTTCACCAGATTTTCCACTAATGTCCATTTTCTTTTCTAGGACCCAGTCCAGCTTACTACTTTTTATTTGGTTGAATTATCTTTTTTACATGTATTGGACTTGATAAGCAGTATTTTATTAGGATTTTTACATCTATGTTCATTAGAGTGTTTGTCCTATAATTTTCCTTTCTTGCAATGTTCTTGTTAGGTGTTGGTATCAAGATGATGCTGGCCTTGTAAAACGAGTCGGGAAGTGTTGCCTCTTTTTCTGTTCCCTGGAAGAGTAAGCTTGGTCTTATTTTTTGCTTAAATGATTAGTAGAATGCACCAGCAAAGCTATTCAGTTCTGGAGTTGTCATAGCAGGTTATAAATTAAGGATTCAATTTCTTTATTACATATAGGACTATTAGATTTTCTATTTTTTATTTATTTATTTATTTTTTTTGTAGAGACAGAGTCTCACTTTATGGCCCTCGGTCTGTAGAGTGCCGTGGCCTCACACAGCTCACAGCAACCTCCAACTCCTGGGCTTAAGCGATTCTCTTGCTTCAGCCTCCTGAGTAGCTGGGACTACAGGCGCCCGATACAACGCCTGGCTAGATTTTCTATTTATTTTTAATGTCAATTTCAATAAGTTATTTTTCTAGGAAATTTTCCTCTTCATTTACATCATCAAATTTATTGACATAAAGTTTTTATAATATCCCCTCTTGCCTGTTGGATCTGTAGTGATATCACCTTTTTCATTTCTGATATTGTCTATACTTTCTGTTTTTCTTGACCTTGCTAGTTAGGGGCTCATTAATTTTATTAATCTTTCTCCAAAGAACTGGGCTTTTGCCTTTGTCAGTTCTCCATTGGGTGTTTGTTTTTATTTCATTAATTTATTTGATTCTTTCTCTTTGATTTTTTTTTTTTCCTGACTTGAGTTAATTGGTTAGATCATAGACTTTCAGGCCTTCTTGTTTTCCCAAATGAATTTAGAGCCATAAATTTCTTTGTAAGCGTATTAGCTTGTCCCACAAGTTTTATATATTCTGTTTTCATTACCATGCAGTTCAAAGTATTTTCTGGTTTCTTCTTTAGTCTTTGGAGTATATAGGAGTATAGTGCTTAATTTCTAAACATGTGGGGATGTTTTAGTCATCTTTTTAATATCATTTATATTTTCCCCTGTGATCAGAGAATATACCTTGTATAAGTTCAGTCATTTAAATTTCTTGGAAGTTGTTCTGTGGTCCAGTACAAGATCAGTTTTGGTGTACACTTGAAAAGAATGTATAAGCTGCAGTTGTGAGTTTGGTATGGTATACATAATTAAGTAAAATTTGTTAATTTTCGTCTGATATTCCTCACTCATACTGTATTGTGTTTTTGTCTGCTATTCCATTAGTTATGGAGAGAAGTATGTTAAAATCTCTCACTGTGGTAGGCAGAATTCTGAGATAGCCTCCAAATTCCCACTCACTGGTCTACATGTCCATGTCTGTCCTTGAGTGTAAGTGATACTGTGAATATAATTAATTTCACTCCCACGATTAGGTCATATTATAAAATGGTGATAGGATTTTGCAGATGTAATTAAGATTCCAAATTAGTTAAATTTGAAATAACCATTAATTAAAAGGAAAATTATCCTGAGTGGGCCTCATTTAATCAGATGAACCCTTAAAAAGGAAGGGGCTCTTCTAGAAGTCAGAGAGTATATATCTTTTATTGGCTTTGAATGAGCAAACTGGCATGTTATGGTGAGGGCCATGTGGTAGGGAATGGCAGGATTGCCTCTAAGAGCTGAGGCTATCAGTTCTACAACTGCAAGGAATTGAGTTCTACCAACAGCCAGTGAGCTTGGAAGAGGATCTCAATCAAGCATAAGATGAAATAGCAGCCTCAGTTGATTCCATAGTTTCAGCCTTATGGGACCTGAGCAGAGGATCTAGTTGAGTCACACGTGGACTTCTGACCTACAGAAACTGTGAAATAGTATGTGTTGTTTAAAGCTGCTAATATTATAGCAGTAGAAAACTAATACAGCCACTTTGACTGTAGTTATATCTTTTTCCCATTTTAGTTCTGTCATTTAAAAATATATATTTTAGGTTTTCTGCTGCATTGTGAGCTGCGTCCATGCAGTACCTCTTAGTGTGGGGCAGTGAACTGTGGTTCCGTTAACATAGGGATCATGTAAAGATCTTCACATCTGAAGGGAACTGCACATGTCAGCCACAGAGCCACTCCTAGGCATCACATGCTAGCAAGATAAAGATGAAATGGATGATCTATGAGCATATAGAAGACGGGAGCCAGGCATAGTGATACACTACTATAGTCCCAGATACTTGGGAGGCTGAGGCAAGAGTATCGCTCAAGCCCAGGAGTTTGAGGTTGCTGTGAGCTATGATGCCCACTCTACCCAGGGCAACAGAGTAATATTCTGTCTCAAAAAAAAAAAAAAAATAGAGATACTAAGTGGGGCCAACACACCTTACAAAAAAGGTGTTTTCAAGCTGGAAGTTATCATTCCTAAGAGATATCCATTTGAACTTCCTCAGATCTGATTTCTCCAGTTTATCATCCAACCACTGATTGTGCTGCAAGGATTTGTGTAGATGTTCTCAAATTGCCACCTTCAGAGTGCCTGGAGACCATCCCCTAATATTGTAACTGTGCTGACCTCTATTCAGCTACTTATGTTAGAACCCAACTCTGGTTAGAACCCCACTCATGGTTGACATAGCCTCAGAATTTAAATCTAATAAACCAGTCTTTCTCAAGAATGCCAGACAGTGGGGTAGCACCTGTGGCTCAGTGAGTAGGGCACTAGCCCCATATACCGAGGGTGGTAGGTTCGAACCCAGCCCTGGTCAAACTGCAACAAAAATATCCGGGCACTGTGGTGGGTGCCTGTCGTCCCAGCTACTCGAGAGGCTGAGGCAAGAGAATCACCTAAGCCCAAGAGCTGGAGGTTGCTGTGAGCTGTGACGCCATGGCACTCTGCCAAGGGCGACAAAGTGAAACTCTGTGTCTAAAAAAAAAAAAAGAAAAAGAATGCCAGACAGTGGACAGAGAAACATGCAAGACAGAAACAGGGCTGATGAGGAAGAAATGCTTAATCTACCAGAGGCTGGTGAGTCTGAAGTAGACAACTCAATGCAGAAAAGGGAAGCCAGGCAGCTAGGAGGCATAGAAATTTCATCCTAATGTTTAGTGGGGATTTGTCCTGGTCTGTCTTAGTTAATATATCCTTTGCCAAGGTGGTCTAATTTTCCTACCTTTCTTGAATGTTTTTCTTCGTTTTAATTACGTTATAATTTTTTGTCCTATAAAAGACTATACATTTATGTATTCTGCTCTATAGTGATTCTGAGTGCAGTTTGTTTTATTTATCGCGTACATACACATTTTGAAACATTTTAAACCTGAAAAATAAACAATCATTTAATGTTGAAAAATATACATACACATATGTATATATGCATAACTACACATCTGTATATATTTCTAGCTGTGTTACTAGGTACATAAAATTTAGAATTATAATGTCTGTACAGTGAATTTAACCTTTTTGTCATTTGGAAAAGTCCTCTTAGGTCTAATAAAGCAGTTTGACTTAAAGTCTATTTCATGTGATTTTAGTGTTTTCTGTATTTACATTAAATGTGTCTTTTGTATACATACATATTTTTAAATCTGGTCTGTCAGTTGTCTTTTCATTAGATTATTTAGTCTATTAATATTTCATGTACTTGCCAGTGTATTGGAATTCAAATATGCCATGTTTCTTTTTGTTTTTTTTATTTGTCCCATCTGCTCACTGTTCCCTTTTTGCAGTCTTCTTAATTATGTTTTATTCCATTCCCTCCATTTTTTAAATGATTACGCTAGAGATTAAAACATGAATTCCTTGACTTACTAAAGTCTAATATAAAGTAGTGTTTTTTTTTCATTGTCCATTACTGGACAATGAAAGACCTTTAGAATGCTTTCATTCCAAGTACCTCCCCCCTTCCTTTTGTATTATAGTTTGTGTCATCTTAATTTTTTACATATTTAATATCCTTGAAAACATTATTATTATTTTCTATATTTAACATTATTGTAGGTTTACCTTCATATTTACCTGTTCTTAATGCACTTCATTCTGTCCTGTATTGTCTACTTCCACTTAAGGTCATTTTTCTTCCACCTAAAGAATTTCCTTTAGGTTTATGGCGATACCACCCTGAATGCACCCAAGCTCCTCTGATCTCAGAAGCTAAGCAGGGTCCGGGCTGGTTAGTAGTTGGATGGGAGACTGCCTGGGAATATTGGGTGCTGTAGGCTTAAAACAGACAAAAAATAATAATTTCCTTTAGTAATTTAACGTATCATTTTTCTTCCTATACATTATGCCATAAGATGCACCTTTTGGTATAAGATTTATTTAAATGAGGACTTCTTGCTGCTGAATTTTTTCAAATTTTATCTAAAAATGTATTTATTTTATCTTTTGCTGTTGAAGGATATATTCACTGCATATAGAATTCTAGTCAGGGTGATTTCTTTTTCCCTACCACTTTGAAGATATCAGTTCTTCTGACTTCTGTTGTTTCTGTTGAGAATTGAACTATAGGCTTATTGTTTTTCCTTTGAAGTTAGTTATGTGCCTTTTTCCCCCCCTCTGGCTGCTTTTATAATTTCTAGTTGTCTTTGATTTTGGGCAATTCTGTAATGATGTGTCGTGATCTGATTTTGTTTGTAATTATTGTCCCTGGGGTTTGTAGTGATTTTGAATCATGGTTGGATATTCTACTATCTCTTCAAACACACTTCCGTCGCCTTCAGAGTTCCAATGCATGTGTCACAGACCTTTCCACCATGTCCTCCCATATGTGTCTTAGGTTCTTTTTGTATATTTTACCCATTTTTGTCTTTTGGTTAAGCTTCTAGTTTATAATTCAGTCTTTACTTTAAACATTAAACCCTTTCAGTGTATTCTAAATTTTAATTATTGTGTTCTTCAGCTCTAAGGTTTCCATTTATAGTTTTCCTTCTTTGCTGAAAGTCTCCACCTTGTCATTTAACTCATGGAATGTATTAATTATGGTTTTATTTAGTTTTGTTTCATTTTGTTTTATTTTTTGAGACAGAGTCTCACTCTGTCACCCTGAATAGAGCACTGTGGCATCACAGCTTACAGCAACCTCACACTCTTGGGTTTGAGTGCTCTTCTTGCCTCAGTTTTCTGAGTAGCTGGGACGATAGGCTTAAGCCACTATGCCCAGCTAGTTTTTTTTTTGTTTGTTTGTTTTTCCTATTTTTAGTAGACATGGGGGTCTTGCTCTTGCTCAGGCTGGTCTTGAACTCCTGAGCTCAAGCAGTCCACCCACCTTGGCCTCCCAGAGTATTAACATTACAGGCGTGAGCCACCACACCCAGCCTAATTATGATTATTTTTAAGTCCATGTTTACCAACTCCAATAACTGGGTATGTTGTGTATTTGGTTCTATTGTCTATTTTTTCTCTTGCTCTTTAGTCAGCTGTTGTCTTCCTATAGCAGTGGTTCTCAACCTTCCTAATGCCGCAACCCTTTAATACAGTTCCTCATGTTGTAGTGACCACAAACCATAAAATTATTTTCGTTGCTACTTCATAACTGTAATTTTGCTACTGTTATGAATTGTAATGTAAATATCTGATATGCAGGATGTATTTAGGTGACCCCTGTGAAAGCAGAGCAATATGAATATATTAATGTAGAAAAATGAGGTCTACTTTAAGGTTTGTGTTGTAATGTGAAAAATATTGGGGATCTCAGTGGTGCCTGTCTTTCCCTATTTTACTAAGTGCTCATGTTTTCCTTATTGAGATGAATGAAACTAAGGAATTTGCTTGTTTAGTGCATTAAATGAATTCACCTGCTCTAAGTTTGTTTCATTGGTTAGCAGATAAATTGTGTTTCTTTTTGGATTTAAGGCTTTATTTCTTCAAATTTGCTTTTTTTTTTGTACATTTGCAGAGGGTGCTCGAGAAGAAGACCTAGATGCTGTGGAAGCTCAGATCGGTTGTAAGCTTCCTGATGATTATCGATGTTCGTATCGTATCCACAATGGGCAGAAGTTAGTGGTTCCTGGGTAAGGTGGTCAATATTTTGGTTATTTATTTACTTATGTATTTTGAGACAGGGTCTTGCTTTGTTACCCAGGCTAGAATGCGTCATCATAGCTCACTGCAACCTCAACCTCTTAGACTCAGGCAATCCTCCTGCCTCCATCTCACTAGTAGCTAGGACTACCGGCCCACACTACCATGCCTGCTAGTTTTTCAGTATTTTGTAGAGGTGAGGTCTTGCTCTTGCTCAGTCTGGTCTCCAACTCCTGATCTTCCCACTGTGGCTTCCCAAAGTACTAGGATTACTTGTGTGAACACACCTGACCTGTTTTGGTTATTTTTAATGATGTCGTTTATTTTCTAGAATGAAAGTAAATAAATTCTATTTAAATAAATTATATTTGTATTTGCCCTTAACAAATTAAAGAAGTTTAGGAATTCTGTGTTCCTCCTTAAGTCAAGATATAGAGCTTGAATTAGATTTTACCAAAACAAATATGTCTCATAAAAACATTTCTATTAACACATCCCTATAGTTAAAATGAAGTCTGATCGGGGATGGGGGCTATGGGACATAGGGTAGCAGCATGGGTAGTATATTTTAACAAAACTATTTTCCTGTTGTAGCCAGGTAAATTATTTTAGGAGTTTGATGCAAATTCTGTCTACTAAACATGTAAAAAGCAATTTATTCAGAATTATCAATACATACATGAAAGAAATAAATTTTTGTCATATTCAAGCGCAGCCAGTAATTGAATGGTCTTTTTATAATTTCTAAAAGAGGAAGTATTCACTGTGCTACTTTTGGTAAAAACAGACCATGCAGCAGCCATCAAAATTCACTTAAAGTTATAGAAGATATATTCTTTGGATGGCTTTACTTCTTTTGTACTTTTACACCATTAAACTATTTCAGGGACATAGTGTTTGTGAAATGCTAATAAGAATTTAGGGAGAACATTGCATTGTTCATGGAACCTGTTGTCCCTTTGTGTGTGAGGAGTCATGTGAGGCTCTGTTACAATTTCAGATCAGGGCTAAATGAGTACAGGAAATCCCAGAAGTGATCATATTGCAATCACAAAGTGGTATTCAGAAATCAAATATTGGGCATAGGTCAGAAGTGGAAGTTAGTTAGGACTAGATAAGGCTAAGTTATTGGCTGTTTTTTCCTAGTCTTTTTTATTAAACTGAAACTTGACATAGTTGAAAAATTATCATACTTCAAGAGCATACAGGAGAGAACTTTGTTAAAAGAGTTGCCCAGAACCGATGTGACAAACAGGTCATGAATTTCAGCACAGGGATTTTTATCTATACATGGTCCAAGCATTGAAACTTAGGACAGGAATCTTGTCAAGGACCAACAGGGAGTCCTTGACACCTGTATTGCTAACATGTATATGCAATAAGATTAATTTGTACTTCACACATTCCAAGTTTGTAAAAATTTGGACAAGGTTTAGATTGATTTACATTTTATAGTGTCTGGTTGCATAGAGTAAGCTAAAGGTTGTATCAAAATAAAGGTATTGGAGAATTTACCCCGTTAAATATTAAATTAGCTATACATACATGGGTAGCAAGACATTGGCAAATCAATATATTATAGCAAGACAGATTCTTAAAAAAATAAAACTATTTCTTTTTAAAAGGCTGACATTTAGACATTTTAGACAAAAATTTTTAATTTAAATCAGAATCTTTTTCCCAAAATAGTTTGAATTTAATATATAGAAATTATATGTTTTGGGTATTCCCAGTTTAGAATTGTCATATTAATTAATATTTATACAGTTGTCAATATGAAATTATTATTCACTGAGAAGATGAAGCACAGCTGTGTATTCTTACATTTTTGAGTCTGTATTGTCCTCAGGTTATTGGGAAGTATGGCACTGTCTAATCACTATCGTTCTGAAGATTTGTTGGACGTCGATACAGCTGCTGGAGGATTCCAGCAGAGACAGGGACTGAAATACTGTCTCCCTTTAACGTTTTGCATACATACTGGTTTGAGTCAGTACATAGCAGTGGAAGCTGCAGAGGGTCGAAATAAAAATGAAGTTTTCTACCAGTGTCCAGTAAGTAGGAAGTGTCTAAATGTGGCTTTAAGATGTGTTCTGATGATTGTATAAATGTGCGCATTAGGTATTTCAGGGTTGTAGAATGGATATAGAACCTTATGTATTTTAATTATAGACCAGTCTGGAAGCTAGAGCATTAATGTTCCAAACATAATGGCCTGGAATGCCAAAGGAAGATGTTACCGACTGGGCAGACAGTGCAAACCAGAGTGTACATGCAGAGGGAGAGCTGTGGTTTGTGTTCAGGTATTTAAAGTTTTAGGAAGACTAATGAGGAGCTTTTTGTTACAGTATTTAATTGTAATATATGTTTCTAACTTTCTGAAAATTTAGCTTTTGAACATCCTTTGATTGAAGCTTTAAGTACAATAGAAACTTTTTTAACTCTCTCAGTAGATATTTGATTTGTTGAAAACTATGATTCCTAGAGGCCATTCTCTTAAGTGAAATTTCACAAGAATGGAAAACAAACATCACATGTATGCTGTACTAAATTGCAACTAGTAGTTCAACAACCTAATGCTCTCAACCACGTTGCATTATGTGAGAATAATGCACTGAAGTTCAAGTTGAGGGGAGGGAGGTAAGGCCTTTGATGGGTACATTGCAGCGTATGTTGCACGATTCCTGGGTGAAGGACACAGCTACAACTCGGACTTTAATCTTATAAAAGCAAACTGTGTAACCAAATTACACCCATATTAATCTGAAATTTTAAAAAATGTAGATCCTTTTTAGGAGAATTTTATGGTTGTTATATAACCACGGAAAATGTCATAGTATTGGTTTTATTTTTATTTCTTTAGTTCTCAGTAGTTCCTTAGTTACGTGGCCTCTGCCTTCATTTTTGCCTGGTTGTGAAGTTTTTACTTAAAAAAGGAATTTAAAATACAAAATATTTTCAGAGTTAACTTGAGATATGTGACTCCATATAACACTTTTAATATTTAAAGAGCTTTCTTAGCTTTTAATTTTTTTTTTTTGTTATTGTTGGGGATTCATTGAGGGTACAATAAGCCAGGTTACACTGATCTGAGCTTTTAATTTTTTTCAAGCTTTTTCACGTGGTTTATCTCATTTTTTACTTTATATCTCTCTAAGATTGGTGGGATGGTGGCTTGGTCTTTCCACTGACCAAGAGGTGTAACTAACAAAGAATTGTTCAGGTCTCTTGACACTGAATCCCAGACCCTCTCCTCTAGGATAATAAGCCGTATATTTTCTTGCCCCAGTTTTCTAATTGTTTTCTTTTTTTTTGATAACAGAGTCTCACTTTGTCGGCCTCATAGAGTGCCGTGGTGTCATAACTCACAGCAACCTCAAAATCTTGAGTTCAAGCAATTCTCTTGCCTTAGCCTCCCAAGTAGCCGGGTCTACAGGCACCTGCCGCAACGTCCTAGCTATTTTTAGAGGCAGGGGTCTTGCTCTTGCTCAGTCTGATCTTGAACTGGTGAGCTCAGGCAATCCACTCACCTCAGCCTCCTGGAGTGCTGGGATTATAGGCGTGAGCCACCACACCCAGCCTCTAATTGTTTTCTTGAAGGATAATTTCCTAGTATAATAGCACTACATAAGTGTTTAACTTTTGAGGAGGGTCTGACTCTTCTAAAGACTTTATAGAAAGAGCCTTAAACATAGAAATCATAAGGTCAGGAACATAAAAGTGTGGGGAATATCTGACACATCTTACAAAGTGTCAATATCTGACATTGGTTGGAACACTTAGGTTTGTTTTTATTTTTATCTGTTTTGCCTTGTCTCCAGAGAAAGATACGAATAAGGAACAGTGAGAAATTAAGTAGAATGTATTCTCATCAGTTGTATTCTTTTTCTTACCTAGGATCAAATGGCTCGGAATCCAGCTGCCATTGACATGTTTATCACAGGTAGGACAAGAAAAAGTCTTTTTTTTTTTTCTTTTTCCTTCTTCGTCCAGATTAAAAAAATTAAGGTGTTCAGATCCTGATGCCCTGTGCCTGCTTACTACTGGTCGCCGGTGCTCGCACATGAACTTGTGGGCATCCAGTCAGATCTCCACCCAGTTGCTCATCAGAATGAACAGGGGCGCCAGCAGTAAGGCCACCATGAAAATGGTGATGAACCTAAACTGCAGCACTGTGAGGCCCCCTCCCCTTGCTGTGCCAGTCTCCCAAGGGCCCCTCTCCTTCTCAGGGCACACAGTCATCCTTACATGTTCATCCTTGGTCTCTGGAATCCCCCTCCCTCCACAAAATCGTACTAGAAAGTCCTCCATTTACAAAGCTCTTTCCTGTTCAACATCTCATAATCCTTTCAACTCTCTGAGGGAGTATTATCATCCCCATTTACAGATGCGGAAACTGAGCCCCAACCCTGTCTCCTGAATCCCATGCAGGGCTTTTTTCTTGCTTTGCTCACATAAAAGCCCTTCCTACAGCAGACACAATGTACCTTGGTTGGGGCTTAGGAGCAGCCCAGGGGTGACCCCCCACCTCCCCACCAGCGCATGAAGCTGGCCACCTACTCCTGCCACCCACGCTGACCTCTACCAGACCTGAGAAAGGGATGGCCCTTCACCCTCCCCCAAGAGCCAGCTACCCAGGGGTACTCAACCTTCTCATTCCTTGTGCTGAGCAACGTGCTGCTCTGACCAGGCTATCCCACAAACCTGAAAGCCCACTGCCTCTGTTGAACCTCCCTAACTGGAGCCAAGCTGCAGCTAAACTCCATGCTCAGGCTGCTCCCCTCTGCTACCTTGCTCCTGATCCTCTGGCCTCCCCATCACTGAGAGCTAACCCTGCTAACAGCTAATGAAAGGCCTTGCTCACCACCCCGAAACTTTCTCAGGCCTACTAGGAACATGGCCTATATCTCCTGCTCAACCCGTGACTCGCCAGCAGGAAGATTGGAGTCATGTGCTGGTGAATGGGCTCTCTTGGTGAACCTCCCTCCCATTCTGCCAAATGATAGTGGCATTACACGATAACATCACCTACTGGGACTCCAACCATTCCTGATGCCTCAACAAAGATTGGAAGCTCCTGGGGGGCAGAGACCAGCTCTGGTCCATTTTTGTGTCCCCAGCACCCCACCCAGGGTATACAGCAGGAAGTCTCCCCCAAAAGATGGTGGTAAACTCAAACTACAGCTCTGGGAGTTGATGCTGTCGGGCCTGGGACCACTCAGTGAGGGCCAAATGGAGGACCAAATGCAGAGATTAGATTTTCACTCTTCCCAGTGATTTTCTGGTAGGTTACAATTGAGAAAACTCTAACTCAGGGAAATCAAGACCCAGTTTCAGTTTGGTGGCTCATGCCTGTAATCCTAGCAATCTGGGAAAGACCCAGCTGGAAACATCTCTTGAGATCAGGAGTTTGAGACTAGCCTAAGCAAAGTGAGACTCTGCCTCTACTAAAAATAAAAAAATTAGAAAAAATAAATTAAGGTGTTAAAAACTTTTTCAGTTACTTGAGCAACTGGCAATTTTATACTTGTATTTCTTAAGGTTTGCTGGTTTATAAGGTACTGTATCTAGGTACTCATTAGAACAGCTCCTGTATATTGTTTGAATTTTTTTCTATTTGGAAAAAAGTCAATCCCTGTACATTCTTTGCTCCCAGGACTCTTCTGTGGAACATTGACAGGCATAGATTTGCTGTGAATGTGTATAGTTCCCTTAACACACATGCATTTTCCATCAATCCCATTATTTATAATTGAAGATAAAGATATATAAAGCAACTTTATACTTTTTCTCTGCTTATGCTGTAGTTAAGATATTGATAAATTACATTAGAGACTTCAGAAGCAACAGTCTTCACAGACCAGTGTAAACTGTGTGCTTCATGAACTCCTTGGTACAACTGTTTTTTTCTTGGCCTTAAATATTTCTTACAGGTTTTTGAGAACCCTTCAGTTTGTATGCAAGTGCAACCTTTTGCTGTTCATCCAGTCTTGCCTTGCTTATGTTTTGCTCGCTTAAGAGAAGCTTCCTGACTATCCATTCTGCTTTTTAAAGGCATTGCTGGCACATATTAAACATTCCCATATATTAATAACAAAGGGTCCTTATAGGCTCAGGCCATCTGTATTTAATTATATCTTCTTACTAGAAATTTGAACACTGTATCCGTCTCCATTTGCTTCATACTTTGGCACATTCCATGTTATAGTGTACTCTACAATATCAAAAAGATCTCACCCCTACCTAGTCAGTTATAGGAAGCCTTTAAATTTAGGCCCTACCTTCAGCTCACTCTGACTCATGTGGTCTCAGTTTCCAAGTTAAGCATCCTCCGGAGGCTATGCCTTGCTCATTGCCCTCACTGGCATTTTCTGTGCAGCACACTCTGTCAGAGATGATCGCTGTGGCGCTAGTCCAGGGGTGCTACTCAGTTTATAGACTAAAGGCTGCCTGAATACTAAGGTAAGCTGCCGGCTAGACCCTGTTAGTTTCTTTTTTTTAGTGTGATGCTCTTCTGACATGCTGTGGGAAACTTCACCACTATAGCAGAGTAATAAAGTCTAGTAATACCATTCTAGTACCTAGGATTTCTCCTAGAGTTGGAGAACAAAACAAAAGATTTGAAATACGCTGAGAAAAAATGAAGTGGCAAGTTAATGATGGGAGGACTAAAGAGAAAGCAGCTTCCTTTAACCTATCTTGATTAAAACCTAAATACTTTCAGAGATATCAGAGATTCTAAATAATGGGTTTACTTTAAAAGGTAAATTATCTTGCAGTGTGTAAATTGCATCTTGATTCAGCCTAATTTTACTCTCTTAGAATTTTTGGTAATATACAAGATGGCATCTGCTGGTGTTCAGTGAGTTATTAGTAGATATTAAAATAGCTAAGTGAGGTGACTCATACCTATAATCTTAGCACTTTGGGAGGCTGAAGCCAGAGGATTGCTTGAGGGCAGGCCCAAGCAAGAGCGAGACCCACATCCCTACAAAAAACAGAGAAATTAGCCAAGCATGGTGTTACATGCCTATAGTCCCAGCTATGCAGGAGCCTGAGGCAGGAGGATCAATCGAGCCCAGGAATTTGAGGCTGCAGTGAGCTATGATGAGGCCACTATACTCTAGCCTGGGCAACAAAGTGAGACTCTGTCTCCAAAAAACATTAAGAAAACTGGAATCTATATTTAATAGTGAATGCTGCCTATTCTGTCCTCATTCTTAAAGAACACACTATTAAGGTATATGAAAATACATTACACCAATTTCTTTTTTATGCAAATTATAAATAAGAATAAGTAAGAAATTTATTTTTACTTGTATAACATTTTATTTCATGAAGTATACAAAATAATTTTTTAAACTCTTCAGAGAAATTACTACCCTGTTTGCCCGAAAATAAGACAGTGTCTTATTTTAAGGTATACTCCCAAAGATGTGCTAGGTCTTATTTTCAGGGGACGTCTTATCTTTCCTGTAAGTAGGTCTTATTTTTGGAGAATGTCTTATTTTCGAGGAAACAGGGTAGTTCTAAAAATACAAAGTTATACCTTTTATAAATATTAATGATGTTATTTATGTAGCTGTTTATTATTTCACTCAAAATGGATAAATGTCAGTGAACTTTGAGAATAATAGCATTTAATCAATAATGAATCAGGAGCCGGGGATGGTGGCTCACTCTTGTAATCCCAGCACTTGGGGGGCTGAGGCTGGTAGATTGCCTGAGCTCACAAGTTCAAGACCAGCCTGAGCCACAGTGAAACCTACCCCCCACCCTGGCTCTAAAAATAGCTGGGCGTTGTGGCCAGTACCTATAGTCCCAGCTATTAGGAGGCTGAGGCAAGAGAATCGCTTAAGCCCAAGAGTTTGAGGTTGCTGTGAGCTGTGATGCCTGGCACTCTACTGAGGATGACAAAGTGAGACTGTCTCAAAAAAAAAAAAAAAGAGTCAGAATGGGCCATTACTAGATACTGTTAAAAACAGCTGTTAAAGTTTACTTTCTCTCCATTGATGCCTTTCAAAGTTTAAAGCTTTATACTTGCAGATACAAGCCAAACTGTACCTTCTATCATTCCCCCAGTAGAATAATTAGTTATTATTAAATTATTAAATTTAGTTATTAAATTATTAAAATACTATAAATTTAATCTCTGATCTTCAGTGTGGCAGAGTCCAGGAACTGGATTAATTGAAACCAGATTACAAAGACATTTATTGAACAACATTAATTAAGGGGCTGTATGTGCTCGGCTGAGATATATTAAATAATGGGGGTCTGATAAACAATTCATGTGTGTATTTGTTATTGATCTAGTCACTACCTCACAAATGTATGTTGAAGTAATTCTTTCCTGCACTGAACTGGTCACAGAGAATATGGAAGGACCAGTGTGTAACTGACTGTATAGTGGCGTGCAGATTGACCACCGTGGGAATGGCCTGAAGAACAGAGCTCCACAGTGCTGTGTCCCTGGAGGATGTCCAGACTGAGCCTGGCTTCAGTCAAAATTTTGTGTTTGAGTCAGGATGTACCTGGAGCAGGGATGTGCCCTGAACGTCAGAGAATAGGTGCTGATATGTTGCTTGTAGTTTATTCCTCATAAACATAGCTGTATCTCCTTCGTTTTATGTGTTCTATAAATTATAGATAAAAGGCTTTTCTCTCTTATACCAGAAAAAAATAAAAGTTTAAAATAGATTATTTATTGTAAGTGTAAAAAAATAGTTTGGAGGTTGAAGGATTCCTTAGTAATGGTTGAGGAGAAAGAAAGGGGGGAAATTCCTGGGCCGTGCCTGTGGCTCAAGGAGTAGGGCTCCGGTCCCATATGCCGGAGGTGGCAGGTTCAAACCCAGCCCCGGCCAAAAACCACAAAAAAAAAAAAAAAAAAAAGAAAGGGGGGAAATTCCAAAAAAAATATGATTGATAGAATTGAGAATAGAAATTGACCTGATAAAGTATTAGTAGAATTATATCTATAAATGTTTCTAGTTTTGTTAGAAACTTAAGTATGGAGAAATTACTCTTATATCCTTGTATAGATTTTCTGCATAGATTTTTACAAAAACTTTTCTTTTTTTCTCCCTTTCCTGGTTTACAGGTGCTACTTTTACTGACTGGTTTACTTCTTATGTGAACAATGTCGTTTCAGGTGGCTTTCCTATCATCAGAGACCAAATTTTCAGGTATTTCATTTGGGGCTTTTTGGATTGAAATGATTATAAATCAGAAAAAAAATCCATCAGTCACAAATCATGAAATGATATTTCCTAAGAAGTTTAATAACAGGACCTCTCATTGTCTTAAATCTCACTATTTTATTCTCACTTCAAAACCAAAACATCCAAACACTTAAACAGCTGATATATTTCTTATTGTGAAGAAGCAAGAGAAAAAACATGCTAATTTAAAAGCTTTGGCTTTATAACAGTTATATATTTTCTTTTTGGAAAAAACAAAATACTGTTTGCCAAATGATACATTTATCGTGAGTAGTAAATTAGTAGCTATTAATTCCTAGCAAATATCATTTATTATCTCTAACTGAATTTTCAGGTATTGTGGATAGTATTAGAGGTAATATTGGGTCACAATACCCTGGTTGGCAGAAACGATAGATTAATTATTTAGAGGCTTCTGAGAACAATGTACTAAAACATTTTTGTTGTCAGAGCCACCATTTAGCAGGTATAGCTGGGTTTTCAGATGTCTCAAAAGTTTCTGAATCTCTGAAAACTGAGACAAACCCTGTTTCCAAACTAATCAGCAATCTATTATTTGAGCAACCAATTATTAAACCTTGCTGTAAATTACTGATCCAGAGTCACCAAGGTTTTCTAATTTGTTTCTAGTTTTCTTTAAATTTAGTAGAACTAAGATTTTTCATCTTAAAGTATAAGCTATTTTGCATTATATCTTTTACCTGAAGCTAGTTGATTTAAAAGTGTTTAATTTTTTAAATTCCTAGATATATTCATGATCCAGAGTGTGTTGCAACAACTGGGGATATTACAGTTTCAGTTTCCACATCATTTCTGCCAGAACTTAGCTCTGTACATCCACCCCACTATTTCTTCACATATCGGATCAGGTGAGAATTTTAAATGGGGTCGCCTTTCAGTTAAGAGTGGGATATATCCTATGACTGTATTGCTGTTGTCCCTTTGGTGTTACTTATAACATACTTTTTTAAAGAGCTTGTTGCTTAAGTTTAGGGAAAGGTGGAAACATTTTATACAACATAGTGTTCATAAAGAACCTTGACTTCACATTAACCTCTAAGTTATTTAAGTTATTTCTTACAGATATTCTTGGGTATAAAGTAATATACCAGATACCATGGGAAGTGGACTACTTAAGTTGTAATCATCATCAGAGCTCTAAGTTGTAGCATTCTAGAAGCTATCAAATTGCCAAAGATAAAACCATGCATTTTATAGTTTGTATACAGCCAGGGCAATTTTTAATAATAAAAACAAAGTTGGAGGCATCACTCTATCAGACTTTAGGTTGTATTACAAGTCCACAGTGATCAAAACAGCATGGTATTGGCACAAAAATAGAGATAAAGACATATGGAACCAAATAGAAAACCAAGAGATGAAGCCAGTCTCCTACAGCCATCTGATCTTTGATAAACCAAACAAAAGCATACACTGGGGAAAAGAATCCCCATTCAATAAATGGTACTGGGAGAACTGGATAACCACATGTAAAAGAATGAAACTGGACCCACACATTTCATCACTCACAAAAATTGATTCAAGATGGAGAAAAGATTTAAATCTAAGGCATGATAAAAAATCCTAGGAGAGAGTGTGGGAAGAACTCTTGAAGTTGTCAGCCTTGGGAAGTATTTTATGAAGACTTCAATGGCAATTGCAACAACAAAAATAAACAAATGGGACTTAATTAAACTGAAAAGAGAACACAACAACTAAAGCAAATAGACAACCTTCAGAATGGGAAAAGATATTTTTGCATGTTATGAATCTGACAAGGGCTTATAACTGGGATCTATAGAGAACTCAAGTTAATCAACAAAAAAAGAACAAACCTATCTATCACTGGGTAAGAGACATGAGCAGAACGTTCTCTGAGGAAGACGAATGGCTGACAAACATATAAAATGCTTATCACCCCTAATCTTCAGAGAAATGCAAGTCAAAACCACGCTGAGATATCACCTAACCCCAGTGAGAATAGCTCACATCACAAAGTCCCAAAGGTGCAGATGCTGACATGGATGTGGAGAGAGGGGAACACTTTTATTAATGTTGGTGGGACTGCAAATTAATATAGCTTCTTTGGAAAGAAGTATGGAGAATTCTCAAGAACTCAAATTAGACCTCCCATTTGATCTGGGCACTTCTACTACTAGCTAGGCATCTACCCAGAAGAAAAAAATATCATTTTATCATAAAGACATTTGCACTAGATTATTTATTGCAGTTCAATTTACAGTTGCCAAGATTTGGAGACAAACTAAATGCCCATCAACCCACAAATAGATTAACAAACACACACACACACACCACGAATACTATCCAGCCATAAAAAAGATGGTGACTTCACATCTTTTGTATTAACTTGGATGGATTTGAAACACATTCTTCTTAGTAAAGTTTCACAAGAATGGGAAAGCAAATATCCAATATACTCATTACTGATAGGAAGCCAGTAGACGATTTAAATTCAAGTTGGAGGAAAGGGGAGGATAGGAGGGAATTGGTATGCTCCCACATAATGGGCACAGTGTAAGGGTATTGATTGGCACACAGTTTGGGTGCAGGACACAACTACAAAAGGGGCTCTACCTAATAAATGCAAATATTGTAACCTAGTTGTTTGTACCCTCACATTAACCTGAGATTAAAAAAAAAAAAAAAACACTAAGAGAGAAAAAATAGATTATCAACAAAGGAAGGCCAATTATGTGATCAGAAAATTTCTTAACAGAAAGAAACTGAAGCCAAAAAAACAGGAGACCATATCTGTAACAAAGGAAAAATAACTCTCAGTTCAAATACCATGTTTCAATAAAATGATATATCTCCAAGATAAAGATCTATATATGTAAAATAAATCTAATATCTATTAAATAAGTCCAAGGTAAGTGTACAATAAAAACTTTTTCAGACATCAAAAAACGTATGTTTTAAATTTCATCTGGCCTCTCTGTATTCAATTAAATATGTATTGAGCACTTTGCTTATGTATGTCAGACGTGATGCTAGCCATCAGATTTTATTAAATAAGAAACAAATGTTTTAAACTATTGAAATCTTTGTGCGGTGACATAAAGATAACTCATTGCTTTAAGGAATTAAGGATGCTTTGTTTCAAAAATACTTTATATATTTTACAATATGTTTCTATATGTGTATATATATTTAAATACGTATGTATTCATATATGCATACAAGAAGTATTTTAGTAATATATACTTACCAAGAAGCATCGTAGGATTTTGGTATTGTATATAGCCTTTCATATGTCCAGTATAGATGTTTTTTGTTTTAATTGTTAAATGTGTATCCTGTCTAGAATTGACACATGCTTAAAATAAAAACACCTACACGTGCCATGCTTATAGAATACTCAGAGTAAAAATAAGAAAACGGAAGATTTCTAGAGAAAGGGAGAAATGTCAAAATGTAATGCCAGTAATTGGTGACATTTTGTCTTATGCTTTCTAGAAGCTACTGGAAAAAAGTGAAGAAAAAAAGGGGAAAAAAAGACTATCAGTTCCTTAGAAGCTTTTCATAGCACTGTATTCTAGAAAGCATGTGACAAGCTGATCTTTATTTGCATGGCAAAAGTATGTTGCCCTTTTTGACTGTCAATAAAAAGGGAAAGATCAAGGCAGTCAGGGAGCGCGGCCATTTGGAAGCTCCTGGCTGGTGAATAAAGCCCTTCCTCTTATAAAAAAACAAAAGTATGTTGCCCTTTCTGATGTTGATCTTGATAGGACACCAAATGCATAAACTGAATGAAAGTATTTCTGTGGGGAAAACTAAGCAAATTAAGCTAGCATCTTTGAGAACTTAGAAAAATAGAAAGCTAGGGCAGTGCCTGTGGCTCAAAGGAGTAGGGCGCCGGTCCCATATGCGGGAGGTGGCAGGTTCAAACCCAGCCCTGGCCATAAACTGCAAACAAACAAACAAAAAAAAATGGAATGGGCGGCGCCTATGGCTCAGCCCGAGGGTGGCGGGTTCAAACCCAGCCCCGGCCAAACTGCAACAAAAAAATCGCCGGGCGCTGTGGTGGGCGCCTATAGTCCCAGCTGCTCGGGAGGCTGAGGCAAGAGAATCACGTAAGCCCAAGAGCTGGAGGTTGCTGTGAGCCGTGTAACGCCACGGCACTCTACCGAGGGCAGTGAAGTGAGACTCTGTCTCTACAAAAAAAAAAAGAAAACTACAATAATTTTGGGTTAGGTTTCTTAATTTTCTTTGGAAATTCCCTGTTATAGTATTAGCCTGGATAATATATACTTTTTAAGCAATAGAAAACAAAACAAAATTACAGATTTTTATTTTTACCTCCTCACTCCTCTCCAGGATTGAAATGTCAAAGGATGCACTTCCTGAAAAGGCTTGTCAGTTGGACAGCCGCTATTGGAGAATAACGAATGCCAAAGGTGATGTAGAAGAAGTTCAAGGACCTGGAGTAGTTGGTATGTAACCCAAGATATATGAACTAATTATTTAGAAGAAATTTTATACTTTGTGTCATAACTAGAATGTAGATTGTTATCTTATTTTAGGCCCTTAAACATTAGCTTTTCTAAATTATAGCAAACTCTTATCTTGGGGATTGATTTCCCTTTCTGTGGGTCACCTGGGGTTCTGTTTTTATTTCATGTGTTCTTTATTTTTTTATTATTTTTTTTTTTTTTGTAGAGACAGAGTCTCACTTTATGGCCCTCGGTAGAGTGCCGTGGCCTCACACAGCTCACAGCAACCTCCAACTCCTGGGCTTAAGCGATTCTCTTGCCTCAGCCTCCTGAGTAGCTGGGACTACAGGCGCCCGCCACAACGCCCGGCTATTTTTTTGTTGCAGTTCAGCCGGGGCCGGGTTTGAACCCGCCACCCTTGGTATATGGGGCCAGCACCTTACCAATTGAGCCACAGTCATTAGCATTTCTGTGGGTTAGAAAGCATGAGGCAGAAAGAGAAAATAAATTTACTAGTCATCATTTTTGAAGTTTGAGGGGAAATGTTAAAATTAACGGCACAGCACATTGTACCTACTCAATATCTATGGGATAAATGAATGAAACAGGGATGTTATCCTTTAGTAAGAAAAAATCAGGATTATTATTGCCTAAAATATTTGGTAATTGAGAACCAGCAGAGTTATGGTTAAGATACTAAGCTACAAATAGGCATAAATAGATAAGGAAAACCTGTGTTATGCCCCTGAGAAATTACTTCATTTCTCTGATCTTCATCTTTAAAATATAATTATAATATCAAGCTAAAGAATTTATGAGAATTAATAAAATAATTTATTAAAAATGCTTAGAAGAGTTTAGTGAATGTTAGCTGCTATTGCTATAATGAATAAATCTCAACTTTGCTTTAAAAAAGTAATGGAACAGATTTTTATCATTTAATTCTGATCATCGGCTTGGTGCCCGTAGCACAGTGGTTATGGCGCCAGCCACATACACAGAGGGTGGCAGGTTCGAATCCAGCCTGGACCAGCTAAACAACAATGACATCTGCAACAAAAAATAGCCAGGCGTTGTGGTGGGCACCTGTAGTCCCAGCTTCTTGGGAGGCTGAGGCAAGAGAATCACTTAAGCCCAAGAGCTGTGATGTCATGGCACTCTACCAAGGGCAACATGAGACTCTGTCTCAAAAAAAAAAAAAAAAATATGATTATCATTGTCATTCAAATTTTTAAAAAATTATGAATATCTTAAGTTTCTGACCCCTCAGATTCTTCAAGTGGGATTATGTGTTCCAGGAAAATAACATATTTAAGCTGTGTACTTCTATTATCAATTCTGAGGCAAAACCTTTGGTTTAAAGTTTTCTGAATTTATTTATTTTTTATTATTATTATTTTTTTTTGTAGAGACAGAGTCTCACTTTATGGCCCTCGGTAGAGTGCCGTGGCCTCACACAGCTCACAGCAACCTCAAACTCCTGGGCTTAAGCAATTCACTTGCCTCAGCCTCCCGAGTAGCTGGGACTACAGGCGCCCGCCACAACGCCCGGCTATTTTTTGGTTGCAGTTTGGCTGGGGCCGGGTTTGAACCCGCCACCCTCGGTATATGGGGCCGGCGCCTTACCGACTGAGCCACAGGCGCCACCCAGTTTTCTAAATTTATTACAATGAATATATTCATGTTCTACATGTTTACGTAATGAATTTTTCCTGGACTTGAGGATCTAGTGCTGAGGAACTCTATTAAGGCTATAATTCTTTTTCTGCCCTTCCCATTGGTATAAGGACTCTTTTTCTTACTGCCATTTGTCTGGTCGGAATGTTCAGGATGCATCTTCACAATTTTACGTTTTAGTTTCTCGCTACCTTTTTTTTTTGAGACAGGGATCTTGCTATGTTGTCCAGGCTGGTTGCAAATTCCTGGACTCAAGCAATCCTCTTACTTCAGCCTCCTTCATGTATTAGTTTCATAGTATTAGTATGAGTAACTGGGATTACAGGCATATATCACCACACCCAGCTGTTCTTGCTACTTTAAAAATATTTACATTTCCCTTATCTCTTTTTGAACTAGTGTCTGTAATGCCTTTTATTACTCTTGTCTTAAAGGTTGTGTCTTCAGTGCCCTCGAAGCACTTTGAAAAAGAAAATGTGGCTGTTGTATTGTGTTTTACTAGATATTTCCCATCGTCTACATTGTAGAGAATTTGAGGAATACGAAAAAACATTAGGAGGAATAAAATACCTGTGTTCATAATGCCATCACTGTTAACATTTTGTTGTATTTCCTTTTAGATTTTGTTTCTAGCTGTGCATTTACTTTTATATAGTTTACATAATCCCATAGAGAACATGCCATATTTACTGTAATAAAGAACTGAATATTATACTTTGGTTTATTGTTACTATTTTCCCCTACAGGTGAATTTCCAATCATCAGCCCAGGTCGAGTCTATGAATACACAAGCTGTACCACATTCTCTACAACATCAGGATATATGGAAGGATACTATACGTTCCATTTTCTTTACTTTAAAGACAAGATCTTTAATGTTGCCATTCCCCGATTCCATATGGCATGTCCAACATTCAGGGTTTCTATTGCCCGATTGGTAAGTTAAATTTTCCTCTAGTGCTGATTTACATGACTTTATAGAATTAACACCACCAAGGATCTTTATTGATTAGGCAGACAAGTGGTTTATAAATATGTTCCAGAAAACCCTAGAGATTTTGAGGATGTGTCTTGTGGGTCACATGAATATGTTAGGGAGAGATGGACAACAGGTAAAGAGGGTTCCCTGCTGTCCAGCCAGAGAAATTCTACTTTATCTGTTTTAAGATTCAGCTTCTTTTCTACTGTTCCCAAAACAGTCCTATGACCTAAATCAGGGGTCCTCAAACTTTTTAAACAGGGAGCCAGTTCACTGTCCCTCAGACCATTGGAGGGCCGGACTATAGTTTAAAAAAAAAAAAAACTATGAACAAATTCCTATGCACACTGCACGTATCTTATTTTGAAGTAAAAAAACAAAATGGGAACAAATACAATCACACCGCCTCATCTGGCCTGCGGGCCGCAGTTTGAGGACCCCTGACCTAAATGATTAGAATTAGTTTTATTTCATCAAGACTGGGAAAACAATTTCTTATAGTGTTTTTGCTAAAACTCTCAATTTAATGTAAGATGAACTAATATCCTATAAAGATTGTTACAAAGAGAATTTAATGTATAGGTGTGTACTTTGAGCAGATCATTTCTCAAGTCAGCCAGGTATATCCTTAAAAGTCTCATTTTTAGGGTTACCTTGTGACAAGTGTAATAGTGATCCTGATCTTAAGGACCATAGAATGGTTAAAAGAAATTATGAAGCCCCAGGAATATGAGAGAAATAAAATATAAATTGTATACCCAGAATGCAATTGAGTTGTAGGCATTGAATGTTTGGAAAATGCCTCTCACTTCTAAAATGACCCTGTTTGGGGCAGTGCCTGTGGCTCAAAGTAGTAGGGCGCTGGCCCCATATACTGGAGGTGGCAGGTTCAAACCCAGCCCCAGCCAAAAACTACAGATAAATAAATAAATAAATAAAAATAACCCTGTTTGGTAGGTCTAAACTAAGGCTGGAAGAAGGGCATGATATTAATCTGATCCAGAGTTGAGTTGGGAGAGATGATAACAAAACTTTAGGCCAATAGCGAAAAAGATCTATAGTCTGTATTTAGAAGTGAAATTTTAGCTTCTTTCCTAATGGAAGAAGAATGCTAGAAACTATGTATTTCTAATACTGGCAGTCCTATAACAGACTTCCATTTTTGACTGGCCCACTATCTGCATGGGACTGGTATAGTCTAACCCTGAAATGTTTGATATTATTCATCAGTGAAGTTATCTGGGGCTGGAGTTCTCTTTGTGGGAAAATTTTGAAATGTGAATTAGTTTTTAATATTCATACTTTCTATTTTTTCTTGTTTCAGTTTTGGTAATTTGTGCCTTTCCAGAAATTTGTCCATTTCATCTAATGTTGAATTTATTGGCATAAAGTTATTGACAGTATTCCTTTGATATCCTTTTAATGGCTACAAGAGCTGTAGTCATATGTCCTCTTTTGTTCTTAATATGCTAATTTATATCTTTTCTTTTGTTCATTGCTTTAGCTAGGAATACTTTTATTGATCATTTAAAGCAGCGGTCTCAACCTGTGGGTCGCAACCCCTTTGTAACAATGAAAATACATCGCGGCACTATGAAGGTTGAGAACCACTGATTTAAAGGAATAACTACTTTAATTTCACTGACTTTATTTCTTGCTCATTTTCTATTTCATTGATTTCTGCAATTATCTTTATTTCTCTTCTATTTACTTTGGGTTTAATTTGCTTTTCTTCTAGCTTTTTAAGGTAGAAATTTAGATTGTTGATTTTAGACCATTCTTGTCTCTAAGCACTGTATTGGCTACGTTTCATAAATTTTGATATGGTATCTTTTTATTAACATTTAGTTCAAAATAGTCTTAGATTTCCCTTGTAATATAATTTTACTATGACTTTTGTAGAAATGTATTGATTTCTGAACATTTGGGGATTTTTCAGTTATATTTTGGTGGCTGATTTCTAATTTTATTGTGGTAGAGCATTTGCTCTGTATGTTACAAATTCTTTTAAATGTTTTATGGCCTGGCATTATGGTGTGTCTTGGTAATTGGTCCTTGTGTATTTGAAAAGAATGTATATTCTGCTATGGGGGGGGGGAATATCGTTCTGTAAGTGACAGTTCAAATTGGTCGACAGTGTTTTTCAAGTCTTCTGTTTTTTTGTTTATTTTGGTCTCTGTACTATTACCTACTGAAAGAAAATTGTTGAAATCTGCAAGTATACTTACAGTTTTGTCTATTTATCTTTTTAGTATATTATATTTGCTTCATGTATTTTGAAGCTCTATAATTGTATCCAAATATGCTTGGGATTATTATGTCTTTTTAATGATGTGATTCTTTTATTATTATGAAATCTCCCTCTTTATCTCTGGTAAGACTCCTTGGTCCTAAAATTCAAAGCATTGAGGTTTGTTTTGGCAGGTAACTGAGTTACTGTTGGGTCTGCTTGATCCTTCTGAGGCTTGTTTTTAATGTTTGCTAATAGGGGGTAATGCAGTCATTACTTAAGGATGGTAGTTCCCAACTCTTTAGTCTCTTGATTCCCCTAAACTCTGAAAACTTATAGAGGACTCCAAAAAACTTTTGCTTATGTGGGTTATATCAATATTTACCATATTAAAAATTGAAACTGAGAAATTTTTATAATATTTACTCAAGTGACAACAATAAACTCATTACATGTTTATCCCTCTCTAAACCATTTTCTTACTTGTTTATAGTTTTCATTTTCTATTAACCACAAATAAGCATCTAAAATCTTGACCTGCCTTGTGGAAACTGTTTTAAGGATGAGATACGAATAAAAAGAAATGAGAATTCTGGGCTTATTTCTTATCAATGTGGAAAAGGCAATGGGGGTTGGAATTTTTGACCTTTCATGTTAAAATATTAGTTTTCTTGATATGGAACTTGAGTTTTCTCCTTTTTCATTCTCTACCAGTCTAATTAATAAGTAGGCTTAATACTTCCTTTTCCTTTTTACGTTTTTTTTTTTAGAGACAGAGTTTCACTTTGTTGCCCTCGGTAGAGTGCTGTGGTGTCACACACGGCTCACAGCAACCTCCAGCTTCTGGGCTTAGGCAATTCTCTTGTCTCAGCCTCCCAAGTAGCTGGGACCACAGGCGCCCGCCACAACGCCTGGCTGTATATATATTTTTGTTGTTGTTGCTGCAGTTTGGCTGGGGCCGGGTTCGAACCTGCCACCCTCAGTATATGGGGCCAGTGCCCTACTCACTGAGCCACAGGCATTGTCCTGGAATGCCACTTTAAAATATACTTTTGGTTGGTCTTATGGTTTTCCTTGATGTGGGCAGCTTTAGAGGTTCCTGCCGCTAAAGTATTTCCATTCCTGTCTGTGTGTTCCTCTCTCTCCTCTGCTGTATGTGTATGTACACTTTTTTCTGAGCAATTTCTTTTTCTCTTTAGCTGCATTGATTTAACAGTTTTTCTTTTTTCTTCTTAATTAAGATAATTAGTAATCACACCACCTGAATATCATGTTTTAGGATTTCCTAAGTCTTCCCCCTTCCCACCTTTTGGACTGCCTCCTGAATTTTGAAGTCTTCATTCCTTAGACTAAACAAATATATCCAAAGATAAAAAGAATGTATTATCTTCTATCACATCGATGTATATTTTCTGATTGTTACTGTTGTTTGTGTTATAATAAATCCTAAATGTCTCAATTCCTTTCTCCTACATTAATTCATTTGCTTGATCAACAAATATTAAGTATTGTAGTAAACAAAAAATCAAAATCTCTGCCTTGGAATTTATATTCTAGCTGAAAGAAACAAACTGTAACAAATAAAAACTATGAATTTAATGTCAAACAGTAACAGGTGTTATGGAGAAAAATCAGAGTTAAAGGGGATAAGGAGCATCCTGTTGGGTTATTCAAATACAAAGATGTATCAGGAAAGGGCTTGGTGGCATTTAAGCTGAGATAGATGGAGAAGAGCGAGTCAGGTGGATATGTGGGGGAAGAACGTTCTAGGCAAAGAAGCAGCATGTGTGGAGGGCCTGATGCAATATTGTGCTTGCTGTGTTTGAACCAAGGAGGACAATGTAGCCAGAGCGCTGTGAACAAGGAGAGTGGTTGGAGATGAGAATAGAGGGGTGGTGTCGTGCTGGGTCATGCAATGCCATAAAAGTCTCAGCGGAAGGACTGGCTGGTTGTCATGTCCCACATTTCCCCATACTCCCACGTTACCACCTAGGTCCTCCTTGCTGTTCAGAATTCTGTCCAATGTACTAATTCCTCTCATTGAGTCTTTATTTGTGTGAGAGAGAACATTGATAGCAAAATAAGTCAAGACATCATTACAGACACTGCTTAAGTAGAATTGATGTTTCCTAGAGATGTTCAGATACTACACATTCAACATCACTATTGTCCTATTCTGAACACCTCCAACAAGTTAATTTAAAAGTAGAGCCCATCTTCCCTACAGTCTGGGCTGATCTTAGTGATAATGCTCCTGATGAATTGGCAAGGTGACACTGTGACTACTGAGTTGGGAAAAGGTAATATGCCATCAACCTGGAGTTCTTTCTCTCTTGGGACATATGTCTTTGGTATCCTAAGCCACCATGTAAAGAAGTCCAGCTACCATGAAGCCGCCATGCTGAAGAGACCTTGTAGAGTTACCATAGAGACAGAGGGAGATGCCAAGGTGCCCCAGGTGTTTCCATCTCCAGATGTTTGGATATCCCAGCCTGAGTACCAGATACGTGAATGCAGAAGCCTTTGCGATGACTCTAATCCTGCTACCAGCTGACTGCAGCATCATGAAAGAAGACTTAAGCCAGAACCACCCTATCAAGTATTCCCAAATATCTAGCTCATGTGAACCATGAGAGATAATAAATGGCTATTGTTGTTTTAAACCACTAAAAAAATAAAATAATTTTTTTAAAATAGAGGCTACTGATGGCTGAATTCAAATGATGTGTCTTTATACTAGGACATCAATAAAAATCTTTTAGACCTTTTGGCGACAGTGTCTACAAGTTACCAGAAGAGGTCATACTTGGTTAATATTTCACATCTTTCTGTGTGTATGTAGATAAATAAATATTATTTAATACATTAATATAAGTTCAGTAAAACTTTATCTTGGATTGTTAATAGTGGTCTGTTTACTACCTTGTATGAATTACTAACTACTGTATAAAAAATAAGTGTTGCCTTAATTAAATGTTTACCATTAAAACCATAATGAGCCAGGTACCATGATACCTATAGCCCCAGCTACTCAGGAGGCTGAAGGCAGGAGGAATGCTTGATCTCAGGAGTTGGAGGCCAGCCTGGGCAACATAGCAAGACTCATCTCTAAATAAATAAACAAATGAACAAATTAATGAAAATCTTTCATTTAAAACAACAAAGCTATACTGAGCATTATTTAACATGGAATACAAAATACACTCCAGATTCTTGCATCAGCATGTACATGATGAAAATAAACTGTAGAAATCTATGAAAAACTCCCATATGCCATGTCAGGTTTGGATTCTAGATAAATGGGAATTTACATTAAATAACTATAAAAAAATTGATAGATGCTCTTCTTATCAAAAGATTGTTTTCTCTCTCAAGGAAATGGGTCCTGATGAATACGAAGAGATGGAAGAAGAAGAAGAAGAGGAGGAGGAAGATGATGATTCGGCAGATATGGACGAATCAGATGAAGATGATGAGGAGGAGAGACGGAGGAGAGTCTTTGATGTTCCCATTCGCAGACGCCGCTGCTCGCGCCTTTTTTAGCAAGACTTCTGCTAACGGAAGCACTGGGATGATCATAGTCTGTTAAATGGATTTGTCAATAATGTAAATAATTGTTCTCAGCATATAGTAGGAAAACTAGCATGAAATACTGTTCCAGGCCCAGGGTTCTATGTGACATTACATTAGAAATTGGATTGTTTTGGTTTGCTTTGTGTTTTTGAGGTAGAGGAGGAAATGAGAATCTTTTTTTTCTGTGCAAGGAGTTAATGGAGGAATAGTTCTCTAGCTAAGGAATAGACATTTCTTTGTTTTAAAATATTTTCTACCTATAAAAATATAGAAATACAGAGGGAATTGTTTTGCATAAGGATTTAAATGAGCAAAAATACCTACACAAGGATAGAGAGAAACTATGTGACTGATTCTGTGAAAATACTTCTTGCAGTTCTAAGTTATTTAGAAATGAACAAAACTTGTAATTAGGCGGATCTATTTAGCGATTACTAATATTTTGTACTCACAGGAAACTAATTGACTAAATAACTTGAATGCTAGCAGTTTGACCTTTCTTAGACAATCTGTCCTTGAATTTAAAATGTTTTATCACTAAGACCTTGAATTTAAATTTTTGTCACTATAGCCTTGAATTTAAATCTTCAACTCTATGACCTTTATTATATTATTCACAGATGTGTCATTTTTGAAATGTAGCGTGTAAAAGTATGTAGTGTGCTGTTTAACAAAAGATTCTTCACTGGTCTCATGTGGTCTAAATTTGTAAATACTGCATCTGTTTGGTTTCTTTATACACTTGATTGTGTGTGATAAGTGACATGAATTTTATGTTAAGATTAAGTATGTTTTCCTGAAACATGAGGTTTTTTGTAATTATAGAATTGAGATTTAAGAATGAAATCCTTCAAGTGTTAAAAACTCACATTTTAAAACCAAATTTTGGTTCTGATCCTGTATTTTGTGTATGTGCCCATTTTCCATAAACTAATATTAATCACCCTTTGCTCTTAAGATGGGAGTTGGGATTGACTATTGTTGGCCTACTGCCAGAATGTAGCAGTCTCATTCAAAGTCATCTCCTGGTTTTGTACCCTCTTGTGTATTCCACTTTCCATTTTCCCCAAAGACCAGAGCCTGAGAGCAGCTGTAACCTGACAGCCAGGCTAAGTGGGTGCTGGGGGCACGAGGAAACCTTCCTACAGAAAGCTGCAGGAAGACTGGGGCAGGATTCAGGGTTAAGCAGCTGCCATCGGAGACCGTGATGGCAAACGTGTCCTTTCATATTTACATGTCAAAATGTTCTGAAATATACTAAATCAGTTTTCTTTCTTCTTGTTCATGTAATAAGAGTACTGTCAGGCTACCAAATCCTTCTATTATGGTCTTTTTTTTTTTTTTGGAGAGACAGAGTCTTAACTTTTATCGCCCTCGTGGAGTCACACAGCTCACAGCAACCTCCAACTCCTGGGCTTACACGATTCTCTTGCCTCAGCCTCCCGAGCAGCTGGGACTACAGGCGCCCGCCACAATGCCCAGCTATTTTTTTGTTGCAGTTTGGCCGGGGCCAGGTTTGAACCCGCCACTCTCAACATATGGGGCCAGCGCCCTACCCACTGAGCCACAGGCGCCGCCCTATTATGGTCATTTTTTAAATCAACTTTTTGTTTAGATTACTATAAAAAAAATACCTTAGACTGAGTAAATGTATAAACAGTACACATTTATTGCTCTGGGTTCTGGAGGCTAGGAAGTCCAAGATAAGTTGCCACCAGATAAGGTGTCTGGTGAGGCCTGCTCTCTGCTTCAAAGATGTGTGTGTGGTCATGCCTTGTTGTAGAAGTACCCAACAAGCTCTCCTCAGGACCTACTCAACTCCTAAAGTCCCACCTCTTAATACTTTATTTTAGGGATTAGGTTTCAGTACATGAATTTTAGGGGAACACATGCAGACACATAGAATCAATCCACTTACTCTTTGCATCTTTCTCTTCTGGATTCTCCTGTCTCTCCGTTTCCAGAGTACTCATGATGCCCAGGATCCCCCCTGCAGCCGTGTCCAACCTGTATGCCACACAATGTATCAATTTGCTTATCCTGTCATCAAAATTCACTTTCTTTAGTATGTTTAAATGAACTCTGGTTCATACCAAGATGGGGTTTATTGATAACAGCCATCTGTGTTTGCTTTTATGAGACTGTTTATCCACATGTAAAAGGAATTTAACAGTTGGCATTAATATTGCCCAAATCAGGCTATACTTTTGGTGGAATAAATGCCATTTCTGTCTCTGGAAAATACCAGAAAAAATATATATATTTTTTATATAGAGAGAGAGAGTGTGTCTCACTATGTCACCCTCAATAGAGTGCTGTGGCATCACAGCTCACAGCAACCTCAAACTCTTGGGTTTAAGCAATTCTCTTGCCTCAGTCTTCCAAGTAACTGAGACTACAGGTGCCCACCACAATGCCCGGCTATTTTTCCATAGTTGTCGTTGTTTGGCAGGCCCGGGCTGGGTATGCCAGCTGGAGTGGCACCCTACCCGCTGAGCTACAAGCGCCGATCCACCACCACCTATATTTTTATTCCTTTGTCTAAGGTTTGATGTATCACCAGGATGACACAGATACTTCAGTCATTAGTAGCTTAAATAGTTGAGAGGCTATTCTTTTGAGAAAAGTCAGATAACTAGTTCAGGGCTGACATGAAGGTACAATAATGTCAATGGTACAGATTTATCCCATCTCTCTGTTCTGCCATCCTTAGCATAAGACTTTTCCTCTTGAAGGTCATCTCATGGTTGCAAGATGGCAGCCACAGTCATGCTGTATTCAAGAAAGGATTATGAGAAAAGAGCAAAATGAAGTGGAAAATAAAAAGTGAGACATGAGGCTGAAGAGGTAAACTAGCCGGGTCTCCGGAAGTCGCGTGGAGGATAAGTAGCAAAGCACACAGAGCTGGTATGAAGGTGAAGACACAGACTGGCCCCAGGCAGGGCAGTAGCACCATGAAAAGACGATCTAAGTAAGTGGGAAGGAGCCAGGAGTTGTGGAGTAGATACAAGGGAATGAGAAGAATCAGAGTTGATTCCCAGGTTTCTGTCTTCATTTATAAAAATGTTTAAAAATTGCAGGAAAAATAGGGGCTCACTGGAAATGACTTCAGATTTATATACATCGAGTTCAAGATGTCTGTGGAACAAAAAGTGGATCTCTCGCAGTCACTTGGATCTGAGTAAAAGGGTAGAGAGTTAGAGTAGTCAGGGACTGGAGACCAAGCTTTGTAATTCATCTGCAAACACATACATCCCTCAGGTAAAAACTGCACTCTCCCAAGGAGCACATAGCAATGGTTCTCAGAGACTGAATGGTCAAGAAACTGAGAGCTTTATGGAACAAATAGCTAATAGGATGCATATTAGATAGTGCATGTGAAAGACCTTTGTAAACCATCCTAAGAATTATGTGGTATTAGTTAACTGTTTTAAGCAGGCACAATATAAATATGAAAGCAAGTTTTTTTTTTTGTTTTTTTTTTTTGTAGAGACAGAGTTTCACTTTATGACCCTTGGTAGAGTGCCATGGCCTCACACAGCTCACAGCAACCTCCACTCCTGGGCTTATGCGATTCTCTTGCCTCAGCCTCCAGAGCAGCTGGGACTACAGGCACCCGCCACAAAGCCCGGCTATTTTTTGGTTGCAGTTCAGCCAGGGCTGGGTTTGAACCCGCCACCCTCGGTATATTGGGCCGGCGCCTTACTGACTGAGTCATAGGCGCTGCCCCTGAAAGCAAGTTTTGATTGAAAAAACTTCCATTTGTGTAGACTAGGAAAACCAGGATTTGGGTATGACCAAAATGAAACATTCCTCGACAGCATAACCTCCTGAACTAGTGCCTGCTTGCTTTAAACTTAAGGGATCTTGTGTGGATGACGCCCTGGATGAAGGCGTTGGTCCTCTCTCTCCCCCTTGGCTTATGCTCCTTTCCTGTGGGGTGCTGGGTACCTCCCAGTGTCTGTAAGCACTAAAAGCTCTTAATCATTTTTTTTTTTTTTTTTTTTTTTGTAGAGACAGAGTCTCACTGTACCGCCCTCGGGTAGAGTGCCGTGGCGTCACACGGCTCACAGCAACCTCCAACTCTTGGGCTTACGCGATTCTCCTGCCTCAGCCTCCCGAGCAGCTGGGACCACAGGCGCCCGCCGCAACGCCCGGCTATTTTTTGGTTGCAGTTTGGCCGGGGCCGGGCTTGAACCCGCCACCCTCGGCATATGGGGCTGGCGCCCTACTCACTGAGCCACAGGCGCCGCCCAGCACTAAAAGCTCTTAAACTTATACACCTGCGGTGCATCTTAAAAGGGTACATGTGAAATTTAGTAAATGTAGAATATAATTGTCTTAACACAATAACTAAGAAAATGCCAGGAAGGTTATATTAACCAGTGTGATGAAAATGTGTCAAACCGTTTATAAAACCAATGTATGGTGCCCCATGATCCCATTAATGTACACAGCTATGATTTAATATATAAGAAAAAAACTTTCCACATTATGTTTGCATCATTAAAACATGCCTGCAATCCAACCCGGACCTCGAGGCCACCCCAAAGTGGCCCACGCAGTAAACCCCCTCACTGCTCTTCTGTCCTAGTCTGTGGCGGTGGCTCTGGAGGCCCATAGCTACAACTAAGCTGGTGGAAAAACTCGAAGTTGCATTGCCCAGGAAGCTTTTAAACGCGTAACAGTTTCGTCTTGGTTCCAAGTAAGTCACAAGGCACGAATGCGGCTGTGGTTGAAGGAAATTTGGGAGGTGCTAGAGCCCGAGAGCAGCGGCAACCTGCAGGTTAAGTGGGCGCTGGGGCACGAGGTAAGTATGAGCACACACACAATTTCTTTTTCCTGAAAAACATTTAAAAACAATTTATTTTATTTATTTTTTTTTTTTGTAGAGACAGAGTCTCACTTTACGGCCCTCGGTAGAGTGCCGTGGCCTCACACAGCTCACAGCAACCTCCAACTCCTGGGCTTAAGCGATTCCTTTGCCTCAGCCTCCAGAGTAGCTGGGACTACAGGCGCCCGCCACAACGGCCGGCTATTAAATACAATTTATTTTTAAACCATGGAAGGGTAGGCAGGGCGCGGTGGATCGCCAGGGCTCAAGGGTTTGAGACCAGCCTGAACAAAAGCAGGACCCTGTTTCTACTAAAAAAAAAAAAAAAACAGAAAAAACTAGCCGGGCGTGGGGCGAGTGCCTGTAGTCCCAGCTACTCGAAAGGCGAAGCAAGAGGATCGCTTGAGTCCAAGAGTTAAAGGTTGCTTAGCTAGGATGAAGCCAGGGCACTCTACCCAGGGCGACAAAAAGACACTGTTTCAAACACACACACACACACGCAAAATCTGGTGTCTTTTTAAATTGCATGTTATTATTTTCCATAACAATTAGAGGAGGCCACCATAAACCTCCACTTCCCCACCGCTTTAAAGGTGCCCATCCAGTCCGGGCCACGGGGCTGACATCCCGAGTGCGGTGGCTGCCTGGAAGGGAGCGGGTGGAGGGGGGAGGCACAGCGGTGCCAGAGCTCTGCGTCTCGGGGTGACCTCGGCTCACGCGGCGGGAGGAGGCGGAGCCACTAGGGCGCAGTTGGCACCCGCCGGGGTCCAGATCCGCAGAGACGCGGCGAGGCTGGGAGCGGGAGCTGGACGCCGTCAGGTAAGGCCCGCGGCGCCGGGGAAGGCCAAGCCCGGGTCTCCGTCCCAGCCCCCAGGGCGCGGCCCCTCCGCGCGCCGGCCCCGCGCGCAGCGCCCGCTGGAGACGGGCGGAGACGCCCGGGCTGCCTTTGTTCGCGAGGGAGGGAAAGCGGGGCACCCCTCTCCGCGGGCCCTGCCTTCCTTTTCCTGCGGAGATATTTTCTACCAACCCTCACCGCCCGCTCTTAGGGAGGAAGAAAAGCCTAACTCCTATAATCGCGGCCGTTCTTATTTGCCCTTGAGGTCTATATTTGGAATTTTAAAACGCAGAGATCAGGACTGAAACAGACGTCTCAAGTACGGTGTGATTGTCGACCCGAGCAAATGAGACAGAAGTCTCAGTCCGTGGAGGCTTATTAAGTCAAGATTGTGAGGACGCACCTGGGAAAAGACAGGAAGGGTAGAAGAGCTGTGGCCGTTTTCTTCCGCAGGGCAAGTTGGAACCTTCGCCTTTAAAGACCTAAGCGAGGAGGGGAGAGGCAGGGGCTGAGGCTGGTGAGGCCAAGTGGTTACATCTTTGTGAGGCCCAGCACGTCTACGCACAGGTAAAATGGAGGACGGTTAGGAGGGAAAGAGAAGTGAAAGGAGCTTCAATGATGTAGATGTTCCTGGGCAGGCCTAGTCTTCTGTCACTTGTAAAATAAACTTGTAATTTATTATTAGCGTGGAATGGGAGGTGCTAGAAATAGGCACAATTGCATGTCCTTGCTTATGGGAGGTTAGTAAGGAGTTTTCTTAGAGAATGATCTGTGGGGGCAGCTCTTCACAGGCGCCTGGAGTTTCTCCCTTCTCCTTTGTTGAAGTTGTCTGGGAGAGAGGTGGAGGGGGAGGGAGGGCTTAAGTGGTGTTTTGGTTTTGGCTTTAGGCTTGGGCCCCACCCTTCCTAGAAAATGGCAATTTACGGTGATCTGGCAATGTGTAAAGGGGAGACGAAGAGGGAATTGCCTCACTATAAGCCCCTCATTCCTAAAACTTGGTGGTGGTTTCTGTATTTTCACAATGAAGACTGGAAACTGTTTGCTAAACCTTGCTTTAAGGAAAATATCCTATTATGTGGAATGGCTTGGAAAACAAAACTCAAATAAAATCAATTTTAGGCTCTGCGCTAGTAGTACAGTGGTTACGGTGCGGCCACATACACTGAGGATGTCAGGTTCAAACCTGCTGGGCCAGCTAAAAACAACAATGAAAACTGCAACAAAAAATAGCCAGGTGTTGTGGCCGGCGTCTATAGTCCCAGCTACTTGGGAGGCTGAGGCAAGAGAATCGCTTAAGCTCAGGAGTTTGAGGTTGCTGTGAGCTGTGACAGTACAGCACTCTACAGAGGGTGATATAGTGGGACTCTGTCTCAAAAAAAATAAAAATGAATTTTAGGATGGGGACAGTGGGTTTCTGATGGCATTCATCTTTGACAGTAGCAGGTATAACCTTTTGAAAACAGAGTGCATTAAAAATTCTGGGCCATCCCTTGAAGAATCCCATCCACACTGCCACATATGTAACCAAGACCACAAGTACTTGAAGTTGTCTAAACACAAAGATAGGTTTTTATGTATGCCCTGTATCTGTGTGATGTATCTTCATTAAACCTTGGCTATGATAGCACAATGGGTTATGGAGGCCAAGGTGGGAGGATTGCTTGAGGCCTGGAGTTTGAGACCCTTCTTCTACAAAAAATATAAAAATTAGCCGGGTTGTGGTGCATGCCTGCAGTCCTAGCTACTTGGGAAGCTGAGGCAGGATGATTGGGTAAGCCCAGAAGTTTGAGGTTTACAGTGAGTCAAGCCGCTGTACTCTACTCTGGCTACAGACGAGATCTTGTCTCACAAATAAAAAAACAAATCAGTACCAGGGTATAATCTCAAAGGACAGGGCCCTGAGTGCCTAGCCCAGAGGTTCTCTTTGGAAACCTAGGAATATGAGGTTTTGGATCAGATTCCCCAGAGGGAAAGCACAGAGTAGATTACAGGGCATTTGATCCTGGCTGTAGGACCTTGGCAGCCTAGGGAGTGGCTCTCCCATTGTGATGATGGTTTCTCTTTGTCTTTACCTGCTTGTGTAATTAGACCTTTAACTGAGTAACTGAGCTCAGTGGCTGCCTCAGCATGCTTGGCTACAACAGGCACTGTGTGTGTGTGTCTGGAAGGTGACAGACATCCTTAGAGCAAAAGCTCCAAGGCCTCTAACACGGCAAATACCAGGTACCTTGTGAATTACCAACCCCTGGTGAAGAGAAGCAAGATCCATTGGATGTGGTTTTGCAAGTAACCTATTGCCTTGGGACAGGTAATTTCCTTCCCCTGGGCCTCCGCTAATTTCCTATTACCAAAAAAAAAAAAAAAAGACATTGGGTTTTATTCTGAGCCTTAAAATTCATCTTCTAAGGCCCCAGCATTCCAGGAGCAGTAACTCTCCTAATGGGCATCTGTGAATCTCATGGAAACACTCTTAACATTATTTCAGAAGCTGGATTCACACATCTCCCCACCAGAGTTTAAGATCGTTCTGAGCTCAAACCCAGGTTTAAATGCTGTTCCACCACTTTCTAGTTCAGAGGTTGTTATATTAGTTTTACACTGCTGCTGAAACAAATCACAAATACAGCCACTTCAAACAATGTGCATTTATTAGCCTTAACCTTTCCGTACCTTGAAAGTCTGACACAGGTCTCGCCAGGCTAAAATCAAGATGGCGGTGCTGTGCTCCTTTCTGGAGGCTGGGGGAGAATCTGCTTCCTTGCTCATTCAGGCTATTGGCAGTATTTATGACTGGAGGACTGAGTGGAGGACCATTCTTAGTTTCCTTAGACCACCTGTATGCCTTGGCTCAGGGAACCCTTGTCTTCAAAGTTGGCAATCATAGGCCAGGTGCTATGTCTCATCCTAGCACTCTGGGAGGCCAAAGTGGGTGGAATGCCTGAGCTCAGGCGTTCAGGACCAGCCTGAGCAAGAGCAAGACCCTGTCTCTATTAAAATAGGAAAAACTGAGGCAAGAAGTTTGCTTGAGCCCAAGAGTTTGAGGTTGTTGTGAGCTATGATGATGTCATGGCATTCTACCCAGGATGACAGAGTAAGACTCTATCTCAAAACAAAACAAAACAGCACTTGTGAGTTGAGTCTACCTCACTCTTTGAACCTCTTGCCTCTTTTTCTGTAGGCAAATCTCTTGATAGACTCTGCTGCCTTTCCCTTCCTCTTTTTTTTTTTTATTATTAAATCATAGCTGTGTACATTAATGCAATCATGGGGCACCATACACTGGTTTTATAGAACATTTGACATATTTTCATCACGCTGGTTAACATAGCCTTCCTGGCATTTTCTTAGTTATTGTGGTAAGACATTTATATTCTACATTTAGTAAGTTTCACATGTACCCTTGTAAGATGCACCGTAGGTGTGGTCCCACCAATCACCCTCACTCCTCCCATCCTCCCCTTTCTCCTCCCCTCCCTCTCCACCTTCCCCATATTCTTAGGTTGTAACTGGGTTATAGCTTTCATATGAAAGCCATAAATTAGTTTCATAGTAGGGATGAGTACATTGGATACTTTTTCTTCCATTCTTGAGATACTTTACTAAGAAGAATATGTTCCAGCTCCATCCATGTAAACATGAAAGAGGTAAAGTCTCCATCTTTCTTTAAGGCTGAATAATATTCCATGGTATACATGTACCACCCCTTCCTCTTTTAATGATCCTGTGATTACATTGGGCCCACTGTAAAATGCAGAATAATCTATAACCATAATCTTCATCTACAAAGTCATTTGCCATGGAAGGCGGCCGTTATTCACAGGTTCCGGGAATTAGGATGTGGTTGTCTTTGAGGGAGAGGATAGTTCTGCCTGCCACATAAATTGGTTGCATAAATTAGTTTTCCTCCTCACCCCTCAGTTTCTTCCTCTTACGTGTATGATTAGAGGCAGAGATAGGATTTCCCATAGAACTGTTGTGAGGAGTAATTCCAGTTACTATACACCTAGTATAGCAACTGGCCCTTGATATCATTGCTCACCAAATGGAAGTTAGTCCTGAAACAAGAATTTGCCTAATGGTTTGCATTCAGTGGCATAATCACGTGGGCACTTAGAAGTAGAGCAGCTCCTGAATATTTAATCAAAACTAACAGCTTCTTTTACAGCCCTTTTGGGAGAGACAATTTCAACTTTTATCTGGAGTAGCCTGGCCCTTGTGCCAGGTCACTCTGTAGCCCAGTGGTTCTCAGTGAGGTCCCTAGACCAGCAGACCTGGGAGCTGCCTAGAAATGCAAATGCTTGGGCCTTGCAGCCAACCTGCTGAATTAATACTTCTACGGCTGAGGTCTAGCAATCTGTTTACCAGCCCTCTAGGCAATTCTGTTGAAGTTTGAGAACCAGTGCTGTGGTTCTCTTGTATATTTTAATACATTCATTTCATATTTTCTTCATGCTCTTTAGTACTAGATTGTAAGATTCTTGAGAGTGGGGCCTTGCCTTGTTCAACTGTCACCCAAACCTGGTATCAGGCTGCTCACAGTGGCAGTTGCTCACAGTGGGCTCATATGTGATTGTTGAGACTTAACCTGCTACCTGCAAGTAAACACTCACCACCGAATTCCTTAAGTGTTATGTCATTAAATAATTGTTTAATGTGTTAACTGCTTTACATTCCAATAGCTTTGGGTTTTACACACACACACACACACACACACAGTTGATTGTTTATATATATGGGGGTGGGGGCCTGCAGTGGAAAATTCACATATAGATTTTAACTCCACAAAAACTTAACTGCTGGGGAGGGGGGTAGAGGGAGGGGGATTGATGGGATTACACCTGCGGTGCATCTTACAAGGTATATGTGAAACTTAGTAAATGTGACATGTAAATATCTTAGCACAATAACTGAGAAAATGCCAGGAAGGCTATGTCAATGATTGTGATGAAAGTGTGTCAAACGCTCTTTGAAACTAGTGTATGATGCCCCATGATCATATCAATGTACACAGCTATGATTTAATAAAAAATAAAAAAATAATAAAAAAAGAAACTTAAAAAAAAAAACTGCTAACAGCCTACTGTTGATCAGAATTCTTCCCTATAAATAAATAGTAGATTAACCTACATTTTTATGTGTTACATGTATTATATAGTATATTCTTAAACAAAAAAAGTAAGCTAGAGAAAAGAGAATGTTCCTGGTTTCTTGTACCCTCAAAGAATCCTCAATAATAAAAAAGAAAAACAGAAAAGAGAATGTTATCATATGAAGAAAATAATGAATAGAAAATACATTTACAGCGTTGTAATGTATTTACAGATACTGTAAATTTATGTGATCTCTTTACAAGATGAATTATGTACCTGAAATGGTGGGCAGCTGAAGGAGTTGGGCATGAAAAATGAAGAGGCTTGACAGAATCTGTGCGAGGGCACCCAGGAGCTCTCAGGGAGTCCTACGAGCAAACCTTGGGTCGATATTTATTAACATAAAGCAGGAAAGAATAGTTGAAAATAACTTAACTGTCAACACGAAAAGAGGGAAACATGGAAAACATCTGCAGAAGGCCTCCAAATCGTTTGGCAAAACTGTAGACTCTTGTCTCCACCTCAAGAGACCTTCTGAATCTCGAGAATCTTTACCGGAACATTTTGTCCTGGTCTTGTCCGACTCTCTCCTAGAGGCCAGCCTTCTGGCTTCCTGCACATACATTGCTCCCCTACTGGTTCTCCTGACCCTTTAGGTCTCCCAGGGGACAAATTTATGCTAAAGCGCTCAGGGCATACAATAAAAACAACTTACTGGGGGGGGATCACGGCACTATTTCCCCTACAGACAACCTCAATCTTGGGAATTCGACTTTTTCTTGAAGTGACTTTGCTTCTGGGGAGCACATTCAGCCTCACTAGTGGCTGGACACGTGGGGGTCCCCTAGTGTTATTCTAAGATACTGTATTGCACTAACCCCCATGAAAAATACATAAAATCCGAGAGAGATGACTTTGTGCTGTGATGCACTGGAGAGAACTGCTCGTGTAGAGATGTTTCGCTTCACAGGCTTTTTAAGCAGCTACTTCCAAAGCTTGAGCTCACCACGGTAACAACAGGATGTAGGTACGAAATTATGGTAGTATAATAGTAGGTACTATGGTCAATTTTATGCATTTCTGATTTAATTTTACATTGACATCTTTCCATTTGTTTACTCATCTCTTGACTGCAAATGGCACCATGTATAGTCCGTATTTAGATGTATGTTTTGGTAAATTTTAACTTTATAATTGTATATTTGGGAGTAAACGATAATAAAATAGACGAGTATGGACACGTTTTATGCATTCATGACACACCTTTTTATTCGTTTTTTTCCATCTTTTTAGGCTGCATAGTTCATCTACCAGTGTTTTCAAATTATTGTACATCTGTAAAACAAAATTTCCAATATATTTAATTTTAAACATTTGTGCATGTGGGGACCTGCCCAGTTCAAACTTGTGTTGTTCGAGTGTCAACTCTGTGTGTGTGACTGTATGTTTTTAGTTGCTATTTGGGGGAATCAGTTGGAGTTGTTGGATGGACAATAGTAATGTTTTCCTATTTAAAATAGAAGCTGACACTCCATTTTTTGCCCAAATACCCAAAACATATGCTGTCCAAAACATTTTCAGAAACTTACTAAGGGATGCCCATTTGTAAATCATGCTGTGACTCTGCAGCTCCCCCTTACATCTCAGGTGGTTGGTAGTGAACACCATCAAATTGGTTTTATTATATAATGAGTCTTTAGTAATTCAGAAATCTTTTCTTTTTGCCCCTTACTCTCTTCTATAGAAATCTTTTTTGCAGCATCCTTGATCTGCGATCTGTACCGTTTGAATATTTCCAACTGATGGGGAACTTTTTACTTTTCATCAAAGACATTGCTTTCCAGATGTGCTGACACTTTTCACGAGGGGGGGTGATAGTAAATAGTTGCTCTTTCCAAAATCTAAAAGGCAACTCGTCCTAATTCTTTGGAAATTACACAGAATAAACTCCCCTCTGTAGTGTCCCTTCTCAGATGTGCAGACAAGCACTGTCTCTGACTGTATTTTTCAAATAGAACAGCCAAAGTTCCTTCAGCCATTTCTCCTGGCTTCTACAGCTTTTGGTATCCTGATAAGCTGGAAGAAGTTCATAAATGTGGCACCTAGACTAAAAATACTATATTCAGGTCAGGTCTTGAGGCTAGGAAGGAGTAAACTCCAGGACTGTGTGTGCACTTGACTACTTGTTCCTTAAACTGCCACATGACCTTTTTATCCATATTGATCTTTCAAACCCACAAGTATTATTTTCGCATTTGAGCATCATATAAAATCATTATTATCACTTTAAAATTAGGAACCGAATTAAAGGAGTTGACTAAATTGAGGGCCGGGCCACGGAGGCCCACGCCTGGAATCCTACTACTCTGGGAAGCTGAGGTGGGTAGATTGCCTGAGCTCAGGAGTTTGAAATTGGCCTGAGCACGAATGAGACCCTGTCTCTACTAAAAATAGAAAAACTAGCTGGGGCATGGTGGCAGGTGCCTGTAGTCCCAGCTACTTGGGAGGCTGAGGCAAGAGGAGCTCTTAAGCCCAGGAGTTTGAGGTTGCTCTGAGCTGTGTTGCCACAGTACTTTAGCCTAAAGCACAGAGCAAGACTCTGTCTCAAAAAAAAAGAAAAAAAATACATTTAAGTATAAATAAACTGCTCATAGTTTTACCACTCTGTTAATCACATATTCTAAAATATTCTGAAAATATTCTCAACATTTCTCACACATGTGTATGTAGTAGGTATGTATATGTTTTTAAAAGAAAAAGTAATAAAATGATAGCTGTTTTTAAACCAGCTTTATTCCTAACATTGAGAACATAGCCTTCCATGTCAGTTACTCTTCAAGGCCATGTAGTTCCCCACCATGGATTTGTAGCATAACACAACCATCTTCCTATCTTTGGCCTTGTATATTACTAAAGTTTTTCTGTTTTAAACAGTATTTCTATAAACTTGACTGTGTATTTATTCCTGTGATAAAAAACATATTTGGAGATCCACTTCAGGAATTTCCCATCAATTTACAATCTGTCCTTAATAAAGACTGTCTTAAAGTGGTTTTTTCCAAGCCTCAAAGGGTGTTTTTCCATCTGACTCATTTCAAGCTGACTCATCTTGCTTTGTGGACCTTTCTTTGGAAAGTCAGAATGACTTTCCAAAGAAGTTCAGAATGACTTTCCAAAGAAGTTCAAAGCACAGTAAATATATTGTTTTTGTCCCACTCTTTTTTTTTTTTGATCAACATAATTTAAGTGTGTGTGCTATCAGATAAAAAAGGTTGAAGAACACCGCTTTAGAAGAACTAAAAATAATTGGAATAGCAGTGTCATTAAAACAGTCTGTAGGGACACAACCACTGTTTTATTAATGAGTCCTGAGATGTTGAGAAAAGAGTTAAGAGTTGTTGATGCCTTCTGAGCGTGTCCTGCTAGTAAGTGCTTGGTTTGGGTGATATGGCAATGGCTCATGTATTGTCTTATCTACACTTACCATATGGGCATCTTTTTTTTTTTTTTTTACTTAAAATGGAGGGTATTTTAGACTAGGGAGGAATTTCAAAACCATGAGGTTGGGTGTTTCTCTTTTTAAATTCTGAGATAGATTTCTCAAAAGATCGGTGATATACCTGTATGACTACTAAAAAAGGAACATTTGTGATGTATGGATTTTTCTGATATTTCTGATTATAAAAGTAAAACTTGATTCATGATAGACGATTTGGGGAAAGAGTGCCAAAAAGTAAGGAAGAAAAATAAAAAGTCATAAATTATCCTGCTTACCATTAATTGCTGTCCACATTGGAGGGCCTGTAGAGCTTTAAAATACATTTCAAATGCTTACCTATTTCTTTTTTTTTTTGTAGAGACAGAGTCTTACTTTATGGCCTCCGTAGAGTGCCATGGCATCACACAGCTCACAGCAACCTCCAACTCCTGGGCTTAAGCGATTCTCTTGCCTCAGCCTCCCGAGTAGCTGGGACTACAGGTGCCCGCCACAACGCCCGGCTATTTTTTTTTTTTTTTTTGGTTGTAGCTCAGCTGGGCCTGGGTTTGAACCCGCCACCCTCGGTACATGGGGCTGGCGCCCTACCGACTGAGCCACAGGCGCCGCCCCAAATGCTTACCTATTTCGTCTTTGGCCTCCCTCCTCCGCCACTCCCCTTATGCATACACACTCAGACACACACTCCGCGTGAACATTTTGTTCTTGGAACTTCATATTTGTACTTGTAGTTAACAAAGACCTAGTCTTATTTTTAACTGAACAGGCCAACTTTGGCATCTGCACACCGGTCACTTCCTTCCTCTGCTATCTTTGCCTCTCTGTGACCGAGGCATGGAAGTGGCTGCCATGAAGACCAGTCAGTTGTGTGGAATTGAGGCTGAGACTTGATACTTGCCGCTCAACCCAGTGCTTCCACGCATGCTAAGCCATTGCCCCCATTCTGCTGCGGAATGTAGGCTGTTCCCCTGCAAAGATCCCCTTTGGTCTACTTCAGTTAGCAGAGTGACCAAAGGAGAAGGGGCCGTTCGGCTCAGCGGTGGCATGGGGCAGAACCGGCAGAGCAGGAACTATAGCTTCTGTGTTGGGTATTTCTCCTAACTCATCTGACCAAGCAGCCCTCATAATTTCCCCCGCATGGAAGTGAAGTTAGGCTGATAAGTACTAAGTACTTGATTATATCAAGTGTTGTTGGCTGCTGTGGGTTAGGACTGGAGGCCACCCAGTTGCATAATGCCCACAGCTGCCCTCTTGCTAAGACTGGCCACGTTCCTTCAGTCAGCCAAGGTTTAGGGTCAGGAGGAGGGTTAAGTGTGCCCTCCTGAGAGCACCCCTGGTCGGTGGCCCCCAGCCTGGTAGGTTTCCCATGTTTTTCAATCTACCAGCTCTTTCCCCAGGTCTCCTGAAGCCCACTGAGCCTTCCAGCTCCCAGTCTCTGAGACATCTAGCAGTATTTTGTTGTTCATGACAACCTGTCCTGTCCCTTCCTTCTAGGTTCTGTGGACAGGCATGATGAGAAGCCTAGAAAAGCTGGTGCTGCTTCCCTCCCTGTTTGTCCTGGTTGTCCTCTGCCATTCAGGTGAGTTCCAGAGCCCTGAGTCTACACAGCCTTGGCCTTGAGCTTCCATTTTCTTAGGCTCAGGGTGACTGAGCTGACACCACTGTCCTCAGTTTCAGCGCCAGCTCATCTTGCAGGCCTGGCGTGGGTTCTTTAGCCTTCCAGTTTTACAGGTCTGGGGTTGTGTGACACCTCCTTCCTACTTGTGGCCTTGTCCTCAGTGGGCCCCTTCTAGGGTTATAGGCCAGGTTGAGTTACAGGGTGGAGCAACACTCGGCAGCTTGGGTTTTACTCTCTAACCACAGGCGGCTTGCAGATACCAGTGGGTACTGTGCTTAGGGTGCTGAGCCAATGCCTTTGGGGTCCACTGTGCCCAGAGCCACAAGGGACTTAGTCCTTCTACCCTGGGACTTCTCCTATGCTATAGCAATGGTCTTGGTCACAGTGATGACAGAAGCAGCCAAGGCTCACAGCATTTATGTGCCAATCACCATTCTGAGCATTTTACATGTATTTGCTTATTCAGTCCTGATGCCAACCTACTGGGATAGATACTACTTTTATCCCCATTTAGAGATGATGAGATTGCCCAAAGTATTAAATAACTTATTGAAACACACACAGAAGTGGTACACCAGAATGTGAACAGACACAGTCTGGATCCACAGTTCATGTTCTCCCAGCCCATGCTGTTCCGGGCCACCCCCCACCAGGCCATCCCTTCCTGAACCACCCTTGCATCTGGGTCAACTTTACCATGAGCCACCCTTTCCTTCCAGCATCTCTTCCTTGGCCACCCCTCCCTGTGGCCACCCCTTCCTGTACCACCCTTCCTCTGCTGCCCTATCTCTGTTACTGCAGGTTTCTGGGTATTTCTGAGTCCTAACCTCTATAGCAGTAGGAACACCCAGGCTTCTTGTTTGCCCTGTCATAGAGGTCACATGTTATTTTCTGTCTGCATCACATTGGTATAACATCCTGGACACTACTGGTTTCGGTCCTTTGTGTGTGTGTGTGTGTGTGTGTGTGTGTGTGTGTGTGTGTGTGTGTGTGTGTGTGTGTGTGGTGGGTAGTGGGGGAGCAGAAACAGAAGTTGCAATACAGTTAGCAATAAGAAAAGATTTCTGCGCTGTTGAAGCATGCCTTTTAATTTTACCAGCTACTATATATTGACTCCTCATTGTGGAATTGGGACTGTGTTGTGTCTCAGCCCAGGAGGGGTCAGTGCTTTTATGCCCATTTGACAGTTGAGAACACTGAGGTGAGTGCAGAGCAGTCACTTGTCCAAAGATGCACTTGAATGTGTTCTTCCTTTTTGAGCAAAAAGAGAGATCATGACTTGATCATGACCAAGTATGGATTTTCAAACCCAAGAGCTGACTCTCAGTTCTAAGGCAAAAGCCTACATTTAGCACCATGGAAAGAGGGGATTTCCTGGAAGTCCACTGGACGTGGGTGCAGTCCTGAGCATAGTCTCCTCCTTCTCCACCTCCACCAGCTCCAGCAAGGGTGGCTGTGATGTGGTTCACCTGTGTTACGTCGTCACACTCTGAGTTCCTCTGCCCAGTGTACCTTTTGTAATTATAGTGGCTCAGTCACATCTGCCTTTGTTCACAGAGCAAGATTGGGTTTGGGGCCATCTGCTGCTCCTGGCAGGTCTCGGGGTATACTTAAGCCCTTCCTCAGAGAGTTGGAGTGTGAGGCGCGCGCGCGCGCACACACACACACACACACACACACACACACACACACACACACACACACACACGAACGAGAGCTTCCCTTGCTGCTGTCCAAGGACTCTGAGGAACTGCAGGGACCTGTCCTTTACAGTCTGTACCCTGACATCGAGGCAAGAAGATCAATCACCCACTGCCTTACTGCTTATCTTTGGCTTTGGTTTCCCTCCCAGTCTGTGTAATTTCCTTCTCTCTGCTGCGTAGGTTGATTAGAAGAGCATCTTGGATAAACCAAGTTCGGGTTTGAGAATTGACCTGGTTTGGAGTCTCAGCTCTGTTGCTTAGTGACTTTGGACAATTTCTTTAGCATCTTAGTCTTGGTTTTCTCTTACAAAATGGGGACGAAGAGAATTGAGCCCGCTTCTTGTAACAATTCTATGAAGTTGCTAGCACATAGATTCACAGATATTTGAACATTGAATGCACTTAGTCATGCATATTTCTGCCCCACAGAAGTCCCAAATGGGGACTTTGACCTTTTTTTCTCTAAAATTTGTAAAGAAGCCAAGTAAGTTCTGGCTCTAGCCAGCAGGAAGTTAACTTCTACTGGTGACCTTTTAAAATGGCCCTAAGGCATGGCCAGGCTGGAACAGCACCCTCACTGTTAGCCTCTTTTCTTCTCGTCCATATGCACACACATCTGGTACCAGGAAGGGGCCGCAGGAAAACTACCTGTTTGTGCCATGTCACCGTGGCTCACCTCTCACACAGGCCTGGCACGTGCTGACGGTGTGTCTGATGGAGCCCTCCAACTGGCTTGGGGGCTGGCTTCAGCTCTGCCACTTTGTAGCTGGGTGTCCTTGGGTGAGTCACTTTCCTCTCCCGTCATCTGTCTTTTTTTTTTTTTTTCCTTCGGCATCTGTCTTATTGTCTACAAACATAGTGGGGAGGGAGGAGTTTTTGGACTAATGATTCAAAGTAGTAATCTGCAACCCTCGCAGAACAAAGGGTCCTCTGCTGAGTGGGATTTCATACCTCCCAAGGCAGGCTTGGCCATTTAAGTCGCTACAGAGAGCTTGGGTCCTGTCTATGCTCGGGACAGGACCCCCTTCCACTGATTTTTGGGAAATTCCCTCTTCCAGGGTGCTAAATGTAGGCTTTGGCCTTAGAACTAGAAGTCAGCTATTGGGCTTAAAAACTCACACTTGTTCTTTTTTTTTTTTTGTGGTTTTTGGCCGGGGCTAGGTTTGTACCTGCCACCTCCAGCATATGAGACCAGAGCCCTACTCCTTGAGCCACAGGCGCTGCCCATGCACACTTGTTTTAAACATGACATTCTTCTATGAGATTTAATATCTTTGAAAATGTCTGGGCGGCACCTGTGGCTCAGTCGGTACGGTGCCGGCCCCGTATATGGAGGGTGGCAGGTTCAAACCCAACCCCGGCTGAACTGCAACCAAAAAAAAAAAAAAAATAGCCGAGCGTTGTGGCGGGCGCCTGTAGTCCCAGCTACTCGGGAGGCTGAGGCAAGAGAATTGCTTAAGCCCCTGCAGGAGTTGGAGGTTGCTGCGAGCTGTGTGATGCCATGGCACTCTACCTAGGGCCATAAAGTGAGACTCTGTCTCTACAAAAAAAACTGAAAATGTCTTTTCACACTGGTAGGTTCCACCAAGTACTGATTCCATGGCAGAAGCCACATGGCAGAAAGAGATATCTCCAATAATAGAAAAATGCACATCCACTTACATCATAAAGATTTCTTTCCAACTCTTGCTTCCTCAGCCTCTCCCTACTTCATCTGTTTCTTGTCACTGTTGTTATAAAAACGGAGAAGGAGAAATAATCCTGCAAACCTGAAGTGTAGCTAGCAAAGGTGAATAGTAAGAACTTGACTGGGAGCAAGTTTTTTTTCAAATTAGGGAATTGGATGCAATTTGCCTCTGACGGAAGGCAACCCTTGCGTTCAGTGTCTCTGCTTGTTCTGGCCAACCCAACCCCCATGCTTTAAAGGGTTCAGCTGTTGTCTTCTCTTGACTGGCACTGGGTCATTCCCTTAATAGGAAACAGTTCAGTGATGACACCCTTTCCCAGAAGTCGTCAGCTTTGTATAGGGCCAGACTATAAATATTTCAGGCTTTGTGCCAAGAGATAAAATCAAGGATACTACATGAGTTCTTATATGAAAAAAGGGGGAAACACATTTTCACAAATTTTAAATTGACAAAATTCATGACATCATAATCGAGTACCAATATATAATACCCTCCTAATGAGAGGAATTGAATTCATTTTAGGGGGGAACTTTTGCTTAATTGGGGTTCAAAATTAGTGTTCTCTGCCATCAAATCAGTTGCAGATGTTCATCTGTTAATATTCATAGGTAATGATATTCACCATATTTCATTTTTGAAAATCTATCGCAGAGATAAGTACTGCCAAATACTGATCATCGATCCATGAAGATGTGATTTAATGGAGTATTTTGTTTGCTTGCAAGGCACTTATGGAATTCTGCTAGCTTTAATCTCTTGATAGTTTCCTTTTAATATATCATTATATTGCAGGCGAATTTCTTGCCAGTTGATGGTTAGGAGGAAGCTTCCCGATTGCACAGTCAGATGGATTTTGAAATGTGATTCTCTCCTTTGTGTTTGTGTGAGTGTCCAAAGATGTCGCTGTAGTTTGAGCTCGGAAAGATCAGCACTAGACATTTTTGTGGGAGTGCAAGCATGCCCCACTGGGTTGCCAACTTCTGTCCACATTAATGAAGATTGTAAGCTGCCAGGGCTGAAGTCAGTACTAGTTTAGAAGGTCTTAATGAGCTTTCTTCCTGATTCTAGGTTATAGCCTGAGGTGCTACAGCTGTATGAGCCCAGATCCTGTATGCACTACGGTCTCCAATTGTACACCTAATTTTGATAGCTGTCTCCGTACCAAAGCCGGTAAGAGCCTCCCCCTTCCTTGTCTCCTGAGTGTAATGGGGTGGTAGGAGTCTGTCAAAAGCCTTTCGACCAGAGATTCGTCTTCTAGTAATTCACCAATATGACGAACACAAAGGGAAAGAGGAGCACCCGATACATGGTCTCTAGGCCTTTTAGAAAACATGGAGTTGTTCCTTCAGCCAGAGGTGATATGCGAATCTACAAGAAAAGTGATATTGTATTGTAGACATCAAAGGAATGGGTACTGTTCAAAAAGGCATGCCACACAAATGTTATCATGGCCAAACTGCAAGCGTCTACAGTGTGACCCAGCATGCCGTTGGCGTTGTTGTAAACAGACAAGTAAAGGGCAAGATTCTTGCCCAAAGGATTAATGTTCATAATGAGCATATTAAGTACTCAAAGAGCTGAGATAGCTTCCTAAAACTCGTGAAAGAAAATGATGAGAAAAAGAAGGAAGCCAAAGCGAAAGGCACCTGGGTTCAACTGAAGCTCCAGCCTGCTCCACCCAGAGAAGCCCACTCTGTGAGAACCAACAGAGAGGAGCCTGAGCTCCTGGAACCTGTTTCCTATGAATTCTTGGCATAATAGGCATACAGCATCGCACACAGGAGAACCAAGAGAACCAATGGAATGGGAGCATAAGGGCTGGAACCTGTTCCCCGTGAATTCATGGCATAATAGGCATAGCAAGTTTTGTCACATTCAATGCAAAGGCCGCTCTGAGCTGCTGGAAACTTTCCCTATGAATTCATGCATAATAGGCATTAAAAATAAAAGGAAAAGAATCTGGGGAAAAAATTGTGTTACTCTAATTCTCATTAAACTTGTATTCAACAAGTAACAGCTACCATTTATATAGGTACTAGTTGCATTATTGAGCACTAAACACATTTCATATGCTTTATTTTTTCTTACATAGAGTCTTACTGTGTCGCCTAGGCTGGAGTGCAGTAGTATGATCATAGCTCACTGTAGCCTTGAACTCCTGTACTTAAAGCAATCCTCCCACTCTAGCCTCCCAAGTAGCTGGGACTACAAGCCACCTGGCTAATTTGTAAATTTTTTGTAGAGATGAGGTTCTCACTGTCTTGCCTTGAGTTCCTGGCCTCAAGAGATCGGCCTACCTCTGCCTCCCAAAGTACTGAGATTTCAGGTGTGAGCCACCACACCCAGCCCATACACTTTGTAATGAATACTTCTCACCTCTCAGGGTGATTTTTTTATTCCCATTTGAAATGAGGAAATCGAGGCTCAAATTGAGCAACAGGCTATGGTCAGGTGATCAACTCAGGGTTTAAGCATAGAAATCCATCTGATTCCAAAGCTTGAGGTCTTTAGCAGTAACACCTTGCTGTCTCCCAAGCCTCTGAGCGCCTAAGTGAGAGGCTAGGAATGCAAAGATGAGGGAAGGACACACACAGGACCTGCTGGGTTTTCCCAGATGGCTTCATGTACACCTTTCTCATTCCATGGGGTGTCTAATACCTGCAGAGCTCTGAAGGACTCAGACTGAGCTCAAAGGACAAGCAGAAGGTGAGAGGGCTGAGAGGGAAGGGTGTTCTGGGAGAGGCAACTGGAGGCACCAAGGCCCGGCAGCCTCAGAGCATGGTGCTCCTGCATGTGGCAGTGGAGGGTGCTGTCACACAAGTCTGTCGAATGTGCACTTTCCAAATTGGTTATGCTATGGAATATATACCTCCATAAATCCTCTTAGGTTAGAATTTGGAAGTGCTCGTCAGAGGAAGGAAACCAGCAAAGATGTGCCCTCCGCTCTTGCTGGGTATAGTTCTGGGTTGAATCAACATGTGCAGTGATGCTGGTGAGGAAGGGCAGTTTCAGAGTCTGCTTAGCATACTGGTAAACCTCCCAGACCTACATTTCTAAGAGATAAAAGCACTCTTCAAGGTTATTTTCACTCTTGTATCCTCTGCCACAAATTCTGCCCATTGTCAACATTGAGAAATGGTGAGCAATGTCAGGTGTAAAATTCAGAGAAGCCTTGGGAGAAAAACCTGAGAGAAAGAGGATTCATTTCCACAGAGAGGAGAAACCCTCAGTAAGTAAAAACAAATTACCGCCTATAGGGAGGATCGCTTCAGCCCAGGAATTGAGGGTGCAATGAGCCTTGACCTCATACTGTGCTCTGGCCTCAGCAACAGAGCAAAACCCAATCTCAAACAAAACAAAACATGAATTAGAATTAGCCTGTCGGGCGGTGCCTGTGGCTCAAGGGGTAGGGTGCTGGTCCCATATGCTGGAGGTGGCGGGTTCAAACCCAGCTCCGGCCAAAAACAAAACAACAAAAAAAAAGAATTAGCCTGTCAAAGTATCTGATAGTTCTAATTATCACAAGCCGTCTACGTAAGGTTCTTGGTACTGTAGAGGGACAGTCCCTCTGCCTGCAGCAGGGGACAATGTTGACTCACTGATAATGTAGAAAGTGCAGTAAGGCCCCGGAGAGAACCTGGTCAGTCATTCGCTCCACAAACATGTAAGCACCAATTATATATGACCACAGCCCTGGTTCTTCACCGTGATCATCTGTGTCTCTTGGACCCTTCACTTTAAAAAGTAAAATTCCCCAATGAGAGGATAAAGGCAATTACTGCATGTCAAATGAGTGTTAGGGTAGCAGTTAAGGGCTCTGGCCTCTGGCCTGCCCCCAGCCAGTTCTCTCCATCTCAGTTTATTTATAAAATGTGTATGTTGGACAGCAGAGGTATGGAGAAGACAGAAGTAGGCCAGAGCCAGAATCTTTTCCCCAGTCCTCAAATCCCATGGTTTCTTATCTGAATTATTAAACTTAAAAATGGTTTATTTAAACAATCAGATACACTTATTAGAATAGTTAAAACAGGCTCGGCGCCTACAGCTCAGCGGCTAGGACACCAGCCACATACATCAGGGCTGGCGGGTTCGAACCCTGCCCAGGCCTGCCAAACAACAATGACAACTACAACAAAAAAATAGCTGGGTGTTGTGGAGGGTGCCTGTAGTCCCAGCTACTTGGGAGACCGAGGCAAGAGAATCGCTTAAGCCCAAGAGTTAGAGGTTGCTGTGAGCTGCGATGCCTCAGCGCTCTACTAAGGGCGACATAGTGAGACTCTGTCTCAAAAAAAAAAATAAAAATAGTCAAACAGTGACAAGACCAGAAGCTGGCCAGGATATGAAGCAACAGGAACTTTCCTTCATTGCTGGTGGGAATACAAAACGGTACAGCCACTTTGGGTGACAGTTTGACAGTTTCTTACCAAACTAAATATACTCATTCCATACGATTTAGCAATCAGTTCCTTGCTGCTTTTTCAAGTGAATTGAAAACTTACATCCACACAAAACCTGCACACAGATATTTATAGCAACTTTATTCATAATTTTCAAAACTTGGAAGCAACTGAAAAGCACCTCTTTCCAAGCACCTCTTTCAGTAGGTGAATGGATTAACTGTGCTATATCCAGACAGTGGAATTTTATTCAGTGCGAAAAGGAAATCAAGCTATGGAGGAAACTTAAATGCATATTATAGTCAAACAGAGAGGATCTCTGATGCTCCCATGACACTGATACAATCCACTTTTATTTGGGTGATTCTGATGCTGGCTTTGGTGAGATCATCATCATAAGACTGTTATTTGAATATGATAATTCAAATAATGTCCTTTGACATGCTTCAGGACACATAATAAGTGATTAATTGGTAACAATTATTAATAAGTTACTATCTGTTCTTCCCCAGCTGTTAGGCTTCCTTAATTAAAATTCTGGTAGCTTTAATGCTTTTCAAGTTTCAATGTTTAATTACTAGCACATAAAGGAGTAAATTTGTCTTAATCGGCAGCAGCTTCTAGGACAGTTTTGGAAGTATCCACTTACATTGTTAGGACTCAAGCAAGTACAGCCATTCCTGGAACACTCCTATCTGGCTTCTACTCCTTGACCAAACTTCATTAAATTTTAATCCAGATACCAATCTCCTCTGCAGGGGAAGACAGCACAGTTAGACCTGCAATTATAAATGTAGAAGTGTTTCGTTCTAAGCTACAAATGGGATTGGATTAATTAGTTACAAACTAGTAATTTGTAATTAGTTACAAATTAATAATTATAGTCCTATATAATGAAGTATGCATCTGTAATTTTTTCTAAAAAAATACCTTACAGGCCAAAAACCACACACACAAAAAAAAAATACCTTACAGAAGAGAAGAAAATTATTTCAGAGCAAGGACCATACCTTCTTATATTGGTCTAGTGCCAGATAGTCCCAGTATTTAGCACATAGAAACTTGGTTATTTTGGGAGAGGAAAATCTCCCATCATAACTCTCTTTCAGCTCATTTTTTCCCACTTTAACATGCTTTTTCAGAATATGAAAAAGTTCATTATAGGATACTCGGAATAGATACTTCTGACCTGTATTTTCCTATGTGCTCAAGGATACTTTTCCAAGAGTGGGACCATAATGGCATGTGGCATGTTCTTGTGGGAACTTCCTATAGTCCACAGATTAATACAATGACTTTTAAAGGAAGTTTCAAATATTTTTAAAGTATGTCATCCCTATGAAAATTTTTTTAAAAATCTAAACTAACAAACAAAAACCCAGAAAAACAACAAAAAAGTCTCACCCTCAGAAAGATATTATAGATGAAGAGTATTATTCCATCACAGTAGCACTGTGTAATTACTTGGGAATCCTTCCAGAGAAAAATTAATGCACTTACTCCCATGCGTATATGCTTTACTTATACAAATGGATCACATTCTACATACTGGTCTGCATCCAGGGTTTTTTTTATTTGTTTGTTTTGTTTTGTGTTTTTGAGACCCAATCTCAAATCTCACTTTGCTGCCCTCAGTAGAGTGGCATGGCATCATAGCTCATGGCAACCTCAAACTCTTAGGCTCAGTCAATCCTCTTGCCTCAGCCTCCCAAGTAGCTGGGACTACAGGCGCCCATCACAATGCCCAGCTATTTTTAGAGACAGCTTCTTGCTCTTGCTCAGGTTGGTCTCAAACTCCTGAGTTAAAGTGATCTATATGCCGTGGCCTCCCAGAGTGCTGGAATTACAGGCTTGAGCCACCAGGCCTGGCCCAGGGAACTTATATTTTAAAGTTTATAATTTTTTGTCTCTTAGTATATTCACAAGGTTGTGCAACAATTGTCCAGGACATTTTTAGCATCAAAAAAAAACCCTTACCTATTTGAGGTCACTCCCCATTCTTTCCTGCCTGTGATGTGGCAGTCACTTATCTAATTTCTGTCTTCATGGATTTGACTATTCTGGACACTTCATTTTAGTCATACAGTATAGTGGTCCTTTGTGGGTGTCTTTTTTTTTGAGACACAGTCTCACTCTGTCACCCAGGCTAGAGTGATATGGCATCATAGTTCACAGCAGCCTTAAACTCTTGAGCTTGAGCAATCCTCATGCCTTAGCCTACCAAGTAGCTGAGAATAGCCTACCAAGTACAGGTGCCCAGCACAACCCCAGATAGTTTTTCTATTTTTGGAAGAGATGGGGTCGCTCTCTTACTCAGGTTGATCTCAAACTCCTGCACTCAAGCAATCCACTCGCTTCAGCCTCCCATAGGGCTAGGATTACGGGTGTGAACCACCATGCCCAGCCTGAGACTGGCTTTTTCCACTAAGCATATGTTTTCAAGATTCACCCATGGAAAGGCATGTATCAGTACTTCATTCTCTTATGGCTAAACAATAATTCATTGTATGGATATATCACATTTTGTCTGTTCACCAGTAATGGACATTTGGTTTGTTTCCACATTTTGACTATATTGAATAAGACTGCTGTGAACATTCATGTACAAGCTTCTGTGTAAGCATAGTTTTCCATTCTCCTACGTATATACAATTAGGAGTGGAGTCACTTGGTTATATGAATAACTCTTAAGTGCCAGATTTTTCCAGGATATATGCCCCATATATTCCCACCAGCAATGTTTGAGGGTTTCAGTTTCTCCATTTCCTTGCCAATGGTTGCTATTTACTGGTAATTTTCTGGATCTTAGGCATCCTAGTGAGTGTGCAATGGTGTTTCGTTGTGATTTTAATTTGCATGGTCTTAATGACTGATGATACTGAGCATCTTAATGGCCATGTGCTGATTGGCCATTTGTTTATCTTTGGAGAAATGTCTATTCAAGTCCTTTGCCTGCTTTCTTTTTTTTTTTGTAGAGACAGAGTCTCACTTTATGGCCCTCGGTAAAGTGTCCTGGCATCACAGCTCACAGCAACCTCCAACTCCTGGGCTTAAGCGATTCTCTTGCCTCAGCCTCCTGAGTAGCTGGGACTACAGGTGCCCGCCATAATGCCCGGCTATTTTTTAGTTGCAGTTCAGCCCGGACTGGGTTTGAACCCGCCACCCTCGGTATATGGGGCCGGCGCCTTACAGATTGAGCCACAGGCACCGCCCCTTTGCCTGCTTTTAAAGTGGGTTATTTGGCTTTGTATTGTGAAGCTATAAGATTATTATATATATCCTGATATTAGACTCTGAGCATATGATTTGAAAATATTTTCCCCTTTTCTATGGGTTGTCTTTTTATTTTTTTGATAATGTCCTTTTGAAGCATAGACATTTTAATTTTGGATGAAGTCCAATTTCTGTATTTTTCTGGCATTATTTTAAATTGAAGTTCTTTTCATGTCAGCCCCTGCAGGACTGTGTGTCCTTCCTTATCTGCATGAAATTCCATTGTATGGAATTCTAACATAATTTCTTCAGACTTTTTTTTTTTTTTTTTTGAGACAGAGTCTCACTGTGTCACCCTCGGTAGAGTGTTGTGGCATCACTGCTCACAGCAACGTGAAACTTTTGGGCTTAAGTGATTTTCTTGCCTCAGCCTCCCAAGTAGCTAGGACTACAGGCGCCCACCACAACACCTGGCTATTTTTTTGTTGTAGTTGTCATTGTTGTTTAGCAGCTCAGGCTGGGTTCAAACTCAGCAGCCCCAGTGTATGTGGCCAGTGCCCTAATCACTGAACACGGGCTCCAAGCCAGACTTTTTTTTTTAATTAATGGACTTTTTTTTTCCAGTTCTGGCTATACAGATAGTACTGCAGTGACCGTTCTTAAGCACATCTTAATCCCTCTTACAAGAACTTTATAGGCTAAACTCTAAAAGTAGAATTGCTGGATCACAAGGGCTAGGTGTTTAAAATCTTGGTAGATGTAACCAGATTTCCTTCTTCACAGTGTAAATGCCTGTTGCCTCCCCTACCTACCTATACACAACTGTACTGGTTCTGATGAGACCTTGATTTTATGGAAAAGTTCCATTTAGAGGTATATCATTTACTTAATCATTCCCCTTCACAACAAAGGCAGATACAGAACTTTACCCACTTACTTTCTTCTTTCTTTCTTTCTTTTTTTTTTTTCATTGAGACAGAGTCTCATTTTGTCACCCTCAATAGAATGCTGTGGTGTCACAGCTCCCAGCAATCTCAAACTCTTGGGCTCAACCAACTCTCTTGCTTCAGCCTCCTGAGTAGCTGGGACTACAGGCGCCCGCCACAACACCCGGCTATTTTTTTTAGAGAGGGGGTCTCACTCTAGCTCAGGCCAGTCTTGAACTCCTGAGCTCAGGCAATCCACCTGCCTTGGCCTCCCAGAGTGCTAGGATTACAGGCGTGAGCCATTGCGCCCGGCCCTCCCCATTTACTTTCTCACCCTTGTGTATGTGTCTTCCTACAGGGCCACGAGTATATCACCAATGTTGGAGGTCTGAGAATTGCAAGTTTGAGGACATTTCACGGCTTTTAGGGGAGAAAGAGCTAGAATACTACTGCTGCAAGAAGGACCTGTGTAACAGTGATGGGACCATCACCTTATCCGGGAAAACAGTTTTTGTGCTGGTGACCCCCTTTCTGGCAGCAGCCTGGAACTTGTATCTCTAATCAACACCAGGAGTACCTATCAACTCCCCCACTGCTGTACATGCCCCCTTCCCTTGCTGCTGCATTCCAAAGGCTTAATGTTTTCCATCTGGATTCTGTTGGAGAAGAATAAAATGAGCTCCAGCAACTTGGGTAAGAGAATGAGGGACTCCGAGACTTTGAAGACCAGTCCTATTTGCAGAGAGGCCCCACTTGAGGGAAGAAGTTTAGGAGGGAAGTAGGTGTGACTAGAACTAGGATCATGTTTCTTCCTCTGCTCTCTGGAGGACCAGCTTTGCAGTGACAGCTTATATAGGTTCCCTGCAGTATTATAGGGTAATACTCCTAGGTATTACCCTATAATTCCCCTCTGATTCCCTGAATATAGTTGAATAGAATGAGTAACATTTGGGGAAGTTATGCCAGGGGAATTCTTTTCAGCCTTCTCTCACACATGGAATGGTTTCTTAAGCCTCAGGGCTCCTGTGTGAGCACAGATGTTCCAGATGTGGGTCATCAGTGTGTGTGTGTGAACAACCTTTGGGGTGGCAGTTTGAGACTTCCAGATGTCATCCTTAACAGCAGCAGATCTGCAGGCGTGTGATTGACCTGCCCATCTGTATTCAGCCCATTGACTCCTGGTCAATGAAAATGACATGCCTAAAAAATGACACACCCCTTGCACAAAGGCAAGGATTCTCTTTTTCCCCCTGGGCACTGGCAAAGAACTGTCAAAATTCAGTAGACTTCCTGACATTTATATCATGAGCTTGGCTTTATTTATGCCGTAGCCTGGCTTTTGTCCATTAAGAAATTAAAGGAATGCTTCAATTTCTTGATTAACTTAAAAAAAAAAGCCTTTGGGTAAATGAGGTGAAAGCTATGTTGATTAGTAGGATGTGAGCACTCCAATTTGTACAAATAATCAACACATCGAATCCCATAATGGCATAATGTATTTATGAGCTATGTACAAATGACTTAATAAAAAAAAAAACCAACCTCCTTATTGTTAGATAAATTGAATGCAGTGGATGATGCCTTCCTGAAAATAAAATCTCATCAAATCCATGAGTATAGTTACTGGCCCAGAAGGGTAACGGCATATGCAATATTCTCGACGGTAGCAACTCAAAGAAAAGATCTTGGGCAGAGCCAGTTTCTGTGTTTTGTTCACTTGAACAAAGATAAATAGAGACTCTCATCGAAACCTAGTGTTACCTTGGTGCTCTTTGTTCTCTGCCTAACGTTTTTCCTTTACTCTCTGCTCTAAGACAACATATACTGGGTGTGACTCTCCCCAGGAGAAGTACTGACCAACACAGCCACTGGCTAAACAAAGGCAGTTTATTTCACAAGAGTTCTAAGAAAATGAATTCTTTGGATCTGAGTAGAGGGATTCAAAAAACCAGGAGTTCGGCAGTTCCAAAAGTCTCTCAAGATTTAGATTGCAGGATGAGATAGTCTCACTGCTATCTTGGGTCGCCTACTCACTTTTTTGCCAGACTACACTGGGCAACAGAATCTGGGTGATGGGGGTATAGGGAAAGGTCTGAGTAGCCAAAATCAGCAAGGTCTTCTAAATGGCCTTGAGCTTTGGGGTTGCTTTCTGCAAAAAGTTGCTGTGACACATGCCATAGACTGAGTTGAGTACCTGGACCCAAAGGCAATGCTGTAAAGGCAGGATAAGTGGAGATCTAGTAGCCTTTGCAGAAATTGTCATAATGTTCAGTATGGAGGGGTGATAACCCCATTGGGTCTTCTTCTTTAAGGAATGAGCTATGGGTACAAGGTATACCCAATGGGTAGGTAAGTGGAACTCACATCTTGAAGGATGCTGACCCATTGCCTGACTTTGGAAGCATTGGGGTTCAGGGTATATAAGCATATTCCTCTTGTGTCCTTGCGGTCAGCCCCATGATTTAATATGCAGTGAGTGTATATCCTGAAAAAATTGAGAGCCTTTCAACTCACATGTTTTGGACTTTAGGCCTCTTGATAGAATAAACCAGGCTTGTGCATGTGAGTCTTCAGAAGGACCAGATAATTGATCTTGTCCATGTAAGTCTTTCATCAGTGTTCAAAGCCTGTTAGCCCACATTGGTTTCTGTTACATGCAAACAATTGTCTCTCTGGGATTCATGAAGTGTGGAGAGGGCACAGTACTGAGTGGAGTGAGTACTATCTTGACACTCATTGTGATGAGGGCAACTTCCTGTTGCAGAGTTCTAAGCTCTTTATTTTACATATATTTTCATCAGCACTTTGCGTAAGGGGAAACTATGCAAAGTTAGCGGAATTGCTCAAGGTCACTGAGGTAGTAAATGGACAAATGTAGGATTCACACTTAGCTCCTCTGGTCAGAAACTCTACCCTTCTGCCTATCACATAAAATTTGTAACATATGCCAATCTAAATTTGCAAAAAAGCTGGGAATGGAATTCCGATGTTTTTTCATTTTGGAGAAATCAGTTCCTACCTTTTCTTAGAAAACAGTGCAGTTTTGGGGAGATTTTTTTTTCCTTCTTTTTTTTTTTTTTTTTTTACTGGAAAGTTACACAACAGTACGAGCATAACAGGACCTACTTAGGCCTTTCTGGAAACAGATAATTTCAAAATACTGTGTTTGCCACAACCTTTTTCTAAATGCACACTGCTTCTTGTAGATGTTTCATTTCAGGATAGCAACAAGTGCATGGATTTTGTACTTAGGAACCTGGGTTCAAGTCCTGTCTCTTTCACTAATTGGCTATGTCTGTCTCTGGAGAAGTTTTTGTTTTTTGTTTTTTTAGAGACAGACAGAGTCTCACTTCATTGCCTTTGGTAGAGTGCCGTGATGTCACACAGCTCACAGCAACCTCCAACTCCTGGGCTTAGGTGATTCTCTTGCCTCAGCCTCCCAAGTAGCTGGGACTACAGGTGCCCACCACAATGCCTGCACCGCCCCCCCACTCCATTTTCCTCATTAATTTGCCAGGGCTTAATGGGAGACTAAGAAAGGCATGAACAGCTGTATAATATGGATAGCCACACTTTAGTGAGCACCTACCAGGTGTCTCTATTACTGATTATGTACATTTTCAACTCAACCCTATAAAATGGACATTGTCTTCATTTTATAGATCAGAAAATTGAGGTTTAGAAAGCTGGCATGATTTTCCCATGGTCACAAAGTGTCCCAGACTCAAACGTTGTGAGTCTTACATTCCAAGCCACAAGCACTACCTGTCCCCCAAAGCTGCCCAGAGCCAGTAAGCCTGGCGAATTGTGGCATACCCTAAAGAGGCTGAGAATCTGACAAAGATGTGATCGCTGGCAGCCATGGCTAGATGGAGAGCAGAAGTGAGGGAGGGAAAGTGGGGCTGTGAGGAGAGCAAGTCCAGAGGAAGCTTTCTTCAGGCTCAGAAGGAAGCAGCCAAAAACTGCCCCTGGCTGTGCCAATAGAATTTATAGATGCCAAACACAATGATTCAGCCTAGGATAAAGAGAGAGTTTAAGTCAGTACGTTGGGGAGGAACCCCCACCCCACCCCAGCTCATGTCACATTTTTTCAGAGTGACACTTCTGGCCCCTCTTCACATAAGAGCAGAAAAATGACCGTCCTGATTGGTGAGTTTGTCAAGCTCTTCACTGTGACAGTAAAGACACTTTCTGTGCAGCCAAGGCCTGTGGCTTTCTAAGCTGGCCTCACACTGGGTGAGTGAGCTCAGGTGTGTGGGGTTAGCAAGTCTACCAGCCTTCCATACCTAAAGCTATGTCCTCCAACTGACCCTGACACCAAGCAGGACTCAGGTGTCTCTCAGTTCCAAATGATGCCAGGGATCAGGGGCATTAGGAATCAAATCTCTCAAGCCCCAACAGGATGGTAATTAATGGGGGGAATTGAGGGCTTAGGTGACACTGCTTTGGAGGCCAGGGCGGGTAAGGTTCTGCTTAAGTTGAATTCAAACCTGCTCTATTTGGGACAGTGCCTGTGGCTCAAAGGAGTAGGATGCCAGCCCCCTATTCCAGAGGTGGTAGGTTCAAACCTGCTCTATTTTTCATCACCAACTTGAGTTTCCTGGACATTTGTTTGCATAAATAACCACTGGATTTTGCCTTAACTCCCATGGTTTTTACTCCATATAGACCTCACCTCCATACTAGGATTCATCTCAGTGTTTGTTTATTGTAGCACTTAGAGTTTTTTTGTGAGGTTGTTAGAGAAAACAATTTTGTCATCAATTTTTTTTTCTTTTGAGACACAGTCTCACTTTGTTGCCCAGTCTAGAGTGCTGTGATGCATAGCTCACAGCAACCTCAAACTCTTGAGCTCAAGTAATCCTCTTGCTTTAGCTTCCCAAGTAGTTGGGATCACAGGCACCTGCCACAACATCCAGCTAGTTTTTCTATTTTTAGTAAAGACAAGGTCTCACGCTTGCTCAGGCTGGTCTCAAACTCTTTTTTTTTTTTGTAGAGACAGAGTCTCACTGTACCGCCCTCGGGTAGAGTGCCGTGGCGTCACACGGCTCACAGCAACCTCCAACTCCTGGGCTTACACGATTCTCTTGCCTCAGCCTCCCGAGCAGCTGGGACTACAGGCGCCCGCCACAACGCCCGGCTATATTTTTGTTGCAGTTTGGCCGGGGCTGGGTTTGAACCCGCCACCCTCGGCATATGGGGCCGGCGCCCTACTCACTGAGCCACAGGCACCGCCCTGGTCTCAAACTCTTAAGCTCAAACAATTTACCTGCCTCAGCCTCCCAAAGTGCTAGTAGGATTACAGGCGTGAGCCACCATATCAACTTATTTTAACTCACTGGGTATAACTTCACAGATTATAATTAAGCCATCCAGTATAAAATCTGTTTATATTATCTTGGAGTTAAGAGAGTTAAGGAGGAAAAATCTGTAAATGTTTTCTCCTCAAATAGATATGTACAAGTAAAAACATGATTATAATGCTTCATTTAAAAAACATAATGCAAAATCTCTTCCTTTCTAAGAGCTTTCACTATGTAATAACAAGAGCTAATATTTACTGAGCACACACCAGAGCCAGGTTGAGATTGTCTTGTTTAGTCTTGACAACCCAAGCAAGTAGGTGCTATTATGTAGAAGAAAAACAAGGTTCAGAAAGATTCAGCCACACAAGCCAAATATATGGATTCAGGGCTTGGTCCTACGTCTGAGTCCAAACCCCTGGCTCTTCACATTACTATAGTTTTCTGGTAGTGGAAAAAAGCCTTTTCTTCTGCCCTCTTAGATTTAGTGCCTGGGACCTGAGAATTAAGCTGACAAAGACAGATTAACAGATTTACTACACATGCACACAGGAGCCTAACAGAAAAGAAGTGAAAACCCAAAGAAGCGGTTAGGTTTCAGAGTTTAATATACCATTTTAAGAAAGGGAAATAAATTAAGGAGAAGCAATAAAACAAAGGAGGAGGGGTTTGAGCTTAGAGGCAGATGTGGAAAGATAAATATGCATTATCAGGGGAGCTAAGGGTTGTTTGATTAAGGTTTGTCCTGTAGACTCAGTAGAAACAGTCAATGCTGTTTCTAGTGATAAGTAGAATCTCCTTTTCCTGGCCTGAGATAGTGGAGAGGGCAGGGACACTTTCACAAACGGAAATTATGTTACCTTTAAAAAGGGAAATTTGTGTCTTGTTTTTAGGTACAGAAAGGTAAGATAGTTCGTCCTGCATCTGCTGTTTCCCCTTTACCTTCAGTTCAAAATAATCCTTATGCCAAAGTGGCATATTTGGGGGTGGCAAATTCTGACCTCCTTCAGTTCCCACACTTAGCATTTTTAAAAATTCCCAAATATTTATGGATTTCTATCTTTGAGCTGGTGCCCTGCCCTTAGGAGTTCACAGCTGAGTGTGGGGAAAGACACGCTTCCCAGTTTCAGGCAGGCCTGTCAGTGGGGATAGCTGGCCCTTGCATTTGGACAGTTTCCAAGGTTCCATGTGTTTCATACACACCAATCTAATGTCTGATCATCACAACCAACTTTATGAAGCAACCTGGTTCTGGTATGTCTATTTTATATAAAACCAACTTAAAAGTTAGGGAACTTGGCTAAAGCTACCCAGCTTGGATATACGACTGTCTGCTTTGCTGCTATATACACACCCAACAAATGCACATGCATATTTATATTACATATAACATTCACTTGTGGAGCTGGTACTGACTCTGACCTAGACCGGCCCTCACCCTCCTTGTTCATTCACACCAGTGATCGTTAGGCGCAGGCTCATGTGGAAATGTAATTCCCTCAGGCTGTGGCTAATACATGCTACTGATATAAATGAGTTGGGCTTGTCCCTTGGACAGAAGTTCCAAGTCGCTCATGTGAAACTGGTGAGCTCTCTGAGGTGAGTCCAGCAGGATTTCCTCTTGGGGGTTTGTGGCCTGTTAGCTCTTGATAATGCCTGTGTTTGGAAGATAAACAGTATTTTATTCAAAACACTCTCCTTGAGATCTATCACCAGTTTAGACTACGGTTCCCTTTTCTGGAATCTTCCACAACACTGCTATGTTTGGCAGAAACATGGGTTGTCTCTAACAGCCATTCCCAATCAATCCTCTTCTTTGCATGCCTCCCACTGAGGAGGATGGAACGTCACTCATTTTTTCAGGCTTCTTTACAGAAAGGTAGTCAGCGAAGAAATGAGGGCAGTGTGTGGGCTGAGGGCAGGTTTCCAGGAAATATTTCTTTTCGTAAGGAGAGGAAGACTGAAGAAAGATTTCTCTTGTAGCCCTGGGCAGCTCTCTGCTACCCTCTTTTGAATGTAGGTATGTTGGGGAGTGACAGCTGGAGCTGGGGGTCTTCACAGTTAGGGGAGAAACTCTTGGAACCACAGGCCTGTAGAAATAGCTTAGCGACGGGGCAGGCCTGGGGCGGGGGTGAATTCAACGTTTGGGGAACAAAAATCAAGGAGCGAAAATCAAGGGGTTGGGCCTCTGTGGAGCTCCCCAGCCCTTTAAACGACGGGCGTGGCCTGCTGCCAGTGGGCGGGACCACTTTCTGGGGCGGGGCCTCTCGTTCGAGTCCCACCTTCTAGGGGCGGGGCTAGGGCGGAAGGGTGGGGCCGCGCTCCGTCGGGGCGTGGCCCGTGGAACCTCAGAACCCCGGCGACACCGGGCTTGAGCGCGCATCTCCGGGCGCGGGGTTCCTCCCACGCAGCCTCTCATTCAAACGATGCCGAAGGGGCGGCGCGGCAGCCAGAGCCCCAAGATGAGCCAGCGGCCGGCCCCGCCTCTCTATTTCCCATCCCTCTACGACCGCGGCATCTCGTCTTCGCCGCTCAGCGACTTCAACATCTGGAAGAAGCTTTTTGTGCCGCTGAAGACTGGCGGGGCGGCAGCGGGCGCGGTGGCGGGGAGCCGGCCCTTGCCCCAGGCGCCCCCGGCCCCGGCGCCCCCGCCGCCGCCACCCGGCCTGGGTCCCCCCAGCGAGCGCCCCTGGCCCCCGCCCTGGCCTTCTGGCCTGGCCTCCATCCCCTACGAGCCCCTGCGTTTCTTTTACTCGCCGCCGCCAGGGCCCGAAGTGGCTGGCTTGCCCTTGGCCCCCGGCCCCAAGACCCCCTGGCTCGCCTCTGCCTCCCACCCCGAGGAGTTGTGCGAGCTGGAGATCCGGATTAAGGAGCTAGAGCTGCTCACCATCACTGGGGACGGCTTCGACTCCCAGCGCTGTGCGTGACCTTGCTGGGGCCACCCAAGCCCACCCTAACCTGCTCTGGCCTTTCCTTGGCCCTGGGCTGAGATTTCATCCACAGGAGTCCCAGATCCAAAATCCATCCCACTGAGTCCCTCTGCCGTCAGCTGACCCCTCTCCCCACCACAAATGTGAACATTATGAACCTGTTAGTCCCAAGCTCCATCCTCCCTTCCACCCTGAGCCCTTTGAGTAACAGGATTCCGAGCCTCCAAAACCTGAAATTCCTTCCACCACTCCCCGCATTCTGAACTTTAGTCTTCCTGAGCAGTAATACTCTTACCTCTGTCCTCTGGAACTCCAGCCACCACGGACAGACCTATCTCTAGAGACCTGAGGGTTAATGTTGGGTATTAACCTGGGGCCCTCTCTGGGAGGAGGGGGGAAGAGATGAGGGTCAGCTGGTGTTTTCAGAGGGAGGTGGGAATTGTGCAAGACCCAGAGACCCAAGTGGCTACTCCACTTCCCAATGCTGGAGGCAGCTACCCTGGGTCTCCGTGTCCCTTGCACAGTTAGCCCTCTCATCAGGATCCTGGGCTCTGCGTCTGATCTTAGATCTGAAATCTTAGGGATCTGTTCCAGGGCAGACCAGGTGCATTGATGCATGCAGGATTCCTCTGGTGTGCAATTTCCTCCCTGTTGGAGGGTTAAATCATCACATCCACGTGTTCTCCCAGAAGGACCTATCACAGAGTAGATTATTCAGTAGCCATGGGTTGTCCAGCAGATTTTGTCTTTTCCATTACCTGATCTGGCTAAGGCTTGCACTTGACTGGAGGGCAGGTGATTCTAAAAAGACCATCCCACCTATTGTATACAATAGGTTAGATTGACCCTCCTGCCACACAGGGAAGGAAAGTATGAAATCACCTAAATGCTTAGGTCCATATGGCAGTAGTCATGGTCCTCAGTTCATCAGACATCCTGTAATGTACCCTTTCTCATAGCCATAGGGAAAACAGTCCCTAGAAAACTTGGGCTTTTCTAAGTCCTGGATTTCCTAACTACAGTAGAACCTCTATAAGTTGACCACCCAAGGAACTGTAACAAACTGGTCAACACGTGCAGATGGTCAACATAAGGAACTAGGCCATCTTACTGTACTGATATGTGCACATGGTGCTTGTCTGGTCTATGAAAATTAGGTTACCTTAAGGAGGCGGTCAATATAGGGACGTGGTCAACTATGGCGGTTCTACTGTACTACATATATATTCTCCAGTTAAATGTGTTTAGGCTGTTAGGGTATTTTTCCCTCCCATCTTGGATCAGAAATGGGTTTTAGGCTCATCTGGGGGCACAGCTGCTTCCCAGGAGTTTGGTTCGGAAGTGTTAAAAAAAGCCTTTATCTCTATCACAGCTAAGTTTGTTTTGTTTTCCTGCAGATAAATTCCTGAAGGCCCTAAAAGATGAAAAGTTACAAGGACTGAAGACCAGGCAACCTGGAAAGAAAACCTCTCTCTCCTGAGAAGCTGCCCACCGGAGCTTGGGCAGCCACCTCCTTAGGTGTTAGTGCTTAGATAATGTGTCCCATTTGTTGTCATTTCAAAGATGGTTATTTTCTGTTCTGCATTTACTGCTGTTCCTGTTGCTCCCAGCATGTACTCCACAAACAGTGCCCACTCGAGTGGTGATTCTCATGGTCTCTTTCCTCTTTGTGCCGCTGCCGAGAAAGCTCTCTCATAGGGTCTAGACACTGCTGCCCGGCTGGCATTCAGGGTCTCCCGAGACCAGGGGAGGGGACCCACAGCACTGCCATAGTCAGGCAAAGCAGAATAATAGACATGTCAGGAGGGAAGTGGGAGAAACCAAGGGTGATACCTTTTGGGTTCTGCTGCTGTGTCTGCTCAGAAAGGTTCTTTGAGGACTAGAATAGTGGGGTCCCCCCCAAACATATTTACTCCTCGAAAGTGTCTGGTGTTTTGCTTTGCTTTTTTGTTGTTGTTGTTGTTTGTTTTTTGAGACAGAATCTCACTATACCGCCCTTGGTAGAGTGCTGTGGTGTCACAGCTCACAGCAACCTCAAACTCTTGAGCTTAAGTGATTCTTTTGCCTCAGCCTCCCAGGTAGTTGGGACTACAGGCACCCGCCACCACACCTGGCTAGTTTTTTTATAGTTGCCTTTGTTGTTTAGCTGGCCCGGGCCGGGTTCGAACTTGCCACCCTCAATGTATGTGGCTGATGCCGTAACCACTGTGCTACGGGTGCCGAGTGTGCTTTGTTTTTTAAAATATGTTTTGAGCCACAAAACTCTGATAACCTTATCAAAGTCATGGCCCATCCTAGAAAGTCATATATTCAGGCTGGGCACAGCGGCTCATGCCGATAATCCCAGCACTCTGGGAGGCCAAGGAGAGTGGATTGCCTGAACTCACAGGTTCAAGACCAGCCTGAGCCAGAGTGAGACCTTGCCTCTAAAAACAGCCAGGTGTCATGGCAGGTGCCTGTAGTCCCAGCTACTTGAGAGGCTGAGATAAGCGAATCACTTGGGCCCCAGAGTTTAAGGTTGCTGTGAGCTTTAATGCCATGGAATTCTACCGAGGGCGACAAAGTAAGACTCTGTCTCAAAAAAAAAAAAAGAAAGAAAGAAAGTCATATATTCAAGAAATATTTATGAGTGATGATGGGTCTACGCACCCTCTTAGGAGCTTGGGATTAGGGTGGGAGAGAGACACACAATGAGTATTATAGATAAGTAACTCATGGTTTGATGAGGACGTGCTAAGAGGGGGAGAGAGTATGGTAAGGATAGTCAGGAGGGTCAGAGGAAGGCAGGGTGGAATTTCATACACCGTGAGGTATAGGGTTTCTTGAAGAGGTATAATTAACCAAGGTCTGAAGGAGGATGAGAGCCATAGCCACATGGCACCTGGGGAATGTTCCAGGCAGAAGGGCCAGTACAAATGTTTCAGGCAGGAGCATGGCAGCATTTTTGAGGGTCAGCAAAATTTACAGACAACTAAAGCAGAAGGAGTGAGAGGTGAGTACAGAGGGGGCTTAGACGAATGCAGAGAGGGCTCACTGAGTAGCCATAGTGAGGGCTTTTCTCTGAGTAGGATAGGGAGTAGTTAGAGGACTTGGCGGGGTGGGAGCATGATCTGACCTGCGGGGTTAAAGCTTTGCTTTGCTGCTGTGTTGTGAATAGACTATAGGAGTATAAGCAGGGAGAGCAGTTAGGAGGCTGCAGTGATTAATCCAGGGGAGAGGATCATGCTGATAGTGATGGATGTGGTAAGAAGTGATCAGGCAATTGGAACACAGGGGTGTGGTGATCTGAGATGAAGGGAGCACAGGTGGAATAGGTTTGGGGAGAAGATTGACAGTTTAGTTTGGGGTGTGTGGGGTTTGGGGTGCCTAATAGCTGGTAGCTGGTAGATGCTGTGTGGCAGGGGGCTCTGTGTACCTGGAGTCTAGGGGGAGGCCTGAGCTGGAGGTGTAAGCTGAGGACCTGCTGACATGTAAACATATGGAAAGGGTGAGGTCGGATGGAGTCAGCAAGGGAGAAAGAGAACCAAAGATTGAGCTTTGAGTCACTCTCATGTGAGAGGCTGGGGAGAAGAGGTGGCACCTGCTAAGGAGAATAAAAAGGAGTGGCCAGTGAGCCAGGGGCCTTGGAAGCCAAGTAGGAAAGGAGAAGGGGATCAAGCATAGTCACTCTCATCTCAATCCTAGCACTTCGGGAGGCCAAGCCAGGAGGATCACTTGAGGCCAGGAGTTCAAGACCAATGTGGGAAACATAGCAAGGCCCTGTCTCTACAAAAAAAAAAGAAAAAAATATATATGATAGATAGATAAATGATAGATATAAAAATTACCCAGCATGGTGGTCAGGAGTTCAAGACCACCCTGGATGACATAGCAAGACCCATCTCTAAAAGTAATTCAGGCTGAGCGTAGTGGCTCGTGCCTATAATCCTAACACTCTAGGAAGCCAAGGCAGGTGGATTGCTTGAGGTAAGGAGTTCATGACCAACCTGAGCAAAATGAGACCCCTGTCTCTACCAAAAATAGAAGAACTAGCCAGGTGTGGTTACAGGTGCCTATAAGTCCCACTACTTGGGAGGCTGAGGCAGGAGGATCGCTTGAGCCCAGGAGTTTAAGGGTGTCATGAGGTAGGCTGATGCCATGGCACTCTAGTCCGACAGAGTGAGACTGTGTATCAAACAAAATTTTTTTAAAAATGCATGCCTATAGTCCCAGCTACTCAGGATACTGAGGCAGAAGAACCGCTTGAGCCCAGGAGTTCAAGGTTACAGTGAACTATGATCATGCCACTGCACTTTGGCCTGGGTGACAGAGCAAGAGACCCTGTCTCTAAAAAAAAAAAAAAAAGGAGAGAGAGAGAGTGATTGAAAAGAAAGGAGGGAGGGAGTGATCTGTTCTGACAAAGAGTGCCTGAGGATTCACTCTTGGATTTAGGGACATGGATTTAGTGCTGGTGATCGTGCCAGGAGTAGCTGGGCTGAGTGATGAGGTAACACCTGGGACTGGAGCAGTTTTAGGAGAGTGTGAAAGGAGGTGAAACCATGGATAAGGATCACTCTTTGTCTACAAAGGAGAGCAGAGGACTTGAGCCATACCTGGCAGGGCAAGTGGGGGGTAACAGAAGGCTTTATTAAGATGGGAGAAATAACCACATTCGTGGTCTGAGGAGAACGATCCAGTAGAAAGAGAAAAAGTGATGATGTTGAAGAGAGCTGGGAAATTGCTGAATGCTGTCCTTGAGTGTTTGAGAGGCTGGTGTCCTAAAGGGGTTTTGGTTCGAGGAATGAAGGAGCTTGACACAAAGTCCGTGTCATGTCTAGGGACTGAGGAACTTAGGGAGGAGCCCTCCTGAACAAACCTTGGGTCTATATTATTATAAAGCAGGAAAAAGCAGTTAAAAGTTAATTTTCAGCATTAAAAAAGGAGAAACATGAAAAGTATCAGAATGTCTCCAACTTGTTTTTGCAAAACTGCAGACCTTAAGCAAAACCTCTGCCTCCGGTGTCAAGAGACCTTTGGAATCTAGAGAATCTTTACCACAACCATTAGGCCTGTATTACCACACCTCATGTGTACATTCTCCCTTAGAGATCGTTTTGTGATCTTTAGCATGAACACAACTCACATGATATTCTGGTGATTCTTTAGGTCTCTCCAACAGAAAGCGAGTCTATGTTAAAGATCGGGGCACAATTTTCCCTACACTGTCCTTCATCTGTGCTGCTATAACAGAATACCATAGACGAGGTAATTTAGAAAACACAGAAATTTATTTCTTCCAGTTCTGGAAGCTGGGAGGTCCAAGATGAAGGCACCAGCAGGCTAAGGCCCTGTCTACCTGCTTCCCAGAGGACACCGTGAACATTGCATCTTCGAGAGGGGAGGACCAGTTGTGCTCGTGCGGCAGAAGAGCAGGAGGGGGAGAGGGAACCCATTCTCACAATCGCTAACCACCTGCCATTAGGCCCCCCTCCCAGCACTATTACACTGGGGATTACATTTCTAACACATGTATCTTGGGGGGTGGATAAAACATTCAAACCATAGCAGGGAGGATGACTTCACAGTGGAGAGATTGGCTTTAGAGGGGAGCAGAGATGGTTTATCTGTAGGAATAGGAGTTATGTCTATGTCATGGGGGTGCAGACGGTAGTAGATGGGTAAATGGGAGGGATTTGCATACACACACACACACACACACACACACACACACGTCTGAGCAGCAGCCTCCAGCTTGAAAATGCAAATAGATATCCCTTCGAGGCTGAGCTGGGATCCCTGGAACTGAGTGCAAGGAGCCAGGCAGAGATCGGGAGCTACAAGACCTCATGTCTAGTACAGGGCAGGAGATATTAGTTCTAGCTGGTTGTCACCCAGGCAGAAATGTGGGCACAGGGTAAGGTGAAAGCTCCTGGTTTTCACATCTTAGCAATGAATTCAAATGTTTCCAAAACATTATTCAGGCTATGTCAGCTAAAGGTGAAACGTAACCTGTCCCCGAGTTGGCAAACTCTGCTCTCTACCCACAGAGCTGTTTCACCTTGGGGATTCCAGGCTGTCTCCCTGTTCCTGAAGACAGATTTGCATTAGAGAAGTCCTCTTGTTCTCCTAGAAAATTTCAGGTTGGCAGAGGGGGTGAGGGGAGCTGGAAAATCTTAGGAGAATAAATGAGAGTAAGCCAGGCAGCTGGAAAACCCAGCACAGAGCTCAGATGCAGACAGAGGTGTCCATTGGGGACCTTGTTTCCCTCCCAAGTCCCACCAACCCTCCCTAGTTGTGCTCATAAAAGTGGCATCCTGGTGAGCACACACCTGGGGCTGGGCACTGAGGAAGTCCAGGATTCACACAACCTCATTTAATTCTCACAACCACCTTGTGAAATGGCACTGCTCTCCCCGTGTTTTACAGGTGAGGACGCAGAGGCTCTGAGCAGTTCAGTGACTTACACACAGACACAGAGGCAGGACGTGGCAGGGGCAAGTGCGGAACTCTGGTCAGTCAGGGCTACCCCGAGCTCTCCTGGGTGAGACACAGATGTAGGAGAAGCCTGAGGTGGGCCATAGAAAAGAGACAGCTTCTGTCCCCTCACAGCCCTCAGGGGTGTTTTGGTGTCCTTGGAAGAGGAGGTGGCAGGGCAGGCAGACATGATACAATGCTTGCTGGGTCCTGGCCCTCAGTGCCCACACACAGAGCCGGAGCCACTAGGGCACCCTCAGTAGATAGGGCCCCCCCTTGCTGCACCCCTGTGACAGCCCAGATCTAGTACATCAGGTAGCCAGTGCCAGACCTCATTCACACCGAGTGACATTGGCGCCATTTCCTACAGACCCATGCCAGAGATGACACATAGGATCATCTCTCAAGTACCAACTCCCATGTGCACTTGGGAACTCAGAGGAGCAATGGAGGCCTTAAGTGGGCTCGGGGGGATCCAGCACCATCCTGGGGGTGGGGCAAATGTGCTGTTCCTGTGGCACAAGTCCTTTTAGTCCAGGCTTAATTCTGGGTCTCAGTGACTGAGAAAAAATTTTGGAAAAGACCAAAGAAGAGATCAGAGTACAGTCGGGGAAGTATAATCAATACAGTTTCAGTTAGGGTGAATAAGTTCTCGAGATCTGTCATACAGCAGGGTGACTACAGTTAACAATAAATGTATTAGATACCTAAAAACAAGGCAATGGAACACAAATCATCAGTACTTACTGGAAGTTTCCAGGTATCACACACGGTATTATGCTTTTTACCTGGATTATCTCACTCTATCCTTATAATGACCTTCCGGGTTGGGGCTGCTGTCCTTCTTTACAGTGGATCAAAATTTAGGTCCAAATTGGTAAAACAACATGACTATGATTTTGCAGCTAGTAAATAGGAGAGGCAGAATTCAAACCTGGGCCGCCTCCAGAGCCAGCGTTCTGACCTCCTGGGCCACAAGACCTCCTGCGGGTATAGAAGACAGAGCAGGGTGGGAAAAATGGATTGAAGTTAGCCTGGTCTCGGCGGGGAATGGGTGGCATGCTCCAACCGGATAATCTGGGGAGAGTTTAACGAAGGAATTGTGCTATAAACTGCATAAACGTGTCCCTCCTCCCTCCCCCAATTTATCCGTAGAAACCTAATCCCTGATGTGGTGGTATTAGGAGGTGGGGCTTTTGGGAGGTGATTAAGTCATGAGGGTGCAGCCCTTGGGAATGGGGTTAATAGCCTTAGAAAAGTGACTCAAGGCTGGAGCGGTTAGCCATGCTCATGCCTATAATCTAAGTACTCTGGAAAGCTAAGTGGGGAGGATCCCTCAAGCTCAGGAAGAGTGAGACCCCAACTCTAATAAAAACAGAAAAAAAATTAGTCATTATTGTGGAGGCATCTGTAGTCCCAGCTACTAGGGAGCAGGAAATGGGCCTTCCCCAGACACTGAAACTGCTGGCTTCAAGACCTTGGACTTTCCATTATTCAGAAGCTAGTGTATGGTGCTTTGTTATAACAGGCAGAACGGATTACCACAGACTATTTAAAAAGGTGTAGATGGGGGAAACCAACAGCCAAGTGTGGTAAAGAGCAGTCCCTTAAAAGACCCAGGTTTGTCTCAGCCTGTTTCAGCCCTAGTCCCCTGCATGTTCCACTTGGATAAATTCAGAAACAGGTTTCAGAATAGGACAAGGAAGTTCCCTGAGTTCCCCAAAACTCCTAGCAACAGGCAAACAATGATAGAACTTACCCCAGCCCCCTAGCAATGGCTAAACAATGGTGGGAAAAAATTACCTACGCGAAGTTCCCAAGCTACTACACCCGCCAAGTTGTCCCCATGCCAACCACCACGTAGTACACCATGTGGTTGCCACTCTGTAGCCCCCAACTGTAACTCCACCCCAAGCTAACCAGCCACGTTCTGCTTCTGTTTTTGCTTGGCTTGCCATGTAGCACAAAAAGGGTATAAAAACCACACTGCTCCTCTCTTCAGGGCCATTTTGCCCTTGGGGGCAGCGACCCGCCTGGGCAGGTATAATAAATCACTGTGGTCCCCTGCACAGGTGTAATAAATCACCATCTGATTTATACCTGAAGTGGGGTCCGAGTCTTTCTTCCAGGTGGCACATGTTTACAACAAGAGCTACTGCAAAGCGTAGGCCTAGAGGTACGAAGGGAGGAAGTGGTTGCCAGAACCTGGGAACAGAGAGGGCTGTGTGGGAAGGGTCTCTAGCAGGAGGTGTGACCCTTGTCTAGGCCCAGCGCTAGTCCACAGTGATACCGCAGGGAAGCAGCACCCAAAAGAGATCAGAGTGGGAGGAGAGTAAGTTCGGGGTCTTTTAATATGTGCAAACACTGGTAGGACCTGTTTTGGGGGCATTGACTGGATTGCTTCCCACAGCTTGCTAAGTAAGTACAGGGTTGGAAGATACTACAGGCAACGTTCCAGAAATGCCCACATTCAGCCCAGCCACCTGCCCACTCACCCCTGGCTTGGTTTAGCTTTGGTCTCAGATCCTGTCAATGGTCACTGGGACAGGTCAGCCTCTCCAGAACAAAATAAAATGCAAGAGGATATTCCCCAAAGAAAGGGACGAAGGCAACAGGGGGCCTGACTAAGAGACCACATGCCAAGAGTAACAGATAAATGCTGGGTGTGTTGGAGCCTGCTGGTACTGGCTCCTGACAGCCAATTATCAAAATCCCAGGAATTTTGTGGGCTGGCTGTTACATGGCCCTTATTAAAAATTAAACTATATCAATTTGTAATTGTTAAGTCATGGAAGCAAGTGCCCATCGACCCATGAATGGATTAACAAATTGTGGTATATGTACACCATGGAATATTATGCAGCCTTAAAGAAAGATGGAGACTTTACCTCTTTTATGTTTACATGGATGGAGCTGGAACATATTCTTTTTTTTTTTTTTGTAGAGACAGAGTCTCACTTCGTGGCCCTCAGTAGAGTGCCGTGGCCTCACACAGCTCACAGCAACCTCCAACTCCCGGGCCCAGGCAATTCTCTTGCCTCAGCCTCCCGAGCAGCTGGGACTACAGGCACCCGCCACAACGCTCGGCTATTTTTTGGTTGCAGTTTGGCCGGGGCAGGGTTTGAACCCGCCACCCTCGGTATATGGGGCCGGCGCCTTACGGACTGAGCCACAGGCGCCACCCTGGAGCTGGAACATATTCTTCTTAGTAAAGTATCTCAAGAATGGAAGAAAAAGTATCCAGTGTACTCAGTACTATTATGAAACCAATATATAATCACCCACACTTTCATATGAAAGATAAAACACAACTATAGTCCAAGATGGAGGAGGGAAGAGGAGGGGGAGGAGAGGAGGGGGGGAGGTCGAGTGGAGGGAGGGTAATTGCTGGGACCTCACCTATGGTGCACATTGCAAGGGTACATGTCAAATCTATGAAGAGTAGAGTATAAATGTCTTAACACAATAATTGAAGTGAAGGCTACATTAACCAGTTTGCTGTAAACATTCCAAATTGTAATAAAGCAATAAAATCAGCACATTGTACCCTATAAATGCATTAATGTACACTGTTATGATTTAATAAAAAAAGAGGAAAAAAGAAGAAAATAATCCTTAAATAACAAAAAAAATTAAACCGTATCAACATTTTTTTTGTTGTGGTTGTTGTAGAGACAGAGTCTCACTTTATGGCCCTCGGTAGAGTGCCGTGGCCTCACACAGCTCACAGCAACCTCCAACTCCTGGGCTTAAGCGATTCTCTTGCCTCAGCCTCCCGAGTAGCTGGGACTACAGGCGCCCGCCACAATGCCCGGCTATTTTTTGGTTGCAGTTCGGCCGGGGCCGGGTTTGAACCCGCCACCCTCGATATATGGGGCTGGTGCCTTACCAGCTGAGCCACAGGCGCCACCCTAAACTGTATCAACTTTTAATTAAACTATATTTAAAACTAAAGTAACAAATGCTCACAGTTCATCTATGCCTGTGGTTTCTGAATGGTAGAAATACTGTGTAACGGTGTGCTAATGGGCGTTCCTTCCTCATGATGTCACATTGGCCACAATGACAGTAGTGATAGTAAGGAAACTGGCAAGTGTAAAATCGGGGTTGTTTCCCTCACACCCTGGGAGGTGGTTATTAAACATGTCCTAGCACACCACCAGGTAAGTGGGAAACAAAAGCACCACTTTATCCCTAACTGAGCTAGAGGGGAACACTCAAAGTTGGGCTGAAGGCATAAATGGGGCTCGCTGCTTCCTCTGGCCTGATACGCCCACTTGGTGACGGAAGAGGTAGGAGAGAAGAGTCTTTTAAAGAGGGGCCAACACGTAGAGAATATTTTGTACTTACTTTGAAAATTGTGTAAGGAATATTTTGCAAACAAAGGCACGTTTAGCTCCAAGTTCTCCTTTTCCCTATGTGTGGATGGCTACCTTACCGGCAACCTCTGGGGAACTTTGTGGTGTGATGGGAAAACCTCCCACTACCTTAGTCAACTCATCTATGTCCACCCTCTGTGTCAAAGGAGTCAGGCAGGATCTGGTGGCTTCTGGTGGCTTTGCAGCTCAGTGGAGGTGAACGTGTGTTGGTGCCTCAGAACATACTGGCGTCTTCCTTTCAAAGGTGTGCCCTGATCCATGATCTGTCCATAAAGCAGATCCATGACCTTGACCTTGGGAAAGTTACCAACCTCTCCAAGCCTGTTTTCACATCTGTCAAATGAAGATGCTGCTTTCAAAGGACTATTGTTGAATGGAGGTTGGGGGCGGAGAAACAACAAATAAAGTGACAGATGTGAAAATGCTCCAAATTGGGAGTCATTTTATTTACTTATTTTTTTGTTTGTCCAGGGCTGGGTTTGAACCCGCCACCTCTGGTATGTGGGGCCAGTGCCCTACTCCTTGAGCCACAGGCTCCTGGGAGTCATTTTAACATTAGAACACAGGCCCCCCTGTTGACCTAGTGGTGCAAGGAGTGGTGGTGGCACAAGATGTGAGCTGGAGGGTGGTGTGGCCATCATGAAGGGAGAAGCACTGAATTTGAGGGACTGGAGCTTAGTGTCATAAAGGGTGACAAGGGGGTGAAGTGTGGATGGGAGGCAGTTTGGGGAAGAGGGTGATTGCTTCCTAGCCAGGACCAACCGCATTCCTTCCAGATAGCCTTTATATCCTTCATACCAAACAGACAAGTCTGGCCAAGGGCTTGACCTCTCTGGAGGTGGTGACCTCCAGAGGTACCACACAGGCCTTTCCTTCTGTCTATACCAGGGTGTCAGCACATCTGAGAAGGTATCTGTACAGCATCTGCAGCCAAAGTGACTACTGACAACCTAGAGGTCACATTGACAGGCTTCCGAAATAACCCATGTGGGGGAAGTTTGGGGATTCATGATGACATCCTGTCCCTAAGTAAAGAATCTTATCCTGAATTCCTTAAATTGTTAATGTCTGTGTATGACTTACTGATACTGAAACGGATGCTGACTTGTTTCTGAATCATTAAGCTTCACTGATTTCTTGTTAACATGAACCCAGTGATTATAACTAACCTCTTTATTGTACCCTCCTTCCTCTAACCTTTCCCATTTAAAGCCTTCCAACTTGGCTGGGCGTGGTGGCTCTTGCCAAGGGAGGTGGACTGCTTGAGCTCAGGAGTTCAAGACAGGCTGAACAAGAGTGAGACTCTGTGTCTATTAAAAATAGGAAACCTAGCAAAAAAAAAATAGCCTTCCAACTTGTGGCAGACCCTGAAATGCTCTCAACTTTGTCAGTGTCTTCCTGGGACAGTCTTCACATTTAGCTTCCAATAAACTTTTTTTTGTTTTTTTGTTTTGAGACAGAGTCTCACTTTGTCACCTTTAGTAGAGTGCCATGGCCATAGCGTCATAGCTCACAGCAACCTCAAACTCTTGGGCTCAAGCAATTCTCTTGCCTCAGCCTCCCGAGTAGCTGGGACTACAGCTCCCCACCACAATGCCTGACTATTTTTAGAGATGGGATCTCACTCTTGCTCAAGCTGGTCTCAAGCAATCTACCCACCTCCGCCTCCCAAAGAGCTAGGATTACAGGTGTGAGCCACCACACCCGGCCTCCAATAAACTTTTATCAAATTATTTCTGCAACAGCCTTGATATTAGCTGACAATAGGAATCCAGGAAATCAATGACAATGATAAAGCAAATGTATCATCTATTCTAGGGGCTCTTTCAGTGGGGGAAACAGAACTAGTTTACTTAAGTAAAAGAGTAGCTGACAGGCCAGGCATGATGACTCACATCTGTAATACTAGCATTCTGGGAGGCTGAGGCGGGTGGATGGCTTGTGCTCAGGAGTTTGAGACCTGATAAAAGTGAGACCCCATCTCTAAAAATAGAAAAACTACCTAGGGGAAAAGTGAGACCCTGTTTCTACTAAAAATAGAAAAACTAGGTGGGTGTGGTAGTGGCCCCTTGTAGTCCCAGCTACTCGGGAGGCTGAGGCAAGAGGATCACTTGAGCCCAAGATATTGAGGTTGCTCTGAGCTATGATGCCATCAAGGTACTTTACCCAGGGTGATAGAGTAAGACTCTGTCTCAAAGAAAAAAAAAAGAGTAGCTAACGTGAGGTTCTTAGGAAAGGCGTCATCCCACCCTTGAGAAGGAGAGAAATGAGGTGCTGGCACTGGACCACCCAGCTCCGACTACATTTCTCCGGTGGTGAGATCCACCAGGTGGCAGCAGGGATTTAGAAGTGGGATGAAATGCTCTCTTCTTCCTAGTTCTCTCTTACCCAGGGCTGATCTTTATCAGCCTATTCATTATAACCTAGGAGAAAATCCAATTTGTGGAGGAGACACTACCACCATTGAAGGCATTTGTTGCAAAAACAAACACAGGTGCTGCACCTGGCCCTTCCCAGAGGCCTGCAGGTGGCTGCCTGCTGAGAGCCATGTTTTACTTACCCATGGGAAAAATCTGCTCTTTGTAGAACTGGTTTCAAGGTGAAAAGTCCAGTTCACAAGAGCAAAAGAAGCTGGACTGTACTCATTGACTCATAATCTGGATTGGTCAGCTGCTATAACAAAATACCACAGACTGAGTTCCTTAAACAACATTTATTTTTCACCATTCTGGGAAGTCCAAGATTGGTGTACTGGCCAATCTGGTTCTTGGAGAGGACTTTCTTCCTGGCTTGTAGAAGGCTATTTTCTTGATGCATCCTCACATGGCAACAAGAGCTCCGGTGTCTCTCCCCCTTATTTCTTTTTCTTTCTTTCTTTCTTTTTTTTTTTTTGATACAAGGTCTCATTTTGTCATTGGGGCTAGAAAGAAGTAGTGTCAGCCTAGCTCACAGTGACCTCCAGCTCCTGAGCTTAAGCAATCCTCCTGCCTCCACCTCCGAGTAGCTGGGACTACAGGTGTGTGCCATGATGTCTGGCTAATTTTTCTATTTTTTGTAGAGATAGGGGTCTCACTCTTGCTCAGGCTGGTCCCAAAACTCTTGGCCTTAAGCAATCTTCCTTTCTGAGCCTCTCAATGTGCTAGGATTACCAGGTTGAGTCACCATGCCGAACCTCTTCCTCTTCTTATAAGGGCACTGATCCCATCAGAAGGGCCCCACTCATGACCTTATCTAAACTGAATTATCTCCCTAAGGCCTGACCTTCAAATCCTGTCACATTGGGAGTTAGGGCTTCAATACATGATTTTGGCCACAGGAGGGGACACAATTCTGTCCATAGCATTATCTACAGGGGCTGAGTTACAAACATCTGACTTACGTATGACTCATACTTACAAACCTATTACAGGTATTAGGTCAAAGTACCTGTTCAATTTACATACCAATTCCACTTACAGCAAGCCTACATAACCTATCTTGTTCATAACATGGGGACTGCCTATGTGTGTGCTTTTCTGTAATTATCTACCTGTTCCTATTAAATGGGTGTGTATCTATTCACCTTTATGGACTATTGTCTATTTGTTATCTGTTACTATCATTACCTGTTAATGGTTGAATGGTCTAAATCAGCACTTCCAATAGAACTTCTTGCAATGACATATACATTCTATGTCTGTATTTTTTTTAACATGGTAACCATTAGCTACATGTAGCTATTGAGATTTGATGCATCCAAGGTTAGTGCAACCGAGGAACTGAATTTTAAACTTTATTTGATTTTAATTATTGAAATTAAAGTTTACATAGCCACATGGAACTAGTGGATACCAGGCTGGACAGCTGGGCTCTACAGAGGCAGATCTATATATTTCCCCCCTTATTTGATTAGAAACAAAGGCTTAGAAACTAAGGCTCAGGAGAGTGAAGCCATTGCCTAAGGTGACATGGTGGGTCAGGGGCTGATCCTATCTGCTCCCTTCCAGGCTGTAGATGGCAATGCCTTCCTGTGTGATGTCCTCCAAGAGTCCAGGTTCCCTTCCTTTCCCTCATGGTGGTAGCTTGGGAAGAGTTACAGGACAATCCAGACAGTCTGTGGCATGGGAGTGTGGTGTGTTTATTTATTTTTATTTATTTATTTTTTTATTAAGTCATTTGTACATAGATCATGAATACATTTATACCATTGTGGGATGCAATATGTTGATTATTTGTACAAATTGGAGTGCTTACATCCTACTAATTAACATAGCCTTCACCTCGTTTACCCTGGGTGTGTTTGTATGGATGTGTGTGCGTGTGCGTGCACGAGCTGGCCTTTTGCAGAGGTTGGGTGGCCTGCTACACAGTAATGGGGATTATGCACAAATCTGAATGGTCCATTTCATCCTCCCACATCCAGTCATCAATACCAGTTTACTTTAGATGTATTTTAAGGATGGATGTCATTTTTGTAGTTTTTTTTTTTTGAGACAGAGTCTCACTATGTTACCCTCGGTAGAGTGCTATGGCATCAAAGCTCACAGCAACCTCAAATTCTTGGGCTTTAAGCGATTCTCTTGCCTCAGCCTCCCAAGTAGCTGGGACTACAGGCACCCGCCACAACGTTCAGCTATTTTTTGTTGCAGTTGTCATTGTTGTTTAGCTGGCCTGGGCCAGTTTTGAACCCACCAGCCTCGGTGTATGTGGCCAGCGCTGTAACCACTGTGCCACAGGTGCTGAGCTTCATTTTGCAGTCTTTTAGAAACAGGGCAAAGATGCTGAATGTAACCATTTCAACAGGGCCAGTTAGAGGCTTGGAAAATGTCTAGTGGGGTCCAAGCACAAGAGGCTATTGGGGGTTTAGAGACACCCTCGGTGTTTTTCCCAAACCTGGTCATAACACCATAACCACCAATCCCAACTAGTAACCACCAGCTGTTGAGGGATCCCTATGTGCCAGGCTCTGGGCTCAGCACTCTGCATATAGTATCTCATTCATATTTATGGCTTCAGCCCCCACTGTATAGAGACATCAAGAGGCATCAGCTAGGATGTGGTCAAGCCACTCTGAAGTCCAAGGTCTTAATTTAACCCTTAGCTCATTTTTTAGTGACTGCCTTCAAACCACAGTATTTTCCCTGTTCCCTTCAGCGACTTGATAGGAAAAAATGTTTCTGTGGGCAAATGTCCTAAGAGCCTGAACTTCATCATCTAGTCTGTGGGTCCAGCTTTGTGGACTTTCCGCAAATGGAATCCATGGTCTTTCCATATGATTCTGGGAATGAGTTTCAGGCCTTACTTGTGGAGCTAACTGTTCTTCTTGCTAGACCTTCAAATACACCAAGTCCAGGTGTTGTATAAGGTTGTTGGGACCAGGGTCTGATGCTCTGGGTGGAGAGCATGAATGACTCCAGAGTGATGGGGCTGTAATCCAGACAAGAATGTAGACTCTGTGGACAACTCTGGGCTTGGTTTGGCCAGGTGGTGAAGTGCTTTTCCTTTCACGGTATCTTTCACTTCCACCCAGGTGTCCTGAACACGTCTCTGTGGTGGGGCTTATGAGTGTTCTGGGCTGTTGAAGAGGGCAGTTGTCCACTGGATGGGTTGGATGAGGCTGAGACAAGAGTTGCTCCTTCTGGGTAATTAGTGAAGGATGTAGCAGCTCTGGCGAGCCAATGAGTTCCCCTTGCTAGAAGTACTCAAGCAGATAAATAACAATAATCTGCCATGCTTGTCGAGTGCCAGCGATTGTAAGTGGTACACTCTCTCCTTTTCTCTGGATCATCACTTTATTAACTGCACATGTCACAGATGAGGCTCAAAGAGGGGAAATTGCCCAAAGTAACACAGCTTGAATGCAGTAATGGCAAGGTTCAAACCTAGGTCTGGATGGTGCCAAATCCTAAGACAGGATTCCTTTAAAGTATAACAGTGGTCATGACACAGATTTAGAGCTAGAGTAAAATCTTCTCAAGCTCCAAACTGAAAAGATTTGGGTGCTCTCTTACCCCTTATGTAATTTAAAATCAAAACAATCCTAAATTTAATAAGTATTAAAAAGTTTATTAAAGTTGTAATCCCCCATTCTCTACTCCAGAGTAATTACATTCAGAACCTTTCCATCTTTGCGCCCTCCAGCCCACTCCCTCTCATTTTGAGCACCTGCCTTTCTGAAGCCCTAATTCTGCTTCATCTCTGACCAGGTAAGCAATATGATGTGACGATCATAGGGTGTGAAGTTGGATAATATCCTCACTGAATACCCTTCCAACTCAGAGTCTGGGATTTGATCATTCAAAAACAGCAAGATACTTCAGTTCATCACATGGCGATGTCTAATATTCTGAGCATATTATAAATACTTGTTCAAATCTTTTCCTTATGGTGAATGGAGAAAGACATATTAAAGGAAAAGATAAACTATGAACACAAATATCTGCTGGCAGCTTGGGGCAAATTACCAATAAGATCATGTACTTTATTTCACATGCAAATTTGCCAAGAAAAACCAAACACAATTTCACCAAAGTTAACAGACGAATGCAGCAAACAAGAGTTATCAATGCAAAGCTTTACCTGGATTGCTTTTCTAGATTTGCTCCATAGAGTACTATATTTCAGTGGCTGAATAAAAACCAAAGCCATCCATTAAAAGGCTAGCACATCGGAAATGACAGGTGATTGATATGAGCAATTCAAAGTGAGAGTGTTCAGTGTACTGTGGTCTCATTCAGAAAGTACATAGTTTCGGGCGGTGCCTGTGGCTCAGTCGGTAAGGCGCCGGCCCCATATACCGAGGGTGGCGGGTTCAAGCCCGGCCCCGGCCAAACTACAACCAAAAAATAGCCGGGTGTTGTGGTGGGCGCCTGTAGTCCCAGCTACTCGGGAGGCTGAGGCAAGAGAATCGCTTAAGCCCAGGAGTTGGAGGTTGCTGTGAGCCGTGTGAGGCCACAGCACTCTACCGAGGGCCATAAAGTGAGACTCTGTCTTTACAAAAAAAAAAAAAAAGAAAGTACATAGTTTCTGGGTTTTCATTTGGATTGCATAGTTGAGTCCTCCAATTGGTTATTCCTTTCCTTACACATGGGCTTCTGATTTCATCGGGAGGTGACAGTTCTGAAGTCTGGGTTTGTAATGCTTGTTGATTCTTGGCAGCTGGCAATTTTCTCTCTTTCCCCTGGGAATACTGAGGGCCCTTTACTAATTGGTTAAAGATAATTGGGAAGAAAAGCTATAGCATAACTGGGAGATGCAACAGCCAGGTTTGTCCTTATCTAGACCTAAATGTTTCCAGAAAGAAGGAGACTTCAGTTTTCATTTGGTTTTTATGAGGTAGAAAGGTGCTGAATGAATGGAGAGCCCTTAAAATATGTTGGGCTTTGGGTCTTGAGAATTAATCTTCCTTGACTGTGAGCTCAGGGAGGGGCAGAAGCTGTGTCCTGCTAACTGTTGAGTATTCCCTGGCATAGTGTCCTGGTGTCCGACACACGGCAGGTGGTTAGGATTGTTTGCTTAGCCTATGAAGGACTGAAGGGAACAGTCAAGGGACAGAGAAGGTGCTTCTGGACAGTTTCAGGTAAATGAAAAATTGGGCTGGGCGAGGTGGTTCACTTCTGCAATCCCAGCACTTTGGGAGGTGAGAAGATTGCTTGAGACTGGGAGTTCAAGACCAGCCTTGGCAACATAGCAAAACCTTAAAATTACTGTAAACAATTAGCTGGGCATGGTGGCATGCACGTATAGTCCTAGCTACTTGGGATGCTGAGGCAGGAGGAATGCTTGAGTCCAGCAATTTGAGGTTACATTGTGATTGTGTCACTGCACTCCAGCCTGGGTGATGGAGTGAGAATCTGTCTTAAAAAAAAAAAAAGATTGATTAATGATCAACAGGATAAAACCAGACCCAGCTACGCATGCTTCTGGCAGAACAACTGCCCTGTCTAATTAAAGATGAAAGAATTCAAAGAGTTCAAAGATTAAAGTCACAGGGAGACTGCAATTGCTTCTCTGGGACCTGTGGATGGTCAGGAGTGAGCTTTCTGTGGCCCATAAGCCCGTGGCTCTGAGACCACACTGGGCCTGCCAGGACTGCAGCGGTTCTTTCGCAACCAGGGCTACTGTGTGCTCAGTTGCAGTGCCTGGCTTCTGTCTCAGCCTTTGCTTCTCTTTTACCTGGACCCATTCTAAAAGAGTTGGTCCCTGCAACACAGAAATCTTATTTAGGACTTAGTAGTTTTATAGACAAAAACTTAAAGAGAAGCAAAGTTTTAGTCCCCAAAGATGCTGAAAACAACTCAGGCAATCTGGCTAGCCCTTTGTGTTCCCAGTCTTGCAGCTGCCAAAACGTGACCTAGAGTCTGACGTCCCCAGGAGCATGTAACCAGCCTGATCTCAGCAGAGGAGGACAAAGCATTGGGAAATCGAGCACAACATCCAGCTAACTGGCAGTCCCAATGCCCCAAATCCAAACGTTCCAGTGGCAAGCTGTTTGAGCGGTAGCCAGGTTTTTCATTAGGCTGTGTTGACTTCATGGGGATATTGTCTCAAAGAATGTAGCTTCCACAAGGTCCTGTAGGTCTCCTGAAGGCCTCAGCCACCAGGACTGAGGAGCTGAGTGATGAAGCAGGCACCAGAGGACAAAGCAAACCCTGTTGTATGTTGAGTGAAGGCTGGTCAGAGACAGAAGCTTGGGGACAGGCTGGTGGCGAAACTGTTAGGGCTTAACAAGACTTTATTTCAATTCCAATGAGTCAGATGTTCCCTCCCCAAATGTGGGTTTGTGCAAGTACCAACATTAACACTGAAATGTTATTAAAATAAAGTACCCAAATGAGACAAACCAGTATTGGTCATAACTGTACCTCTAAAAGGCATAGCAAAACTCAAAGCAATTGTTTCCCACTGTCTTAGTCTGTTCAGGGTTGTTGGGACTAGAACAGGTGGGTGGCAGGGGGAACGGGTAGGTGGTCTTGGGAACTGTGTCCCATACCCTTGTCTTCCCTACTGACCTGAATGGGACTTCTTTATGCTCTGAGAAAGGTACCTGAGTGGACATTGGCTGCTTCTGCCCTGGGACCCCATCAGCCCCAGGAATCCATCTTTCTTCAGTTGCCAAGTCACAGGGAGACTGTAATTGCTTCTCTGGAACCTATGGATGGTCAGAAGTGAGCTTTCTGTGGCCCATAAGCCCATGGCTCTGAGACCACACTGGGCCTGCCAGGATTGCCGTGGTTCTTTAGCAACCCCAGTCCCTGGGGGCTCACAACCGGAAGGGATTCCATCTCACTGTCCGGAAGAGGCAGAATGAGAATCAGGCAGGTTTGGGGTATGAAAGCCTTTTGTCATTTTATTTTACAATAAAAAATTCTAACAGCATATGAACACTCTGTTCCCGGCACAGGCTAAGGACGTACAAAGTTAATTAGAAAGCAAAGCATTAAAATAACAGCTACATTCCAAGCTTCTGCTCAGTACTCTGCCCAACGTGTCTAAGGTGGTTTTAAAGAATCACTGGCTTGGGTTTCTCACCCAGAGTTAAAGCACACATCCATGTACTTACACATCCTTCAAGTCACAGACAACAACAACGACAGCAAGTCCAGCTGAGGCTGGCTTTTGTGGGAATTCCAAATTTAGGAATTTCTTTATTTTTCCTTGACAAGAAGTTGTGTCATGGAACGTGACGTAATGCAAATTAATTCGGTGGATAGGAGGAGCTAAGATACTTTGCTGGTTAGAACTGAGTTACAAAACTCGTAATTTAGTAAGAATTCTTTCCCGTAGACTTTTCAGACTCTTTTCAGATACATTATGCTCCGTGCCCCTCACAACCACCATGGGAGGTAGGACGTACAGCTGTTGTTGTACCCATTTGGCAGAGGAGGAATCGGAGACTAAAGTGAGTCATTCAAGGTCTAGAATATTTACACCTTTTTTCAGGGTTTCCAGTCCATTGAGAAACCTCTCTGATTCTGTTTAATACAAACCTTTTCTGTCCTTAGTTCGGTGTATGTGATAGGAGTGTGTTTAGGCATGAGGAAGAGATGAGAAGAAATAAGGCGAAGCCACAGTTAATTTGTGAAAGATATACTGATGGCCTCCCTTCATAATTTGCCAAAGTCTGACCAAGGTCAAAGATTGAAAATAATCAATTTTTAGATTTCATTACATAATGGCTCTCGCTGAAGTGTGGGTTTGATCTGTGGAGAGAGATTATGCCCTATCACAGATTTCCTGATTTTTGACATCTGCAGAATCAAGCAACTTAATATCTTCAGAATTTGTTTCTGGCACAAGTCTATTTCCCAAATAGTCCTTTTCAGGAACACTCTACATTTTTAGCATTTACAATAGGCTAGGATTCTGTAACAGTTCACCTAAGAAATCAAGAGACCTTTCAATTCTCAAGACACTAACTTATTATATTCAGAAGGTCAGAGACACAATAATATCAGTTTCACCTGAAACCAATTTTGTTTCAAAAGATTCTATTGAGAGGCCCATTGGTTTTCTCATCCATGCACGTGTGTGGCCGTGAGCCACATTAATAGCATCTGAGCTAAGATCATGCAATTCAATTTACAAGTACTTATTGTCTGCTGAGCAAGACATTGTGCTAACTGGGCTTTGATCAGAAATCACTCTGAGACCCAGCAGCTATATCAATAACTGGTTGGGTGGGAAGTGGTTAGGGCAGTTATGCCCAGTTGGGTGGGGTTTCAAGGTCATGTGTATCTCCTGATGCTTCAGTGAAGGACACCCTTTTCCTCTCTGCGGCAGTATCTAGAGAACCACTGCTCTTCTGGTACTGGTTGCCAGGGGGCATCCCAGGAGTACTGATCAATTCCAGTCTGTAATAGGTTCCTTTTGAAGGTCCTGCCCACTCCTCTGTGTGCTGACCCCCAACACGAGCCCTCATTGAAAGGGTCAGATCAGGGGGCCATGCTTGTATTACTTGACCCCGCCTCCTTGGGCACAGCTGATGGGGTAGGCAGCTGATCCCAGGTGGCTCATCCATAGGCAGAGGGACTGGGCCAATCAGATCGCCTAGAATTAGCTTAGGGGGCACAGAGATCCTAATCCCAGAGTGAAGGCTAGAGAAAAGCAATGGTGGTGTGAGTGGGGTCCTGGTGGATTTTTACTACACATATACTAATGAGAAAGCTGATTGGACAGGGGAAGCAAGAAAAAGCATATGCAGAGAGAAACATCAATGAAAGCCTGCGAGGGAAGAGACCATGGCGGAGAGCAAGAGCGAGGGCCGGCCCCTCCACTCCCTCCTGGAGAGGAGCCATCCTCAGTGTCCATGAGATATCCCTTCCTTCTTTCAGCACTCTGTTCCCTGCACTCCAGCACACGTGAGGGGGTCTCTAGTCCTTGCAGAAGCTCCTTGACTGGCGTATCTTTGAGTTGGGCTAAATGACAGAATTTAATTTCCAACACTTAAGACTCCAGTCAGTCATGACTCCCAGCTGAGTGACTATCTTTCTTTAAGAGTACTTAGCTGTATTTTGTAAAGACAGTCCAAATTATTTTCTGGTGTGTGGTAAGGGGAATTTAGGATTAAGTCCAAATCCTGTCCTCCAACTTTTAAAACAATACTTGTTATGTTATTCATTGAATGTTGAGTGCCTGTGTGTTGAGAAAAAAGAGAGCTCATTTATATGCAATCAATGTTTTAATCTTTTTCATCCATGTCTCTAATTTTTGCCTGTGAGAAAAGCATTTCTTTTAGTCAGGCATTTAAATTCCTTACCTCCTCCATTCTACATGCGCTCTCAGAAGGTTTTTTTTTTTTTTAAATCACAGATCTAACAACTTCCTTTCTTCCACCAAGATTACTCAGAAATTACATGTCCTTCAACTGAGTTGTTAAATTAACCAATGCATGATAAAAACTTCTTCCAGGACCAGAGAATTGATTCTTACATAACCCACCCCCAAAGAGGAGACGCCCTGCTCCATCTTGTTATGACACAGGCCTCACCTCGTGGGTACCAGGCCACGCACTAGACCTTCATGTTCCTGCACACTGAACCCTTCACTCCTTGCCCTGGATGCAGAGCACGGGATATGCTACCTCACCATGACAGTGCCTTCCTGTCTGTTTGGATCCTTGGTGCTGAGAGAGGAATTCTTCCCCACAGTCCTGAACAGCAGGTGAGGACACCATTTCCTTGATACTCTCTAAACAAAGCCACAGTGCATTTCTTTTTGCATAAATACAGAAAACCCATATCAAAACCAGTGCTGGAAGTGTTTATTATGCTACAAAATTCATTGTCCTCTATACACTGTATCTGAAGGTCCTTACATACTCAATCATCTTTTTTCTTGGCAAGAACATTATGGACTCACTCATATGACCCTTATGTATTTTTTTAAACTTCCGGACACAGAAATGTGACATTGACCAAGCCTGCAGCCATGTGATGAGATGGAAAGCAAGTTGGATCAAGAATCAGCAGGTTGGGCTTGAATCCTTGGGCCAGTCACTTGTTCTACTTCTCTGGATTTCCACTTCCTCCTCCCCCCAGGTCAACCAAGGTCCTTGGTGACTTCTGTGACTGGAGGGTTCAGAGGAACACAGAGTCCATTGCTGCCTCCTCAGGGCTCTCAGGGAACCCAATTTTCACTTTCATGAGGCATTTTTGGCCATCGGCCATTTCTCAGGGTCAGCATCCAGGTATCTGTCACCTCCACGAGGTTAGAAGACTCCTCAGAGAAGGGACCACACCTCCATCACAGAAAACCCAACAATGGGGGCTTGTCTCCCCATTAGTGGGAAAACACGAACAGACTGATTTCTTTTCAACGTAAGGTTTCATTTTCCTGTACTTTTTTTGAAACCATGGTGTCTAGTTTAAGAGAGTGTCTGATTCAGCATGGCATATTTTTAGTTGTCTCAGCTGACTATGTCATGGTGTTCTGCAAAGACCACAGTGATTGGTGGCTCCTTCCGCTATCTGGGGGCCAGATCTCTGCAAACTGTAGACTCATTCTAAGTCATGAGAACATCCAAAGCTCAGACACTGTCTTTTGAAACATGTATATATATTTCAATTACACTAAGATCTTGTCACTCCATTTTCACATACAGTATTTCCAGGCATTTACCAAGTAGACAAAGTACTGGGTTGATATCATTGCACTAAGATATTAATATTATCAGTAAAGCGGGACAATGTGGTTGACTTTATCAGACTCATACTGTTTGCATGAAAAGGCTGAGTTTCTTTGGCTCTTTGTTCATTCAAGTGCATTGAATGCCTATTTGGATAGACTCAGGCATTATGTTAGTCCGTCAATAAAATCTTGCACTGTCCACAGTGTTTTGCAAGCTGATTTAGGTTCTGGACTATAACAACTGGCCATTGGTAGAAATACACCATATAAACACAAGGGAATTACAAAAATACATTTTATTTATAGCTGATTTCTTTTTAAGTAACAAAAAACTAACACTATGAAAGATCAACCAGCATACTAAGAGGACACTACCTATTATCATCCGAACAGGAGACCTGTCTGGGGATTCCATGACACATCATCTCTGAACATTCTGAAAAGGGCAATTTGCCATTGGGAAATAAAAACGGCTTCTTTGAAAAGTCTGTGCTTTATCTGAATCTCCCATTCCAATCAGTCCCATTTCTTGTCTTCTCTCAACTTTTAAGTTTCCACCTTCTTCTTTCAGTAAAGACCAAAGAAACTCATGAGGACAATGGGAAGATGGGCTCAGAAGGGAATGGATACAGCAGAAGCTAAATGGATCATGGGTGAAAGCAGACATGACCTCGTTCTCCAACAAGTAAGCCCCCAACACGGTAAGGCTCCCAAGTTGGTAAGGAAACCAAAGTGTCCCATCTCCCTCTGCCTTCCAAAGTCAGCAGCTGTCTTGCTCACCTTTCTGGGTGGGCAGCAGCTGATACCTCAGTGCTACGAGGCAACATCCTTTTACCCAGAGCTCTGCAGGCGACTCTCTATGCCGGCAAGGGTGACTTGCCACACTGTGGTCACAAGGTAGCAGCCCTGCCACTTTAGCAGATGTCCTCCTGTGTCCGTGAACTATAGGGAACTGGCTCACTCCCTATATGCTTTTAAAAAATTTATTTACATTTAAACATAATTCAATAGATTTTCTACATTCAGAAGCTTCTATAAACAGAGGCTGCAGCCTGGGAAGACTGTGGATCCACTGCTTCCGTTTCTAACAGGAATCAATTACCATTTTCTTTTGTACCGCTTGGCAGCACCTGCTGGACATCATTGTTGAAGAGACAGAGATTTTCTTATAAAAGGCAATGTATCTATCATCCCCCGAGAGAGAGAGAGAAGCTCCATGCTCAGGCCACCTTCAATGTGAGCTGATGAAAAACTTCCACAAATAACTATTTTTCTTTTGTAGGATCCTAAAAGCTCTTAGCACCGATTCTCTTTCAGTCAGATCCTAACGTGTGGGGTGCTCTAGTTCCAAAATGACAACACCTTTCAAAAAGCCTGTCGGCACAAATCCCCCGTTCCCTCTCTTCTTCTCTCCTTCTTGAGCTTCTTTTTAATTAATGGGGGAAACAGGACTATTTATAGGCACAACCATTGGTACTGACTTTCATCCAATTTCATTTGACTTTGAAAAAAGGGGACTTAGGTTTCTTGGCCAGAGTCAGTGTCTCCTTACAGACTAGAGATGATTTGAAGCATCACGGTCATGGCTGAGTGAGAGAGAGTAAAAGTCTGGCGCTTAATCCACACTCCTGTGTTGCCTTTAACACAGAAACAGAGTTAACATGCAGGGTCACTGAAGATAAGAGCTATATTTTCCCCCTTCCAGTGATTTATTAAAATATGGCATTGGACAGGAATCTGTAGATTAGCTAGTAGTACCTCTTGTGACCAAGGAAGGCTCTACTGGGAAATACACCCAGTTCAAATATTCAACATAACAGAGTATCAATCATGAGGTCCCAAGCAGGGACTTCTTGACCCACAGTTGAATAAGCCAAGAATCCAGTCGTTCATTCAAGAGTTTCCTCTATTTCCCAGAAGCCCCACTGTTCACCTTTTCAGAAACTGAGAGGAGAAAGACTCACTCACGATCTATGTCTGAAGTCCCAACACATTAGGCATGAGAACCCCAAAGGCTGTTTCCTCCAATTTGGAAGTCCAGAGTCCCATGGGGTAAGGCATTAGACCTGGAACTCAAACATGTCTGTCTGTTTCTTGGCCAGCTTGGCCACCTCCTCCCGGATGGCCTTCACGAGGGCCGCAGTGGAGATGTTGGTCAGGGGAGTGTCGGGTGGGTCATTTTCTGCCAGGCTCTGCTGTGAGGCCGCCGTGGAGGGCACCGGGGCCTGCTCCAAGCTGGGGTGCATGCTGGATGGCTGGCTGTACTGGCGAGGAAGCCTAGAGGGCGAGCTCTGCTGATAACGTGACCGAGGGTAAGCCTCGATGTACCCTGGGAGGGGCACCTGCAGAGGATGTGGGGAGAGAAGAGAACGGCCCGGTGTTAGGAAGGAGCTCAAGTCACGGGACACATTTGATACTGGAAGTGAGAGTGGACTGAGGACAAAGAAAGGGACTTAGAAGAAAATAGAAGCCACGTGTGACTGTACAGATGCAAAACCCAGAGTTAGTCTGGTTAGAAAACTGCTAAATTGGGCTCATTGAATTAATAAGCTGTTTGGATGAATTAAATAGGTGTTTTAAATATAAACCTTGCTGAACACATTAGGAATATATTATATCTTAGTCTATATCTGAATCTGTCTGGCTATCTTATTCATATAAAGCACAGTTCAGCAAAATAACAGGTGCTGGTATGGATCTTGAAGGAACTCGGTGTGGGGGGGTTATTATTAATAATAGCTGACACTTATTGAGCCCTGTGCTCAGGGCATTCCATATGTTATTTCATTTAATTCCCAAAGCAGCAATGTAGAACTATTATCCTTGTCTTACAGATGAGGAAACTGAAGCAAAGAGTGCTGCAGTATAAGGCGACAAGCCACTGAGACACGCTTTGCACAGGTCTGTTCAGCACCAAGGCCTGGGAATTAATCGCTGCACTACAGCGTCTTGCATACAGAATAGGATCTCAGTTTCCTGAAAACATTTTCTCTTTTCATTAAAAGCAGAAGACACATAGTTCTATGGTTAAAGATGTGGAAACTCCTAGGAATAAGGAAAAGTTAATGATTTGGAATTTAAGATCGACACTCCCACAGAAACAGTGGCACATATATGATGCTATTCCATGGTAGTCCATGGAAGACTTTTATATACCATAATGTTAATATGGCTGGAACCATCATGTTTTGCCAGCCAAAATTCGGGGCTGGCAAATACCACTCCTTCCGTAGTCCATGCCCAAGGCAGACATTACCATTGATCACAGCACATCACTTCCCTGCTGAGCACAGAAGCCCCTTCCTAATCCTTCTCTGCCTAGCATCAAGGATGAAATCTATTTGTTATGCCAGGTCCAGGTGACTTTATCTGAACTAGTTCCTAGGATCTGGAAGGTCAGGCACCCAAATGATGGTGGGGGCCTTTTCCTTCTCATGCTGATGTGGAAGGTGTAGATTCTCACTGCCCTAAAGGGGTGTCTTTCTCAAGTTGACAGCCATCCCTCTGAGTTTCCCCGCACCTAGTTTGCTGTGCTGTAAATCACCTTACTCACTGACTCCACGCCTCCCTACTTAACTGCCAGCAGTAACTGGGCTCCAGGAAAGACCCATTTAAGCTCCAGCAATCATCTTCCTCTTAATTAAAAGCAACTACTAGGAAACTGGTTCTCCTTCACACTGAAAGTATAAGCCCAGAATTATCCAGCCATCTGGTTAGGTTTCCATTTGCTGTGTTCTTTTTCCTTATTCTTTAAGGCAGTATGAACCTGAAGGCCTAAGTGTAGCTATCGACCTGGCTAAATTAGCTCTTGAGGGTGAGGGTCAAGGTTTCAGAAAATACTTGCAGTGGGCGAGCTGTCAAAGCCACAGGCTTGCTGTCTAGTTAGTTGAACAGTGCCTACTTTCTGAAAAGTATACATAATTTTTAGACTAAAAGTGGAATTATAGAATCGAATAAGTTCTGAAGAACTGATCAGATCATATCCAGTGACATCAGCTGTTTAGACAAGCAGGGAATGATGAAGACAAGGAAACAAAAAGATTCCCAGTCCAAAAGAGATCCCATAAAGTCCTATATTAAAATCCACAGACTTAACAGGAGGGAATCCCTCTAGTTCCTCCCTTAGAGCTTATTTACTCCAACTTTATAAACAATTCTTTTTTTTTTTTTTTTTTTGTAGAGACAGAGTTTCACTTCATGGCCCTCGGTAGAGTGCCGTGGCATCACAGCTCACAACAACCTCCAGCTCCTGGGCTTAAGCAATTCTCTTGCCTCAGCCTCCCGAGTAGCTGGGACTACAGGCGCCTGCCACAACGCCCGGCTATTTTTTGGTTGCAGTTCAGCCGGGGCTGGGTTTGAACCCACCACCCTCGGTATATGGGGCCGGCGCCTCACAGACTGAGCCACAGGCGCCGCCCCTTTATAAACAATTCTAATGAGCTAAGGCAGGCCTCATTTGCAGATAGTAGCACATTAGCAAAAACACGTTTAAGGATTAGCATATTACTGGAAGTGGGTACATTGACAGTAATATAAAGTGCCAGCTAGGAGTGAGATGAGACAAAGAAAAACAATATTGAGGGCGGCGCTTGTGGCTCTGTGAGTAGGGTGCTGGGCCCATATACTGAGGGTGGTGGGTTCAAACCTGTCCCCAGCCAAACTACAACAAAAAATAGCCGGGCATTGTGGCAGGCGCCTGTGGTCCCAGCTACTCAGGAGGCTGAGGCAAGAGAATTGCTTAAGTCCAAGAGCTGGAGGTTGCTGTGAGCTGTCATGCCACGGCACTCTACTGAGGACGACAAAGTGAGACTCTGTCTCTGAAAAAAAAAAGAAAGAAAAAAAAAGAAAAAGAAAAAGAAAAACTATATTGAGCCAAGATAACAACTCTACCAATCATAGTAGTTTGGAGATATTTGATGAGATGGGGCAACAATCCTATAAGGCCATCAGAGCTCATAATGATGCTGAATCATTCAGAAAAATACATAAAATTACGTTGTATCCTATTTTATTTTTTATTATTATTGTTTTTTAATCTTCTAAATGCTCTCCAAGATGTGTCTACTTTTAAAGGAGGGGGAATATATCATTAAGTTCAGAAAGATTTTTATAAAAAATGGTATATATTTTTAAATGTTTTGGAAATTGAAGGGGTAAGCTTTGGTCATCAAGAAAATTAATATATGTAGGACAGCCTTAGCCCCAATGCTGTCATTTTAAGTGTGATGTGGGAACAGACACTAACACCAGTGTTGAGCTGTTGCTATAGGGGCAGAGATTATGAACAGAGAGAAAAGATGACCCAGACCTTGGTGTCAACCTGTTTCTTAAGTATAGGATTTACTCCAAATGCTGAGACCAACCCATAAAGTGAACCCAGGTTTAGCCTGGGGGGAAGCCTGCCTTTCTCATTCATGAAAGATGGTGTCACTTAGGGACTAGCAACCCACTTTAGAGGTCATTATCAGGTTTTTCCTGTTTGCTTGGCTTTTTTCACCCAGCAGCCCTTGACAAGTGAATGAGAAGGCAGGTTTGGCAGTGAATATCCAGGCTGGTACCGGCTAGGTCAGGTCATGTACTCCTACTTGTAATGATGGAAGAAACCAGGGGACCATGAGAAGCCAGTTCTTGGCCAGAAGTTAGGCAGGAAGTTCTAGAATCTATATACAAGGTAATTCAGTCTTGGGTTTCTAATGCTTCATTTTCTGACATTACATCTAATTTTTACAGCTAAAAGAAACAAATTTAACGAAAGCTTTGGAGTCAGACAGGTGCGGGTTTGAATTCTGGCCTTGGTACCTCCTTACTAGCTGTGCAGTCTTAGACAAGTCACATTACCTAACAAGGCCTCAGTTTCCTCAACTGCAAAATAGGATTAATCATGGGAATAATAATACCCACCCACTGAGACTGTGAAGATTAAGTAATATAGATAAAACATCTAATATAGTGTCTGGTACATAGGAAATACTCAAAAATGATACTTATTATTATAAAAATTTACTTGATTAAGATTGCCCTGCTAGGAAGAGTTAGAACCTGGCCTGGAAGGCAGATGTCAAGTTCTTCAGTCAAAGGACATCCTGCCTCACCACATCATCTCCTTTAAAACAGCAGACATTAGCCACCTGGTTAGTGGGAGTGGGGTTGGCCTAACAAAATACTCAGTTTCAACTTTTCATCCCCTTGTCTCTGTGACGTGTGTCAAGCAGACGAAGTTTTAGGAGGGAATCAGGAAGGGTCTCACCGAATCAGCCCACTGGCTTGGGAGCTCATTCTCTCCTGCGTAGGACATCCAGGCCTGGCTCCTGTAGGACGAGGGAGGTGTCGGGATGAAGTAGCCAGTGAAGCCAGGTCTGTTGGCAGCTGGGATGGCGAACACTGCCGGCACTGTGTTACCTGGCACGGAGGAGATGAAGGGGGCAGGTGAGGGGGTCTGGTCTCTGGGATCCTGCCGCGCAAGAGCCAAATAAAGCCAGTTTCACAGGTCCCTGGGCTGTCTGCTGGTGTGAGGTCTCATTAAATCAAGTCTGAGTTGAGGGTAAGTCAAGTGTGAATTGAGGGGAGCTTGCTCTGGGCTATCACATTTGCTAGGGGATGTAGCTCCATCAAAGGTAGAATGTATATTGTCATTTCGTCAGGCTTCAGTTTGGTTTTTAGTTTTATTTTTAAAGCATTCCAGATACAGCCATTCACCCTCTCTCTCTCTCTTTTTTTTTTCTGAGATAGGGTCTCACTATGTCACCCCCAGTAGAGTGCCGCAGTGTCACAGCTCACAGCAACCTCAAACTCTTAGGCTTAAGTGATTCTCTTGCCTCAGGCTCCCAAGTAGCTGGGACTTCAGGTGCCACAATGCCCAGCTATTTTTTGTTCCAGTTCTCATTGTTGTTTAGCTGGCCTGGGCCAGGTTAGAACCCGCCGGCCTGGGTGTATGTGGCCGGCATCCTACCCACTGAGCTACAGGTGCCACCGTATCCACCCTCTCTCATTCCCCTTCTCCCAAAAGGTAATCACAGTCCTCAAGTTGTAGGTTTTAATCTTTTGCTTCACATGTACCTATATAAAACAGTCCATATTAATGTTTTATCTATTTTAAATGTATGTATATAAGTGGTATCTATCATTTCTTTTTGCAATTTTCTCAATTTAACACTGTTTTCAATATTTCTTCAGGTTGCTACCCACATACTGTCTAGATGTGGACATTTAGTTCATTCATTTAAACTGCCATATGGTTTAGATCCCGTGATGGGGTTTAAGATCCAGGTGATATAGCAACAGAGAGGAGTGAGGGATGTAGCAGAATTAACCCAGTGTTTTGATCTTTGTGGAATTCTTCTAGGGCCACTGTGTTCAGCTGGGTAGGTGGTGCACTGCTCAAGGGCACCTAGCCTAGAAGCCAAGTGGGCTTTAAGTCCAGCCTGCCTTTTCTTTGCCAGGGTTTGGGTCTGCACCTGCTCAGGGGTGGGAAACCAGTTTTGAATTTCACCAAAGGCAGCATGGGCTCCTAGTGCTCTGGACTCTTCCCATCTTCCCCACTCAAAGAGGGAGTGGTGGCCCCAGACAGCAGCTTACCTACTGTGCCTGCATCTGCCCAAGCTGGGGAAGCTGGTGAAACAGAGGACTCTGGCCTTGGTCTTGCTAGGAGATGAGAAGACAAAGTCCTTGGGGGTAGTGGGGAGCAGTAGACCTCCACCTGTAGCTTAGCCCTGCTCACGTGCTGGTCAGTACAGGAGGGCATCATGGCAGGCTCTACTTTCTAGGGAAGTGACAGCTCAGTGCCCTCTGCTGAGTCCCCACAACCTACCCCATCCAAACATCTCTGCTCTGCCAGCAAGGAGAAATGTCCAGGTGTTTTTTCCCTGGGAGAATGTGCATTTTTTTGAGCCAAGAAAAAGAACTAAGAAGAATGAACTTCACTGGTGGAATTTCTGGATACTGTGGTTGCTTTCATAAGTATTGGCAAGAGGTCTTGTAGTTTTAGCCTAAAAGGCACAGTTCGAAAAACTAAAAAACAAACTAGGTCATGTACAAACCTCAATGTTCATTTCAGCATTGTTCATAATAGCAAAAAACCGGAAACAATCATTACGTCAATCAATAGGGCCATGGATGAACTGTGGCTCATCACATACAGGATACCATATGGCAGTTTAAATGAATGACCTAGATCTCCCCAGTGTGTGTGTAGCAACCTGGAGAAATCTTGAAAATGATGTTAAATTGAGAAGACAAAATAGAAAAAGAAATGTATAGCATGATATTACTGTAAATTTGAAATGCATAGAATATGAATAGAGACTGTTACATACATATGAAGCAAAAGACTACAACTTCTGACTTGAGGACTCTGCTTACCTTTTGGTAGAAAGGGAATGAGAGGAGGATGGATAACTGTATCTGGAATGCTTTGAAGATGAAACAAAAAACCAAACTAAAATCTGGCAAAATATTAACATACACCTTGGCTGTTGCATAACTTGGTAATTTTGCCCAATTTTAGATCTTTTCCAGAAATGAAACCAGTAGTTCTTTTCGTGGGCTATTGAAGAAATGTAATGACTTTAATTCCTGAGGGTGACAGGTAGAAGGAGAGAGGGCCTGGGGGGTCTGGGAGGACGAAAGGACAGCAGCTTTCCTCCAGACCTTTCTGCTCTTGCCCACCTGAGTAATTTAAAGCCGACTGATCCAGCTGCGTCACAGACACGGGGCCTCTGGACACCTGTGCGAAGGAGGTGCTGTCATGCAGCTGGGCTGGCTCGGGCCCCGAGGACTCAGCCATCCTGGTCTTGCTGCCGATGTCTGAGGTGGACCTGGGCAGGGCAGAGGGGCTGCGTTAGTGGCTGGGCAGGGTCCAAGAAGCATGCCCCGTCACCTGTGGGAGCAGGCAGCTGCCTCTAAGTCCCACGAGGATGGGGTCCTCACGACTGGATATGCCCCCAAATAACCAAAGGCCTCTTGCAGGATGCCAACACTGAAGGAGGTGCTCAGACTGATATCAGCCATCGTGCTGGCCTGAGCTGCTGGCCTGAAATCATTTTTAGATGTTCAAGGTCAGTTCTCCCCTAGGGGTGGCTCTCCAGCCTCTGGGTGGTTGAATATTTAATTTCCACATAAAAGAAGCAAAGCAATTAGGCTGGGAATTAGCTGGGGATGGTCCACCTGGGAGGAGATGACATCATCGGCAGCCAATGAGAAGCTCCATCTGGGGAGTTCAGAGGCTCCTGGCTCACTGACACTAAAACCAACCTGATGGCTGGCAGGGGCCTGGCACACTCCCTGCAACCCTCAGCAGGAAGCACCAAACCCGGACATGGAAGCTTAGGCTGCTCCAGGGAGCAGTGGACATTATGACTAAGATAACTTATTTTTGTTTGTGGTCCCACAGGCAATCAGAGAATCAGGCCCATTTAACACATCCTATTTCCACTTAGTGCTCAGAAAAGCGTGGAAGAAGAGGCAGCCTGGGCTCTGCAGATGTGGCGCCTCCCCAGTTTAAGGGTGCTTCAACCACAGGCTGCTTTCCCTCCAGGGCAGCACCCTTTGCCTGAGGCAGTTTCACAGAGGGACCTCAGGCTCCCCTAAAATTAAAATGAGAAGGAGGCAAAGGCAGCTGCAGCAGGCTGCCAGGCCACAGGGCCACACTCTGAACAGAGAAGCTGTCACAACAGGAGCAAAAGGGAGCAATAGCAAGGGAGAGGATGGGACACAGAGGGCTGGATTCTAGCTGCCTTCCTTCTCCAAGGCCGTTTCCTTGCCTTTAAAAAGAAAAGGATGGCTGACCTTGCCTTGCAGGTTCCTGCTTGGCTAATCCTCTAGTTTATGTGAAGGGCAGTGACCCCTGATAGGTGGCAAGGATGGCAGATGGAAGGGCATCGGAGGATACTGATGGGTGAAAGAAGAAATAAGAAGTCGATGCTGGCCTTCAGCCCACCCAGCACAAATGGCTGATGGGAAGCCCCTCCAATCCAAAACTCTCAGGGGTCACAGAGGAGCCCCTGCTGCTCCCCAGGCTGTGGAGGCTGCGATGATGATTTGACTGGACATCAGGGTAGGTGCTTGGAACTCAGGGGGGGGTCTCCTTTCCTTTCTTCTCCCCCCTTCCCTCTCTACCTGCTTGTCCCCACAGTTCTGGCTTCCCATATGCTGCTCCCGCAACTGCTACCCATTTGGAAAATTTATGACCTCTGCTCCATACACTTCTTTAAGACCCTTTCTGAGGAATCCCAGAGCTTTTCAGATCATCAGGCCATTGTACTTATGTCATAGGTAAAGAAATAGGGGCTGGAGAGATGCTGCAACTCGCTGGGGCCACACAGCAGGTGCCTGACAGGTCGACGACTTCACTTCTGGCCTTCTGCTTTCTTTCCTTTTCTTTTTTTTTTTTTTATTATTAAATCATAGCTGTGTACATTAGTGCAATCACGGGGTACAATGTGCTGGTTTCATATACAATCTGAAATATTCTCATCAAACTGTTCAATGTAGCCTTCATGGTTTTTTCTTAGTTATTGTATGTAGACATTTGTATTCTGCCTTTAGTAAGTTTCGCCTATACGCATTTTAAGATGTACCGTAGGTGTGGCCCCGGCCCATTACCCTCCCTCCACCCTAACCTCCCCCCTCCCGTCCCCTTCCTTGGCCCTTTCCTCATAGTTTTCTGCTATAGTTGGGTTATAGCCTTCATGTGAAAGCTATAATTTAGCTTCAGTAGGGCTGAGTATATTGGATACTTTTCTTCCGTTCCTGAGATACTTTGCTAAGAAGAATATGTTCCAGCTCCATTCATGTAAACATGAAAGAGGTAAAGTCTCCATCTTTCTTTAAGGCTGCATAATATTCCATGGTATACATGTACCACAATTTGCTAGTCCATTCGTGGGTCGATGGGCACTTGGGCTTTTTCCATGACTTAGCAATTATGAATTGGGCTGCAATAAACATTATGGTACAGATGTCTTTGTTATATTGTGATTTTTGGTCTTCTGGGTATAAACCTAGTAAAGGAATTATAGGATCGAATGGCAGGTCTATTTTTAGGTCTCTTAAGTATTCTCCAAACATCCTTCCAGAAGGAACGTATTAGTGTGCATTCCCACCAGCAGGGTAGAAGTGTGCCCTTTTCTCCACATCCACGCCAACATCTCTGGTTTGGGGATTTTGTTATGTGGGTTACTCTTACTGGGGTTAGGGGATATCTCAAAGTAGTTTTGATTTGCATTTCTCTGATGATTAAGGATGATGAGCTTTTTTTCATGTGTTTGTAGATCGTGCGTCCGTCTTCTTTAGAGAAGTTTCTCTTCAAGTCCCTTGACCACCCTGAGATGGGATCACGTGTTCTTTTCTTGCTAATATGTTTGAGTTCTGTGGATTATGGTTATTAGACCTTTATTGGAGGTATAACCTGCAAATATTTTCTCCCATTCTGAGGGCTGTCTGCTTGCTTTACTTACTATGTTGTTGGCTGTGCAGAAGCTTTTTAGTTTGATCAGGTCCCAGTAGTGTATTTTTGATACTGCTTCAATTGCCTGGGGAGTCCTCCTCATAAAATATTCACCCAGGCAGATTCCTTTAAGAGTTTTCCCTGCACTTTCTTCAAGTATTTTTATAGTTTCATGTCTTAAGTTTAAATCTTTTATCCAGTGAGAGTCTATCTTAGTTAATGGTGAAAGGTGTGGGTCCAGTTTCAATCTTCTGCAGGTTGCCAGCCAGTTCACCAGCACCCTTTGTTAAATAGGGAATCTTTTCCCCACTGGATGTTTTTAATTGGCTTGTCAAAGATCAAATAACGTTAAGTAGCTGGATTCATCTCTTGGTTCTCTATTCTGTTCCAGACATCTACTTCTCTGTTTTTGTGCCAATACCATGCTGTTTGGATCACTATCGATTTACAGTACAGTCTCAAGTCTGGTAGTGTGATTCCTCCTGCTGTGTTTTTATTGTTGAGTAATGTTTTGGCTATTTGAGTTTTTTTCTGATTCCATATAAAATGGAAGTATTTTTTCAAGATCTTTAAAATATGACAATGGAGCTTTAATTGGAATTGCATTAAAATTATATATTGCTTTGGGCAGTAAGGACATTTTAACAATGTTGATTCTTCCCAGCCATGAGCATGGTATGTTTTCCCATTTGTTAACATCTTCAACTATTTCTTTTCTTAGAGTTTCATAGTTCTCTTTGTAGAGATCTTTCATGTTCTTTGGTAGGTATACTCCCAAATATTTCATCTTCTTTGGCACTACTGTGAAAGGAATAGAGTCCTTGACTGTTTTTTCGGCTTGGTTATTGTTGGTATAACAGATTTATGGGTGTTGATTTTGTAGCCTGAGACATTGCTGTATTCCTTGATCTCTTCTAAAAGTTTTGTAGTAGAATACTGAGTGTTTTCCAGATATACAATCATATCATCTGTGAAGAGTTAAAGTTTGATCTCTTCTGACCCTGTGTGGATACCCTTGATCGCCTTTTCTTCCCTAATTGCAATGGCTAAAACTTCCATTACAATGTTAAAGAGCAATGGAGACAACGGACAACCTTGCCTGGTTCCTGATCTAAGTGGAAATGATTTCTATTTAACTCCATTCAATACGATATTGGCTGTGGGTTTGCTGTAGATGGCCTCTAATAGTTTTAGAAATGTCCCTTCTATACCAATTTTCTTAAGTGTTCTGATCATGAAGCGATGCTGGATATTATCAAAAGATTTTCTGCATCGATTGAAAGAATCGTATGGTCCTTATTTTTCAGTTTGTTTATGTGCTGAAATACATTTATAGATTTACATATATTGAACCAGCCTTGAGACCCTGGGATAATTCCCACTTGGTTCGTGGTGTATAATTTTTTTGATGTGTTGTTGGATTCTGTTTGTTAGGATCTTATTGAGTATTTTAGCATCAATATTCATTAGTGATATTGGTCTATAATTTTCTTTTCTTGTGTCTTTCTCTGGTTTGGGAATCAAGGTGATGTTTGCTTCGTAGAATGTGTTGGTTAATATTCCTTCTTTTTCTATATTTTGGAAGAGGTTTAGTAATATAGGTACTAGTTCTTCTTTAAAGGTTTGGTAGAATTCTGACGTAATGCCATCTGGCCCTGGGCTTTTCTTTTTAGGGAGATTTTGTATAGTTGATGGTATTTCAGAACTTGATATAGGCCTGTTCAACATTTCCACTTCATTCTGGCTATGTCTTGGTAGGTGGCGTAATTCCAGGTATTGGTCGATTTCTATCAGATTTTTATATTTCTGAGAGTAAAGTTTCTTGTAGTATTCGTTAAGGATTTTTTGAATTTCTGAGGGGTCTGTTGTTATTTCATCGTTACCATTTCTGATTGATGAAATTAGAGATTTTACTCTTTTTTTTTCCTGGTTAGGTTGGCCAAAGGTTTATTTATTTTATTGATCTTTTCAAAAAACCAACTTTTGGATTTATTGATCTGTTGTATAATTCTTTTGTTTTCCATTTCATTTAATTCTGCTCTGATTTTGGTTATTTCTTTTCTTCTGCTGGGTTTGGGTTTGGAGTGTTCTTCCTTCTCCAGTTGCTTGAGATGTCCCTTTAAGTTATTAATTTCCTCTCTTTCCGTTTTCTTGAGGAAGGCTTGCAGTGCTATAAATTTCCCTCTTAGGACTGCCTTTGCAGTATCCAAGAGGTTCTGGTAATTCGTGTCTTGATTGTTGTTTTGTTCCAAAAATTTGGTGATTTCCTTCTTAATCTCGTCTATAACCCATCTATCCTTCAGCATAAGATTGTTTAGCTTCCATGTTTTTGTATGGGTATGCAGGTTGCTGTTGTTATTGAGTTCAACTTTTATTCCATGATGATCTGAGAAGATGCAAGGAATAATTTCTATTTTTTTAAATTTGCTGAGGTTAGATTTGTGGCCTAGGATGTGGTCGATTTTGGAGTATGTTCCGTGGGCTGATGAGAAGAATGTATATTCAGTTTTGTTGGGATGAAATGTTCTGTAGATGTGTGTTAAGTCCAGATGTTGAATGATTAAGTCTAAGTCTAAAATTTCTTTGCTTAGCTTCTTTTTGGAGGATCTATCCAGCACTGCTAAAGGGGTGTTAAAATCTCCAACTACTATGGAACTGGAAGAAATCAAGTTGCTCATGTCTGTTAGAGTTCTCTTATAAATTGAGGTGTGTTCTGGTTGGGTGCATAAATATTAATAATTGAAATCTCGTCATATTGAGTATTACCTTTAACAAATATGAAGTGTCCATCCTTATCCTTCCTTATTTCAGTTGATTTAAAGCCTATTGTGTCTGCGAATAGGATTGCAACGCCTGCTTTTTTCTGCTTTCCTTTTGCCTGGAGTATAGATGACCATCCCTTCGCTTTGAGTCCAAATTTGTCTTTTAATGTAAGATGCGATTCTTGTATGTAGCAGATATCTGGCTTGAGTTTTTGTATCCAGTCAGCCAACCTGTGCCTCTTTAGAGGAAAATTTAAACCATTCACATTAATTGAGAATATTGATAAGCCTTTCGAGAGTCCGGTGGACATTTTTAATCCTTTTGTGACTGTGGAAGTTAGAATTTGATCAAAATTTTCTGGGTGAGTTTACTTTTGTGGTGGAGGATTACGCTGGTCTTTATGGAGGATAGGTCTAAGAATATTCTGGAGAGCTGGTTTAGTTATGGCAAATTTCTTCACCATGTGAATGTCATTGAAGTATTTAATTTTATCCATCATAAAGGAAGCTCAGTTTAGCTGGGTACAGTATCCTGGGTTGAAAGTTATTTTGTTTTAGGAGATTAAAAGTCGATGACCATCCTATTCTAGCTTGAAAGGTTTTAGCAGAGAGATCTGCAGTTATTCTAATATTTTTGCCCTTGTAGGTGATGGTTTTCTTTCATCTGGCTGCTTTCAGAATTTTCTCCTTCATATTAACTTTAATGAAGTTGATTATGATGTGTCTGGGGGATGTCTTATTTGGGTTGAGTCGTGCTGGAGTTCTGAAACTGTCTGCTATCTGAATTTCAGAATCTCTTGGCATATCTGGAAAGCTCTCCTTCATAATCTCATGGAGAAGAGACTCTGTGCCTTGTGAAGCCACTTTGTCGCTTTTGGGATCCCTATGAGACAAATATTAGTTTTCTTTGAATTATCCCAGAGCTCTCTGAGAGAGTGATCTGTTTTTGCCCTCTATTTCTCTTCCTCTTTGAGAGTTTGGGAGCATTGGAAAGCTTTGTCTTCAATGTCAGAAATCCTCTCTTCTGCTTGCTCCATTCTGTTACTAAGGGATTCTACTGTGTTTCTCAGATCTTTGAGGGTTGCAACTTCTTGTCTCAATGTGTCAAAATCTTTGGTCATTTAGTCTTTGAATTTGTTGATTTCTTGAGATAGCTTTTGGGTTACTGCTTGGAATTCTAATCGATATTATTTGCTATCCAGATTCTGAATTCGATTTCTGACATCTCAGCTATTTGTTTGTGCATGGGATCTTGTGCTGTGTCTGCCCCATTGATTCTTGGGGGAGTTGATCTGCTCTGATTATTCATATTGCTGGAGTTTTTCTGTTGATTTCGCCTCATGATTGTTTTTCACCGTTGCCTCTGGCCATCCTCAGAGTTGGGGAGGTGTCTCTCCAAGATTAGACCCCAGCAAGATCACTCTATTGTTGCTGGATCTTTGTAGGGAGTGACCCTGTGTAGTTCCTCTGGGGCTGCCCCAGTCATGAAGTTCTGGTTGTGGAAGCAGCTCTGGACTGTGACACACCCGGATCCAGCAACAGGGCGGGAGGTGGTGTGCACCATTCAGGGAGTGCCTGGTGCCCAGTGACTTTGGCATAGAGAGCCCAAGGCTCCAGCAGTCTCTGGACAGGTGAAGGGCTCTGCGTAGAGGCCGGGATGGCTCCGGAGGGCACGCGGCTACCAGAGTCCCCGGCCAGACGAGCAGGCTGGTGTGGAGGCAGGGAGGGAGGATGCAGGGTTATGCAGGTCCCGCAGTTCCTGGTCAGGGCATGCAGAGGCCCGGTGTGCGCAGTTTGCGGGTTGGGGGTCGCGGCGCAGCTGTCATGGAGGTCCGGGTGGCACCAAGCTCAGGAGTTTGAGGTTGCTATGAGCTGTGACGCCATGGCACTCTACCCAGCGCAACAGCCCAACTGGTCTCACTCTGCCCCTGAGGGTTAAGGCTGTAAGGCAGCTCAGTCCCCGCCTTTAGGCTGCTCAGTCACTAGGTTACTAGCTCCCGCCCGATCCTTGCTCTGTGACCCTGAGGGTGGAGCTTGTCGGGGCATTTCTCTCACAATGGCTCCCTGTGGCCCACAGCCAAACACTATTAGCTCTGTCCGGCTCAGCGGCTCAGTCTGGGGCCCTAGACAATGCCCAAAGTTCTCCACACTCCTGTTCAAGCATTTCAACTGAGTGCCAAGTCCAAAAACACTGAAAGAGTTCACAGGTAAGGCCTTTCTCGTTTGCAGTCTCATTGCTGCTCGTACTTATGGCTGCCGGAGAGATTAGGTCGATTGAACACATGCAACCACTTGGCAGTTTTCCACTGTTTTTGTCCTCCTCTTGGGGTGCAGAAGTCCCTTGCTGACTCCCTGTATCCTCAAAGGGATGATTACAGGCAGATCCCACCAGCCAGAGATGCCTGGAATCTTATCTCCCCAGACTCACCATGCCCAGTTGCAGGGAAGCTGTTACTCGGCCGCCATCTTGCTCTACCCCCCGGCCTTCTGCTTTCTATGCCCCCTGCATCCAGCTGGCATCAAGGGTGATGTCTACATAGCTCCACATTTGAAACCCCTGGCAGTGAAGTCAGTGTTTTTTCATATTTTTCCTCCCTGTTTTCACAATGTCCAAACCTGTGGTCCACAGTTGGGGTGTGACTAATACACTGGGGCAGGACCATGGTCCCTACATGTCCCAGGGCATAGTTCCCCACCTGTCCCAGTGCTCATGGAGTTGTATTTCTAGTCTATTGTTATTGAAACATGTGCTCATTGTATCATAATAAAGCAAAGGGAACGTTAAACATCTGAGACATCTGAGTTACTGTGTTTTCAGCTTTTCCCTCTTGGAAGTAAAGGTTGGTGTGGGTGCCCAGGCACGCCCTTTCCTGCTTCTCAGACACCACCCTGAAATAGCAGAGGGACTTCTGGGTGTACAAACACGGTGTGGGTATCCAGGATTGTAGCCGCTACTGTGAGGCCTGAGCTAGAGTAATTTTTAGACATTCAAGGACAGGTATGGGGCTTTCAAGGTGTGAGACAGTTGACCTTGAACTTCTCTGTGAATTCTCAAGAACTTTCTATTTAAAGAGACATGAAGGCCAACCGTCTGAGGTCCCCATTTCCTTCATGCAACCCGGGGAGCCCCAGACTCTTGGTTGTCTGTCTGGGTGATGTACCCTCAATGGGCAATGCATGGAGGGAATTCGCTGGTACTGTTAGCAGGTCAGTGTACACGGGACCAAATCTTTTCCAAATAGTCCAAACAAAAGCAAAGAAAGGAATGTGTTACCGCCTGAGAGAAGCCACAGCCACGGGGCCAGTCCGGGGGGGTACAGGTGGAGGGGGTGAGCCCATGACCATCTCGGGAAGCTGTGAAAATCTGTAAGCCTGTGAAAGAAACCAGGGAATAGAGGGAGATCTGTTAAAACCCAGTGTGCATCAGTTCACAGTATGTGCTCACAAACACACACTTCCAAGGGCCAGTGGGCCAAACCCTTCTCCCTTCCTTAGACTCTCTCCTTAGATCTTCCTTAACCTATTTCTAGCTGCCTCTTTCAGCTCATCTCCCACCACCAGCCCCTTTGCAGGGTCTGTATAGTTGGTCATAGAGCCCTTCAGCTATCCTTAGGAGACACTAGGTCCTTCTCTGCCTCAGGATTTCTGTCACTTGGGATTCCTTCCTCCTGGTTCTTCCCAGGGCCCCTTCCTTCATTTCATCTATCCAGTCCCACATGCCCCTAGAACCCTGTTTTATCTGTCCCCATACTATTATATCATCACAGCAATGATCATATATTTTTGTTTGTTTATTTGTTATCTGCTACCAACTAGATCGTAATAAGGGCAAGGGCTTTGCTGACAGCTATATCCTCACACCTGGAATGGTGCCTGGCATATAACAGATGATCAGTAAATATTAGATGGGTGAAGGGATGAACCATTGTTTGTGTTTTACTTTCTCTCTCCTGGAAAGCAGGTGTAGTGGGTTTGGAGCCAGGAGGTATGTGTGAAGGTCCTGATGAATAGACTTTAGGTTTTTAAGGCAAAGTGACCTTTCTGGACCTTAACATCCTCTTCGGAAATGGAGATAATCATTCCTTGCTCAGAGGGCTGCTGAGAAGATCAGGCAAGTCCGTATACATGTATCTTGCAATCTATAAAGTGCTATTCAAAGATAAAGGACTGGAACTGTCACGAAAGTAAAGATTTTTTATCAACATTTGAAGAGATAAAAGAAAAATGGACAGAGATGAACAGGATTAAAAAGAGCCAGGCCATAACCTCCTTTAGCAAGAGACAGTCTAGAAATGCTCTCTGGGAAGACAAAGCTTAACTTGTGCTTCTCATCTGTTTCTTTCTTTAGGTATCAGGCCTGTCAGATCTCTTGAGGAACAAGATGACAGGACTTTAAACCTGAAGGCATCAGGATCAAAAGCAGCAGCACAGGGAATCCATAAACAGGATTTTTAAAACTAAATGCAGTCTTCTCCCTCCAGCACCATGGCAGACTACATACTCGTACGGGCCAACCCCCTCAGCGACGAAGAGGTCCTGGAGAGAACATACTTCTTAGTGCATTGTGAAAATTGCAAGCTGTAAGGGAAATCTCCAAGGACTACTCCCCACACACTCTCCCCCCTGCAAAACCTCTGCAAACTAAAACAAAGGGAGCTGAAAACCAGATGGAAATAATGAATAGTAAGCAAATGTGAAAGGTGGCATTGCCTGAAAGACCAGTGCCACACTGGCAATCAGTGAAGGGAAGATTTGAAAAAAGAACAAAAAGAACTTGTGGAAGTGAAAAATGATTGTTAAAGTAAAATACTAAATGTTTAGTAATTAAGTAACAGACTAATCATGGATGAAGAGAGAATTAATAAACTAGAAAACAGAATTGAGGAAATCACTAAGCACAAAGACACAAGAAGATGGAAAATAGAAAAGAGAAATACAAAACATGGAGGACAGAATGAGCAGGTCTAACACGCAGATCAGAGAAGTTCCTGAAACAGAGAAGTTGGAAAAGAGGCAATATATACAGAAGCAATGGCTAAAAATTTTCCAGAACTGATAAAATAAGCAAACTAATACTTTCAGGGGAAGTACGATGTATCCCAAGCAGGATAGATAAAATACAACACACATCTAGATCCACTGCCGTGAACTACAAAGAATACCAAAGACAAAGAGATCTTAAAAGCAGCCGGAGAGAAAATGAATTTCACCTACAAGCAGAAGGCAACTAGACTGATGTGACTTCTCAATAGCACCCAGAAGATATGGAAACCAAAGTGCTGGAAAAAATAATCGTCAACCCAGAAGTGTATCAGCAATACTAACTTTCTAGAACACCTGCCCAGACCCGGAAGAACTGACTGAATCAATACGAAACGCTATGGGGCTGTGCAGCATTTCCATTGTTTGAACATGAGTAAACAAGGAGTATTCAGGGAACCAAATTTTCAGCTCCATTAGATCCTAAGCTCCTTGGAGTTCAGTAACCGTGTCTGTCCCATCAAGGTACTTCTTTGTTAGAGCAAAGCGTCTTGCATGGGCAGTGTTAAGGAACTGTTTTCTGGAAAAATATTGTGTAAACCAGGCTCTCATCTTGATTCAGACGTTCACTTCTATGGACATATCAATTAGTCTCTTTGAATCCTGGTTTTCATTCATTTGTTTCTTTTGTTCTCCTGGTGAAATAAGGCACGAGCCTCGCTCATTTCTTTAGCTGTGAAATCATTTTGACACACCCTAATATAGTAAACGAATTAAAGCAGAACTTCTCTGGCCAAAATTGGGGAGGAGACGCCCTGGTGAATTTGGCCCTTCACTTACCTGTATGACGACCCCCGTGGGACCTCCCACACCCTGAGGTTTTGCAGACAGTTGGAAATCCTTGTCCTGGATGTCCTTCCAGATTTGCACTCCATGGTTATCAATAAACCAACAAGTAAGACACTCCCTTCCCAAGATAATGAAAGAGGTTTACAGCCCCTCTTCTCTCTTCTGGTCTCTCACACTATTCAACAGAAGAGACAGACAATCTATTTTTATCTCTGGTTCTTGGAAGGCTTATTGTGTAGTCAACATAGTTTCCTAGCCAAGAAAAGGCTTTCTATGCCTGTCTGTCCTATAGCAGTTCACTAAAGGAACTGATTAAAAGTCTGAACTTCTGAAAAGCACCAAGGGAATTCCCTTCTTTGGAAGATTTTGCCAGGTTCAAAGCAGGACTGCATAGAAGATCAGATAGTTCCCTTTGGGCTGTATCCTCAGGGCCTTGGGGCAGCTACAGAGGTCACAAAAAAAACCCCAGAGAGGAATGGCTAGGTACGGTGGCTCATAGCTGTAATTCTAATACTTTGGGAGGCTGAGGCTGAGGTGAGAGGATTGTTTGAGCCTAGAAGTTTGAGACCAGCTTAGGCAATATCGAGACCTAGGCAATAGCAAGACCTCATCTCTACAAAAGAAGAAAAAAAAAAAAGAAAGAAAGAAAGAGGAAACAAAAAGAGAGAATAAAATAAAATAAAAAGCCTTAGCCAGGCATGGCGGCATGTGCCTACAGTCCCAGCTACTCAGGAGGCTGAGGCAGGAGGATGACTTGAGCCCAGGAGTTTGGGGTTGCAGCGAGCTGTGATGATACACTGCACTGTCTAGGCCTGGTGACAGAGCATAATCCTGTCTCAAAAAAAAAAAAAGAGGCAGCCATGTCATGTGCTCACTGACTGAGGAAATCCTCCTACACCACATCTTCTCCTACCCACCCACCCCCAAACCTCTGCAGGTTCGTCATGGTTTCTAAGTCCTCTCGTCTCTGCGTTCTGGTTCCCTTTCTCGTGTATTTAGAATCTGGCTCTCTGCTGGCTGCTCAGCGATGGGAATCCTTCTGTGAGCTACTGCTCAAAACTGTTGCCAGGTTTCACATGCCCAGTTCCATCATGGCAGCTGCCCAGCGTGGTACCCAAGGACACCATCTTTTGGGGTCCCTGTCCTCTGGCCAGGAAGGAGATCAGAGACTCAGAACTGAAGGCAGTCTTTGTATACATGTCTCATGTCTCTGAGGTTGGAGGAGATTGGAAGTGACAAGACTAGGGCACTCTTTGGCCAAAGAAGTTTGGGTGTCATGTGGAAGCAAGGTGGCCATGGTCTATCCAAACTTCCAGTCCTGACTGGCCCTGGTAGGAGGTGAAGCCCATGCTCTTTAGCCATCCCAGTGGAGGATGAGACCAGATGAGACCTACTGTGCACTGGCCTCTCCTTGTGCATTTGTGTCCACCCAGGAGGAGGGATCTGGTGACAATAAACCCCAAGGCAGCACCATGAGGGTGATAGGCTGAGGTTGAACAGACAGCTTAGGGGTCTCAGGCTTTGCCTTGGTGGGGGAAAGGCTCCAACGAGCCAAACCCAAGTCACTCACATTAGAAGCTCTTGTCCAGTGCCAGCAAGTTGGCCCCAGGGCAGAGTGAATGCTCTAATCTTTCCATACCTGGTGGCAGCGCTGGGTTCCTCTGTACTGTGCCCTTTCCACAGTGTCCTGCTGATCCTGAGTACACTGCGCCAGGCAGAGGAATGTCCACCCTATTCACATTCAGCTAAAAATAACTTTATACCATGGTGAAGGAGAGAGAACCTTCTAGAAAGATGGTTCTTATTTAGTTGAAAACATGGGGCTTGGCAATTATGTCTACCTCCAGTGCTTATCTTATCTGTCAGTTAACCAGGTACTGTTGACCACAGCATTATCTGAGGCTTCCAAGAGAATCACAAAAGGTCCAAGCTGGAAAGAGCAGGAGACAGACCACACCCTTTACCTTAACAGAGGGGGAGGCTGAAGCCCAGAGAGGTAAACTGACCTGTCCAAAATCATACAAGTCAATTAAGGACACTGTCTCGCAAATTTGAGTTCATGATCATGTGGTATAAAGGACATGGTGTTAGGGTCAGACAAATCTGGGTTTGAGTCTTAGCTTTGATCCTTACCAGCTGCTGGACCTTGAACAAATTACCTAACTTGTCTGTGCTACTTTCTTATTAAGAAGGCAGAAGTATCATGCCCTGATTTCAAAGGCTGTTTTAAAGACTAATTTTATATATCAACGTAATATTTGGTACACAGAAGGTACTTGATATAAGATATTCCCTTCCTTCTAAGAGAAGATAATATCCTCCTAATAGAACAGGATAAGTATCCTTACCTGAAATGCTTGAGACCAAAAGAGTTTTGGATTTCTTTTTTTATTTTGGAATATGTGCATGACTGATTGAACATCCCAAATCCAAAAATCCAAAATCCAAAACGTTCCAATGAATGAAACTTCCTTTGAGCATCATGTTGGTGCTCAAAAAGTTTTGGATTTTGAATCATTTCAGACTTTGGATTTTCAGATTTGAGATGCTCAATCAGCAATTGTAGCAACTAATATATTTTTTTTCTTCCACAGTTCTTGAATCCAGATCCCTTTCCCTGCCCCCAGCAACTAGAGCATCCCACCTTCCTGCCCCCGGGAAGGAAACACAGCAGCCTAAGGGTGGTGCAAGAGCCAGTTTTTGGTGGTGGCTCAAAAGCCAAAGCAATTGAATTGAACCTAGGGTTTTGAATATCAAAAACCTAACCCCAAGTTCTAAAACACTCAAAGTCTAAGTCTGCTGTCATAAACAAGAGATATGGAAGATGTGAGGTATATTTAGACCACCCTGCTCTGGATTGGAAGGGCAGGAGAGTTAGAAGGGGCAAGCAAGAGATGCTGATGGGTCTGGGAACATGGCTCTATGTCCTGCTTCACCCTAGGGTGACAGGATACACATTCCATCACAATGTGGGGATCTGAAAGATCAGGGACCTGTGCCCACCTCTAGGAAATCCCAGGAGTCAGCCCCAGCACAGAATTCCCATGCCCCCTGGAGTGCATGGGGGTAGGGAGGGCTGACCAGAAGTGCCTTTAATAGTCCCTGTAATGGTGCAGAAGCTGATAGAAAGGGGCGGGGGCAGGTGTGTGTGTGTGTGTGTGTGTGAGAGAGAGAGAGAGAGAGACAGAGAGAGAACTCAGAGAATAAGAGAGCAAGAGACAGAGAGAGACCAGGGCCTCAAGCCCACCCAAGCACGGAGGAAGGGCAGGAGAGGTAAGCAGAGAGTTTGTGAGCTGGAGGACCAGGATACAGCTGTGCTCTGCCTGGACTGCTGACCAGAGACCACATGGGGACAAGGGCTTCTTAGGGATGCCAGCCAGAGTGGTTAGCTGAGGTCAAACTGGGACCAGATACTGCAGCCTTCTCCCCACCTCCTACAACGTAGATCTCCAGAAAATAGGGAGGAAGAGCCTAAAATGAGACTGAGCTTTTGGCACATAGAGAAGAATGCAGAAACACATAGTTACTCTTCTTATACACCTGAGTTTGTGGGCTGAGATCAGTATGCTCCATACTTTCTTTTCTACCTTCCTTCTCTCCCTTCCCATGTAGCCATCCTGAATAAGCTGTGGGGTTTACTCACTGTAATGATTTTTCTAGGTTTAGAAGGTGTGCATATGCCAGATGTTGGGTACTCAGATGGTTTTTAGGGGACATATCTAGGGTAGTCCAAAGGCAAAGAGCCCCATACCAAATCTGACAGTGCACCATGGACAAGGCCTAGTGAAGATCCTTTCCCAGTGTTCTAACTTCATCAAACCACCAATGTCTTCTGCACAACCAGATGCAGGCAGAGTCCCAAAATAAGGGCACTGAATATATCCCACCCACCCAGATAAGCAGAAGCTCAGAACAGATAACAAATTTGATTTGGAGAAGCACAAGAAATATGACATTCAAGAAACCCAAGTATTGTGGCAGATGCATACCTGATATGTCTGGATAGTTCATTATTTAATAAAGGTTGTGTGTGGGGACGGTGTACATTTGTTTTTAGGGGGGAAAAAAGACTATTAAAATTCCCTTTTTTTTTTTTTTTTGTAGAGACAGAGTCTCACTTTATGGCCCTCGGTAGAGTGCCGTGGCATCACAGCTCACAGCAACCTCCAACTCCTGGACTTAGGCGATTCTCTTGCCTCAGCCTCCCGAGTAGCTGGGACTACAGGCACCCACCACAACGCCCGGCTATTTTTCTGTTGCAGTTCGCCGGGGCCAGGTTTGAACCTGCCACCCTTGGTATATGGGGCCAGCGCCCTACTCACTGAGCCACAGGCACTGCCCTTCATTCTAATGGAGATATCTCCCTTACTCTGGCAATGACACCACAGGACAAAATGTCCTTAAACTGGGTAAGCCTCCATATGGGAAGATTATACTCCAAAGTTCTGGATATTTGAGTTCTCATCAGAACCTGGAGGACATCCCTAGAACTCACTTTGGCCAGGGGATGAAAAGAGAGGCAGCTCTAGGCTCTAGGTTCTAATCCATTTTTGCCATTTATAACTGTATAAATTGGATAAGTGTCTTTAATAATTTAAGATGGTTAAATTTATTATTCCCTCACTTTGGGTAATTGTGTGTGTATACATACATACATACATACATGTATGTGTATGTGTGTGTGTATATATATATATATATATATATTTTTTTTTTTTTTTTTTTTTTTTTTGAGACAGAGTCTCATTCTGTTGCCCAGGCTAGAGTGCTATGGTGTCAGCCTAGCTCACAGCAACCTTAAACTCCTGGGTTCAGGTGATCCTACTGCCTCAGCCTCCCAAATAACTGGGCCCACAGGTACATGCCACCAAGCCCCACTAATTAAAGAAAAATTTTTTGTAGAGACAGGGTCTTGCTATGTTCTTACCCAGGCTGGTCTCAAACTTCTGTGCTTATGTGATCCTCCCATCTTACAGGGGGTTGTTGGATTAGAAGAGATCATGTCCATATAGCACTTAGCTTGGAGTCCAAGAAACAATGGGAGTTCAACAGATGTCAACTGTTGTGATCATTATTAATAATTAATAATGTTAATTCCATCGGTAAGGAGACTAGTGGGAAAGACAGTTTAGCCTTGTTGCCTTTTTCAAAATCCCTTCCTTACTCTGTCACCAAGGGGAAGATGGGAAGGGAGTAGGATGTTTTCATTCTCCTCGGCACAGATCCATATGGCGCCTAGCAAAATGCATTATTGGTCATTAGGTGTTGAGCCCAGTTTCTTCACAGATTCAAGGGGTAAAATATGATCAAGAGACTCCTCAACTGCAGTGCAGAAATCCTAAGCTGCCACCAATAACCTTTTCCATGATATAAATGCCACTGGCCTGGTCTAGTGCATTTAAGCCACCAGATTCCAATTATCCCCCAGCAGAGCTCCAAGAGCTTCCTTTTCAGAAGACGAAAAGTAATCACAGTTATCATTCTAAATTGCCACCTTTTCTATTCGTTTCTACATTATCATAGCATGGGGAGCTGTGCAAGAGCTTGGGTTAAAAATTATCACTTCTATTGTGTATTGTTAGCTATTTTCTGCTATCATGAAAATAGGGACCGCATGTGTTACTGGCAAAGAAGGAAACTTTAATAACAAAAGAATTGTCTTTAATATTGTTCTGGTTTGATGGCTCATATCTTTGTTGTGTTACTTCTCAGTATTTTTCCATTTTAGGTGGCTTCATTTAAAAATATATATATGTACACATATTTATACATATACACACACAAAGAGAGGGAGGGGAGGGAATGTTTTTGCCCTTTTGGCACAATTGCCAACCCTCAATTGTAACAAACAGAACCACCTAAGTGATCATACATTCCACAGATGAATTTTTAAAATGGTTTTGCAAAGTGAGGTATAGTGAATATGGGCTGTCACATCCTCCTGGTTGTCACTGCTTGAAAGACTTGTCCTGGTTGTCTATGCTTTTCTCTCTAAAAACCAGATCTCATCCCAGATTCTCAGAATCTGGCATCTGTACATGCACAAAGCATTGTCAATTACAGGCTATAGTGATGAGAGAAACGCAAGCCAATTAAAACTGTTATGTAAATCATGGGAGCTTTTAGTCATTGAATGCTTTCTCTGATATGGATGTGCAATTACTACTTAATGAAACGATCATGACTGTATTTCCATGGCATGGACCATGTACCTGGCATTCTAGTACCCAATATGCATAAACTCATTTAACCTTTACAACAACTCTGGGGAGGAGGCTATTTTTCTTACTTATTTTCACCTATGGAGAATTTAGGTAACTTCCTCAAGTTATAAAGCCAGTGTCTGTCAACTTAAATAACAGAGGGAAGAAAGAGAGAGAGAGGGAGAGGGCGGTTCCCCTAAAAAATTATATTTTTTCATTAATAGGCATTGTAACTGGAATACACATGCCATGGTAAACTCTGCATATTCATGGTAAACTCTGCATATTCAGGGAGATAAAGAAAGACATTGTTTTTAAAGGGAAAATGAGGAGGAGTAATTGTTTTGAGATAATTATCCTTGGCTAAAAGGATCAATAACAAGGGTGGCACCAGTCCAAGGTTGGAAGGCAGTTGCTAGGCAGATGTTCTCACAGAAGTATTTTTTTGTGTAAGGTTACAATGGCTTTTATGCAAGGTTGTAACTTCTGCAGAGTCTTTTCTGATAGCCCTTGTTATTAGGCCTTTATGTGTGAAAACCCTCCCTTCATGACTTTCCCCAGATCTATCAAGTTTAAAAAAAAATCTTTTTTTTTTTAAATTTTTTTATGAATACGAGTGACTCTATTCTGATTCTGACAGCCTTCATGTGGCAGAGTTGGGATTCGGAGTCAAGCCACCTGGCTCAAAGCCTATGCTTCTAACCACCAGGCTACACAACTCCTTAACACGTGGCTCTGCCATGCCTTTTAACATTTAAAATCGGTTTCGCACTTGAGAGGACAGAAAATCACCAGTGCATAAAGAATTAAGTTAGTCTTTTACAGAAGGGATAGTAGAAAAGGAAATCTATTAAAAAAAAAAAATATATATATATATATATATATAGGAGACAGAGTCTCGCTATGTAGCCCTTGGTAAAGTGCCGTGGTGTCACAACTCACAGCAACCTCAAACTCTTGGACTTAAGTGATTCTCTTGCCTCCGCCTCCCAAGTAGCTGAGACTATAGGCACCCGCCACAATGCCCAGCTATTTTCTTGCTATAGTTGTCATTATTGTTTAGCAGGCCCTCGGCCGGGTTTCAACCCATCAGCCTCGGTGTATGTGGCTGGTGCCCTAACCACTGAACTACAGGCACCGAGCCACTAAAATATATTAAATAGGAAAGGAAATTCATTCCGAAGGGTAATTATGGCTGTTCACAGGGCTTCTTGTGTGCTTTGCCCACTAGGAGTAAAAGGCTTAGGCTTTAGATCAGGGGTCCTCAAACTGCGGCCTGCGAGCCACATGAGGCAGTGTGATTGTATTTGTTCCTGTTTTGTTTTTTTACTTCAACATAAGATATGTGCAGTGTGCATAGGAATTTGTTCATAGTTTTTTTTTTTTTAAACTATAGTCTGGCCCTCCAACGGTCTGAGGGACAGTGAATTGGCCCCCTGTTTAAAAAGTTTGAGGACACCTGCTTTAGATCATGGGAGGAGACAGGATGAGAGGCCAGCCAAGTTCATCTCCAAATCCCAAAGTAGCTTATCACTATAAGGCCCTATAAGTGGGTGGGACAGATGACTTGGGTTAAAAATGACTTACCGGCCGGGGCAGACTGTACTGATACATTTCTGGGCGGTAGGTCGGCACCCACTGCACTCCAGCCCTGGGTCGCGTCATGGTCCCGGGAGCGCTGGTCACCACCTCCGAGTAGGGCAGGTGCTGGGCTGAGCCGTAGGCTTCCTGGTGCCTGTTCTGGCCCGCGTGGCCCGCGGACGCCAGGCTGAAGGCCTCCTCCAGCAGCATGTGCATCTGCTGCCTGACCTCGTCGATGGAGGGCTGGGAGCTCAGCGTGGACGTCTCTGAGTGGCCTTTCACCTGCCGAGACCTGGTATAGCCCCGGGGCTCGTGCACTCTGTCAATGTTGGTTTCCTCTATGATTTCAGGCTCAGTCTGTGGGATGAAACAAAGCCCAGTGATCTGTTAATTAACTTTCCTTCCCATTAAGGTGGTCTGTAATTACTCTAAAATGTTCACTCTGGACAGGTGTTACTAGGCATCTGTGCTAATTCCTACAGGCCACTTGTAGGAAGTCACACTACAGGGGTAGTCAGCGGGCATTCCATCACGAGGGCCATCCTCCAGCCATTGTGGTGCACTCAGTTGTCTACAGTTGAACCAATGACACAGGCTTGGCTAATTAGCAGAGTAGTCACGAGAAATGGTTTTCATTAATGACATTAATGGCATTTTCTAAAATCTTTTAGAGACATTCATCACCCTTACGCCTGTGGGTATAATAATCTGTAAGTGTGCTGTAGCCTACACCCAGAGGGATGGTGCTCTAGAGCCAGGGGTGGCCAACCTTTTGGCTTCTCTGTGCCACAGTGGAAGAAGAAGAGCTGTCTGGGGCCATACATTAACTATGAGAACACTAAAGTAAGCTGATGAACAACAACAACAAAAAGGGCCACACATAATTTTTGTGATATCTGATAACCACAGATAAGCAAAAAAGTCCTCACATAATAATGTCCTCATGTGGCCCAGAGGCCGTAGGCTGGACATGCCTGCTAGACTAACTCTCTAAGTGGTCCTGTGTCCAGCCATTGATTAGGGAATTGCTGGCTGCCTGATGCCAGTTACCAGAGAGAGTAACAAAATCCTGCTTCTATGTAGATGGCTGATCTCCAAGTGCGGTGCACACTCCACCAGAAGTTCTGGGTGTGGGAACCAGCAATCTGTTTTAATAACCCTTCCATGAGATTCTAATGCCTGCTCAAGTTTGAGATCCACTGATCTAGAATGTTCCTCTGCCTTTCTCCATCAAACCTTTCATTTAGGGAGCAGCTTCAGTCCTAGTAAAGAGCCAGGACTGCAGCTTCAGTCCTAGTTTTAGAGCCAGGGCTTCATCAGCTTCCTAAGCAGGCTGTCTGGACACCTTATGCTCGCCTGCTAACGAATGCTTGCTAAGTAAGCGTCTGCTTTTGCTCGGAGGCTTCTCTGCCACTGTTAGGTGGGAGACTGTGGGAGCTACTTCCACCAGTCTGGCATATGCGCAAGTCTCAGCCTGCAAGAATGTACAGATAAGAGATGAGAGACTGCTAAGGTGACACTGGCAGGTTGCTGCATTGCCACAACAAGCTGAACTTAAAAGGTGCACAGAAAAGATAAAAGACTGGGTTAAAGACATTCCAACCAAGAAAGTTACTTTAACTTTTCAATGTTTCAATTTTCTCATCTGTGAAATGAGGATAATACTGCCTGAAAGGGTTTTGTAAGGATTAAATAAATGCACATGTAGAGATTTTAGAACAGTAGCGCAGGTAAAAACACAATAATTACAGTTGCTGCCATCATCATAATCATCACTACTTTTATTTATACAACTGCAAGTATTTCTCATATAATTACTAATATAAAGCACCTAGATGTATGGGGCAGAGGGCGGCTGGAGGGAGGAGGGAGGAGGGAGGGCATTTGGCAGGATCTCACCTAATGTGCACAATGAGAGGGTGTTCAGTACACCCCTTGGGCAAAGGGCTCTTCTATTACTTGAACTTTGCCTTGGAAGTGAGAACATTGTAAACTAAAAATTTGTACCCTCCTATTAATTTGAAAACAATAAAAATAGATTGAAAAAAAAAAGAAATAAGCACAGTAGGAAAATGGCGTCAAGAAACTCATACATAAAGGGAAGTCCACTGGGCATGGTGGCTCACACCCATAATCCTAGCACTTTGGGAGGCCAAGGTAGGTGGATTGCCTGAGCTCAGGTATTCGAGACCTGGCTGAGCTCAGGAGTTCGAGACCAGCCTGAAGAAGAGAAAGACCTGTCTCTAAAAATAGCTGGGCGTTGTGGCAGCTGCCTGTAGTCCCAGCTACTTGGGAGGCCAAGGCAAGAGGACTGTTCAAGCCCAAGTGTTTGAGGTTGCTGTGAGCTATGATGCCACAGTACTCTACCAAAGGCAACAATGTGAGACTGTCTCACAAAAAAAGAAAACATAAAGTCCTTCTCTCCTTAAATACTGTACATCAGGGTCAGATCTATGTTATATTTAATATTTTTAAAAATGTATTTGCTTTTCTTTAGCATTAAATCAATACATCCTCTTCAGAGAAGAAAGCAAAAATACAGAAAGTACCCCGCAAAATGGATATTTCCTATAATCTTATCATCCAGGGTTAGGATTTAGCTATGCAGTTTAATGTCTAAAGTGAGGTTCTCTATTAGCCTTCAAGTGTAGACTTATCAATAAACATCAATAGTAAGTAATTTTTTTTTTTAGAGACAAGAGTCTTGCTTTGTCACCCTTGATAGAGTGCTGTGACATCACAGCTCACAGCAACCTCAAATTCTTGGGCTTACGCGATTCTCTTGCCCCAGCCTACTGAGTAGCTGCGACTACAGGCACCCACCACAACACCCGGCTATTTTTTTGTTGCAGTTTGGCCGGGGCCAGGTTTGAACCCGCCACCCTTGGTATGGGGCTGGCACCCTACTCACTGAGCCACAGGCGCCGCCAATAGTTAAGTAATTTTAAATGCTGTACTATTTCTATTTTTATATTAAAACAAACAAGGCTAGATTATGGTGCAGGATGTAAATTTACCTTTGTGATAATAAGCAAGCACTCAAAGGCATTTCAGGCCTGAGTGCAAACTCCCAACCCTGGGTTAGGAGACCTATGGGGGCTCTTCAGGGAAAGGCTTGAGGTCACTGTCTGGAACATGTGTTCCCTGAAGGCTGGTAGAGTTGCCTGTTGAGATTTTGCCTGGTAATGTCTTCTAGGAGTGAATGAAACTCCTGATAGAAATTTCACAGTACATAGAATATTCTGAACTGAATTTCAAAGACTGAAAGGATTATCGGAGACTATTTAATTCAAGCTCTATTTTACAGATATGGAAGTTGAGGCCAGAGTTGTTGAGTTACTTACTCAAAGTGGCAGACAGTGGCAGAACCTTGAGCTCTCAGCTCCTGTCCTGAGCACCTGCAAGCACCGCACTGCCTCTCGCATGAATTTCCTGTCAATGCTGATTGCTACCCCCATACAGCCCTTTCTATATTCCAAGTCTCTCTAATTCATAAAGGATGCTTAATGTTAAACTATACCCAGGAAAGAAATTCATGGCACTGGGGTGCGCTAAACTATGATTTTTCCCACCTCCAAGCTGTGCTGTGCATTTCTAGCTATATTGTTGCGCCTTACATAGCCACGTCTGTCTACCCTCCCACTGCCCCAAGAGCCCTGGGGTAGATCTGTTACTGTTTCTTGGACTTTATCTGCCCTAGGAGGTGCCATTGTCTTCCTATTATCATCATCCTTGGGGGACTCTGATATCTACTCATGTAGGGAAATATCTCTCCATCCTCTACAACATATGAACAAAGATAAGTTTGTTCTTTAGCTTAACTGATAATTGCTGGTTTCAACCCTGTAGCATGCCCTGGATTGGGGCTTGTGCGTACAACAATAAATAGTACCCAGGTCTCAAAGGGGGTCCCAGTCTACAGGAAGAGACAAACAACAACCACAGCAACAACAACAATAGCAGCTAACATTTGTTGATAGCTTACATGCGAGGCACTGTTCTAAGTGCTTTACCCATACTGACTCTTTCCATCCTTTCAATAACCTATAAGGTAACAATAATGATTATTTTCCTTTTACCAATGAGGCACTGAACAAAGATGTTGTCCATAACTGGTGGAGCTGGGATTTAAACCCAGAAAGTTTGATTCCAGCAGTCAAGCTCTAATTCACTGTACACATATAAACTGACCCATTACTATACCACACTTGTGGGCTCTGACAGAGGGTCAGATAGATTTCTGTGATCAGGAGAACAGAAGATAAAATAATCATGGAAATCATCTACCTCATAGATTACTGTAGGGATGGAAACATCAATATATAAATATAAAACTCTTAGAAGAATGTCTGGCACGTAAGTATTTGATAAATGATAGCTGAAATTGTTGTTGTGACAACAAGTTTGCAGAACAAGTTGCCTCCTCCCCTAGACTAGGTGATCCTTGAGGGTTGAGTATGTTATTAATTATCGTATTGATACCTCCCAATCCAGATCCCAGCTCACAGCTGAAGCTAATAATTGCCTAAGTGAAAGACCTTAACAAAGCAGGTGCTCTCAAATCTACGTGAGGACCTGTGAAGCACCTGCCCTGGACTAGCTTTTCCATGTGGGTTACCTCACTTAGCCTCTCGGGGCCCTGCAGTTGTGCCCATTTTCAGACAAGGGATACCACGTGTGCAGCTTAACTTGCCCTGAGCCCTTCTCCTCACTTGCATATTTCTGAAAATGTCTTTTGCTTTTATTTGACAGAAAGTGAGAGAGAGGAACACAGACAAACTGCCCAGTGTTGGCTGATGATTGGCTTGGGTACAACGTCGGGGCCATATCTGGGACAGAGAATATATTTTTAAACCTCTTTAACTTGGAAAGTACCATAGTTGTTTCTCTGACTTCATGGAGCTATTTTTTAAAAAGCTATTTTTATAAGTTAAGATAGACTTCAGTAAAAATTCTAAAATAATTAATCAAGGAATGTCTGTTCATGGTAGGAAATTAGCAAGCACAGATAAGCAAAAGGAAGTGCATTAAAATCTACTCTAATCCTACAGCCAGAAGTAACTACAGTTTAACATTTTTGCCCCTTGTGCCCGTCCTTCTGGATGTTCTCTATGCATAGGAAATAGGATGCAGATTAGGAAGGCGGGAGCTTTGCCCACACTCTCCTCCCACCCCAGGCCATTATGAGAGTGTTGGCGCTGGTTTCCCCTCTCCTCCCCTTCCAAGGAAGGCCCACCCTTTGCCTCATAGACTGTGTGTGTGTGTGTGTGTGTGTGAGATGGAGCCTAAGGAGTGAGGATGGGCAGTGAGAAGCAGGAGGGGTGTGGGCTGCAGGATTTTGTGGAGGGATTTTTGAGAGGTGCAGAAGCAGCTACGGCATGTGAATGGGAGAGGAAATGAGGATATTTAAATAGTATTACTGGGCATGATACATGTGCCCTCCCATATATGAAAAGTATAAGTAAGGGAGTAGTGGTATTTTAAAATGACTTTTGTTAGCTTTGTTCTTTAGACTTAGATACTTTCTTAAACCAAATTGTCTGGGTCATGATTTTATAAACAGAACAGACACATGTACCTATGTACATATACGCATATATATACACATGTAAAATTTTTAAAAATTATATTATATGATATCTGTGAAACCTTTTAATCCAACAATATTATAAGTAAATGTCTGCCAAAAATACATGCATTTATAGGGAATAACTTTATTTTTTTAATTAAATCATAGCTGTGTACATCAATATGATCATGGGGCACCATACACTTGGTTCATAGAATATTTGACACATTTTCATCTCATTAGTTGACATAGCAGGAATAACTTTAATGACACGATAGCACTCTAATATATGGAGGTTTTAGACTACTGTATATTTAACAGTCCACTATTTTAAGTGGTATCTAATATCTTACTATATACATAAATCTGGAATAAGTATCCTTGTGATTAGAACTTTGCATGTTATCATGAATTTATCCTTAGGTTAAATTTCTAGCAATAGAATTACTGGGTTAGAGGATACACACATATTTAAGGTTTTAGAGGGTTATGGTGTATCATAACTCAGCAGGAAAGGTGAAGAATTCAGAAGAAATTAAATCCATTCCTTCTCCACACCTGAACACATGGGTGGCTCTGGATAAAGCAGCATCTGCAGTTTTTTCAAAAGCATTGTTTTCAAAAGAGCAAACCAGTCCCACGTATCAAGGATGGTCCATGAGTGGCTAAGTACCCATGTGACTTTAGCTTCTCTTTGAGACACCATGGGAAGCCCTACTGGGAACCCTAAGTATCTTCTTTCTAAAAAAATATTCCAACACAACTTAGTCCTACTCCCTCGTCCTGGGCACATTCTGCAGTTTTAGGTGATAATCAAAATTAAAATGAGTGTCTTATCAGACAACTAATGAAAAGAGGAGCTATTAACCAGGAGAAAATATTAAGATTTTATATCCAGACTATATAAATCATTCCTAAAAATGAATAACACAAAGGTCAACAACTCTGCTTAAAAATTGGGCGAAGGGCTTGAAAAGACACCTTCACAAAAGAAGATACATAAATGTCCAATAAACATGGGGAAAGGTGCTCAGCATCATTAGCAATAAAAGGGAAATCATTTCATTTTTAGTGGAATGGCTAAAATAAAAAAAAAATTCAGATCAAGGAATGTTGGTGAGGTTGAACTGTAGAATCAGATCTATCATACTTCTCTGGTGGGAGGGGAAAAAGCGCATATACTTTGAAAATCTGACTACAGTTTCTTAAAAAGTTAAACATATACCCACCCCAGGACCCAGAAATTCTACTCCTACATACTTATCCAAGAAAAATAAACAGATGTTCACAAAATACTAGTATAAAAATAGTTTCTTTCCCATATTAGTTCTAAACTGAAAACAACCCAAATGTTCAACACTAATGATGAATAAGTAAGTAGTAGTATACTTCTACAGTGGAAGAGTACTCAATAACAAAGAAGAATAAACCACTGATAGCTGCAACAACATGGATGATTCTTGAGTGAAAAACGTTGGACACAAAAAAGCACAGCTAAATCATTCCATTTATAGGAAGTTCAAGGACAGGCAAACCTATTAGGGTCATAGGTATCAGAGAAGTGGTTATCTATGGGGGGCAAGTGAAGACTGACTGAAAGGAACAGTGAGGAATTTCTGGGGGTGATAAAAATGTCCTGTGTTTTGATTGAGCTGAAAGTTACAAGGGTATACACATTTCATCAAATTGTACACTAATGATCTGTCCATTTTATCATATATTGATTTTGCTGTAATGAAAGAAACATGGGTTGGGGCAACATAGCTAGCTCGATGGGGATGGTCAGGGAAGGCTTCTAAGAGGAGGTGACATTTTCTGAGCTCTGAAGGAAGAGAAGGGGTTGGCCATGTGACTATCATCAATAAGCTTATGAAAAAGTCCTGAGGTGGAAAGAGCTTATGGTACTCGAGAAAGAGAATCACTATGGGATAAATTGTGTCCCCCTCAAAATTTATATGTTAAAGTCCTAACTCCCAGTATCTCAGAATGTGACTGTATATTTGGAGAGAGGGTCTTTACAGATGTAACTGAGTTAAAATGAGGTCCTTACAGTGGGCCCCTAAACCACACTTTGATTAATGTCCTCCTAAAAAGAGGAAATTTGGGGGGACAAACCAAGATGGCGGCAGAGTAACAGCCTCCCTGCAACAGAGCACGGTGAGTCTGGGGAGATAAGACTCCAGGCATCTCTGGCTGGTAGGATCTGCCTATAATCATCCCCTTGAGGATACAGGGAGTCAGCAAGAGACTTCTGGACCTCAAGAGGAGGACAAAAACAGTGGAAAACTGCCAAGTGTTGCATGTGTTCAATTGACCTAATCTCGCCAGCAGCCATAAGTATAAGCAGCAATGAGACTGCAAACGGGAAAGGCCTTACATGTGAACTGTTTCAGTGTTTTTGGACTTGGCACTCAGTTGAACTGCCTTTGGGGAGAACTTGAGAAGGAGTGCGGAGAACTCTGGGCATTGCCTAGGGACCCAGACTGAGCCGCTGAGCCAGACAGAGCTGATAGTGTTCGGCTGTGGGCCACAGGGAGCCATTGTGAGAGAACTGTCCTGGCAAGCTCCGCCCTCAGGGACGCAGACCAAGGATCAGGCGGGAGCTAGTAACCTAGTGACTGAGCAGCCTAAAGGCGGGGACTGAGCTGACTTACAGCCTTAACCCTCAGGGGCAAAGTGAGACCGGTTTTGGCACACTGGAGCCTCGGGCTGTTGCCCTTGGTAGAGTGTTGTGGCATCACAGCTCAGAGCAACCTCAAACTCCTGGGCTTGGCACCACAAGGACCTCCATGAGAGCTGCGCCGCGACCCCTGACCTGCAACACGCACCTGCTGGGCCTCTGCATGATCTGACCAGGAACTGTGGGAGCCGCGCAACCCTGCGTCCTCCCTCCTGTACCCTTCCTGCCTCCACACCGGCCCGCTCCTCTGGCCAGGGACTCGGGTAGCTGCATGCCCTCTGGAGCCCTCCCTGCCTCTACCCAGACCCCTTCTCCTGGCCAGAGACTGCTGGAGCCTTGGGCTCTCTGTGCCAAAATCACTGGGCGCCAGGCACTCCCAGAATGGTGCGCACCACCTCTCACCCGGTTGCTGAATCTGGGTGTGTCACACTCTGGAGCTGCTTCCACAACCAGAACTCCCTGGCTGGGGCAGCCCCAGAGGAACTACACAGGGTCACTCCCTACAAAGATCCAGCAACAATAGAGTGATCCTGCTGGGGTCTAATCTTGGAGAGACACCTCCCAACTCTGAGGATGGCCAGAGGCAACAGTGAAAAACAATCATGAGGAGAAATCAACAGAAAAACTCCGGCAATATGAATAGTCAGAGTAGATCAACTACCCCAATGATCCATGGGGCAGACACAACACAAGACCCCATGCATAAACAAGTAGCTGAGATGTCAGAAATCGAATTCAGAATCTAGATAGCAAATAAGATCGAATTAGAATTCCAAGCAGTAACCCAAAAGATATCTCAAGAATTCAACAAATTCAAAGACCAAATGACCAAAGATTTTGACACATTGAGACAAGAAGTTGCAGCCCTCGAAGATCTGAGAAACACAGTAGAATCCCTCAGTAACAGAATGGAGCAAGCAGAAGAGAGGATTTCTGACATTGAAGACAAAGCTTTCCAATGCTCCCAAACTCTCAAAGAAGAAGACAAATGGAGGGCAAAAACAGATCACTCTCCCAGAGAGCTTTGGGATAATTCGAAGAAAATCAATATTCATCTTATAGGGATCCTCGAAAGTGACCAAGTGGCTTCACAAGGCACAGACTCTCTTCTCCATGAGATTCTGAAGGAGAACTTTCCAGACATGCCAAGAGATTCTGAAATTCAGATAGCAGACAGTTTCAGAACTCCAGCACGACTCAACCCAAATAAGAAATCCCCCAGACACATCATAATCAACTTCACTAAAGTTAACATAAAGGAGAAAATTCTGAAAGCAGCCAGATGAAAGAAAACCATCACCTACAAGGGCAAAAATATTAGAATAACTGCAGATCTCCCAGCTGAAACCTTTCAAGCTAGAATAGGTTGGTCATTGACTTTTAATCTCCTAAAACAAAATAATTATCAACCCAGGATCCTGTACCCAGCTAAACTGAGTTTCATTTATGATGGAGAAATTAAATACTTCAATGACATTCACATGGTGAAGAAATTTGCCATAACTGAACCAGCTCTCCAGGATATTCTCAGACCTATCCTCCATAAAGACCAGCGTAATCCTCCACCACAAAAGTAAACCCACCCAGAAAATTTTGATCAAATTCCAACGTCCACAGTCACAAAAGGATTAAATATGTCCATCGGACTCTCGAAAGTCTTATCAATATTCTCAATTAATGTGAATGGTTTAAATTGTCCTCTAAAGAGGCACAGGTTGGCTGACTGGATACAAAAACTCAAGCCAGATATCTGCTACATACAAGAATCACATCTTACATTAAAAGACAAATATAGACTCAAGGTGAAGAGATGGTCATCTATACTCCAGGCAAATGAAAAGCAGAAAAAAGCCGGAGTTGCAATCCTATTCACAGATGCAATAGGCTTTAAACCAACTGAAATAAGGAAGGATAAGGATGGACACTTCATATTTGTTAAAGGTAATACTCAATATGATGAGATTTCAATTATTAATATTTATGCACCCAACCAGAACGCACCTCAATTTATAAGAGAAAATCTAACAGACATGAGCAACTTGATTTCCTCCAGTTTCATAGTAGTTGGAGATTTCAACACCCCTTTAGCAGTGCTGGATAGATCCTCCAAAAAGAAGCTAAGCAAAGAAATTTTAGATTTAAACTTAACCATTCAACATCTGGACTTAACACACATCTACAGAACATTTCATCCCCAAAAAACTAAATACACATTCTTCTCATCAGCCCATGGAACATACTCCAAAATCGACCACATCCTAGGCCACAAATCTAACCTCAGCAAATTTATAAAAATAGAAATTGTTCCTTGAATCTTCTCAGATCATCATGGAATAAAAGTTGAACTCAATAACAACAGCAACCTGCATAACCATACAAAAACATGGAAGCTAAACAACCTTATGCTGAAGGATAGATGGTTTATAGACGAGATTAAGAAGGAAATCACCAAATTTTTGGAACAAAACAACAATCAAGACACGAATTACCAGAACCTCTGGGATACTGCAAAGGCAGTCCTAAGAGGGAAATTTATAGCACTGCAAGCCTTCCTCAAGAAAATGGAAAGAGAGGAAGTTAATAACTTAATGGGACATCTCAAGCAACTGGAGAAGGAAGAACACTCCAACCCCAAACCCAGCAGAAGAAAACAACCAAAATTAGAGCAGAATTAAATGAAATGGAAAACAAAAGAATTATACAACAGATCAATAAATCCAAAAGTTGGTTTTTGGAAAAGATCAATAAAATAGAGAAACCTTTGGCCAACCTAACCAGGAAAAAAGGAGTAAAATCTCTCATTTCATCAATCAGAAATGGTAATGATGAAATAACAACAGACCCCTCAGAAATTCAAAAAATTCTTAACAAATACTACAAGAAACTTTACTCTCAGAAATATAAAAATCTGATAGAAATCGACCAATACCTGGAAGCATGCCACCTACCAAGACATAGCCAGAATGAAGTGGAAATGTTAAACAGGCCTATATCAAGTTCTGAAATACCATCAACTATACAAAATCTCCCTAAAAAGAAAAGCCCAGGGCCAGATGGCTTTATGTCAGAATTCTACCAAACCTTTAAAGAAGAACTAGTACCTATATTACTAAACCTCTTCCAAAATATAGAAAAAGAAGGAATATTACCCAACACATTCTACAAAGCAAACATCACCTTCATTCCCAAACCAGGGAAAGACAGAAGAAAAGAAAATTATAGACCAATATCACTAATGAATATTGATGCTAAAATACTCAATAAGATCCTAACAAACAGAATCCAACAACACATCAAAAAAATTATATACCACAACTAAGTGGGATTTATCCCAGGGTGTCAAGGCTAGTTCAATATACGTAAATCTATAAATGTAATTCAGCACATAAACAAACTAAAAAATAAGGACCATATGATTCTTTCAATCGATGCAGAAAAAGCTTTTGATAATATCCAGCATCCCTTCATGATCAGAACACTTAAGAAAATTGGTATAGAAGGGACATTTCTTTATTTTACTTTATTTTTTATTGCTGGGGATTCATTGAGGCTACAATAAGCCAGATTACACTGATTGCATTTAGAAGGGACATTTCTTAAACTAATAGAGGCCATCTACAGCAAACTCACAGCTAATATCGTATTGAATGGAGTTACATTGAAGTCATTTCCACTTTGATCAGGAACCAGGCAAGGTTGCCCTTTGTCTCCATTGCTCTTTAACATTGTAATGGAAGTTATAGCCATTGCAATTAGGGAAGAAAAGGTGATCAAGGGTATCCACATAGCGTCAGAAGAGATCAAACTTTCACTCTTCGCAGATCATATGATCGTATATCTGGAAAATGTAGGGATTCTACTACAAAACTTTTAGAAGTGATCAAGGAATACAGCAATGTCTCGGGCTACAAAATCAACACCCATAAATCTGTAGCCTTTATATATACCAATAATAACGAAGCTGAAAAAACAGTAAAGGACTCTATTCCTTTCACAGTAGTGCCAAAGAAGATGAAATATTTGGGAGTACCTAACAAAGGACGTGAAAGATCTCTACAAAGAGAACTATGAAACTTTAAGAAAAGAAATAGCTAAAGATGTTAACAAATGGAAAAACATACCATGCTCATGGCTGGGAAGAATCAACATTGTTAAAATGTCTATTACCCAAAGCAATATATAATTTTAATGCAATTCCTATTAAAGCTCCATTGTCATATTTTAAAGATCTTGAAAAAATAATACTTCGTTTCATATGGAATCAGGAAAAACTTCGAATAGCAAAGCCGAAACATTACTCAGCAATAAAAACATAACAGGAGGAATCACGCTACAGACCCGAGACTGTACTATAAATCGACAGTGATCAAAACAGCATGGTACTGGCACAAAAACAGAGAAGTAGATGTCTGGAACAGAATAGAGAACCAAGAGATGAATCCAGCTACTTACCATTATTTGATCTTTGACAAGCCAGTTAAAAACATCCAGTGGGGAAAAGATTCCCTATTTAACAAATGGTGCTGGGTGAACTGGCTGGCAACCTGTAGAAGATTGAAACTGGACCCACTCCTTTCACCATTAACTAAGATAGACTCTCACTGGATAAAAGATTTAAACTTAAGACATGAAACTATAAAAATACTTGAAGAAAGTGCAGGGAAAACTCTTGAAGGAATCTGCCTGGGTGAATATTTTATGAGGAGGACTCCCCAGGCAATTGAAGCAGTATCAAAAATACACTACTGGGACCTGATCAAACTAAAAAGCTTCTGCACAGCCAACAACATAGTAAGTAAAGCAAGCAGACAGCCCTCAGAATGGGAGAAAATATTTGCAGGTTATACCTCCAATAAAGGTCTAATAACCAGAATCCACAGAGAACTCAAACGTATTAGCAAGAAAAGAACACATGATCCCATCTCAGGGTGGGCAAGGGACTTGAAGAGAAACTTCTCTAAAGAAGACGGATGCATCGATCTACAGACACATGAAAAAAAGCTCATCATCCTTAATCATCAGAGAAATGCAAATCAAAACTATTTTGAGATATCACCTAACCCCAGTAAGAGTAGCCCACATAAAATCCTAAAACCAGAGATGTTGGCATGGATGTGGAGAAACGGGAACACTTCTACACTGCTGGTGGGAACGCACACTAATACGTTCCTTCTGGAAGGACGTTTGGAGAATACTTAGAGACCTAAAAATAGACCTGCCATTCGATCCTATAATTCCTTTACTAGGTTTATACCCAGAAGACCAAAAATCACAATATAACAAAGACATCTGTACCATAATGTTTATTGCAGCCCAATTCATAATTGCTAAGTCATGGAAAAAGCCCAAGTTCCCATCAACTCACGAATGGACTAGCAAATTGTGGTACATGTATACCATGGAATATTATGCAGCCTTAAAGAAAGATGGAGACTTTACCTCTTTCATGTTTACATGAATGGAGCTGGAACATATTCTTTTTAGCAAAGTATCTCAGGAATGGAAGAAAAAGTATCCAATGTACTCAGCCCTACTATGAAACTAAATTATAGCTTTCATATGAAGGCTATAACCCAACTATAGCACAAGACTATGGGGAAAGGGCCAAGGAAGGGGAAGGGAGGGGGGAGGTTAGGGTGGAGGGAGGGTTATGGGTGGGGCCACACCTACGGTGCATCTTAGAATGGGTACAGGTGAAACTTACTAAAGGCAGAATACAAATGTCTACATACAATAAGAAAATGCCATGAAGGCTACGTTGAACAGTTTGATGAGAATATTTCAGATTGTATATGAAACCAGCACATTGTACCCCTTGATTGCACTAATGTACACAGCTATGATTTAACAATAAAAAAAGAAAAAACGTAAATACACGTCTTATTTTTCTCTTTTCTTACATAAACTATAGCATGCTCAATTATTAAAAAAAAAAAAAAAAAAGAAGAGGAAATTAGGACAGACATGGCCTAAGGGAAGACCATGTGAAGATACAGAAGACAAAGCCACCTATAGGGTGTCTCAAAGGTCACCATACATAGGGAAAATGGGTAACTGTGGCTAAATGACTTTTATTTACAAAATATTCATTACAACATTTTACAAAGTATTTATAAAATATTCTCTCCTTGTTACGTACCTTTTTGTAAAATTTTATAATGACTATTTCGTAAATAAAGGTACCTTTAGCTATAATTTCCCATTTTCCCTAGGTATGGCAACCTTTGGGACATACTATACAAGCCAAGGACAGAGAGGCCCGGAACAGATCATTCTCTCCTGCCCTTGGAAGGAACTCACCCTGCCAACACCTTGATCTAGGACTTCTGGCTTACAGAACTGCAAGAAAATAAATGTGTGTTTTTTAAGCCACCCAGACTGTGCCCTAGCAAACTAATACACGGACCTTCTGGCTGAATTGTCAGGAGATGGGACGGGAGGGGCAAGCAGAGGCCAGATCATGTGGGTCGAAAAGGCATGGTAAGAAGGTTGGACTGTTTTGAAAGGGCAATGGGAAACTACTGAAGAATGTTAAGTAGGGAAGAAATGTGATTAGAATTTATGAGAGGTCAGTGAGGAGGCTCCTGCAGTAAACCAGGCATGAAGGGTTGGCAGGGCCTTAGATCAGGGTGGCTGATAGATTAGATGTGGGCGTTAGACAAAGAAGATGTGGGTACGTTCAAGATACATTTTGGAAGAGAATGGACAGGACTGGCTGATAGATTAGATGTGGGAATGAAGAAGAGGAAGGAGTCCAAGCTGAGACCCTTTACCAAGAAGAGGATTCGTGCCACCAGGGTCTCCCTCATGTTCTCTGAGCTCTCCAAGCGTGGATCTTCCTCTGGGGCCTTTCACTTGCTGTCTCTTCTGCCCAGAATGTCCTTCTTGTGAGGACAGGCAAGCCTGGCTCTCTCATTTTAGGTCTTTGCTGAAAAGTCACCTCTCTAGAGAGTGCTACCCTGGCCAAACTACTGAGCGCAGCTCCTATCACTCTGCACGGACTTGCCTGTGCTGCGCCTCTCCACAGCACTCCTCACCTTGTGCCCTGCATCTTTGCACTTGGTGTTTATTGCCTGTTCTCATGACCGAAATCTATAAACCGGCATATAAAGCAGGGCTTTTGACTTGTTTCCTGCTACATCCCAGAAGGGCACATAGTAGGATATTAACAAATACTCAGTGACTGGATAAGCATAAGTTAATCTTAAAAGCCTGGAGATTTTCTTCTCAAAAGTCTGCAACAAGCTGGGCATGGGGGCTCAAGCCCATAATCCTGGCACTTTGAGAGCCTAAGGCTAGAGGGTCACTTGTGGCCAGGAGTTTAAGACCAGCCTGCGCAAGAGTGAGACCCCATATCTAACAAAAAACAGACAAAATTAGCTGGGCATGGTGGCATGCACCTGTAATCCCAGCTATTTGGGAGGCTGAGGCAGGATGATCACTTGAGTCCAGGAATTTGAGGTTGCTGTGAGCTATGATGAGACCACTGCATTCCAGCCTGGGCAGCAGAGGTAGACTCTGTCTTAAAGAAAAAAAATCTTCAACAGGAATGGACATTTCTATGTGTCTGAAATGAATTAGCTCCATCTAGAATGGTGCTGAAGAGAAGTAATGAAGACGTCCTATGGCCATTTATTCTAGAATTCCTTGAGTTGTGAGCCCCAAAGTACACAGCCATACTTTCCAGGACACACAAGTATATATGGCATCACTTTATCTCACCCTTGCACTTAATTTCTGGAACACAAAAATTTGAAGATCTTTTCCCTGCCTCAAAGCCCTGATTTTTTGGCTCAGCACCAATCACAGCTCCATCTCACAAAGAGAACAGATTCTGAACATACTCTGCAACTTCATAGCACAAGTTCAAAGACCAAGTTGAGGTTTTAGCAATATAAATTTCCAGGCCATCTGGCCATGACAAAATCGATCTGGCTCCATGACTGTTTTCCTTTCCACCAATCAGGGTCCCATGGGCCACACGAAACAGTGCCCCTTGTCTCCAGCTGATGGCTGCTCTGGCTATACGGCCCCATTGAAAGTGCTGCCTGTCACTGAGGAAGGAGAGACATGTTTAGAAAGTTGCTTCTTTTAGAAAAGCAAATGTCAGGGAGTTCTTACTTCACCTTGTGGGGAGAAGACCATCATGCTAGAGAAGCAGAGAGACCTCAGCAGCAATTTCCCGCTGAGCCTGCAACTCAAAAGCTTCTATAATGATAAAATGAGATGGGTACCCCTCAGTGCAGGCAGGGGGGTTCCAACATAATGGTTTGATGACTTCTCTTTTGCAAAGGGGGGCAAATGGAATTTTTTAAAAATTCAGCAAAATTCAAATTTCATTCTGATGGCCTTCCAATGGATGGCCCACAATGATTCAAGGCTAGGAGGATATGAAGGCAGTGAGCTGTTGATGTGTTTCAGGTGGGCAGAAAAGATATTATAGGGTTTCTTATAGACTTCTGAGCAAAGAGGGACAGTCTCTTTCTTTTTTTAAATTTTCAAAGGGTGACCTATAATTACACTGATACTATGAAGACAGAACAGTCAACAAAAGAAAGTGCTTCAATGTTCTCAGCCTCACTCCTTGCTCCCAAAGCAAAGCAGCTTCCTCCTGCAGTGGGAGTTTCAAGATCCAACTGCAACCTCTGGTCTTTCTCCCTGTAACATGCTGCTTTCCATGCAGCAGTGGAGATTCAAACACTGGGCAGGTCACAGGACCCAATTTACCTTGAGTTGCAACCACTGATCTACACTGTATTTGGAAGAGTACGACCTCAGAGGTCACCTCTAGATGCATGGCCTCATGCTGAGGCCATTGGGCAAGGTCTCGGGGACCCTTTACGCAGCCCAGCTCCACTCCCAGGATGCTGGAGAAAGGCACCCTTGGAGGAGTACAATCTTCCCTTTGGTGCATGACATAATTCAGAGCAGTTCGGAGATGTCTAGAGTGCTAGAATGGACAAAAAGGAGAAAAAAAGAGTATCACTCTCTCCCTCCTGGAATCCGTCAGGCAGTTAGAATAGCTGAGGTTTGCTGCCTGTTTCCGACATGCTTTACATTGACTCATTTATTATTCTTACAACCCTATAAGGCAGGTACCATTTACAACCCCATTTTGCAGATGAGTAATCTAACGTGTGAACAGCTGAAGTAGGCAGCCCACATTCACGCACCTAGTGAGATGCCTAACTCCAGAGGTTATGAGCATAGCCCCAGGTGCTACTGGCCGAGAGAACAACACATAAGCCCCCATTGACTAATTAAAATAGCTTTTTAGAAAACCAACCTGAAAGTCAACCTACTCAGCCTGGCTTTCTCTCATGGGAAGAGGTTGCTTTGCTTATTTGCTTTCCAGGTGAGTCATTACCTGCTTTTTCTCACCTTCTTAGCTGGGTTGGTACTGCAGGCAGCAAGAAGAGGGAGAGCCTCCTTCCTGTGAGCCAGCACTATTCCCTAACACAAGAGGCGCTCCCCACCATCACTCAGATCTGCTCCTTCAGAAAAACCAGACAGATGCACAAAATCCCTACCTGTCACTCTATCTGCCTCCAAAACACGAACCTCTAACTGTGGCTTGGACTTCCCAAGCCCACACTGAAGAGTAGTCACTGGTGTGACACCACGGTGACCACTCCTTTTATGGAGGGCAAACTAAGATGACAGGCTGAGCCTGGAGGGAAGAGCAACACGGAGAAGTATGCTGGGTTTGCTCCTTCAAAGGCCCAGCTGCAGTGTTCGCAAGTAGTGGGCACTGTGACGGTCAGCGTCTAGCATCCAGCATCCAACCCCTCCTCTCCCTGTGATCAGCCAGGGGCTCTGGGAGGGACCAATTCTGGACCAGCTCCGGCAATGAAGCCTGACTGGGTTAAGCAAATCAGTGTAACCCCCCACCCTCCATTCCTACAGGAATTGATACAGGAAGCGTACTTGACCTATGGTGGTTTAATCAGAGGACAACCCATAAACCTTATCTCAAGGTAAGGAAGAGAGGAATTCTCTCCTGCACCACTCAGTGCAGATGTAGTTGTGAGGCCTTTGACCCTGCAGCCATTTCTTACCAAAGAAAGCCAAGTATGGAATTAAGCCAACACAAAGGGGAGCACAGCACTGCATAACGCAGAGCACCCCCCAAACCACAGTCCCTGTATGTTTTAGGCTGGTTTGAGTCAAGTTGGGTTTTCTGTTACTTTTAGGCAAAGCATTTTAACTGAGAATGACCATTCAGACTGAATCCCAAACAGCAATGTACATTTGTCTACACTTTTGATAGTCAAATCCAATATTCATATGGCTCAGAGCTACAAACATGACCTAGATTTTCAAGTCTCAGCTCCAGAGTCACCTTTTCTGTTGACATATTTGTTTGTTCATTTGCCCAACTAACAGAGACATGGCATCTACTACCTGCCAGCTCCTATTGTGAGTGCTGAGGTTTCAAGGATACATAAAACATGATTCCTGTCCTTGAGGGGTCGACTGGGGAGATAATGTAAGTAAACCAACAAATAAGGGCTTCGATTGAGGGGAGTCCTGGGCACTACTGCAACACAAAGCATGGGCTCCAAGTCAGACGTGGGGGTTGGGAAAAGATGCTGGGAGAGGCAACGTTCAAACCATGCTCTGGAAGCATCCCCTATGCGGGTGGCCTCACTGGAGTGGGTCTGCCCTCACAGGCACATTTGGCAATGTGTGGAGACATTTTTAGGTGACATAACTGGGAGGGGCTTCTGTCAGCTCGTGGGTAGAGGCCAGGGATGCTGCTCAGCATCACCTAATGCACAGGATGGTCCCCATAAAAAGAACTCTGGAGCCTCATGTTTTTGGCCGGGATGGAGCAAGCGGGAAGGGGTGTTCCAGGAAGCACAAAAAACATGTCTAAAGACATGGAGCTGTGACCCCACTTGACATGTTTGGGCTGGAGCCAAGGTGGTGGGTTAAGGAGTGATATGTCAGTTACAAGGGCATCCCTGAGCTAGCAGAGCTGATGAGTCCTGAGCTAGGAGCTCAGACTGAGTCTAAGTCTTCTGAGTCTTATCCCCAAAGCTGTCGGGAGCTCTGGAGGATTTTAAACAAGGCTGTGTGTTTCAGGAGGATTTCCCAGGCAGCTGCCCGGTAGCTCTAGCAATGGTGAGTAATGGGGACTCACCCAGGCAGCTCTGGGACAGACAGGAAGAAACAGACCTTGAGGAGACTCCTTTCTCCCACCAAGTTCATTGCTACCACATGCTGCATGTACTTGTCTTTCTCCCTCACTTGCCTATAATCACCTGGTATGCACTGGAACTAATGCATCTTTCCCTTCTGCACAAAGCCTCACACAGGTAGGCACAGTGGACTGACATGCGGGGCTCAGATGCCAATCCCAGCAGGAAGGTAAAACTGTGTAGTCAAACCCTTGAAAAATCCCTTAAATTGTCCGTATAGCACACCATATTGGCCTTGTGTATACAACCTTATAGAATAGGGGAAAAGAGAGAGTTATTCTGCAATGAACAATGTGAGCAGAGGATATGTAAAAGCCGTTTTTCTAGCTTTATTTCAATTACTGTTTTTTCCTTTTTCTTTCAGGGCGTGTATTGTTAAGTCAGATTAACTTAAATGCACAATTTGCTGCAACGGTTCCACTGCAGTCAGTAAATTTTACAGAGAAAATGAAAGGGAGAACAACTCCCAAGGGGAGTTTCACTTGTCCACTGGCCTCTGGCTACCACGGGGTTTTGGGGGTCAGAGGTGGGTCAAGGAGCATGGGATCGCAAGGAACTAGTGGACTCGGAGCTATACTGCCTGGGACTGGTAGACAAAGTCCCCTAACTGCTGGGCACACTGCCAATCACCAGCCTCAGCTATCGGCTCTTGCTCACAACTGCCCTTGGCTAAAGAGAGCAAGGACACCCAATGACTATTTCATATTAGAGTACAAAAGCCCAGCTGCTTTGCCCAAACTTTAGACAACTCTGCCAGGCCATCTGAACTTCAGAGCCCTTTGTGGGGTCAGCCGCAGCCTTGCAGTGTCTGTACCACAGCTCACTTTTAACTCTGCCCAAAGCTGCTCCCTGCCCTTCCCCAACAGCTATTCATAGCTAGAGCATTTTGGGGACCCTGGCCTGCACTAAGTGGCTACCTGAGGTCAAGAGGCTAAGAGGTGTCAGAGTCCAGGTGGAACAGCGATGGGTTGGCAGGTACCACGAGCAGCAACAGCAGGGTCCAGGGCATCAGAGAGAAGGTGCAGGGGGACAGCAGTGAGCGTTCCTGATGAAGGAGGCTGTTTGTCTCCACCCTGCACGGCAAGGAGGTCTGGGTCTGCGGGAGAGGCCACCAAGGACTCCTCCCCTGCTCTCTCCCAAACCTACCAACAAGAATTCCCCTCCTCCTACCCACTGGCCGTTTTAATGGGGTTAATACGTATCTTTGTGGGCAGCCACCGGCCTGGTGAGATCTGGACTTTACCTAAAGGCCCCTTCACCACCAAACCCCTCAACCCAAACTCTTTGCCACAGGTTCTAACAAGGAGCCAGACTTCCCATTATTAGGTATTTCGCTTGGCTTAGGAGCCCCTGTTAAAAACAATGCTCTGTAAAGTAACTTGAAATAACATATCAAACATGGGTTATTACAGTTATTACAGCTGGCAGAGAGGAGAAATAAATTAAAGGCTAAGATAGGGGACAGTGGAAGAAAGTTCTAGGTGGGATGCTAACGTGGTGATGGTCATGGGGTCAACACAAGAGCACCTAGTTCAAGGGCAACAGGCAAGTTGTAGGATAAAGACAACACCCCCCAATCCAAGTAACTGCTCCCCACTGCGGCTAAGGGCTGACTGTACTCTTAACTGGAATTACTCCATGAAGTAGCACCAGGACGTGTCTGTGCTTTGGCCTCTGGCATTTATGCTGGGGCAGGAGTGGGAGTGAGTGGCCAAAATAGGATTACACATCTACCCAGAAGATCTCACATTTGCTATAAGCTATTGCAGGTGGTTAGGGAATTTCCAGATCACATTTCATTCCCCTGCAAGTGGCAACCATAAAAACAACAGTTTTAATTCCTTGATCTCCTTCCAGTAATCACTGCTCACCTATAACAATGGGAGCTGGCTGTGTTGTCAGCCAAGAGGCAAGAGAAACACCCCCTGGCACACAATACGATGCATGAAGCCTTGAGCAGGCTGCTGGGGTCTGGGCTCTGGGAGATGGGTCCGCTTCCCCCTTTGCTGTGCAGACCTTTCTTTACTAGTTGCCTCAAATGTTTCCTGAGTATGGTTCTGTGTGGTAATTTTCCTCTCCTCTCAAGTTTACCCCATTCGTAGGGGGTAGATGGCGGACAGGCACAGGGCTGGATGGCTAACTTACACGTTGGGGCTTTCCTTGAGGCTGAGGCTGAGGCTGAGAGACACAGCAGCCCCTCCTCAGACCCAGCCCTATGGTTTTGTTCTAGGACTCATTTCTGGAACATTCATCATAGCCTCCTGATGATTCTATGAGTATCTAATTCCTGATAGTCATTTTTGGGGGTCTGTTTAAAATAGTTTATGTTTTCTTTTTCTGCAGCTGGGCCTTGCCTGACACTCTTCCTTTGCAGATTTACAATCATCTGGTTTATACTGGGCAGGGTGGCTCACTCCTGTAATCAAGCCTAGCACTCTAAGAGGCCGAAAAGGGAGGATGACTTGAGCTTATGACTTTGAAACCAGACTGAACAAGAGTGAGACACCATCTCTACCGAAAACAGAACAAATTAGTCAGGTGTGGTGGCTCACACCTGCAGTCCCAGCTATTCGGGAGGCTGAAGCTGGGGGATCGCTTGAGCCCAGGAGTTTGAGATTGCAGTGAGCTATGATCATGCCATTGCACTCTACCTGAGGCTACAGAGTGAGAGTCTTTCACAAAAAAAGAAAAAAAAAAAAAAAGAAAGAAAGATAAGAAAAAAATAAATAAAATCATCTGGTTTTCAAGGATATTTCAAACCATATCCCCAAAGAATGCATCTGGGATGATGACTGTGAGTGCCTCTTCTGAGAAGGTCAATGGACCAACCATCCTTGCCATTTTCAAACCCACTGCCCATGTTTTTAGGGTCTGAGCCCTCTGGACTGAAAGGAACTCACCACACCCCTCCAGCATTGGAACTTTAGACAAGGTGCTGGAGAGAAACGAGAAGAAAACAGCTTGTCAAGGGCTCTACTTCTGAGAGGTCATATTCATTCCTAAAGTTATCATTCAAACAATCCAAGGTAGCCAAGGCACGTAGCTGAGCCCATTTCTGTCATAGATTTTTAAGTTTCCAAAACAGATCAAGGTTGAAAAGGTACATTTTTGTATTTCTGGGGAATGGTTTGATTATTACTTGCCCTTCAGAAGCAAAGGTGATGGATATTCCATACCTGGGCAAATAATTTGGTTGATAAAGGAAAAATCATGTAGGTCTTTATTCTGCCTAAGAATCAAATTTGCAAAATTTTCTTTCCTTTTGCTCACTCCCTCATTATTTTCTACATGACTTTCATTCAGGAAATTACACTTTAATACTTTGAAATGCAGATAGTTTTGCTTTTACATTGTAGGCTGACATTTTCTTTTCTACCTGTTTTCCTTTTGCATTGGGAGGAATTAATTTCAGTACCAATCTGGCCTTTCAGGAATGATCAGTTTGGGGCCTCTTTTGAAACTATCAGGAGGCTGAGGAGTGAGGATCACTTGCGCTCAGGAATTAGAGGTTATAGTGAGCTATAACCTCAATATGGCAAAGAAAGAAGAAAAGGAGGGAGGAGGGAGGGAGGGAAGGAGGGAGGGAGGAAAGGGAGGAGGGAGGAAAGGAGGGAGGGAGGGAAGAAGGAAGGAAGGATGAAAGAAAAAGAAAGGAAGGAAGGGAGGGAGGGAAGAAGGGCATTCTTTTAACAAGGGTGAATCCTCCTAGAGAATTACTGCCAAGAGAATCATGGTTACTGTCAGGAGGAAACCGCGTCCCTTAAGTGGGAGAGTAACCAAGAGGTTCAGAATTGTTGCTATAAAACATAGTGACCCTAAACCCCTTGGAGGTAAGGGTCTCTTTTCTGTAGGCCCTAATATCTATTGCTCTGTGATGTTTGTTCGCTCACTTATTTATTTATTTATGTTTTGAGACAGAGTCTCGCTACGTCACCCTGAATAGAGTGCCACGGTGTCATAGCTCACAGCAACCTCCAACTCTTGGGCTTAAGAGATTCTCTTGCCTCAGCCTCTCAAGTAGCTGGGACTACAGGCGCCCTCCACAACACCTAGCTGTGTTTTTTTTTTTCGTTGTTGTTGTTTTTTGTTGTTTGGCAGGCCCCGGGCCGGATTCGAACCTGCCAGCTCTGTGTATATGGCTGGCGCCCTAACCGCTGAGCTATAGGTGCCAAGCCTCACTCATTTATTTTTACAGGCAGTCTCTTCCTTTGGGACTCAACTAACTTCTGAAAAACTCAAAATTAAGTCAACCTCCCAGTTCCTTTGTTTCTCCCGCATTGAGATTCCCTCACCTGGCGGAAGTAACCACCAGTGACCGCCTGGCTTCAAGATCCCCAGACCCAGTGGGAAGAACGACGTGTTTCCAACAGAACGGCTCACTGCTGGGCTAGCAGATTCTTTTGCCAGGATTGCTCTGGCATTTCTGGAAAATCAAGAGCTCAGAAAATGAATGTGTTGTTTAAAATGATGACTCACTTTCTCCCCCTACTTTGTTTGCTGGCCCATTTTCTGCTCGTGTGAGTTATCCATGTAAGAATCTTTGTGAGCCCTGACATCTTGTCTCTTCTAGAGGCTCAAAAATAAAGGACTTGGATTATGTTATGTAGGGATGAACACAGAAGCCACATCCTCCAGGGGTCAGGGGATGGGCTCTGGAGCTAGAGAGACAAATGATGTAACTGCTCCGTGCCTCAGTTTCCCCATTCATACAATGGGCATAGGGAGAGCTGACAGGCGTCCATGCAAATTCAGTTAGATAATGCATATAAAAAGACTAGAATAGGCTTGGTCTATAGTGTGCACTAGTAAATAATTAGCTACTTCTTGTATGATTGTTATAAAAAGCACAAGAGGAGATATAGACAAAACAATTTCATTCTTATAGTCAACAGTCTATATTCTTAAAACTGCTCCCTAGAAGATCATTTTCTGTTAAGGAAGCTTATATTTAGGTTTTTGAGATCATATATACTTTTCAAAGAAATGTCTATTTTAAAGAGCTCTATTAGGATAAAGCAGGCCTCCTCTGAGATAATCTGTACTTGGAATAGTTACACATGTCTCTAAGCAACCTCCTTTAAAAAATTGTCTCTCTCCTTCTTTACTCTGAATAAATTTGCTAACATTCCACAGGTATTGAGTACACAGTCATGTCACTGCAGTTAGAAAAAATCTGCAATGTTCTTTTTATGATAAATAAAGAAATCACCCATTTCTTCACTAGTAAAAGTATCTTTGCCTAGAATTTCACAGGAAATCTATTAATACCAAATTTTGAAATAAATTGAGAAACTTATCATATTTCTGGTACCTGAGCAAAAGAAAAAGTTCCCCAAACTAAACAAGCATCTAAGAAGAATGCTCACTGTTAATGGGGAGAGATTAATTGGAAACTCCAAATACCCAATTTTTATTAATAATCATCAGTTGATTATCAAATCAGTGAATGAATTTGGTATAAGATACATTTTCATGAGGAGAAAAAAATTAACATTGGATAATTTAACCTAGCTGAAAAACAAAATATTTGCCCAAAGCATCTGGAACTTTATTAAAATAACTACCAAAACTATTTCATGAAAAAGGAAAAAGAAACAAAAGACAAGGGTATCACTTCCAACACAAACATCAAGCTTCAATGTAAGGAAGATAATTAGAAATTCAAATTAGGGGGTGGTGCCTGTGGCTCAAAGGAGTAGGGCACTGGCCCCATATACTGGAGGTGGCAGGTTCAAACCCAGCCCCAGCCAAGGAAAAAAAAAAAAAGAAATTCAAATTAGGTAGACTATCTCTATAATTGAACCATTAAAAAAAAATACCACTTTAAGCTTTTGTGGAAAAGAATGACCAGTCCTGAGAGCAAAATATACATGGATTCTAGCTTTCCTATTAGGATGACATGCTTAAGAAATCAAGTGTCATTTTCAAACTACCGCCTCTTAAATTATAACAAAAGTTTATCCAGACACATTTAAATTGCAACCCTTGTTACAGAAGATTTATTTGTAATTGAAGGAACATTTTAGGGGAATGGGAAAGAAACACAGAAATATATTTAAGACCATCTGAAATTCTGCAGCAGGGTGATGCATTATTGAACATCTTGCATAGTGTCATTTCCCTGAGCTCAGGGGTACAAGTACAAGGCACAGGGTATCTACAACTTGAGAGGAGGCACCAAACTGCAGCTTATCCTCTGGGGAAGTCTGACAGGATTAGAAGAATTTTTGTAGGTTGGACACGGGACTGAACATAAGCTTATGCTGTGTCACATGAAATCATCAGATCGCTCTGTGGGACATCTCATTGTTCCCATGGCATATTGAGGAGTTATGAAATCAGGAACCAGTCCAACCTTTCAACATTGCTATGGATTAAAAGAAGCCCATGTTCAAATGCATTCTAACCCACAGCCATGGTTCCCCTGAGTTTCTAAGGACATTAGGAAAAGAAAAATTAAAGATATTTACAATCTCCGTGGAGTTTAAGGTCAATAATGTACTATTCGTAAAATGGTACAGTTTAGATATCATGATCCATTTAGCAATAATCTGTTACTCTGACACATTCCAAGGCATCTTATGCTTTGCAAGAGTGGCACTAAAATAAAAAACATTTTAATGCATTTTAAAATTCAACAAATAGTGTATAAAGTAAACTAAAACATTATGGGATGCTCTATTCCCTTTGCATTCAGGGAAAAGCAATGTTGGTATTCAGCCAAGCCCACCGAGACTTACATCGTATCCGCTGTTACGGATTCCACGCCGAGGTCGCTCCCGAGTCACCAGAAGGTCCATCTCCGTTTCCCCTGGACTCGGGCTGTTCAGGGACTGCCGGCTTCGGTAGACAGAGTTCTTCATCTGTTGCCTGAAGAAAATTCAACAACTGTTATGATGCAGCAAATGCCCTGACAGATGGAATTCTCCACTGATCCAAACTACAAGCAACCAATGAAGGGTTTGGAATTGCCTCACAAATCTCACAATTGATGGCATTTGTTCCCTAGCTATAAGGGGCTAAAGAAAGAACGAAATAAAGATTTCTTCCCCCCAGATGCTGTAATCATTTGTCTGAACTGTAAATGTTCTTTCATATGGAAACTAGGTAACTATAATCAATCGCAACATGCAACCTCATTTAAAATTCTGCTGACAGCAAGGCCAAGGGTTCTCCCTTGACCCTCTAGGACAGCTAATGCTGAGAGAACAAACTTGAATTTGTTGACTTTGTTGACTCAGCAGCCTCCTGTTCCTTTTCATCTTTCTGATTTCACGTGCAGAATTCTATGATGTGTTAATAACCCTGTAGCTAGTGGGCTGCTTAATATTGTGATTGTTGAAAGTTGTTTTTTTCCTACCATTATCACAATGGATTCCCTTCTGGGTTAAGAAGCTATAAACCTACAGGCAATATGGGGCTTATCCATCCCTCCGCCTACCCATCCATCCATCCACGCATCCATCCATCACTTCCTGAGTGCCTAGTATGATGAACCTCCACAGTGGTCACACAGGTAGGGTCCTTGCTCTCCTAGAGTTTACTTCCTAATGAGGGAGACAATTAACATGGTAATTTCAGAGTGATATGTGCTGTTAAGAAAAGGAGCTGTGACAGAGGGTGGCTAGGATGGGAGCAACTTTAAATAAGATGGTCAGGGAAGGCCTCTCTGGGGAAATGACAATTCAGCCAAGTCCAAACACGGCCAAGTCCATGCTGATCCAGGCACTCGGCATTCAAGACCTAGGGAATAGCATGTTCAGAGGCTCTGCTCGGCTACTGATAGAAGATTCAGGCATTTGTCACCTTTGTTTCGTGTTCACTTGTCACTAGAGGAATCTTTATGAAGAGTGGGAAAGAAACAGAAACATAGTGAGGATTGTGGCTATGCCTTTTTTCAGCCACCAAGAGGCAATTTTTACAAGTGGGGAGTGAGGCCCAATGGGGACAGGTGACTTCCATATGATCCTGCAGAATGACAAAAAGGCAACACTTTCCTCTCATCCAGCAATAAGTTTCTGTAAATAATTTGCAATCCCAGACTATCTTTAGAGCCCCCTGCCCCCATGGAACACTTATTTTTACCTCTCAATTTTAAGTTTCTGTTGATGGGTTGAGGGTGAAGATTTGCATTATTTCTGCCTAGTCGCTAAGTGTTCAGCAGCCAGGAGCCTGGCAGGAACACATCCTTTCTTTCATGAACACACAATAAGTTAGTCACAGCATTATACTCACACACAGTCTACAACAGACAATAGAACTCCAAGGCAAAGCATTACCTTTGCAATTAGTCTCGGGAATAAAATAAAGAACATTAGTTTTCCTCCTTCACCATGAAGTGCTTATTCCTTATTAGACAGTATCTGTTGTTTCTGCTTGCCTGGTACCTGTGATAACATTTTCTTGGTGAGAGCACCATGATGTCTCTTGGGGGCTACTTTTCTCCAGAGGTAGGTATAGACCAATTTCAGCATCACATCCCCACGGCCACAGTGATTGGTCACGTGAGCTGAGTTGGTCCAATGAGACTGTGTCTGATGGCTTTTGCTATGGCAACTAGGAAAAAGGCATTTCTTTGGCACTGAAGTTTCTAAGAAGATGGTAAATCAGCCTGAAATTGCTGGCAGCCACTTTGCCACCATGAGATAAGAGTCTGCTTGAAAATGGGGCCAGAAAGGAGTAAAGAGAGAGCCAATGTAGGAGGCATTATATGACCCGTGGATCTACTCGTGCAGAACACTTGACCTTTCAATAATGCTCAATAATTTTCATTTAACCAGTTTGTTCTACATTTCTATCATTTGCAACCCAAAGAATCCTAAATCTAATATAGGAGCTTATAACTTAATACAGGGTGTCCATAAATCTTGTGTGAAATTTAAAACGGTGTGTGATTTAAAATTGCACATGAACTTCATGTGAACTCCATATTATAAACTGTGCTTGTAGTTATCTGCAAGTAGGGACTTCCTTTAGGAAAGGAGCACAACCTCAGCCAGCTTGTGAGACACAATCTGTTCACAGCAATTCATACTTTAAGGCAGACCCCAAAGAATTCACATCCTTGACCAAATTACAAATCATTTTTTAAAAAAGCAGACTTCATAACTGTCCTGAGATTGCCAATTAGCCTATTTAGAAAAGATTTACTACTAAGGGTGGTGGTGGGGTAAATACTGGGACTAGCAATTGACTTTTAAGTAGGTTATTTTGTATTAGAAATACAATAGTGAGATTGGGTAGGCCTCACAAGAACCAGGAACATGGGTGAAAGCTTTGACACTGGAGTGTCCATCCGTCTACTTTTCCTCAGGGATGACATCCCATTATGATTCACAGCTTAAAAGTTACCATTTATCATGGATCTCAACTGATCAGACCACCTACTCATACCAGGTATGTGAGCACCTATTAATACTTAGAAAAAAATTAGATTCCCAGGTAGAGAAATCACTTCTTTTTTTTGTTTTTTTCATTTTAGCAGTGTTTAATGAAAGTTGCATATAAGATTATTTTATTCCTGCATCTTCTCAATTGTTTCTTCCTTGTACTCGCCCTTCTCCTTTCCTACTTGGCGAGATTTGGCTTTTCGTTCAAGGATCTTTTTGCGGTCTTTGTCCAGTTTAAGCCTAGTAATGACCACTTGCTGGGGTGAATGCCAACATGGACAGTTGTGCCATTAGCCTTTTCCTGCTGCACCCACTCAATGTAGATGACGTATTTCTTCCTGTAAACCTGGACTACTTTGCCAATCTGCTGACCTTTATAATGCCCCCGGACAACCTGAACTTCATCCTTTCGGATGGTCATGGATGGAACATTGTACTTCTGTCTCAGCTCTTTGGAAAGAGGGGAAGACATAATCTTCCTGCGAACGTGGGAAGGTGCATTGAAATGTCTTTTGCGGTTCTTGCTTCAGTCTGAAGTCACAAAGGGATTGAACTTCATTTTGGCCGCTGCCTCTCCAGCGATGGCCGCAAAAAGGCGGAATCACTTCTTTTAATAAAATAAGAGTTCCATTAGGTATGTTGACTTCATTGGTATTTTGCTATATGGTAAATCCTCCATAGTTGACCACCTCCTTAAGTTGACCTAATTTTCGTAGATTGGACATGTGCCACAGGTACTCAATGTAAGTTCCTTATGTTGACCACCTCTGTACGTTGACCAGTTTGTTACAATCCCCTGGGTTGTCAACTTACAGAGGTTCTACTGTATTTTTTTTTTTTATTGTTGGGGATTCATTGAGGGTACAATAAGCCAGGTTACACTGATTGCAATTGTTAGGTTTTTTTAAAGAGACAGAGTCTCACTTTGTCACTCTTGGTAGAGTGCTGTGGCATCATAGCTCACAGCAACCTCCAACTCCTGGGCTTAGGAGATTATCTTGCCTCAGCCTCCCAAATAGCTGGGACAACAGGTGCCTGCCACAACACCCGGCTATTTGTTTTGTTGCAGTTTGGCTAGGGCCAGGTTCAAACCCACCACCCTCAGTATATGGGTCCAGCACCTTTACTCACTGAGCCACAGGTGCTGCCCAGGTTCTACTGTATTTTTAAAGTCAATACATTTTGAAAAATGCAAACTCAAGAAATAAGTTTTTTACCTCTGAAAATATTGTTAGGTGGATAATGATGAATTTTACTTCAATTTCTTAGGGACTTTTTCCTCCCAGTATAGTTTACTAAAGCAGTTCTCAAATTATGTCCTGTGGAACCCTGAGGTTCTCTAGAGATGATGGCCTGGGGCCACCAGGAGAGGTGCTGCCCAGCTTCCATCAGAGCCACTGAGCCTTTACATGCTGTGGCCTTAGGCTGGGTTCCCCAGGAGCAGGCTCTATGATGATTAGAGTGTAAGCAGTTCATTTGGGAGGTGATTCTGGAAAGCTCAGCACCAGGGAGGAAAAGAGAGACGGCAAGGACGGAAGGTAACAGAGGTAGGGTATGAAGTAGTGTTTTTGGCATCAGGGACACAAACCCACTGAAGTTTGCTTTAAAATGTTTTACGAGGTCTGACAATTAAGTTCTCGAACTTGTCCTAGAAAAAGTGCTACAGGCCTCACTGCTGCACAACACCACGGTCACCTTAGAAGTACTGATCCACGCACTGACACCAGTGGCCGGCCCACCCCTCAAAGCACTTTTTCTGGGATGAGTTCGTGAACCTTATCATTAGGCCTTGGATTATTCAGGGTGAGGCCAACAGACCAGGAGGTGAATGCCATTGAAGAAACAGCTTGTTACACTCACAAATCCCAGGGAAAGGTGACAAGCCACGCCATAGTGAGGCCCCTCAGAGCAAGGAGAAAATGTAGCAAGAGCCTTTATTACGGTTTCTGTGGGAAGGGATGAGCAAGGCTGGGCATGCAGGCCTGGGATTGGCTAGTCCGCATAATTCTGACAGACTCCCAGGGCACAGGGGCTGTTGCCAGTTGACTGATCCCTGGCCCTGGGGTGATCAAGGCAGGTGGATATAGGAGCGCAGCCTGTGAGAGCCCTGTGTGACCATGTAAAGAAAGCAGTGGGGGGTGTGGCTTAGGACTGGCTGCTTTGCATACATGAAAAGTGTGCTTGCAGCTTAACTGTCACTAGGAACAGGGTGGCTCTGGGACGGGCTGTTTCTCTGGAGCCAGCAAGCTCCCAAATGGTAAATCATCAAATACAGAAACTAGAAAATGTGGCTATTACAACAGTGTAACTGATACCTTGAGCTCTCCTGCCAGGAGTATTTATCCACTGCCTCCCACCTACCACAGAGTCAGGATGCTCCACTGTGCACTAACTACCTAACGACATGGTCAGTGGCTGCCAAGCAAAAGCCCCCACATCAGTATGACAGATGCTTGCAGTAAGCAGGATACTGCTGGCCTGGACAGGTGTGGTGACAGCTGAGTTGGGCCCATCAACAGCATCCACCTAAGTTATAGTACAGTGGGTACTTTGGGCAAGAGTTTACAACATAAAAATGGCATGTTCTTCTGATTTAAAAAAAGAGCTATGGAAACTATTTTAAAAGATTTAGTGGTGAGTCAACTTTAGAAATCTAAACTTTTTCTTTTATTTAATGTAATTCAGGTCTTGGGGTAAAACTCTGGTTACGGATGTACCTCTGGAATGGTCTCACATGTGCCCTGCTGTGGCGCAGTCACTGAGAGCAGACCCTTGGCAGAGTGTGCTATGAATAGCAATGCACAGGTGATTCTAGCCTGTGATAAGGGATAAACAGTAGCTGGTCTCTGGGGTCAACAGCAAAACGTGAAAAGAGTAACAATTCCGAGCTTTCTGATACTGTCGCCTACTTTTTTCCCTCTTAGTTTTTCCCTTCCTATCCCTGGCTCTTACTGATCCCACCTTCCTTCCTATTCCTAGCTCACCTACCTATCCATCTTTCTCCCTGAAGTGTTCAAAAATTTAAAAAATATATATTTTTGGTGTTTTATCATCATTAAATCATTTCTTCAATAGATATTTACTAAGAATTAACTACACGTGCGTAGCAACAGCAGAACATCAAAAGGCCCTACGAATCTGGCCTGAACTCATTCTAGGAAAGATGCATCTCTCCAGAAACATGTTGTGTTTTTGTTTTTAGACAGAGTCTCACTCTGTTTCCCCCAGATAGAGTGCTATGGCATCAGCCTAGCTCACAGCAACCTCAAACTCCTGGGTTCAAGTGATCCTCTCGCTGAGACCAGAGGGGTACACCACCATCACAGGGTAATTTTTTCCCGTCTATTTTTAGTAAAGTCAGGGTCTTGCTCTTGTTCAGGCTGGTCTAGAACTCCTGAGCTCAAGGGATCCTCTCATCTCAGTCTCCCAGAGCGCTGGGATTGCAGACGTGAACCACTGTGCCTGGCCAGAGACAAGTTTTGTTCATTGTTTGTTCATTCCCTTTTCCATGAAAAGCCTTCCTTGAAAATTTTATTTGTTTCTCAAGTAACTTCCTGCTTATGTTCCCTTTATTTGTGTTTTGACTTGTTTTCTCTGAGTGTCAGCAGGAAACCCAAGAAAAACAGCTCCCACCCCAGTGTATCAAAGACCCCTCAAGTAAAAACCTCCAAAGTACAAAGGTAAAGCTAAGAAACCACCAGCCTCCTTTTCAAACCCATATCTTTTCTTCTCATTTTATTTTACAGTTATTAACACAGTGACACATTCATTGTGAAGCCTGTCACGGTGTGATTTTATATCAATAGCTTGTCATACCAACCAAGTCTAATTAGAAGCATGGTAAATTAAGCACCGGTTTAGAATTCCCTCTTTTCTTTATTGAAAAAAAATTACATTGATCCAATTCATAAATTTAGCCCCTATCTCTGCTTGACTTTGTGGCTTCAATCCAAGCCTGTCACAGAGTCATTTCTGCTTTTAGTAAATACCAACTCATCCCAAGAACTGCCCTATTGCTCCCAGTCTCTGCAGAATGCACCTGTTGTGATTCTGTGGAAGATCAGAACAGTGGTTATGCTCCAAGCCAGGGCAAAGTTACCAAAATGTGTATTGGAAAGAGGTGACCTCAAATTATGAAAATGCTTCAGGCAGGTTGGAAAAGGAGAAAGGTGGATATATTTGGCTTTGCCAACTTATACCCTTTTACCCAGTACGCAAGGTCACTGATTAGGAGCAAACAGAGCTTGGAAGGATGTGACAATGAATGTTTTTCCCCTCCAAACTCATGTTGAAATTTGCTTGCTGTTATAGCAGTGTTGGGAGATGGGAGCTTTGGGAGGTGATAGGGCCCTGAGGGCTCCACCCTCACGGGTGAGATTAGTAAGTCATAAAAGGAGAATTAGGGCCCCTCTTGGTCTCTCTTTGCCCTTCCACCTGCCACCATGTAATGATGCGCCAGATGCTGGTGCCCTGATCTTGAACTTCTCAGCCTCCAGAAGTATAAGAAAATAAATTTCTGTTCCTTATAAAGTACCCAGTCTCAAGTATTCTCCTACAGCAGCACAAAATGAATGACAGAAACCAATTCAAACCACCTGGTCTAGGCCTTCCTCGCTTAACCACGCTCCCCTTTCAGACTATTCTGGTATCTCCCATTTCAAACACTCATCGTACTTGAAACGATCAATAAACTTTAGGTGATTAGTGTTACTATCTTTGATCAATAAACTTTAGGTGATTAGTGTTACTATCTTTCTCTTCCATCAGATCTTAAGTTCCACAACAGTGGCGATCAAGCTGTTTTATCCACCATCAAATGTGGAAGAAATTGGAATTGAATGAACAAATGAGAAGAAGCACACGTGACCAGGGCAGTATCAGAATTTGAATGGTGCCTAATACACAGCAGGTGACAATGCATGTCAAATAGATGAACCAATATATGAATGAACAAGATGAACCAGTATGGACCTCTGAGCAGCTGTGTGGTAAGCAGTTACTGAGGCTGAATAAAAAGGTGAGGCATAAAATTTGCTTTTTTTTTTTTTTTTTAAAAAAGAGCCTCTATAATAATTGAAAAATATAATGTCCTTTGATCTGGAAGTTGCATCGCTAGGTAAGTGATAATGATATCTTCATCCATCTCTGAAAAAGTTACTGGTTTGAAAATAATCACTAAGCTAAAGGATGATTATGGTTATTTGCCCAAGTATTTTTTTATTTATTTTTATTTTTTATTTATTTATTTATTTTTGCAGTTTTTGGCCGAGGCTGGGTTTGAACCCACCACCTCTGGTATATGGGGCTAGCTCCCTACTCACTGAGCCACAGGCGCTGCCCCCAAGTATTTTTTTAATGGCTTCCATTTCATAATCGTCCAGACTCATTATGGGCCATGTACTTGCACAGCCTAGCAGGCTCCAGATCAGGAGGCTACAGAAAGCGCAGTTCTAAGGTATCAGATCCAGGGACAAGGACTACACTCCCCGAGGCATCCTCTGCCTTCATCCCACCAATGAAACAACAACCTTTACAGAATCTCTTAGAAAATGCACCTGGTTTTAGACTCAGCGAATGGAGCACACAGTTCTGGGTCCGTATCCAAAACATGCTCGATTTCCTTTTGGGCTTTTTCATACATCTTTTTTCTTTCGGTCAGACCCTTGCTTGTCTCCACTGGTGGGAAGTCATAATATCCCTTCCTCTTGGCTTTGAGGCGTAGCTTGTTCCGATAGTGTTCGATGTCTGACTTCTGCTTCAGGGCTTTATTCACCTGGGGAGAGAGACAGTGTCAGGCCCACATCTGATCCACCACAGCTGACAGGTGGGAGAATTTCAAAAGCCACCCTTGGAGTCACCTCTGGTCCTTTGGGCCAGCCAGACCCCACCTGCACCTCATTTTAAGACCAGTCCAAAACAGGGTGTCCAAAACTAAATAAATAGCAAATGATGAGGATGTTATATCCCAACTATTGAACTTTCTGTTGTTATTGTGATTTCTTTTTCTTTTCTTTTCTTTTTTTTTTTTTTTTGTGGTTTTTGGCTGGGGCTGGGTTTGAACCTGCCACCTCTTGCATATGGGACAGGCGCCCTACTCCTTGAGCCACAGGCGCCACCTGTTATTGTGGTTTCTTAAAAATAATTTTTAAAAGAACTTTTTACAGTTCATAAAAGGGAAGTTTAAGGCTTTGGAGTTAGGCTTTCTTCATTTACACCAGCCACACATAAGAGAAGAAAGAAGAAAATTATAAAACAATCTGTACCAAGCTCCCCAAGGCACCAAATTACAGAGAACAATTGAGGCCTCTTTCAATCCTGATGCCAAAAAGGTCTATTCCTTTAACTACTGAAAGGAATGCTAAAAGGATGCCAAAAAGGTCCATTCCTTTAACTACTGTCCATCTCTGGACAAGGAAAATGCTCATTTTTTCTCTTGTGACACAATGAGGGGCCTGGGAGGACAGGGAGTAGTAAGCTGAATGTACCCTTGATTTGCAATCTGTCTCTATAGCATTCACATCATTAAGCTGGACTGGAAAGGTCCAGACAAGGTGGTCACCACATGGGCCCATAACTGAGCTGTGGGTCCTAATCAAGAGCAGTTACCAGCATGTTACTGTCAACCTCGAAGGCCTCTAATCCCTGGGCTTGCATGTCTGGTGGCAGAATTCTGCTCCAAAAAGATCCAGTGGCCATGACTGGCTTTGAGAAGACATCCAGATTCTCAAATTACACAGCCAAGGGACATCAATTAATCCTTCCTCACTGGCTAAGTGATAATAATAATTGCTACTATAAAAAGCTTTTACTGTCTGCTGTGCACTGTTCTTAGTGTTACATCTGTGAATATATAAAAACCAATTTAACCCTCACAGCAGTCCCATTTTATGGATGGAGATTACTAAGGTACAGAGAAACGAATGATCCTACCTAAGGCACTCAGATAGTAAGTGGAAGAGCTGAGATTTAAACCCTTGTGGCATGGCTTGAGAGTCCATCGTCTTTTAAGCACAATGCTACTTTTCACTGATGAGCTTTAGCAAGTCAAAGAGAGGGAAGGAGCAGTAGCTGAGGAGTCAAGAGACCTGAACCTCACGGTGTCATGATAACTTGCAGTGTGACTTTGACCAAGCCACTTGACTCCCTGGACTTCAGTTTCTTGGTCTAAAACACGAGAAGCTTGGAATAGAACGGCTCTGCAAGTTTACAATCAGTTATTTTAAAAGAACTGATAAACCATCACATCTTTGAGCCAGCTCAGTCTTTCTGCCCAGAAAACAAGAAGGCCTTCCTGAATCAGGTTTGTAAATGCTTTTCTAAGTGGCCCAGATGGTGGAATAAAGACAAGTTGCTGCTGTGCAATTACAACGCCCAGGTGTACAGGGCTGTGGCATGTTCCTTAAGCAGCAGTAAGAAAAAGACTTAAAAACTCTGAAAATCTCCTCCTTGTTGCAGATAACAAGAGTGGGTATAAAAAATAAAATGAATAATCAGCGTGACAGCAACAGAAACGTAAGAGTGTGTGCACACATGTACACGCTTGAGCATAGGCGTGAATATTCACACACAGGTTCCATATGTATTTTCTTAAAGGTTCATAAACATTTTCTTTTCTTTTCTTTTTTTTGGGAAGGACAGAGTCTTTCTTAGTCACCTTGGGTTGAGTGCCATGGCATCATCATAGCTCACAGCATCCTCAAACTCCAGGCTCTAGTGATCCTCTTGCCTCAGCCTCCTGAGTAGCTGGGACTATAGGCATGAGCCATCACACCCAGCTATTTTTTTTTTTTTTGGAAGAGACAGGCTCTTGCCCTTGCTCAGGCTATTCTCAAACTCCTGAGCTCAAGCAATCCACCTGCCTCAACCTCCCAGTGTGCTAGGATTACAGGCATGAGCCACTGTGTCCAGCCTAGGTTCCTAAACATTTCAACCCATTCTGCTGCAGAAGATGGAGAAAAGGCAGATAATCTTTACCTGACTTCCTGCTCTCCTTCTAAACTGCCTCTATCAATCTAATTTTTTTTTGATGAAATCACCACACTCTAGTAAATGTTATAAGTTTTGCTCAGATTCTCAGGAAAGCGAGTTGATATCATGATGTCCATTAATACTCTCCTGGAAACAGCCAATATGTCGTTTTAAGCTGGCTCCAAGGGACAAATGTCATTTCAAAGCCTGTACAGTGGGCCTTGTCCCTGTCCATATGACAGTATCTTCTCCGTTTCCCTCTCAATTCAAGCCCTTCCCATCTCCACTATAACCAGCTTCCCATAATTAACAGCTTAGCAGTGTTCTCAAAAAAGGCAGAAGTGTGTGTGAAAGAGAGACTAGGGTGTAGAACTTTTGATGTTTCTCTTCATAACCACAGTTTTGTTTTGTTTTGTTTTAGAGACAGAGTCTCACTTTTCTGCCCTTGGTAGAGTGCCGTGGTGACACAGCTCACAGCAACCTCCAGCTCTTGGGCTCAAGTGATTCTCTTGTCTCAGCCTCCCAAGTAGCTGGGACTACAGGCACCTGCCACAAAGCATGGCTTTTGTTGTTGTTGTTGCAGTTTGGCTGGGGCCAGGTTTGAACCCGCCACCCTCGGTATATGGGGCCGGCACCCTACTCACTGAGCCACAGGCGCTGCCCTAATAACCACAGTTTTTAAAAAAGTTCTCTCTAATAAAGGTAGAAATGCTCTGAAAACATCCAACAAGCTCATTTTGGATGGCTTGTGTCCTGATTCATTCCAGGGACGCCTGGCACACAGGCAGTGGTAAAAATGGCCTACAGGACCCTAGGTGACCAGACCCAATCACCCAGCATTTGGAGGTGTTGCTCCTTAGTCCGAGTTCCCTGAAGGCAGGCTGGACCCTCTCTTGCTCTGGTCCTAGGGTGCTCACCTCACCGTTGAGGACAGTCGACGACTCCTGGCTCCTGTCCGTAGAGGGGGGCACCACAGGGAGTGCTGTGGGTTTTATGGCGATTAGCTGCACAGACCCAGAAGACGTGTCAAACGGCTCAGCAGCTGCCTTGCCAGAGTTGTCAAAAAGAACTGCTCCTTCCTCTTCATCACTCCCCGGCACTAAAACACAACATAAACATATAGACTTCATGAAGTAGGGAGCTGCACGACCATGGGAAAATTTACATGAGGCTCACAGCCTAAGGATGTGACTTTACTCAAAATGACTCAGAAACAACAGCACCTGCTTCTGTGCCAAGGGCTCACGTGAGCTGCTGTGACTTTCCTTTAAATTTAAGATGAAAAAAACTATTTATCCCTCCATCGCCTTATCAGTGGGTAGGAATAAAGACTTTTAAAGATTTGCATTCAAACAGTAAAAACCATTCTTTCAAAATGATGACAGGACATTTTAAAAAACTTAAAAAGTAACTTTTTCCCTCTATGTTTCAGTTGGAAATGAGAGAAGTGAATTTGGTCAAATCTTGTCACTATTCTTTTTTTTTTTCTTGTCACTATTCTTAAAATCTGACAGTCAGAATAAGGGCATTTATCTTAGTTTCTGCCACCCAAGCTACCAATTTTTACACAATGCTAGGGTAAGAAGTCTTCCTTGGTCAACGGGCCCCAATCTCCCAGCTGCTGCTTTCTTTTTCCTTCTGAAGGCTGGTTTTACAATGATTTGGGTTTTGGTTTCTTTCATTTCTAAAACAAAAGAAAGCAATGACATTACTACTAGAGAAACTAATTTAAAGATACAGACAACTCCCCTAATTAAATAGAATGATTTCTACCTACGCTCTGTTGAATCGATTCTCCCCTCTGACAGATAATTCCTTTGCAATTGCTAAAAGACACTAGTTTGCCTTCAGCTTCCTTCTTGCCTACGCTGACAGAAGAAGTTCTAGGACCTGTGGTAACTGGCTGATTTACTTGGTCTTAAAGCATATTTCCATTAAGTAACTGTTAAGAATGACAGCTAACTGAGCAAGGCTCAGCAAGAGATAAATCAAGCCTGTTCAAACAACTGAACTAATAGACAATTTAGGAGCAAAGGAGGTGTTATATAAAATATGAATGTAACAGAAGTATATTCATCTTTCCTCCTGTCTGTGCAAGAGATGGTGATATTATTTAAATTATTGAGAAACACATAGTTTGTATCATTGTGCCACTTATCATAACCACAGATTTGTCAAATGATGCCAAGTTAACTTGTTATTTTACAGTGTGGCTGAAACACTTCAGAATCTGACAATGGGTTATAATTGGAATTTTTTTTTAGATCTGTGGGCTGATTTGCAAATAGCAGGCCACCAAGCAGCCAATGACAGAGGAAAAATCTCTATTTAGATGTGTTACCAGATATATACCTATTTTTAGGGTGCAGTTTTGCTGGGCAGCGCTTGCCTGGCCACCATTATCTCCCTCCTGGACAAGTGCTATAAAAGCCATCTATGACTGCCAGCCTCCACAACGGCTCCCAATAATCCTCACCCCCCTGATATTCATACCTATAATGAACAGGTATGAATCTGTGTAACCAATAAGAAATTACAGAAACAATAGTGTACTATTTCCAAGGCTTGGTTGTAAAAAAGCATTATGGCTCCACCTTGCTCTCCTTTAGATCACTTCCTTTAGGAAAAGCCAGCTGCCATGTTCCACGGACACACTCAAGCAGTCTTATGGAAAGGTCTGTGTGTGAGGAACTGAGGCTTCCTTCCAACAGCCACACAGTGACCATCTCGTAAGGCCCAGTCAGGACTTTGGATGACTACAGCCCAGGCCAACATGTTGATTGTGACCTCATGAGGGGCCCTGAGCAAGAATCACCCAGCTAAGTCACTTCTAGATTCCTGACCCACAGACGTTACACAGGATAAAAAATGTATATGTCATTGTAGGTTTGCTAAGTATTGGGCTGATATGTTACATGGCAATAAAAAACTTCTCGACCACTCAAAAAACCTCCCGTCTCTGGGCTTCCTGAAATTGTTTCCCACCCCTAAAATACATTTTCTGCCAGAAGCCAGGATGAATCATCTTTCTAAAGGCAACCAGACCACATTGCTTCTCTGATCAGAACCCCCTGAAAGCTGCATCTCTCTCAGAATAACGCCAAACTCTTCCCTACCAGATCCAGTCCGTTCTGGTGCTGGCCACCTCACTGAGCTCACGTCCTCTTCCACCTCGTCCATTCAGCTGCAGCTACAGTGGTCTCCTTGAGCACCTCAGGCTTGTGCCCACCCGAGGAGTTTTGCATTAGTTGTTCTCTAGTCTCTTCCTCCAGGTCTTTACAAGTCTAGTTCTTTCTCACTTTCCAAGTTCCAGGTAAAGTAGCCCTTCCATCACCCTGTTATATTGTCTTCACAGCACCCACCACAGCTGGTTTCAGTCTGCCCTCACCCCTGCCATTAGAATAGAAGCTCCAGTCTTGCCCATCTTTCTTAAGGCTGATGCTTATTGCCTTTAACAGTGTCTATGGAAGTTGGCCTTCCATAAAGATTTGTTGAGTGAAGGAGTGAATGACTCAACTTTCCTGCCTGGGAGAAGATGCTGTTAGTTCCTGCAGGACAGGTAACCCTGTAGAAATTAAAGGTGAGCTATCACTAAACTGTTCAGAGGAGGAAGAGATAGTGTTTAGCATTTTTCTTGTTTCTGGGTTATGACACCCACACCTCTCACCCCGTGGACAAGGTAAGGTAGGCACCATAGCTATCATGTGGCAGAGAAATGATACCTTTGACATTGAACAAGCCACAGTTCTTTTTCATCCTAGCTTTTAAATCGGTCATATTCAGATTTGCAGGACAATTCTCCTAGGTTTTCTTAAGAGCAAAATAATTAGTTATCTTCCCTCCTGAAAAGACTTTACAGAAAAATGCATTAAATGCCCATTACATTAAATATTAATGCATTAAAATGTTGTCTGAACACAGCAGGTTCGCAGGGATTTTTAATGCATAATTAGTCTCCTGGGAGAATAGTCAAGGAGAGGGCCACAGTTAAACTGTGGAAGTGTCCCAGAATACCACCGCATCTTAGAAAATGCCACTCAACACCTTCATCATATCTGGTTGTGCTTTGTTTACACTGTTGGTTTTTATTTTAGTGAATTAGGCTGGAAAGAGAGATTTCACTTCTTCAAGTTTGAAGTGGCATGAGGAGATACCCCCCATTTGAGGCAGAAAATGCTCTCAAACAACACATGTGCTTTCTAAAAATTTCACATTGTAGACAAATAATCTACAACTGGCATTGCTACCAGATGTTGTTATTTATTAGATAAAAACACGTCTTCATTTTGTTGGAAGGCAAAGAAAGAATAAAAATGAAAACTGTGTTTTTTAGATGATAGTTCTGAAAAATCTTCTTGTATGCCTTAAACCCAGACCCTTCTCTCCTGAGAGCTCTGGCTAACAAAGTAGTCATTCATCCTCTACAGTCTTTAATCTTGTCCTCCCCTACCTCACCTGCCCCATGACCATTAGGAGGCAAAGTCTGATAGATTCAGAGCCCAACAGTGAGCCCTTTCAGTGACATAAAAGAAGGAGGCACACTCGGAGGGCTTAACGAGGTTGTTTGCTCCTGAATGACTCGAAATGTAAACACAAGTATTATGTTCTATCTACTCCTGAATTTTTAACTTCTTCCCAGAAAACACAGGGTGTTCATAAAGTTTGTGTGCAGTTTACTATGTTAAACTATTTTAAATTGCACACGAACTTTATGTTCATTCTCTTTATTTTTGAAGGTGACCCTGAGTTTGGCTCAGAAGTCCAAATGTCTCTACTTGGCTGAGAAAGCACCAAGTTGTATTTGCTTTCAAAATCCTGGTGTTCACATCTTCCTTTCTCACTTACATCTAAGCATCATCATGAAACAGACTCTACAATGGCCCTATGGCCATGACCGCTGATGAGGCTGTTTAGCTACAAGGACCCGTGCTAGCCATGATGCTAGAAGGATAGCATTTTCCTTTTAAAGTTTCTTATTTTCACAGAAAATAAATATGAGAAACTGTTGATGCAGGGAACATGGTAGAAAACAAGAACACTTTTAGAATAACAGCCCAGAACATTACCATTTATTAATTAACCTTAGCAACTCTAGCCTCTATGAGAATCAGGTACCAAGCCATAAGACAACAGTACTTGAATATTCTATACCAAAAGAATAATCTATTATCACAGATTATGTTCACACAAAGAGTGCTCAATACTCTTTAGAAGCTGGCAAGGTGCTAAAAATAGACCTTTTTGTTTTCTCCATAATTTTATGCAATGTTATTTTCGCCCCTCCTTCCTTGCTTTCTTTGGTTCATCTTCCAAACCAATAAAATTCACCCTTGACTTTCTTGGTTAACTCTAACCTAGTATTATGATAAAATGGAGCCTTCTGATCAAAAAGGATAAGCAGTTGGGTGTGCTGGCTCACATCTATGATCCTAGCACTTTGGGAGGCCCAGGTGGGAGGTCTGTTTAAGGTCAGGAGTTTGACACCAGCCTAGGCAACATAGTGAGACACCTTCTTTACAAGGGAAAAAAAATTAGAATTAAAAATTAGCCAGTCATGGTGGCACACCTATAGTCCTAGCTACTCAGGAGGCTGAGGTGGGAGGATCCTTGAGCTCAAGTTCCAGGCTGCAGTGAGCTACGATTGTGCCACTGCACTGTAGGCGGGTGGAGAGAGCAAAATCCTGTCTCTTAAAAAAAAAAAAAAAAGACATGCATAGGTTTCAAGGAAGGTCTCTCCTAGAATTCTGATGTGCTTTCGCATCTGTTGAGTTATACATGAAACCAGTTAATCCTATCATTTCTATTGGAGATTTCAAACCTAAATCTCACTGAATAGAAAACTATGATGAAACAGAAGTGACCAACCCTGCAAATTCGATGAGATTACTTTTGGCAAGAATCAAGTACAATGAAACATGTACTCAAAACCTGGGAAGGATGGCTCTTTAATAAAACAAACAAGTACAAACTTCAACCTGGTACAGTAATTGCCTTTTATTCATGTATGTATCTGTGACTTCAGCAGCTTATGTTTAAATAATCAAAGTGACCTACCCAGAATGAGGAGGCAGGCAGAGAAGACAGACAAACAAGAACAGCCATGGTCAGCAGGGACATTCAGAGAGGGCCACAGTTGCACCAGCCAGGCGTTGGGGGCTAAGGGATGAGGGGATCAGGAACCAGCCTGGCTCTCTCTTCTTCCATAGATTAAATACAGGGGAAGGTAAAGTCATGACTTTGTTAAATGTGTGTGGACTGACACAGGAGTTTGTACATTGCACATCTTTAACCAAGAAAAAGAGCACAAGACAATGTGCGTATTGAGTATAAAACAAAGCGGTATGGCAAAAACAAAGATACATGTGTGTCGCCATATGCATAGTAAAAAGGTCAGAGAAGGGCACACAGAGTTAGTTATTCAGGCTCCTTTGAGGATGGGCGTGGGCGAGTTGGGGCATCTAGGGAAGTAGGTGGTCCTTGACTTGACTTTATACATTTCCAGGAAGTATATAAAGGAAGGAAGGAAAGGCGAGCAGGTGGGAGAGGGGAGGGAGGAGGCAGAGCTGGGAGGGCGAGTGTCCCATCTCGGTCAGGTGGCAGTGCTTAGTTAAAACAACCTTCCCCTAAGGCTTCTTGTCCACTGTCTCTGCTATCACCTCACTCCCTCTACCCATCTTTCTTAGCACCTGACTCTGGGAAGAAAGTGAAGAAAATTGCTGAATTCAAGTCCCTTTCTCAAGTTCTAGAGCAACTCTGACTCCTGTGTTCACTTGGCAGGGAGCTGATGGCAGGATTCCTGGCGGTCCCGGGTGGGTGCAGATATTCCAGGAAAATCCTGCAGGTCACATCTAATTCTGATATGGAAAGCACAGTGTCTGTGATATGGGGCATGCAGAATTCAAGGGAAGCAAAAATTCAAGAACCCAATAGGTTCAATTTAAACAAGTGCTTTATATAATAGCTGGAAACGGAACAGGGACGGCATTCTCCCTGCAGAATACAAATCCATTCTGTCATTATTTCTTTTTTTTCCCCTTCTCTTTCTTTGTTCAGTGGGAAAAACATAAGCAAGTGACATTTGAAAACACAGAGATATTCTGGCACTAGCTTCAAGAGAGAGTCCCTGAACTACCCAAATCCCTTTAAAAGGGAGGCACAGCTGAACAGAGTGCCAGAGTGTCTAGCTTTTCACCTGGCATTTCTGGAAGACTCCACCCACAACCTTTCAAAATCCCAAAGGAATTTTCCCTGATCTGAAAATCATCAATTAGCTAGCATAAAACACAGAAGGATCAAGTGAAAATAAGGGTCAGAGCAAAGGTACATCAGGAGAGGGAGGCTGAGCAAAGAGGTTGACAGGGCAAACTACAGATGGTGCCATCACTTATAAATGAACCCCGACACCAGTCCTCATAGGAGGGAAAAGATCTGTGTGAGAAAGAAACTAAATAGTTAAGTGTTTCTGCAGACTTAAGACAGAAACATAAGGTTGATTTTTTTTTTTTTTTTAATGGCAGATTGGTTTGTTTGTTTTTTTCCCTAGGCAAGGTGGATTTGCAATGTCTGGACTCACTGGTATAGACTGAATCTCTGAAACTTATCAGGGAAGTCGGGGCAAAAAAATAAGGGAAGTCTCCAAGATGACCAGTATTTCAGAGACCAGCCACCTTGGGGGACCTGATGCTAGAAATCACCTTGACTCACCCAAGAATCAGGAAAATCTCTACGCAAACATCGGTGCATTTTGCAAAGGGTTTTTCCTAATGAATTGCACAATCCCTTAAGAATAAGAGGCAGAGGAGGTGGGATAAGAACAATTCAGAGATGGGAATAAGGTGATAATCCCTGGGGTGCAGAACAGACCCGTGGGGGCGAATACACTGTGAGTGTGTGCACGGACACGCGTGGGAGGGGCTGAGGGTGGTTCTTGGCGGGAAGGCTTCTCACCATTTCTCTTCCTTGTCTCCTCCTTTGTCACTTTCTGCTGTGCCATTACATTCTGGGGTGAGCGTCTCCCTGAGCTGGGCTTCCCTGATTCGTTGCTGATGACAGAGCCATTCTCACTGGGCGACCTGCTGGAGGTAACCATAGCAACAGGGGAGATGGTAAGTTTCAACTAGAGCAGCCACTGCCTCTCAAGGTTATTTTATTTGCACAGTTTATGTCTGTAGTCCTTCATTCCAGTTTTATCAATAAAGAGGAAATAATAGAGGAAACAAACAAACAAAAAAAGCATCCATGCTCCAGCGTGGGTTAAGCAGCCGGTTGTTCTAAAGTGCATTTTCCAGTGCTCAGCTGCGGAGGGAAGCTGGTGAGTGTGGCCCTCGGTGCCCATCTCTGTTCCACTAGCCCTGCGACTATGGAAATGGTGGCATTTGTGCAGCATGACCTTTTTTTAACACACAGAACTCTGGGTGGTGTTGCAGAATCACATGCGCCTCTTCAGGGACATGCGTGGAACACGGTTCTTTTTGGCTATTCTCTTTACCATACACACCGTGACAACTAAAGATTAAGTTGCCTGCCATCGGGGTCTTCCTTCTGACAATCTCTCTTTCTCTCTCTCTCTCTCTCTCTCACACACACACATACACACTCTTGAACTGTGGCAACTAGTAACCCTTCCGCAGGATGGGACTCTCATCTTCTGGAACTCTGTGGGGGAATATGCTTTTGAGAGCCTCTGCTGGGGTTCCCTGAGACCTCAGATTGTACCAGCCTGTGGGCAGACTAAGCAGAAAAGACCAACTGCCTCCCTTCGGTGGGACACAATCAGGAGGCAGACTTCTAGGGGCCTCTTGTTCTGCTATTGGCAATGTCCAAATTTAGAAAATAATGGGATCTGGTCCCTGCAACCGAAGACTGGCTGGAATGATGCAGTTCTCCAGGGAAAGCTGGGGATCCTCGAGGGTGCTCCTCTTCCTCATCACCCTCCTCTCTTCTTCCTCCTCATCCCCCGGGAATTTAGAATTCTCAGTCTGTTTACTTCAGCACCCTAAAAGCCATGAAAAATGAACATAGGGCTATCTCTGGGCAGTATCGACCAAGAGCATTTCACGAACGCTAGAGCCAAGTGAGAGACTCCTCACTAAAGTTGCACAGACAAGTATAAATTTGGGCAATGTTTACTATATTCCTTGTTTGGAGATTCCTAATGCATATTAGCATATCAAAGGCTTTAATCAGTTCTGTCAGAAAGAGATTCATCTGGGTTAATTTAATCCAGCATTTCCAAATTTATTTGGCCACAAATCTTTTTTACCATAATACCTTTTAACATCCTGGAAAGCTAGTAATGCAAAGAATGCAGTCTGGGAAAACAATGATAAACCATTAATTTATGGAGTGGATGTTATTTATTTACATCCACTATGTAAATGGCTGAGCGCTGGGTGTGCAAATACACACACACACACACACACACACACACGGAGAAGACACATGACCCCGTTGTTTTCGGATTCTCGTGGTTCATGACACCTACTCTCCCAACTAGCTTTATAGGGACAAAAAGGCTTTCACTTAGGTCCAGAAAAGTCAAGGCTTTCTGTAATCTTTTTTACGTTCACAAAATATTTACTGGTTTTTATAGCATTTTCATACCTTGTCCCTCATTTGATCCTGAAACAGTTTTCTGTCTATTCTTCTCACTCTAAGGACAGGTGTCAATGAATACATTTTCATAGAGAAAACCTAATTCTGCATTAGTTTATAGGATTATATTTACAGGGAGCTGTCAACTCAAAACTGGTGGTCAAAAACAGTGAGGGAGATTGTGTGTATGTGTGCATGGCCACTCACGCAAGTCACAAAAGTGGTTCTGAAAGCAAGAAAGTCACCCGTGAGGTTGCAGTTTTAGGCTACCAAACTCAATAGTTCCCATCTGAGGATGTGAGTAGACACAGAGCCTGAGAGAACGGTCTCGGGTGGGGATTAGTCAACTGCCGAATAATTACCACCAATCACTACATACAAGTGCTTTTTCTACCCCTATGAGGCCAATTTTCTACCCTGCCCCATCAAAATTCCAATCACACACCAGCAAAACAGCATCACCAAGACCCTAGACTGGAGGAAAAGGACTCAATACCCACCTGGCTTCCTGGAAATCACTGAACCCTCAGATTTCACTTTTTTTTTTTTTGTAGAGTGCCGTGGTGTAGGTGCTCACAGCAACCTCCAACTCCTGGGCTTAGGCAATTCTCTTGCCTCAGCCTCCCGAGTAGCTGGGACCACAGGTGCCTGCCACAACGCCCAGCTATATATTTTTTGTTGTTGTTGCAGTTTGGCCAGGGCCGGGTTTGAACACGCCACCCTTGGTATATGGTGCTGGCCCCCTACCCACTGAGTCACAGGCACTGCCCTCAGATTTCACTTTTAAAATAGTTTTTAAAAATTGAGGTATCAACAACTGCCAAATCACTGGCTCATCTAACAGACCCATTCTGAGAAGGCAGGCAGGCTGTACTACCCTGTTTCCCCGAAAATAAGACAGTGTCTTATTTTAAGGTATGCTCCCAAAGATGCGCTAGGTCTTATTTTCAGGGGACGTCTTATCTTTCCTGTAAGTAGGTCTTATTTTTGGAGGATGTCTTATTTTCAGGGAAACAGGATAATAGGGATGAGGAAACTGATGTGGTAAGACGGGAAGCCAGAAACATAAGATTGACAATAGACTTTCTCTCGGGTCTGGTGTCTTAACATTTTCCCAAATGATCAAGATTGCATGGTCAGCTGGACTTGAATGGAGGTGAGGTTTCTCCCATAATGTTGGCAATGATATAGCTAGCCCTTAGTAAAATTATGTGCTTATGGTATAATTATGAAGGAAATGTAGAAATCCTTCAGGAATATAGACATTATCTTCTTTATCTGTGCTTGTTTCATAAACTAATACATACATATATATACACACGCACACACACACACACACACACATACATATGGACTGAGCAGGTCTATGGGATAAGCTAATATTTCTTTCTTTTCTTTTTTTTTTGTAGAGACAGAGTCTCATTTTATTGCCCTTGCTAGAGTGCCACGGCATCACATAGCTCACAGCAACCTCCAACTCCTAGGCTTAGGCGATTCGCTTGCCTCAGCCTCCCAAGTAGTTGGGACTATGGGCGCCCCTGCCACCCTTGGTATAGGGGCCGGCGCTTTACCCACTGAGCTACAGGTGCCACCCCTAATATTTCTTAATAAAAATTTGAGGGTAAGTAATTGAGTTTGATTAGCAAGAGTAGACTCCTTGCTTATCCAAGAAGAAATGCTTATTCTAAAAAAATGTTTGTAAAGACAACGCTACACAAATTACTTGACTAGAATGGCTAGAAAAGAATTTTTATTCTTCCTGAGATTGCTATATTCATATCCTAATAGTAATAATTCTATTTATTTATTTTCAGTGTCCTCTGAATAGGTGTTAATAAGTTGTTAATGTGCCTTTATTGTATTTGGCAAAGATCACAATGAGAACCATTGATGTAGAAAATACAAGTCAGCCCAGATAAGTCATCTATTGCTTCTCTGTATATTCTAACTCTGTTCTGTTCAGGCTCTCCCATTCTGGGGACACCCTTGCAGTAACGAACCCAATTTGTCCACACCTCCATAATCAGCCTTTTGGTAGTCGTTTCCTACAATGACTCTGCACTTGGTCATGTGACTTTGGCCCATGGGACAGTTGCAAACTGACATAACCATTTCAAACCATAGATTTGAAAAATGCTTGCACTTTGGAGCTATTTTTCTTGCTGCCCTTGGAACCCTGGGACTGCCCAGTGAGTAAACAAGGGCTGGCCTGGCTGGAGGATGAGAGCCCACGTGGATAGGCCATTCCAGACAAAGCTAACATCATCAAGTCAGCCCAGCTGACCTATCACCTGACTGGAGACACATGAGCAAGCCCAGCTGAGATCAGCCACACCGAGTTCCGACCAGAACCACCAGCTGAATTTAGCCCACACTGCTGACCCGCCAAAATCATGGGCTAAATAAATGGCTGTTGTTTTAAGCTATTAAGCTTTGGAGTGGTTTGTTAAGGAGGAATAAATAACTAATCCATATGCCCGAGCTTTCTTTCCTACACAAGCTGAAATCTAATCCTATGTTCCTCTGTCCCAATAGCTCCCAGAAGAAAACACATACCTTTGTTACTTGAGTTCAAGATAAAATCTGTGCCTTTGACACAGATAATCTTGCCTTGCTCCTCAAACTAGTTCCTTCTCTTGGCTTCTTGGATTCTACCCTCTCTTTGTTCTCCTCATGCCCTTCTTCCTGACATTATTCAGCTACCTTTGTTGATTCTTCCTTACCTTTTGGACCTTTCATCATTAAAATGCCCCAGGGTTCAGTTCTTGGATCTCTTCTCTATCTATATCCTCTTGGCCGTTCTCTTCTGTCTTTCAGCATAACATTGACAACTCCCACATTCACATTCCCACCCTGCCCCTCTGCTCCACATTTGGTCATCTGAGTTGTTAACAGGTATCTCAAATTTCACATGCCCCTGGCCAAAGTCCTGATCATCCCCTATAAACTCCTCCTCCCCCAGCCTTTCCCAACACAGTAAATGGCAAATGCTCTCCTCTCTGTATTTCTGCAGCTTCACAACACTCTATCAGCAAATCTTGTCAGCTCTTCCTTCAACATGTCTCTAAACTCCAGCCTCTTCTCACGACCAAGCTGTAGTCCACACCACCCTCTACCCCCTTGATGACCGCAGTAGCCTCCTGATGGGGCCCCTGATTCTCCTCTGCATCCCTGCAGTCTATTTGCCCCACAGAGGCCAGTCACATCGTGTCATTACTCTTCTCAAAACCTTCCAGTGATGTCTGATCCTTATTCACAAAACAATTCCAAGTGCTGACTTTGGTCTGTAAAGCTCAACATGATTCAACCTCAGGCAACTTCTCTGACTCATCAGCTGCCCTTCCTCCCTGGTTCAGGCCAGTCCTCCTTGGCCTTTCTGCTCTTCTTTAAACACATCCAGAAGTTCCCTCCTCTAGGCACTGCACACACTGTTCCATCAGCTTGGAACATTCCTCCCACAAATGGTCCGAGGGCTCCACCTCATTTCAGCAAGGTATTTCTCAAATGTCTCTTTATCAGAGAGGGCGTCTCTGGCTTCCTCTCTAAAACAGCACTATGCTCATCTCTCTATCCCCTTACTGTGCTTTGCTTTTCTTCTGGTGCTGTACTCATCACCACCAGACCTAGAACAGATAGACTTTATTTCTCTGTTTGTTGATTGTCTATTTCTCCCTAAGGAAGAGGACGAACTTTGTCTTGTTCACTGCAGTAAGACCAGTGCATAGTAAATAGCAAATGATCAATAAATATCTATTAGATTAAGGGAGGGAAGAAAGGAAGGAGGCAAGGAGGATGCAGCTTTTCCACCTTTCATAGTGGTCGCAGGCAAGGGAGAAGGGGCTTGGCAATGGGGGTTGGTGTGGTCAGCCAACCGGGCCTATTGAAGGGTTCATTACCTTTTTACAAGGGTATTGCAGAGTCCTCGTAATGAGTCTGTGGCCTGTAACCTAACCTCTCCCATCTTTCATCAGAGTAGTGCCATCAGAGTAGTCCTTCTGACACACAGGCTGGACATCTGTGCCTTCCTACAGAACTTTCAGTGGCTTCCCATTGCTTAGAGAATAAAGGTCAGACTCCTTAGCCTGGTGGTCAAGACTTTCCACAATTTTAATCCTATCGTCTGGTTTCATTCTTCACGAAACCCCAGCCACACTATGCACTCTTAACTCCAGAGGCACTCACTATTTAGAAAACATGCCTGTCCCTTTTTTCTCCCTAGTTTTTGAGCCTGGATACCTTTGTCTTCTCCCCTCTATTCAGATCCCATTTACCTTTCCAGGCTCAGCTAAAACGTAACTTTCTCCATGATGCTTCTGGTCAGAATTAAGTTATTTCCCTCTGCTGTAGGAAAGGTGGGCACCCACATATCAGGCTTAGTATTCCCATTATCTTACTCTCCCCACCCCCACCTCTTTTTCTCTCTCTCTCCATCACGTGATCCTTGGGGGCCAAGAATCAACCTTCTATATTTCTATAGTCCTCCTAAAGCCTGTCAAAGTGCTCTGTTCCAGTAAAAAATGAATAGTGTTGACTGAAATTGGAAACCCTGCTGAGAAATTGCCAGATAATATACACCTGTACTGAATCAAAGGCATTGCTTTTAATATAAGTTAAAAATGTGTGACATCAGTGCCAAATTTGTTACAGTAATTATAAGAGCAAGGGCCCTGCTGTGGTGGTCATCAGTGATATGAAACCTTCCAAAAGGCAGCTCACATGAAGCAGGTATTGTGATTCTCATGGTCTCCTTTTCCAATATCCAAAACAAGCATGAAGGGGAATTTCTAAAGAGAACAGTGGAATTGACCGGAGGGTGCCAGCTGTTATTTCTCTGGCTGACACTGAGAGGTGGGAGTCAGCCGTGCTTACCTCTTTCTGGTTTCCGTGGACTTGGCCGTCTTGACGGTGCTCCCATCCTGTGTGATGTCTCTTTCCTGAGGGGCATCTCTCACAGGCAGTGGCAGGACCACCGTTTCCTGAGTCACAGGAATGACCTCCTCGTCGGCCCCTTGCTGGCCCAGGTGTTGCTTGGCATAATCAAAGCCTTGTACAGGCTGCGGAGAGGAAACAGGTTTGCAGTCTCATTTCTCGTGCAGTGTGCCCCTCACCACAGCTTTAAGAGAAGACACGAGGGGCGGTGCCTGTGGTTCAAAGGAATAGGGCGCCAGCCCCATATACTGGAGGTGGTGGGTTCAAACCCGGCCCTGGCCAAAAAAACTGCAAACAAAAAACAAAAAAGAGAAGACACGAAGCAAGGTGCATGTGATGGCACTAAACTTAACTTAGCTCTCTGAGGAACAAGCGTTAACTCAAATCCCCAATCATGATTTCTGTCTCTACCAAACCAGAATCCGTATTAATTCTACCTAGCGACGGAATCCCTACTGATAAGACTTGCTCGGAAAAATGAAGACTGTAAACAAGATGCAGATAGGTGTTTGAGAACAAATGTCGTTCAAGAATTTTAGACCATGAATTTTAAGTCAGTGGATACTGATAATAAGAAACGATTCTTATTATCGTAAGCCAGACGCGGTGGCTCACACCTGTAATCCTAGCACTCCGGAAGGCTGAGTCAGGTGGATTGCTTGAGCTGAGGAGTTCAAGATCAGCCTGAGCAAGAGCCAGACACTGTCTCTATCATCTAAAAATAGAAAAATTAGCCAGGTGTTGTGGCAGGTGCCTGTAATCTCAGCTACTTGGAAGGTTGAGGGAAGAGGATCACTTGAGCCCAAGAGTGTGAGGTTACTGTGAGCTGTGACGCCACTGTACTCTACGCAAGGCAACAGAGTGAGACTCTGTCACAAAAATAAAGAAGAGAAAGGAAGGAAGGAAGGAATCTAAATGGATATATTAAATAGGTCCTGAGGATTACCTCCTGCCTAGAAATATCTGGTTACCCCTTAGCTCCACTCTCAAATAGCTTTACATGTGTCTTTGCCAAGTCTCAATGTTCTCAACTGAGAAATGAAGATAATCTTATCTGTTTTACCTCCACCACCCTTGAGTATTAAAGTGATCGTAGATCTGAAAACAGGGAAATGTGCTACCACATGAGAAGCCGTATAATCATTAATAATGAAATGGAATTTATGGACTTGCTCTTTAATCCAGATTTCTCCCTTAAGCAGGCTGGCTCTCCTGTTATTCACTCCTGGGAAATTGGCAAGGTTTTACTGCACAGTGTCTGAAATCCCAATTGCATAAAGTAGCTGTGAGCAAAATCCAACAGACATCTATTAGTGAGGTAATAAAAAATCATGTTGAAACGATTCCTGGGAGTGTGTCCATTCTGCTTTATACCCAAAGCAGCGCAGTACAGATCTGAGGCAGGACTGCGGGGTTGGTGGTTAATAGAGGAAGCTCAGAAAACAGATTGCTTGGGTTCAAATCCTGACTCCACTACTTCCTATCTAAGTTAGTGAAATTCTCTACACGTCAGTTTCTTTGCCTGTAAGTGGAGATAATAATTGAGTAAAGAGAATAAAACGTGCATGCATATGAGAGTGATATTTAACCACCTTCAAGGGAATGCTGTCAGGTGTCAGGATTAAATAAGTAGTTCAAGTTCAGCATTCAGCTAAGTGCCTAGCACATACTAAGTTCTTAGTCAATAGTAGTTACCACGGTTTGCTTGTCTATAAAGCCACCGTCCAGGTGAAGTGGACATCAGTGATTCTCTTCAAGCATATCTGGGGCTAAAACTCAACCTCTCCTATTCAGAGTCTATCAGAACTTGGTAGGATTGGCAGTTCTTCCTTTAGCAGCTCGGTTAGAGAAAAAAAACATCAGGAAGGCTCCAGCTAGATTTAACAACCCACAGTCTAGAACTGTGTCTCAGAGCAGGATGGAATTTTCCTGCAAAATCCAACAACTCACCCTGAGAAGTGTGGTCACCACCACTACTCTGAGACACACACCATATGGTGACCAGTGACATTTTGATGCCAGGACCTAGGATTAAGTTTCTGAACTAGTGTTTGCTATGGGAAGTCTGTGTCTGTTCCCTCCCCTTCCTTGGTGCCATATGAAACAGATCAGAGCCTTTACATGACATGACAATGTCTCCAGAGTACTGAATTGCCTGCTCCTTCCACAACCAATAGGTCACCAGTTGGATTCAGCTTCTGAAATGTTTCTGGAAACTGTCTTATCTTCCCCAGGCCCACTGTCTCTCTCTCCCACCTCAGTCTTGTGGCTTCCATCTAGCTCCTTTCCCGGCACACCCTTGAAGAGCCTCCAAAGTAATCTTCCTTAAACCACACTCCTCATTCGAAATGTTTCAGGCACCAAATTCTTTGGCAAGGCATTAAAGGCCCTTCATGTTCCAGCCAAACCCCTCTCCCCAGCCTCATCACTGTTGATCCCGTTCCTGTCACACCCCCATCCATCCCCCCCATTATTTCATTCAGTTTTGTTCCAACTACAGGAACCATGCTGGGTGCTGAGGACATAAAGAGGAATAATACCTGGTTCCCCACCCTCAAGGAGCTCAATATTTTGGCCACCTTCGGTACTAGTGGTACAGCACTGAGTACCTTACATAAATTATCTCATGGCATCTCACTATAGTTCAAGGAGGTAGGCATCATGGGTTCCCTTTTTACAGATGAAGAAACTGAGATTTACAGAGGTAAACATACCCAAGCTGGGCACAGATGGAGCCACGCATTTGAGCCCAGTACTAAGTGACCCAGAATCAGAACAGTAGACCATGGTGCCTCCTTTCCTGCTATAGCCCGCCATCACCGTTGGGTATCTCCTCCACACTTAATCCAGCTCTGTGCTGAGATCCCTGGTCTGTGTGTGAGAAACTGGGAGTCTCCAACAGCAGCTAAGACGTCCCAAGAACCTAGTGATGAGGACGGCTGGGCCTATCTCCCACTCCCTTCCCACTCTCTCTCAACTTTACCTTGACCTTCACATTGGGTTGACGTTATCTCATGGATACTTCAGGTGACATGGGTGTCCAGAAAGAGAGACATTAAGGGATGATAGGCTTAAAAGGTGGCCATTGCTGTTAGGTTAATTACACCTGTGTTATTAACCACAAAAATCCCTGGATGTTCAACATTTGTGGCATGCAAAATACTCACACCTCATTCCATTCTCACGACAAACCCATGAAGAAAGTAGGGCAAACATCAAAGTCTTCATTTCATAGACAAGAAAACAATCTTGGTGACTTGCCCAAGATCACACAGCTAAGTGGTAAATGACTCAAGACTAGTTGGTCCTTTACTCTTCTGACTCCCTCTCTTTCACCTTCAACTTAAAAATTACCAGAGATTAATTAATTGCCCACTGACCACACTAGCGACTCTCAACCACAGTAATACAACATCATGAAGTATCTATAATAACTTCAATGAGTTTTAAAAACTTATCAAATCAAAATAATCTTCAATAATTTCAAAGGTAGATACAGTGCCAAGACCTTTTAAGGAAAAAAGTATATGTGACAACGAAAGCCAACATGCATGTGACATTTATTACAAACCAGGGACAGCGCAAAGAAATCAGCATATATATTATCTCACTAATCCTCACAACAACCTATACATAATATTGTTACCATTCCCACTTTACAGACGGGAAAATTGAGGCACGAAGAGGTTACGTAACTTTCCTGAAGTCATTTAGATAGTAAGTGAGAGAAAATGGTTGGCTGTTCTTAGCAGATGAATAACTTGTTCCAAGCAGATGTTCATTGCCAACCAATCTTCCTGCGTCTGGATATGGCCCTAACTACTTTCCCCTAAGATTGTCTGTTCCAGGGACCCATGTACTCTTCATTTATAACACAAGGGGGAAAACTAGAAAAAAGAGGCTGTAAGTCCAATGACAAAGAGTAAAGAAAAGTGAACTAGAAGAAAGGTGACAGGAGTTGTGACACCTGGCCCTTTGGCTTTTATCATTGTCTCAACATTCTCCCTGCAGAAGCCCAGCTGACCACCATGTTAATAGGTATATCCTATACCCAGCTGACGACCATGTAATAGGGTATATTCTCTTGTCCTTGGAGAAGGGTGGCATGTCCATGTCCTAAGGAAAGCCACCCTCACCTCCTCTGCTTAGCCTGTTAGCTTTGCTCCTGAGTCTTGGGAAGGAGTGTCCTCCCGCACTGTTACCTATGGTGGTAGGCTGCCTCCTGGTCTATGGTCTGGCAGTGAAGGCTAACCTTTTCTTTCTGCCTTGTCCCTCAGCATTAACTGAATTCTGCTCACATACATGAGGTTGTGAGAAGTGATGCGGGTGGTCTCTCCTCTCTCCTACACTGTAGCACCCCCGGCTTGCTCAGCATAAGAACTGTAGCAAGCAAGAGGCAGCTCCACCCTGCTGGCTCCCGGCGAAATCAAAGCATGTTACCAGCTGAGGTGGGGAAACACCCAGTGCCACCACACAGAGAAAACTCAGTAATCTTGTGGAACATAAATTTGCTTGATTTTCAACATCAGCCAGGTATCTCACGAAGCACAGGGCCCTAGGTAGGAACATAAAAGCAGCCACGGAAAACCACAAATGTTAATCTATTTTACTTTCAAATAGCTTTCAAGTCAGAAGGTATGCTGAGATCACGCGCTGCCTGAACCATCTTAGCAGGTTAATAACATTTTAGTTTAATCTATAGTGCCATTTACAACCTTAGTATGGCATGTGTCACAATCCTGGACTCAGGTGCAATTAGACGCTGGTAATTACTGTTATGTCTAAAAGGCTCATGTTGTAACTAACCTAAGATGGAAATGAAATACCCTTTCTTGGAACAGTTTCTTGTATCACTGCTTGGGAAATTCTCCCTGTACACTTCTTACTAACATCCTGTGTCTGGGAAGCAGGTGTCTTCGTATCAACAGAAACAGAACAACATTCTTTGGGGTTTGGCTCTTCAGTAGATAGTGTCTAATCAAGCTGCAGCTTCACAACAGGTATAGTGGTTTAACAAACAATAAAAATCCTTTGATTTTTTTTTCTTCTCTCTCTCTCTTTTTTTTTTTTTTGTCTGAAGTGAGCTGTGATCATCCACAAAGACCTAAGGCACGTGTGACTCTATAAGGGCAATCTCCAAAGCTGACATGCATTCTAATGGCTAGGAAGTGTGATGGGTAATTCACACATTCCCACACAAGTAGACAGAGCTTGGAAATTCAGAGCTGGAAGAGGATTCCACCTGTCAAATCTCAGGGTTCAGGTAGGCGTATCATGAAGACAGAGTTCAAAGACTCAGACGTGGGCCTCAGTCTGCTGCTAGCTGTGTGGGTTTTTGATAAGTCCTAAAGTCTCTCTTTTAGGTCTCTTGGCAGTAAAATGAGGATAATTAAACCTTCCCTGACTATGACCTACCTCATAGGGCTGCTATGAACAAATGAGGTGACAGGCCTAGAGAGCCTAGCAAATTATAAGACATTTAAAAATTGGATATCATGGTTAGTATATTTCCCCCAGGGAATATCATAAAGGGAGCTACCTGTCTGGGAAAAGAGCCTTCAGAATTGCCTGGTCCACTTTCCTCTCAGTCTCCAGAGGCAGGTGGTGCAGAGATGTGGTCTCCAGGGCAGGTTTCAGCGGAGCCACTGAACTAGAGGGTGCTGGCTGAGGTCTGTAGCTTATCTGCCATGGCAGCCTCTACAGGTAGGTCACTCCAGCCCCCAGAACAAGAAATCGTCTGAGGGCCTAATGTGTCCCCAAGAGACTTGTCTTAGTGAGGTCCGACTGCTCTAACAAAATATCTTAAACTGTATGGCATGTAAACAATAGACATTTCTTTTTTTTTATTAATTTTTTTTATTTTTTTAATTAAATCATAGCTGTGTACATTAATGTGATCATGGGGCACCATACCCTGGTTAAACAATAGAAATTTCTATCTCACAGTTCTGGGAAGTCCAAGATCAAGGTGCCAGTGTGGCTGGGTTCTGTTGAGAGCTGTCTTCTGGCCTGCAGAAGACAGCTCTACTTTCTATATCTTCACATGGTGAGAGAGGCTGGGGAGCTCTCCAAGGCTTCTTTTACAAGGGCCCTAATCCCATTCCTGGGGCTCCACCCTCATGACCTAGTCACCTCCCAAAGGTTCCATCTCTAAATATTATTACATTGGGGGTCAGGACTTCAGGAAATGAATTTGGGGGACATGAGCCTGAAGACCTGTTTCTACTATCAGTTTTGCTACCTATGAGCCATGTGACCTTCACAGAGTTGCTCCTTCTATGTAAAAGGAGGGAGTCCAACTGAATTAGCTCTAAGGGCCCCTTCAGGTCTCTCTAGCTCCTAGTTTTCTGTGCCTCTGTTTCCTCATCTGTAAAACAACAGTCCTTCCTCAAAGAGGGGCTGAGAGAGTGAGAGAGTGGCTTGGAAACATGGCAGAGCAGGCATCGGGTAAGCTCAAAGGATCAGATCCTGAGTCTAAAATAAAGAGTCTCCAAAATGACAACCCGTAACAATGCCCCTGAAGGCAGTTGCCACGGCCCCAAAAGCCGAGAAGGAGAAGGCAGCCAGGGCTCCCGCAGGCTTGGCCCCGCCCCCCACCCCTGCGTACCTTTGCCCTCTGAGGCAGGTTTATCATGGTGTCTGGCTTGAAGTCGTTCTTGTTCTTCCTGCAGAGTACAGCAGTGATGATGATGATGATGACGGTGACCACGGCGATGGGCGCCAGCACTGCAGCGATGATCCACAGGTTGTTGGGTGGATTCTTCACCACGGCTGTGGGAAAGAGACAGCAGGGGGCACGTGACAAGGAGCACGAGGAGCAGGAACGCAAACATAACCCCCCACCATGGCCACCCCCACGTGGAGGTTAAGAGGGTTGGGGTCAGAAAGCTTGTGCCTCTGTTGCTGTGTGACCTTGGGCAAGTCACTCCAGCCGTCTGAGGCTCAGTTTCCTCCTCTTTCAAATGGGGCTGTCACTCTGTTCGGCTGTGGTCCCCAGCAGGTGCTCCACAGTGCTAGCCTCCGCTGTTATCAGGAGGAGGAGGAACAATACGTACCAAAATCAATTTCCCCCACTGGCAATGCCCAAGAGTCAAGAGAAGAGGAGAGAAGATATCTGAGGATTAGAAATGTGTGCTGGAGTCAGGAGGCAAGAGCCACTGAGAAATGACTTCTAAATATTGTTGTGAAGTCACCCTGCGAGGGAGCAATGAATAAAACGTTAAAGTGAGCAGATGGGTCTCCCCCAGAATAGCTGGCTGGGAAGCTTGGAAATGCCTCCGTCTAACCAAAAGAATCAGGCTGTTCTCAGAACCAGAGCAAAGAAGAGTAACCAAAGCACTTGTTGGTAGGAAGAATGTGCTGTTAGAACAGTGGGTGCCTCGAGCGGGTGGGGCTGGACGAATTAATCCAGCACAGTGGCGGTCATGCGCTGGGTCATGACGGAGACTGGGCTTACACAGATGTACACATTGCCAGAGCTCATCACATAATATACTTAAGATCTGTATGTTTCACTGTAAGCAAATTTTCCCTAGAACATCACAAATATTCAACTCTAAGCAATAATATGTAAGCTCGAGAGTTTAAGGCTGAAGTCTATCCAGATTGCAACTCACTTTGAAGTGCTTCAAAAAATAAAGTGGATTGATGGAGGAAGGGAGGAATAGATGAACAAACAGGCATATAAACATATGTAGCAAAAAAGTTATGTGTGGGTTCTAGTGGGTGGGAACATAGGTGCTCAATGTGTAAGTCTTTCAATTTTTTTGGTAAGTTGGGTTAGGAAAAATCTTTGACGTGAAATGAATAAGTCTCCCCCAGGACCACTGGGGGAAATTCTTGGAAAATACTTCAGTCCAATCAAAAGGCCCAACGGATTCTTAGAATTGGAGTAGAGAAAACAGCAAAGAGCTTGTTTGCTGGGAGGGACAGAATTACTGGAAGGGACTGGTGTCTGTAGGAGTCTATAGAAACAGAACTAAAGGGCAGGCAAGGGCTTTCCAATGTGCTGCAACTGCAGATGTGGGCACACTAGCCCGATACAGGTCTATCCTGGAGGACGAGATGGGCTGTCTAAGCTTGGTGATACCACTGCTAATACCCCAACTTCTCTCTCACTTCCTAGATGGCCTCACAACTCATGGTTCAAAGGCCATCTGTGTTCAGAGGTTGCTCATGTACATATCTCCCCATTTCCACCCAGGACTCTAACACCCTGAACTCTAGACCCTTCCAGCCAACTGCCAACCCAAATCTCCACCTGGAAACTAAGCAGATTCACCAAATGCAGTATGTCCAGAGCCCAGCTCTCAACTTCCCTCCAAACCTGTGCCTGAGATATTCTCCACTCCAGTAAATGGCAACCCCTTCATCCAACTCCCAGGCCCATAACCCTGCCATCGACACTGACCCTACTCTTTCACTCACCCACCCCCTACTCACCAACAAACCTGTCACCTCCAGCTTCAAAACAGATCCAGGATGTCTTCAGTCCCTTCCCCAGACAGGCCTCTTTTTCTCCCCTGGCCTTAAAGCCTCCTGCTGTTCTTTTCACTCACTCCGCCCCTGTCCTGCCAGCTCCCACCAGTCCTCAAACATGCGGACACGCTCCTGCTTAGGGCCTTTGCACTGGCTGATCCCTCCACCCACAATGCTCTTCCCCTAGATACCTATCTGGCTTCCCCACCCCACACTTCCTTCAGGGCTCTGCACAAGGGTCATTATCTCTGTGGGGACTTCCTTGTGCTCTGTGTTATAAAATAATAATCCTTGCCTCAGGCACTCTCCATCCCCGTCATCCTACCTTATTTTTCTCCAACACAGTGCACACCAATCACCTGGGGATCTAGTTCAAATGTGGATTTTGATTCTGTGGGTTTGGGGTGTGGGTCCCAAGGGTTTGCCTTTACAACAAGCTTTCAGGTGATGCCCACATTGCAAGCCCCTCCTTCCACCACACTTTGAGTAGCAAGGCTCCGATGCCCGTATCCCTACCTGACATGGTGCACATGTCTCTGCTCATCCTGTCACTCCTGCCCCTCCACTGGAGAGTACACTCCAGGAGGGGAGGGAGCTCTCTGTCTCTTGTTCACTGCTGCATACAGTAGGTGCTCAATTAAAAGTTGACAGACTATATATGCAGAATATCATTATCCCTGTTGCAATTTGGCTCCCCACACAGGTTTTCTTACAGGCAAGAGTATCAACAAGTTAGAAGAAGTCCCATCTCTGTGATAGTTCTAGTCTATATTTTAAGTTAATATACTGGCAATCCGGTTTATATATCAATCTTGTATAAGGCTGGTTAGAATGAGTTGATCCTACTGATCCTGCTGAACTCTCGGGGCTATTAGGCAATGCCAAGGACCAGACCCTGGCATATAAAGACCCTACCAGTATGTGCCACATGGTGAGGACCTGCCTGAGAAGCCAGCCAGACTTCCTCTCTGACTTCAGTCATCTTCTGACTTCAACTGGTCCCCTTAGGATCAGAATGCTATTAGTAGAAATGGGGTTGGGTGCAATGGCTCACACCTTTCATCCTAGCACTTTGGGAGGCCAAGGTAGGAGGACCAGTGGGGACCAGGAGCTGGAAGCCACAGTGAGCAATGATCATGCCACAGCACTCTAGCCCAGGCAACTGAGCAAGAGTCTTAAAAAAAAAAGAAATACTATTTGCATAAAAAACTTCTTTTCCACAGTTTTTAATCAATCAGTGATTAATCACATTATTGACTTCTACAAACAGCTCATTAGATAATGTGGTTCTGTTGACATTAAACACTTAATTGCTTCTGCTTTTAGTAATTCAGTATTTATATGTGAGTTTTATGTCATTAACATTTTTTAAAGCTTAGAGGTTCTTTGAAAAAAAATCAATGTGCCACTTTTGACTAGGCTATTTTATCCTGATGAAGAAAAATGTATAATGTATCAGTGTATGCACAACTTAAATAAATATATATATTTTCATTAGCAAGAATGAAATATTTATGCACTCTGATTTTAATCAATTTTATCATTTTAATGGATATGTTTCTTCTTGATGCAGTATGTAAAATTCCTTCACATATATTTAAATGAGGCAAGAATAGATTTACCTTATGCATGTTAATAAATTCATTTAACAGTCAAAACAAGAGTAAAGTTAGGTCAACTGAAGTCATCCAAACCCAATATGTTCATTGGCATAATGATCTAAAAGTACAATGTCATGTCCAAAGGTAAAAAGGAAGGAATGGTTATTGAAATTGCAAGAATTTCAGTGGAGGGCAGATAGGGAAAAAAAGACATGTTTTGAGCACAGTTGGTGGGTCAGGCGCTGTGATGGGACCTCTGCCTGCCCGCTATTCTCATCCCCAACCTGCAGATGAGGAAACTGAGCCCCAGGGAGGTCAGATATTTTTATGAAAAGTAAATTCTCTTAAGTAGTTGCAGTTGGTTCTGAGTTAGCACACGTGAGTGAAAGTATATGAATGCAGAAGTATTTGTCGGAAGGAATGGTCAAAGGGTCCAAATAATCTAAACACAAAATAAGTTATTTTCACATGGAACAAATATTGAAAGGAGAAGGAATCCATCAAAAATGTTTCCAGCTCGTTTTTGCGGCTGTCACCTGTCTCTACCATTAAAGTTCACAGCTGGTGTGAGTGGATGCAGGGAAGAGTCTGCTCAGGGCCAGGAGGCTGGTGAGCTCACAGTCCATCCCACTCTTCTGCCCACCCTCCCACCCCCCATGGCTCCTCATCCTGCTGGCGCCCAGCCCAAGAGACCCTTGTGATTGTGGTCCCTGGCCTGCACCTGAGTCCTCATGACTACTACTCTATCCTCTCAAGGCCTCTTCCCTCTGTCTGGAATCTGGTCTCCAGATATCCTAAGGAGCTGCTCCCTCCCTCTGCTCCTTCAGACATTTACTTGGTCATTTGAGGGTTATTTCTTCAGTGATCCTCTTCTGGATGTCCCAACACTTTTAAATTGCAACCATTGGCATCCGGCAGGGGTAACAGGCATCCTTGAGGCTATATGTGGCCTGTGCATCCTTGAGTACAGCCTCTTGACCTAATCCAAACTTCATAGAACAAATCTCTTTATTGAAAGGATTTGTTTTATATAAGTCTCCCCAAGGAGAAGCAAACTAAAGCAGGAAGTGTTGTGCCTTACATGGCCATCAGACACTTATCTCAAGTAAAAAATGCCACCTAAAGCAAGAAATAGGCTGACGCTTTGGTGAAGAGGACTCATGCTCCTTTATTCATTCAACAAACATTTATTGGACATCTACTATGTGCCAGGCACTGCTCTAGACACTGGAGATAGAGGAGTGCGGGAAATGGACAAAACTCTCTGCCCTCTTGGAGCTTACGTTCCTGAATGGGTAGATCAAGTTAACAAAACAAATAATATATTCAATCTCCCACACAGATGGGGCACCTGTGGCCTCCATCAACTGGAGAACCACTCTGCAGAGCCCCTCACTCCAGACTCTGCAAATGGAGCAGATGCAAACCTCCATCAGATACTCTGCTGCTTCCTTAGGAGTGTCCCCAGAGGTGGTGGGGGCTGAGCAGGCATTGCACACTCCAGAGGCATTGCACTTGGCCCCAGAATTAGAGATTTTCACTAGAATACACAGAGCATTGTCTCCCTTCAGGGGGACAAAGTGTCCAACCCTATGACTTTATTCAAAGTCCTGACCTCAGGTTAACATTGTAGGCTGATTTTAGAATTACTGGGAGAAAACAGGACTTTAAAAATCTCTGCCCTCCTCCACTTCATTGGCCTTATCTTTCTTCTCATTTGCTCCTGGGGATGAAGGTCTTTCTCAAAATCTGTCCTCTTGCTTTCTTCTTCCTTCCACTGGCTTTATTTCCTTCCCAGAAACTCACATTTTTCTGGGATTTTAACTCTAACCTACATCTACAAAATTCTCAAAGTTTACAGTATTAAATTGAATCTCTCCCTTAAATTCTAAACATAGTTCCTAACCCTGACCAGATATCGTATCAGCACCTCCTCCATATCCCAGCAAGACCTCTGCAGTGCCCCGCTGGCACCTTTGAGACATTGTCATCCCCTTAGACTCAATAGGGCCCAAACAATAAGTGATCTTCTCCTTTTATCGACCCCCCTTCTCTCCAGCTCCTTTATTAGCTCCTGTTCTCTGTATTACCTGGGTTCTCAACCTCCAAGTCTCCCTCTTACATCATGGATAAAGAAGACGTTCTGCTGCCACTTACTGCATGCTAACAGGTGCCTCAGGACACTACCAAACCCTTTACAGGTAATGATTACCACTTCCAACTCCCTGAGTAGCTCTATTAGATATGTGTTCCTTATATTGCCATTTTACAGATGGGAAAATGAAGATCAGAGAGGCCAATTCATTTGACTCCAATTTCCACTACTGGGAAGTAGAAGAGCAGGGCCCGGCTGGGCCCAGGCTGCCTTATCGCCAAGGCTCCCCTCTCTGCTTGCTACAGTGTCCCCTCACCACGGGCCTCTCTTAGCACCTGGCAGCGCCATCTGGAAGGGTGGTTTCTTTGCCTTCCCAAGAACAGAGTCACACAGGTACTGGGCTGGATGTTCCAAGGTGAAGGGGATGTGGTGCCTGCTGGTAAAGAGCTCACGAAGGAAAAAGAAAACAACTCACCATTGCTTGACGCAATCAGGGCAACGGAAGCCCCTGGAACTAAGGGAGCTGAGGGCTATGCCTCAGAGGCCAGGAGAGGCTTCAAGAAAGAGGGAGCAGGCAGGATGGACGCTCCCACCTGGTGGGAGCCTTGGATATGAAGTAGAGAAAAGCAGGAGGGGAGGAAAGCCTGAAAACAACACCCTGAACACCTGGTGAGTACCTGCTGGGAAGACGGCAGGAGTTTGGAGTTTATTCCAGCAGGAGTTTTCAGGAGTTTGGATTTTATTCTGTGACAGTCACATTTTTTTTTTTTAAGTGCAGTCCATGTCAGGTCAGAATCCATGTTCCATGACAATGATTCCAATTACGAGTGGGAGGCACAGCCATGTAGAGGGACGGAGGGTGAGTCCCTTGGGCAGCTCCTGCCACAGTCTAAGTGGGAGAGAATGATGGAACGGGGGAAAGGATCTGTAAGTGAGTGGAGAAGGGAGCCAAGAGAACCAAGGAGATGTGAGGAGATGAGAGAGAACAGTTGAAACGGTTACCAGGAGGCAGCTTGGCAGCCAGGCAGAGCGCAGCTCAACTCCTGGCTCCCCAAGCGGCAGTGGAGCCGGGCCCTCCCACGCCGCCCAGATCTGCACTTCTAGGCTCCATGGGTCTCACCTGATGGGCTCTGTCCCCTCTGCACAGGCTCCGGACCCTGTCCACTGTTCCCCACCAACTGCCACTGAGCCTCAAGCTCTTCTCCTGACACTCCACGCACTCTTGCTTCCACCTTGGACCCAAGCACCACAAGCTTGGGGTGGAAAATTTGGAGGTCACAGAACTGACAGGTCAAAGTAGCAGATGTTCAGGGACAGAAGTGATGGAGAGGACAGGACAAAGAGCCAGGAGTGAAAGGCCCTATGAGAGTGACAGGGGGCCCGGGTTAGGGTGTCTCTAAAGGATCTGGGATGGTGAAAGAGGGGAAGAAATGGCCACACGTAGCAGTGAGGACCAAGAGGAGTGCAGGCACCCATTCTCAGGGTGCATTATTGCATCCCAGCTCAAATTCCCCCAAAACCTCAGCCTCGACTGCCAGCTTCATTTCATTACGCCCAAGGGAGCAGAGATAGCATCTCCAGGAAACCATCACCAGATGCACCCTGTACCCTGTGGACCCCTCCACTGTGCATCAGGTCCCGGCCCCTCATCCACTCAAGGATTTTACTCCTAAAAGTCCCGCCTCTCTCTTTATTATGGCATCCCCCTCGGCATTCAGGCACACGCCACTATCAGCCATGTGCCTCTCTCCAGCAAGCGCCCCAGTCATCAGAATTCTCCTATTCGCCGTTACTACTTTCCCACCCAGATTCTCTCCTTAGCCCTCTGGTCCCGAAACCACTCCCACCAGGTCACACAGCCACCTTACCAAGGCCCGTTAATCTCCATCCTTATCTTACTCTGCCTCTCAAGAAAGAACACTGCACAGTAGCTTAGTCCTTCTCTGCAATTCACTTTCTCTGCGTGTTTTCTGGATCACCCCCACTTTCCTGGGCTGCTTCCCACCCCCCACCCATTCCCGTGCTCCTGGCTGGTGTCCTCTGCTGGCTCTTTCTCTTTCCAACATGGATTCCCCAGGGCTCTCATCTCCTGGTGATTCTCACCTACTCCCTTAGCTGTTGTTTCTATGTTGATAACTCTCAAGTTCATGTCTCCTGAGCACAGGAGGTCTGCAGTCAACATCCCACACCTGACATGTCTGAGAGTTTGGATTTAGACATGTCAGGTGTGGGATGTTGACTGTAGAATCCATGCCCCCTTCCCATGCCAACCCCAATAATCAACCCTCTTGGTCCTGTACCTTTTGCATCTCAATAAATGACACTACACCTAGTGCTCAACCCAACTCCTAGGAGTCGCCCTTCATTTCTCCCACACCACCTCCTTCTCCTGCCACACACAGAATCATTGTCTGGTTCTGTGGACTCTGTCCCCGCAGATATCCCAAATCACCCCCTTCTTTGAGCGTCCACCTCTAGCACTTTTGCCTCTTGTCTGGTACCTGCAACCGTCTTCACTCCTATTCTCTACAATTTATGGGAGAAAGGGATGAGACCAGAAGGCTGGGGAGCCCACATAAAGAGCGTGTAGCAACACAGATGAGGCGAGTAGTTGACAGGTTCTCAAGGAGCGGGGACACCAACTAGAAAACCCAGGAGAGATCACCTTCCAACGCCCTTCCCTGCTCGAATACTAACACCTTTACCACCCAATCTCTCACCTTCAAATCCTTCCCCCACTTCCTTTATAGCCCTTGTTTGAGCCCTCAATGCCTGGGCCACCATAGAGCAGTGATTTTCAACCAGTGTGCTGTGGAAAAAGAATTTTTTTTTTTTGAGACAGAGTCTCACTTTGTTACCCTTGGTAGAGTGCTCTGGCGTCATAGTTCACAGCAACCTCAAACTCTTGGGCTCAAGTGATCCTCTTGTCTCAGCCTCCCAAGTAGCTGGGACTACAGGCACCCACAGCAACACCCAGCTATTTTTAGAGACATAGTCTCACTCTGGCTCAGGCTGGTCTTGGATTCCTGAGTTCAAGCAATCCACCTGTCTTGGCCTCCCAGAGTGACCATGCCCAGCATCCCCAAATTTTAAAGATCATTAATTAAATTATTTTCAAAAGATGTTCAAAGCACAGTTAGTATATTCTTTTTTTAATCTTTCCTTTTTAATCAACATAATTTAAGTGTGGCACGGAAATTTAACTATAGGTTCAAGTGTGCCATGAGATAAAAAAGGTTGAAAAGCACTGCTGTAGAGCCTCACCTGTCCTGTCACCTCCTGTCTCCTCCTATCCTGGACACAGATTGACCTCTCTGAAGAATGCACAGTTTCAATGATTTGGCTCCCCTGCTCAGAAATCTTCCACAGCACCCCCTGGCTGTTCTCCCTCCCCTGCGATGCAAGGCCTGACTCTCCCATTCAGCACACCCTTATAATCCCATCAACTCTTGCGGGCGATTAGAACTCCTTGTTTTTGAGCACACCAGGTACTTTCCACCTTCTTTCTTTTGCTTTTCCTGCCTCTCTCTCAGGAATCCCCCCTTCCCTCTGCTGAAGCCTGTGGGTATAACACAGTTAAAAATATAGGTTCCAAGTGAAACAGATCTAGATTCATAGCCCACCTACCTAAGAACTTTTTCTGTGATGCTGAGCAGGTATTTTAACTTTTATGAGCCTCAGTTTCCTCTCCTACAGTTTGGATCTGAGTAAACATTGCTCCAGTGAGAGTGGAAAGTGAGAACATCCAGGTAAAGCAACCGGCACAGTCGCTGCCATAGGAAAGGCTATTCGAAGAGGCAGCTACTATTTTTCATATCCTTCCTCTGTTCATTCTTTCTAGATGCCCCTGCAAAGCAAGCCCTCCCTCTCTTAGGCCCTGTGTCACATTACCTTCCTGCATTTGATTCCATTGCGACTTCGTTAACTTCTCTTGCTCCTTAAAAAGCAGAAACCAGAGACCCAAGAGATGAATCAAAACGTTATTTGATCTTTGACAAGCCAATTAAAAACATTCAGTGGGGAAAAGATACCCTATTTAACAAATGGTGCTGGGTAAACTGGCTGGCGACCTAGAGAAGATTGAAACTGGACCTACACCTTTCACCATTAACTAAGACAGACTCTCACTGGATTAAAGATTTAAACTTAAAACATGAAACTACAAAAATACTAGAAGAGAGTGCAGGGAAAACTCTTGAAGAAATCGGCCTGGGTGAGTATTTTATGAGGAGGACCTCCCGGGCAATTGAAGCAGCTTCAAAAATACACTACTGGGACCTGATCAAACTAAAAAGCTTCTGCACACCCAAGAACATAGTAAGTAAAGCAAGCAGACAGCCCTCAGAATGGGAGAAGATATTTGCAGGTTATGTCTCTGACAAAGGTTTAATAACCAGAATCCACACAGAACTCAAACATATAAGCAAGAAAAGAACAAGTGATCCCATCGCAGGCTGGGCAAGGGACTCAAAGAGAAACTTCTCTGAAGAAGACAGGAACATGGCCTACAGACATATGAAAAAATGCTCATCATCTTTAATCATCAGAGAAATTCAAATCAAAACTACCTTGAGATACCATCTAACTCTAGTAAGATTAGCCCATATCACAAAATCCCAAGACCAGAGATGTTGGTGTGGATGTGGAGAACACGGAACACTTCCACACTGCTGGCGGGAATGCAATTAGTACTTTCCTTTTGGAAAGATGTTTGGAGAACACTTAGAGATCTAAAAATACATCTGCCATTCAATCCTATAATTCCTCTACTAGGCATATACCCAGAAGACCAAAAATCACATCATAACAAAGATATTTGTACCAGAATGTTTATTGCAGCCCAATTCATAATTGCTAAGTCATGGCAAAAACCCAAGTGCCCATTGATCCATGAATGAATTAATAAATTGTGATGTATGTACACCATGGAATATTATGCAGCCTTAAAGAAAGATGGAGACTTTATCTCTTTCATGTTTACATGGATGGAGCTGGAACATATTCTTCTTAGCAAAGTATCTCAAGAATGGAAGAAAAAGTATCCAATGTACTCAGCCCTACTATGAAACTAATTTATAGCTTTCATATGAAAGCTGTACACAGCTATAACCTAAGAATACAGGGAAGGGGGAGAGGAAGGGGAGGGAAGGGAGGATGGGCAGAGGGAGGGTGATTGGTGGGATTACACCTGCGGTGCATCTTCAAGGGTACATGTGAACCTTAGTAAATGTAGAATATAATTGTCTTAACACAATAACTAAAAAAGTGCCAGGAAGGCTATATTAACCAGTGTGATGAAAATGTGTCAAACTGTTTATAAAACCAGTGTATGGTGCCCCATGATCGCATTAATGTACACAGCTATGATTTAATACTACTAAAAAAAAAAAGCAGAAACCAGGTCTCCCACTTCTGCCCATCCTCCAGGACTAAGCACGGTTCATGCAGGATTCCATAAATGTTTGTTGAATCAAATTAGTTTTAATTCCCCCGGCATACAAATACAATCTCAGCTATAGTAATTTTTTTTATAGCTGTTCACTGAGATTATGCTGAAGAAGAAGACTGGGTAGGGCTTGGGGGCAAAGTGCTATCATTACCACCACTCCAATATCCAAAATGTATCCCTTACCCAAAGCCTATTGCTTCAAACAACACAGAAAACATAGCTGGTTGACTTAAGTTAGAACCTTCCAACATGGAAATAGGGTTAGCTCTGAAATTATGAACATGAGTTGGAGAATCACTTTGATTTGCAGGGAACACTTAACTGCATGAAAAATATGAAATGAAATGACCATCCCCTTACGGTCAGCCTGCAGAAGGACGACGTGATGCAAGGTCAAGGCCATCCTTTGGGAGTCAATGGTGCTCAGGATCTTGGCAGCTGCAGTCCCCAGCAAAGGCTTTCCATTGTACAGGGTGTAGTATGTCAGCTCCGCTGGGTCCTTTGGGCCTGGCACACGCTGCATCTTTACCATCTTTTGGAAAAAGAGAGGCTGTGTGTTTACAGGGCATCTTGCACTGACCCTGCGATCATTCAGGCAAACAGCAGGCTCTCTCCCCTCGACTTCTGTGGCTAACTGGACCCACAAAAGACACGTTAGACACCAACCTTTGCATCCTTCCCTATAGCCAACATTTCAGGAAGCCTACGGTCACCAGGGCAAGAGACTGGGAGGAGAAAAAAGCCTTGAAAAATGTGAACATCTAGAAAGAGCAGTTTGAGGTTGGAAAACAAAACATGGGATAGTGATGTTTCCCAGCCTCCACGGAAGTCTGGCCTCATTTGAAAATAGGCCTTCATGTTTAATTCAGGGCATGTTAGGTTATTCTCAGATGAGACTTTTAATTTCAAGTATCTACAATTGCCAGAAAGGAAAGAAAAAACTTTTATGTCTGCAGTTCAAAAGATCTCTGATACAAGCAGTACTTGGAAACTCCAAGTTCTTTTTCTAAAATAATATTGCTACTTTTTCTTTCACTGTAAAAGTTATACATAAAACTATAGGAAAATTTGAAAATATGGAAAAACATCAAGAAACGAAATAAAATAAAAACTATCTATACTCTCTCAACCACAAGCTAATTATTATCATTTTGAAGCGTTTGTTTCCATTTTTGTTTTTTTCCACCAAACCTTTATTATTTATCATACTCTATATAACATACCTTGCTATTTTTACTTGTATCTTTAAATGGCCTTAAATATAACAAAAGCATAGGGTTTATTACTACATGGTATTCTAATGCATACCTCAGAAATTTATTTGACTAACTCTTTAGATTGTTACTAACTTTTTACTATGGCAATTAAAAACTTATAACCATAAATACTAAAGCATACATTTTAAAACCTACATACCATTCTACTGTATGCATACCTTGTAAATTTAACTAACCCTTTATTATTGAACATTTATGTTATCAACTGTTTGCTATTAAAATTAACAATTGGTAAATGTAGTATTTCCCAAAGTGTATGTTACGGAGTATGAGTTTCATAGAATAATAAAAGATATTACAAAAAGGTCTATGGCAACATTTTTCATAACAATAAAAATCTTGAAAGTTGAACATCTTTCATTAATAACAGGCTGGATGAATGAATTAAGGACTAGTCCCACAAGAAATAACATACAATAGTGAAAATGAGTGAACCAAGGCTGTTTGTATCAACACGGATGAATACAAAAGCCTGATGTTGGGCTATAAAATTCAAAAACAGGCAAAACAACATGATGTACTATTTAGGGATACACTCGTGGATAGTAAAATCTATATGAAAAATACAGAAATGATTTAATACGAAAGTCAGAATAATGCTCAACTCTGAAGGGAGGGAAGGGAGTATAATCAGAGAAGCTTCTGGGGTAAGGTAAGAGCAATGTTCTCACCCTTTGGGCTGTGGGTTCTTTTTACTAGTGTTCTTTGAATTCTGCATATTTCTTAAACTCTTTTGTATGCATGCCTCATATAACAATTAAAAAATAGATATTATCACCACCCAGTAAAAAATGGGCAAACTATCTGGGACAGAGATGTCACAAAAGAAGATACTGGAATAGCCTCTAAGTACATACACAATGCTCAGTTGGGGGGAGAAACCACAAGATACCACTATGGATCCATCAGACTATCTAAATTAAGGACTGACAACTCCAAGTGTTGGTGAGGATGTGAAACAATCGGAATTCCGTATCTGGTTTGTGGGAGTATAAATGGTACAACCACTTTGGTGAAAGATCAAGCCATTTCTTAAACAGTTAACACACACCAACCCAATGAACCCGTTAATTCAGACACCAATTTCCAAGAAAACCAGTAATTAACACACCAATTTCCAAGAAAAACAAAAGCATGTGGCCACAGAAAGACTTGCAGAAGAACGTTCATAGCAGCCTTGCTAAATAGCTGCAAACTGGAAACAGAAGAACAGATAAACTGTAGTATAGTCACACAAGAAAATAGGACCCAGTCAAAAATAAAATAAAAGAACATGGATGAATCTCCACAACACCGTACTGAATCAAAAAGCTTTACCCAAAAGAGTATGTGCTATAGGAATCCATTTATATGAAGTTCTAGAACTTTGATCTGTAGTTTGCAAGTGTATGGAAATGTGTGTTCCGGAAAGTGTATGAGAAATGATATATGTTTTTAAATACAAAATAGTAACATCACATATAATATTAATTCCAGAACCTAGATAGTGAGCATATGGGTGTTCACTGCATAATGTTTTCAACTTTTCTGTGAATTTGAAAATGTTCATAACAAAATGTTGGGGAAATGTAGACATTACTAAAAACAGGGTCTTCTTGACGTGTGAATTTGGAAATAAGTATGTTGAACAAAATTAAGGAAATTTCTTTACTTCAGGCCTTTCTAGAGTCTGGGTCTGAAAATATGCTTTAGGAATCTTTAAGAAGGGGCTATGGATACAGACATGCCCAAACCACAGACGGCACCTTTGCCTCAAGGCACCTGTCGGGATTATTTTTCTGGACACTTTCTGGAAAACAATGTCCTTGCTCTTTTGTCTTTGCTTTCTCCTTTATCTCCTTAAGATGAATTTCAAGGAGTGAGTTTGTGAACATCTAAAAGGTTCTTTTCTTTCTTTCTTTCTTTCTTTTTTTTTTTTGAAAAGTTAAAAATTCCTTAATTTTTTATTCCTGTTACCACTACCACAATTTACAGGGCAATTATACCTGATCTAATGAAAAGAAAAAGACAAAGACAAAGTTACACCAGATAAAAGACCTCAGGAATGTACATCTACTTGACACCACATTGCATTAATCAACAGCTGCACTTTTTGCAAACTGTGGCTGTGACAGTCCTGAACAAGAAGGGTTTCCTGTGTAAGCTGCAGTAACTTTTCTGACTGTGGATCATCGTTCCTTCTGTGGCAGATTTTTACACTTCCTCTAATGCATTTGGGACAACTGTCTCAAAGTAACCTGAAGCTTTCCTGACAACTCCTCGCTCTCTCTCCTGCTAAGAACGGTAGCCCTTTTCTGTTGTTTTTAGAACCTTCTGCTCCTCGCTCTCTCTCCTGCTAAGAACTATAGCCCTTTTCTGTTGTTTTTAGAATCTTCTGCTACCATATCCACCACCTCCACCACCAGATCCATAACCACCACCATATGGACTGCCCAAGCTTCTTTCATCAAAACTGCCCCCTTTCATGGGTCCATAATTTGATTGCTGTTGTCCACTATAATTTCCAAAATCATTATAGTTCCCATCACCACCACAGTTACCTCCAAAATTTCCTCCTTCATTGTAACCATCATATCCTCCTCCACCACCATATCTGCCACCTTGGTTTCCATATCCTGGTCCACCACCACCATAGCCCCTTCTACTACTGTAACCAGGACCACTGCCACAGTTCCCACAGTTACCCTCCAAATCCATTGTATCCACCATCATCTCCTCCATAACTACCTCTGCTGCCACCACCTCCACCACCATATCCTCCTCTTCCACCAAAGTTTCCACCACGGCCAAAATTATCTCCACCATCTCCAAAGTTTCCTCCCCGACCCATAAAGTTGCCAGATCCCCCTCCACGACCTCTTTGCGATCCAGCAGACTGCATCTCTTGTTTAGAAAGGGCCTTTTTCACGTCACAATTATGCCCATTAATAGTGTGGTATTTCTGAACATCAATTTTATCAACAGTATCATGATCATCAAAAGTTACAAAAGCAAATCCTCTCTTTTTTCCACTCTGCCTGTCTTCCATAACGTCTATGGTTTCAATCTTGCCATACTTTTCAAAGTAGTCTCTCAAATTATATTCTTCTGTATCTTCTTTAATACCACCAACAAAAATTTCCTTCACTGTGAGATGGGCTCCAGGCTTTACAGAATCCTCTCTAGAAACAGCTCTTTGGTTCCACAACAGCCCATCAACCTTGTGTGGTTGAGCACACATGGCTGCAGCCACCTCTTCCACACAAGAGTAAGTCACAAAACCAAAGCCCCTGGAACATTTTGTTTGGGGATCTCTCATTACCACACAGTCTGTGAGTGTGCCCCATTTCTCAAAATGTTCTCTTAAACTATCATCTGTAGTTTCAGAGCTCAGACCGCCAATAAACAGTTTTCTCAACTGCTCTGGTTCCTTTGGATCATGGCCCTCCTCCCTCCGGCAGCGGCGGCGACGGCCGGAGTCGGGCTGGGGGCAACCTGGCAGTGGTTTTACAACTCCATTTTGAGACCGGATTCGCCTCTTCCAACTTGAGTTCAATGTGGGACCAAGAGCTAAAAGGTTCTTTTCTAAATTACTCACTTGCCATCCAGAAAAGTCACACTCAGTTACTCTGTTTAAAAAAGCTCATTTCTGGCTTGGCGCCTATAGCACAGTGGTTATAGCGCCAGCTACATGCACCAAGGGTGATGGATTCAAACACGGCCTGGGCCAACTAAAAAACAACAATGACAACTACAACAAAAAATAGCCGGGCATTGTGGCAGGTGCCTGTAGTCCCAGCTACTCAGGAGGCTGAGGCAAGAGAATCGCTTAAGCCCAAGAGTTAGAGGTTGCTGTGAGCTGTGACGCCACAGTGCTCTACCAAGGGGAATATAATGAGACTCTTTCTAAAAAAAAAAAAAAAAAAAAGTTTATTTCACCTTCTCATCATTATTAGGTAGAACTATTTTGCTAGTCTTTGGTAGGTGAAAATGGCATCTTATTAAAATTCATATTACTTTGACTACAAATGATGTCAAACATTAAAAAAATTACTATTCATATGTATTTCTTCTTAGGATTCAATTTTTCAAATATGTGAGCTAGAGAAATATCTTTAAATTTTAGACATGTAAATCTCCATATTCATGAAGGAAGCTCATCTTTTAACATGATCTGAGCCCAGAAGAAAGGCCTCTGGGTGGAAGAAGGATGTAAGCTGCGTAGAGTGAATTTTTAATGGGGAAACTTGGGCATTTTCTTCTTTTCCCTACTAGGAAAAAGGTGGGGAGAGTGTTAATATAACAAGGTAGAAGGTGAACGACCATTCAAAACTAGATTTTGATTTAATAGCAAACTCGTCTTACCAACTTTTCTTTACGTGTGAAGTTAGAAGGTGATCTATAGTCTCTGGAAATTAGGGATTTGCAGAAATGAACCTCCACTTATTTCCCTGAGACTTTCCAGGCAGCTAAAGGGGCCACGTACACGGAGCCCATAAAAGGAAAGAGAGAAAGAACATCTCTCTGGGCCCTTTGAGATATGCAGAATGTGTTAGATTCTTAGGTTTACAAATAACACCAGGATTGTAGTGTGGTCCTTTCTCCCCCTTTGGCTGATGCAAATCCCATTTCACAGGTGTCAGAGCACCAGTGGCTTCTTTTTTTGTCATTTGGCAAAGTGTAAATGACTGAGCTCCCATGGAACCTACACAAAATCAACCATCACCTTACCTCACCATGAGGTTGTCACAGACCACAAAGATTTTAGAACCAATGGAACAAAGGGTCAAATTCACCACCTGTGGATGGAGGGCCTGGGAGTCTCCATCAGGGGCATGATGCTGACTCATGCAGGGAAATGTGTTCTAGAGGACGGCTTATTTGTACTCACAAGATTGCCTGGAGACATGATCTGCAAACAGACTGTGCTAACAGCTGCAATTTCCCTTAAAATGCTTCCTCGTAGTGTTCAGTTACACTCTCGATGTGGTCAATGACCAAGCAGGGGTTCCCATGCCAGGAGTTGTCGTCTAGATTCCATTAGGAAATACCCACTCCAGAGGCAGCAGCCAGGAATACTTCTGTAATTTGATCATGGTCAACAAAGCTTTGCTGATTAGCATTAACATGTTAGAGATGGGTTTTCACTGGTGAAATTAGGGGTACTCAAAAAATACGTGGATTGGCTAGAACATGCTAGAGACGCCCCCACACCTGCAGGAACCAGATAGGCTTAGAAGCTTTATCCCTGCCTTGATCAGGTTCACTCAGGAGCAGACCCTGAGAAGAGTGGAGTGCCGGTATTTATTTGAGAGGTACAGGAACGGACAGGAATGTGAGCAAGTGACACAGGATGGGAATGGAGTCTACCAGCAGTGCGCTACGGAGCCAGCTACCAAAGAGGGTGATTGAAGCTTGATTCTGCAGGAAAGCTTTAGAAATGATCTGAAACATACATTTCAGAATCCTCCTAGTAAAGAGGTGAAAGAGCTGGGATATTTACACCTCCATCAGTCTATCCCAGGCAATTCTGGCCAACAGGGAAGGTGCAAAGTGGAATTCAAAATCTCGAGAGCAGACCCCAAAGATCCAGGGGTGGCTGTTAGAATTCCAATCAGTGTGCACAGCAATAGTAAAGAGATACAGGCAGGGCCCCTCTAGTGCCTTCTACCTCTCCTTGGCCTAAATCTCTAAGTGGTCAGGTGTTCACTATACGCCTGGAGGGTTCTTTTTGTTGAAAATGACTAAATGCAGATAACTGAACCCTGCCATTCATAGTAGTGGCAGTGAGATGGCCTAAAAGGACAGAGTTGGGACTTCACTGAGCTTATAGAACAGGCTGATGATCAGTGGGTACTTGCTTACTAAGAACTTTGTTTCATCAGTACCTGCATGTGTGCAGATTCTGTTCTGAGACCTCCTTTCTTTATAATCTAGTTAGTGACAAGGTAGGAGGAGGCGCTCTCCACACCGAAACCTGAGAACAGTGTTGACTAAACAGCTTTTTAATTTTAATTTTAAAGTTTGCAGCAGGGATGGGCCAGTTATCAGAAAACCCCAGTGGCTTTGCACACACCCACCTGCACAGTGTAGCTTCCCAGGGTGGTGGCTCGTTTAAACCGCCGGCCTTGTTGCTGGGACATCATGAACAGCTGGGCCAGGCGCTGCTCCATGACCCGGGCGAAGCTCTGGTTGTGCAGGCCCACCAGCGAACTGTCCACACCCTGCAGCACTGTGGACGCAGAAGGCAGAGGTTTTTTGCTAGTTTTCACTCAGAGGTCCCAGCTCAGGACTACCCCTATTTTATTTTTCCTTCTCAATAGCTTTGCTGAAGAACCTGAGCTTCACTCTGCAATTCAACCCCTTACATCTGGGCAAACCGCCCTATGCAGCATCTTCATCTCTCCCTCTTGTGTGGGGTCCTTTTCGTGTCCACCCTAAAGCTGCCCAGGGCTCCTCAGGTCCTCTCCCATTCAAGCACAGTTCAGGTTAATGCAAAGTGGGTTGTCTTTTGGTTCTGGCACTTGCCAGTCAAGAGACCATAGGGAAGCTCTGGCCCTCCCTAAATCCACATCCTTCTCTATAAAACAGGAATAAAATAGTGCACATCACAGCAAATATATTCCTAATGAGCTCTAAGGTTTAAATGAGATGAGATGGATGAAACAGCTTAGCATAGCTCCTGGAGCCTGGCAGGTACGGGAAACTCCTTTCTTTCCAAACCCTCCTCCACTGTGAGGCTTTGTGTACACCCAGGGCTCCTGTTGTCAACAGGTAAGGCCTGGAGGAGGTCCATGCAGGAGGGTTTAGTGCACACCAGGGCCATTCAGACTGCTATATTTCCTTACTATGAGGACAATTGCCTTTCTCTGTCTGCCCCCAAGTCCAGTCCTTGCTCCATGTCCCTTGGGAAGCACATTTCACCCCAAACACACAAACATTGCCTACAATCACATTCATGTCAAAATTTTAAAAATGCTAAAAACAATTCTCATTTTCTTTTCTTTTCTTTTTTTTTTTTTTTTGAAACAGAGCCTCAAGCTGTCACCCTGGGATAGAGTGCCATGACATAACAGCTCACAGCAACCTCCAATTCCTGGGCTCAAGAGATTCTCCTGCCTCCGCCTTCCAAGTAGCTGGGACTACAGGTGTCCACCACATCACCTGGCTATTTTTTGGTTGCAGCCATCATTGTTTGGCAGGCCCAGGCTGGATTTGAACCTGCCAGCTCAGGTGTATGTGGCTGGCTGGCACCTTAGCTGCTTGAGCCACAGGTACCGAGCCACAATTCTCATTTTCTTAAAGAAACCAAAATTTACAAGGGTTGGGAATGTAATATAAGACTTTTCACTTAATAGAGTTTGTTCTACCATAGTCCAGCCAAAGATCATCAACACCACCCATCTACAAGGATTGGGAAATGGTTTGGATGTAAAGAACGTGTGGTTGTTATAACGTCCAGTACAACAGGGCGCTGCCAGCAGCAAATTCCAAACGACCACATTCTGTATGAGGCCAGAGCAGGCAGCTGGCAACAACGTGATACAGAGAATGATGTTTAAATGAATCAAGAGAGAAATAAAACCCACAGCTGGGTCTCAGAAATTACTTCTTTGAAGCCATAAATGCCAAGTAATCCCCCTGGAGGGTTTAAAACAACTCTCTTTCTAGGGCCCTCAGGAGGGGCTCCCAGCTCATTCATCAGCGGAATTCTCTCACACAAAGATGAAACAAGGGCTGCGCTGTTCCCAAAGCCTCAGGTCCCTGAGAGGACCCCTCCTGATATAGCCGGCAGGCTGAGGAAGGGCTGGCCTACTTGCTGGCCCCGATAGAAAAACCCCTGCACTCGCTGGTTCAAAGATGCCTCCTTTAGCAAAATTATAGCTCAACCTGCTGAGAGATCACTTCCAAACAGGCCTCTCCTGGCCCCGGACAAGCCTGAGAGAGGGGATGTGGGAGAGCTGCAGAGCATCATCATGGGTTGTTTTATGGCTATCTCAGTGATGATTCAAAGGCAGACATCAAATAAAGGGAACAGTCAAGAGCCTCCAGGTGACAATTTCTTTTTTTTTTTTTGTAGAGACAGGGTCTCACTGTACCACCCTCGGGTAGAGTGCCGTGGCGTCACACAGCTCACAGCAACCTCGAACTCTTGGGCTTACGCGATTCTCTTGCCTCAGCCTCCCGAGCAGCTGGGACTACAGGCGCCCGCCACAATGCCCGGCTATCAGGTGACAATTTCTACCAAGAGCAGTGACAGTTGTGCAACACCATAGATGCACCTGTTGCCACTGAACTGTGCACTTAAAAATGGTTAAAACTTTATGTTAGGTGTATTTTATCATAAAACTTTTTTTGGAAAAAGAAATGGTCCAGGGAAGTGCAGGAGGCCATGAGACATTCCCACAGAGTTACAGGGAATCAACAACCAGGCAATCCCGGTGTGTCTGTTTCATTAAACAGAAGGAAGATGGTAAGTCCTTCCCTGGGGGCAGCTGCGAGAGCTGGGGTGGCAGGCAGTTTGAATCCTGCCTCCCACTTACTGAGCATTCTGGGGCGAGTCTCTGAGTTTCTCTGAACCTCAGTTTCTCATCCAGGAGCACAGGGATCCTATCTACTCCTGATTTTGGCATTGTGAAGCACAGATGATCTGATAAAAATGCTTCTGGCACAGTGCTCTGTGGCGCTTAGTAAATGGCAGTAAATGGGAGCTGCTGTTGTCACCGTGTGCCCCCTTCTTCGCTAGACACATCCTTAACAGAGGAAGAAAATAACACAGACAACATGGAAACGTGTCCCAGGATGTAGCTCCTCTCCCTTGCCCTGAGAAGCGTGGCAGGCTCCCTGGAAGGCAGCAGAAAGGGGTGTGTACCCCTGTCTCTTGCAGTGACATAGAAGCTGCAGAAGATCAAACCTGGTGCAGGCGTCCAGGAATCTGGCAACCCTTTTAGCACATCAGCCAGGGCTCTGGCCACCCAGCCTCCAACCTCCACTAATTCAGCTTAGAAGAGGCGGGCAAGTTCCCAGAGGTGTTCAAAGGAGATGATTTTACATCACGTCTCTTATTCCTTCTTGATTTACAATCACACTGGGCTCTACAATTCCAACCATCAGGCCTGGCTCAGCGTTCTGTACTCAGATGGTTTTGTGACCGAATCCTATACATCCAGCACTGAAAGAGTCTTAACGCTCAGCTAACCCCTCTCCCTCATCCTAAAGGTGAGAGTGTGAAGGGCAGAGGGCCTCAGGGCTTGCTCAAGGACACTTTAGCAAATGGCAGAGCTGAGACCAGAAGAAATCCTTCCATCATTAAGTCCATTGGGTGAAATAAACCTGAGATGGGCTCTTACCTCCCTCAGGCAGTAATACGGAGTCTGAACATTTCTATCTTGCCTCCTACATACAAACCTGACTCAGGGTCCCTGGATGGCAGGGTAGTCCCTAGTAAGGAGGGACCACAGGGGCCACCGTAAGCCAGTGATTCCCCATCAAGGTGAGACCCACGCTCTGGGAAAGGAGAAGTATACAGCCTGCAAAAAGCTATTTAAGTTTAGTTGGAAAACAGATGAATACAAGCTGCAGAAAGGGAAGTTGCTCCAAATCATCTTAGTTGTTAGCAACAAGAAGAAGAGCGCGTGATGCGTGTCAGGAAGTAAAGGCCCAGCTAAGCTCCCTCCATCTCTCAGCTCCCCGTGCTCCACCCCTTCTGTCAATGAAGGGCAGGTTGGTGGTGGCTACCCACAAACAGCTACCCCTGGTGGCCACCCAGGGGCACAGAAGGCAGTGGTGGGCTAATGGGAAAGTAGAATGGTCATTCAAAACCTGGCTCCAGTCCCTCCCCAGCATTATCACTGACCCAACAAGCCCCAAAGATGGTGGTGGAAACCAGTGAGTATCTAATCACAGACAGCAGTGACAAATAAGGCTTTCATAAGTGAGTGGGGAGAGGGTTAAGTTCCAGGAGAGTCCTGAACACAAGGCCACATGTGGAGCTTTTTATTAAGGCTAGTCACCAAATTAGAGGCAGGGCAAGAAAGGGGTATTTGAGGAAAGAGCGCCACAGGAGGCTGTCAGGTGTTCAAGGGTGGATGCATTATCATTTAATGTAAACCTTATAGTTAAGAGATAAGGGGGAAATATCCGCAAGTTAAAAAGTACCATTCCTTGTGGAAGAAACATGATCTTGTAAATGTTACATAACCTCTTGGCTCCAAAAATGTGTTGCTGGGTTAGCATTGTTTCTCTCTTGGGCAGAAACCCTGATGGGTTGGGGTTTTGCTAGCCTGCTTAGCAGGCAAAATAATCTCTGCATATCTATGGCTCTGCAGGGTGGGGGAGGCCAGAAATGTAATTTTCTGCAATTTAAAAGCAGTCTTGGGTGGGTGGGCTCCATGGCTCAGGGGTTAGAGCACTGGTCTTGTACATCAGGGGTCTCAAGTTCAATCCTCACTGGGGCCTCCTGCTGATTTGAAAGGTGCATACCTTCACTGCCCCCACAGTAATTGTTAATAAATGGTAGCTTTGAAAAATATATAGAACAACTTTAAAAGTGGTCTTGAGCAGGCTTCATTAAGCAAGGGTATACACTCTTTAGTTAATCTCTCAGGTGGCGGCCCATCTGCTGTTTGTTTGGGACTGCAAGTGAGGGAGAGGAGGGGAGCCAGAAGAAGTAATGTTTGAGGATGGGTGTGAACGCTCATGCCTGTAATCCTGGCACTCTGGGAGGCTAAGGTGAGAGGATCCTTGAACTCAGGCGTTCAAGATCAGCCTGAGCAAGAGTGAGACCCCCATCTCTATCAAAAACAGAAAAATTTTAGCACCTTTGGTCTCGGCTACTTGGGAGAGGCAGGAGAATCATTTGAACCTAGGAGTTTGAGGTTGTAGTGAGCTACAATGACACCACTGCACACACTGGGGTAACAGAGCAAGACTTGGTCTCAAAAAACCAAAAACTAGAAAACAAACAACAAAAAAATAATGGAAGTTTGAGACCAGCCTGCTCACCCAGGTATGGCTTCCATCTCTCCTCATTACGATCTGAATTGTGTCCTTTCAAATCCCCATGTTGCATTCTTACCCTCCAGGACCTCAGAATGTGACTGTACTTGAAGACAGGGTATTAAAGAGGTAATGAAGTTAAAATGAGGTCATTAGGGTGGCCCTAGTGCAGTGTGACTGGTGTCCTTATAAGAAGAGGAGATTAGGACACACACAGGCCCAGAGGGAAGGCCGCCTGTAGACACAGAAGATGGCCATCTACAAGCCATGGGGAGAGTCCTCAGTAGATGCCAACCTGGGACACCTTGACCTCAGACTTCCAGCCCCAGCATCGTGAGAAGACATATGTCTGTTGTTTAAGCCACCCACTCTGTGGCCTTTTGTTACAGCAGCCCAAACAGGCTCATAGACTTCCCTTCTGTTCCTTCCCTCTCTGGCTGTGCTGGTCACTTTTCCTCCTACAAACATCTGTTCCCCCTGTGCTCTCAATCCTTGTTTCTCTAACTTCTAGAGCTACTGTCTGGCTTTTGAAAAATACAAACAAGAACTTTTTTGCTGTTCTGTAAAGCTCTGCTGGAAAATGTCAAGAAACAGAAAAAAAGACGCCACCAGAATCCCTTCCACTTCCGCCCGCCCTCACTGTCAGCACGCACCGGATTTGTGTGGGTGCACAGCTTGTGCCAAGGGAGGGAGTCAAGTGCACGCCTGGCCCTCCTCTGACTTCAACCTGGGTTTCAGAGGGCAGTGCAGAAAGGCCCACCGTCTATAGCAGCTAACCACTCACATGGACGTGACCTAGATGTCCACAAGTTAGTGCTATAAACTTCTTTTTTTTTCTATTTTTTTATTAAATCATAAACATATAGATCCTGTAAACATTAATGCATTTATGGGGTACAATGTGCTGATTTAATATAGAATTAGGAACGTTTACATGGCACTGGTTAATACATACCCCATCTCGTTTGCTTAATTATTGTGTTAAGACATTTATACTCTAATAGGGCCACTTTTTGCAAAGACGCCACTGGGTGAGGACTGGAAAGGTGGCTGTTCTGAACTCTTCAGCTAACATTCATCTTCAGTGTGATGTCTTATCTTATCTCAGCTTATTCCGTTCACTTCTGGTCCTGTAAAAGTAACTTCCTGACTTGTAAGACAGAACCAAAGAAAGTCCCAGTCCTATAACTGAATGGCCTGCAGTGTTTAAAAATGAGTCAACCTGACAGCACGGAGAGCAGAAATAACAACAGAAAGATTACCTGTGATGACCCAGTAGTCCCTGGTGGTTTCTGATATATCAAGGTTGGGATATTCCAGGGCTACAATAAACAAGAAACACACCAAATTACTTTTACAGGTTTTTATTTGTAACTATTGTTAAGAGAAACACACAGAAGTGACAAAATAACAAGAAGCTACATCCTGCTTTACCGCTTTTTGCAAAATCCAGGACACAAATGCCAAAACTATCTTGTATAGAAAACGAAAAGACTCAGGAAAGAGCAAACTTTCAGATGGAGTTTTCTAGGGTTTGTGGATTTCTGCTCTTTTAGGATTTCCATACAAACCTTCTTAAATGGAAAGGCTTCATTATCAAGACCCACAGGTAGAACCTGTCTTAGCTATAGTTTTCTTTTAAAAAATTACAACTGTCAGCCGGGCACAGTGGCTCTCACCTATAATCCTAGCACTCTGGGAGGCTGAGGCTGGTGGATCACTTGAGCTCAGGAGCTCAAGACCAGCCTGAGCAAGAGCAAGACCCCATCTCTAAAAAATAGCAGAGTATTGTGGCAGGTGCTTATAGTCTCACATACTCAAGAGGCTGAGGCAAGGGGATCACTTGAGCCCAAGAGTTTGAGGTTGCTGTGAGCTGATGCCATGGCACTCTACCCAGGGTGACAGAGTGAGACTCTGTCTCCGCCACCCCCACCCAAAAAATTACAACCATCGTTAACATTTCTTTAGGAGTGATTATCTCTTGAATGGATTTTTCCAATGTCAAGGACTTAAATTTAATAGCCAAATGCTTGTAACAAAAGTCCCCATATTTCTTTACAAGTATGCTGATTACTGGATTGAATCTAGCAAAGGGCTCAGTACAGTGCCTGACAGATAGTTAGTGCTTGATAAATCCTGTCATCAGAACATCAAAATACTGAAAGGAAATGAATTCTTCACCTGCTGCCATCTGCTATGACATCATCTTTTCCATACTATCCAGAGTCATCTTTCTTTACTGCATGGAAGTTTATAAAAGCTTGCTATTAAACAAACATTCAAAAAAAAAAGCCTGAGTGGCGACTATGTGCTAAGTACATTCACACACATTCTATCCTTTATTTACAGTATCGAAAACAACAATAGAAAGAAATTATGAGACCCCTTTGCTGTGTTTTTTTTTTTTTTTCAAACAAAAAAACTTGCCCAGTGACTTTGGAAATGTGAGAACAATTCAATTTAAGAGTACAAACCTTTGCTTCTTTTAGCTATCAAGTAAGTGTTGGGAAAGAAAATGTAGGCTGTATCATCTTCGAGATCTGTGCCTACTGCATGGTAATGAGGATTGTGTAACAGAAGCATTAGAAGATGACAAGGCCACAAGACTACGGGGATCTCATCAAGTGAAGTGACAACGTGGGTTGCAAATGAATTGTATTAGGATATCTGGAGGCAGGGCATGGAGCTGAAGGGCAGCAACATTTGCAGATGGCCCAAATGGAGGAAACCACCATGACCCAGATGGCCCTGAGGACAGATGCTGTAAGCACAGAAGGCAGACTACTTAGGTACAAGCCCCAGGTTCTCTGTCTTACTAGCTATGTGAGAGGGGGTATTTGTAAACCGCTTGGAGTTTCATTTTGTTCCTCTTCAAAACTGGGCTAATTTTGCACCTACCTTATAGGGCAGCTATGAGGATTAAATGAGATAAGAGACGTGGAGGTGGAAGGCAGCTACCAAGTGCTTTCTTTCAATGTGCAATGCATTTTTCATCCGTTCAACCCCAATCCATCACATATGTCAGTTGTTCAGTGATAACATAGGCAGTAAGTGGCCCAGCCCCACAGATGGTTGCTCCATAGAGAGGCCCCAGGGAAAACCACAGGGTCCCTGTTTGAGGTGGGCATACTCACGTTCAGCAATGGTGAGCGGAGGGTAGGTGAGGTAGAATCCCACTAGCTCAGCCGAGAGCTGGCTGAGGAGGCTGCTGGCAACGGTGCCATTGAGGAACGTGCTCTGATTGCCCACGACGTACACCAGGGTGACTGCCTGGGAGGCGTTGGACGTGCTCACAATCTGAATCAACACAGAAGGAAAGGGGAGAGAAACATGCCAAATAAGAGAGGGTCTGTTTCATGGCCGTGGGAGGTTGAGCTGAAGTTGAGGGTAGAAATGAAAGGGCGGTGGGGAAACAGCAAGAAAGAGACCAGAATGACAATAGTCAACACTTTCTGACACTCACTGCACACCGGGCATTGTGCTTACGGGCATGTCATCTCATTGAATCCTCACCACAACCCTACAAGGTGTATCTAGTGGAGACTCCCCTTCACAGATGGGAAAACAAGGCCCAGAAAAATCAAGGGACTTGCCCAGGGCCACACAGCTAATAACTGACAAGAGTCAGGATCTGATCCTAGGTAATTTGACTCCACATTCTTTTTTTTTTTTTTTAGAGACAGAGTCTCACTCTGTCGCCCTTGGTAGAGTGCCATGGGTCACAGGTCACAGCAACCTCCATCTCTTTGGCTTAGGTGATTCTCTTGCCTCAGACTCCCAAGTAGCTGGGACTACAGGTGCTCACCATAAGCTATTTTTTGTTGCAGTTTGGCTGGGGCTGGGTTTGAACCCACCAAACCTCAGTCTATGGGGCCAGCGCCCTACTCACTGAGCCTCAGGTGCCACCCTTGACTCCATATTCTAAACAACTGGTATGTGTAACTTTTCCTGGGGCTAAATTGTCTGGGTTACTTTTATGGTTCTGAAAATATAAAATAGAGCATAAGAATGCTATATTTAAGGAGAGCACCACTGCTCCAACAGAGGAAGCCTGGGAATCAAATTTCAGGGAATTTTAAAATTGAAAGGATCAGAAATGTACAGAAATGATCGCCAACCTAGTCACGGGTAGAGTAAGTGAACCTTATTATAAAAGGTTATTATAAAAGGAATTCAGAAATATAACATGTGTTCTTTAGAGAACAATCGCATTTCTTTGTGGTCTATTAATTCGATATAGAACATGTAAAAAATCCTATGAAAGGGCACTGATTTCTTCTCACATTTTGTCTAAGTCCATTTTTTTTAGTTGCTAGAAAACACGGTTTTTCTGGGTCAATGTATGGACAAAAATATCCCAGAGATGAGATTTGAAAAACACAGGCAGTAGGAAGTCTTCCACTTGCTAAGACAATTTTTGTCCAACTCTGTGCAGGGTGTCTTCCCTCCCTCTTCCCGATCCACTGGCTACCCACCCTCTCTGTTCTATCCTGCACCCCCAAGGCAGATGCCTGTAGACCACCTCAAGGGGCTCCCCTGCCCTCTGCCTTCAGCCAACAGGTCTCTGGAGGACAGGGAGAGAGAGGAGAGGGAGTTCGGAGCATGGATGCCCCAGCTAAAGCTGGCTCTGGTCAGGCAGCTACACCCGCTCCTTCCCTTGCCCCATCAGGTCCCAAGTGTGACAGCCCTGGGTACTGCCTGGTCCCTGCAGTTGCCTTAGCACCTGCCCACGCTGCTACAAAGAGTGCCTGTCACCAAGCTTTCCTCAAAGTACTTTCATTCGGGAGTGCCCCTCTCTCTTGCCAAGATGCTGACTGATCCCAGGTATTCCTCACACCTTTGCTTGCTCAGACATAAAGGTGCCTGCTGCTCTCCTTTTATTTTTTAAGTCATTTTTTACAGACTTTGAAATATTGATACATAACATTTGTACATATTTACAGGGTACGAGTGATAATGTTGTTAAGTGCGTAGAATGTGTAATGATCAAGTCAGGGTATTTTCAGGGTATCCGTCACCAAAGAAGACTGTCAAGAAGAGTTTCTTCACTTTGTTCCCCACTATTCCCCAGAATTGCAAGTTCCTTTTTAATTCTCTAATGCACAGCCTGTTAATGATAATTAATGATAAACTGAGTCGACATGTCTGCTCAACTCTAGCTCTCCCCTCTGGAAGCACTTCTGGAATGAGATTTAGCCACAGGGATTCATGCCTCCTTCTCCAGGTACCAAAAAGTAAGGCACTTCTTTCTAAACAATTCAAGACACCTCACCATACTGCCACCTAAAAGATAACTAAACAGAAACTTTTAAACTTTTAGTGCTATTGTAAACATTCTATTTTTCACCTTTCAACAAAACTGAATACCCTGGATCCCAAGGAATGCTTATACAAAGCTTGAAAAATGGGTACCTCTAAATATACTATACTCAGCCAGGCAAATAATGATTTCTTTTGTGGAAAAATAGACCAAACATAAAATTTACCATTTTAACCACTTTAGGTATACACTTCAGTGGCATTAAGTACATTCGCCAGAACTTTTTTATCATTCCCAAACTGAAATTCTGTGCCTATTAAGCAACTCCTAATTTTTCCCTCCTCACAGTCCCTGGCAACTACCAATCTACTTTTTAAATAGTTTTTGTAAGTGGAATCACTTGTTAATTCAACAACTCTAGATACTTCTTGTAAGAACAATCATGCAGTATTTATCCTTTGGTGACTAACTGAATTCATTTACAATTTCTAAGAGGTTCATCCACGTTGTAGCATGCATCAGAACTTCCTTCCTTTTTAAGGCTGAATGATATTCCACTGGTGTCTATATACATATATATACACCATGCATACACATACTACATATACACACTCTATATACACACACCACATTTGTTATCCATTTGTCTATGATGGACACGTGGGTTGCTTCCACCTTTTGGATATGGTGAATAATGCTGCTATAAACATGAATGTACAAATACCTGTTAAAGTCCCTACTTTCAATTCTTTTTGGTATATACCCAGAAATGAAATTCTTGGACCATATGGTAATTCTGTTTAATTTTTGGAGAAACCACCATATTCTTTTTCTAAATGGCTGTACTAGTTGACATTCCCACTAGCAACACACAGGGTTCCAATTTGTCTATATCCTTGTCAACATTTATTACTTTCTCTTTTTTGAGATAGCCATCCTTATAGATGTGAAGTGATATTTCATGGTTTCGATTTGCATTTCTTTGATGATTAGTGATGTAGAGCATCTTGTCATGTGTCTTGGCCATTTGTATATCTTTTTTGGAGAAATATCTATTCAAGTCCCTTTTCCATTTCATAATTGGGGTTTTTTTAATTGCTGAATTGTAGGAGCTCTTTATATGTTCTGGATATTAACTTCTTATCATATATATGATTTCCAAATACTTTTTATCTATTCTGTGGCCTGCCTTTTCATCCTGCTGAGAGTGTTCTTTGATGAACAAAAGTTTCTAATTTTGACAAAGTCTAATTTATCTGTTTTTCCTCTTGTTGCCTGTGCTCTTGGTGTCATATCCAACAAATCCAAATCCAATGTCATGAAGTTTTTTCCCCTATCTTTTCTTCAAAGAGTCCTACAGTTTTACTTCTTACATTTAGGTCTTTGATCCACTTTGAGTTAATTTTGGGTACACGGTGTTAGTTAGATAAGAGTCTAACTTCATTCCTTTGCATGTGGATGTCCAGTTTTCCCAATTTGTTGAAAAGACTGTCATTTTCCCCTTGGGCACCCTTGTCAAAAATTATTTGGCCATATACCAGGGTGGTTCTTTCTAGGCTCTCTAATCTATTCCATTGGTCTATGTGTCTGTCTTTATGCCAACACCATATTGTTTTGCTGTAGAACTTTGTAGTAAGATTTGAAATCAGGAAGTGCAAGACCTCCAACTTTGTTCATCTTTCTCAAGATTTTTTTGGGCTACTAAAGGTTCCTCGAGATTCCATATGAGTATTAGAATGGATTTTTCTATTTCTACAGAAAAAGATCACTTGGATTTGGGGAGGGGTTGCATTGAATCTGTCGATCCCTTTGTTTTGACACCTTAACAACTTTAAGTCTCCCAATCCATGGACACCGGATGTTCTTCCACTAATTTGTGTCTTCTTTAATATACACATTTTTTATAGCTAAGAAAAAGTGTGATCATTCTTGGTGGCTGCTTAACACTAGCTCCAAAAACAAAAGGTCCACAGGCCTCAGACCCAGGTCACAGTACTGGTCACTAAAAGTCATGCTCTGTCCCCCAAGAGCAGCAGCCATTACAGATGACACTTTCTCATCACCCTTTTACCTTGACTCCTATAGCTTCTGACCTCATCTCTGACTTCCCACTCTCTAAAGCCATGGATCAGTCAGCTAATTAGACCTACAGGAGACAGAGCAGAAAGTTGTTTTGCCTACTCAGTGTTCATTATCCCTTCTATGACAGCACCACAGTTTCCCCAGGGAACCACTTCTCTCTGTTCCTGTGCTTTGGATGGGGCCACCCCACCCATGTTTCAGGATTAGTCATCAGAGCCATGTCTACTTGATTGGGGTATTTCATCTCTTTGGCCATAGTTATTGATCTGGAAAGGAACATAATGGGTCCAATGAGAGCTAATCCCCAAATCTTTACTGTAATGACACTTTGGTTCCACCAACTGTGAGCAACAAGGTTGAGCCATCCCATGGGTGCTGAGGATGGTGTCAGCTCACAGCAAAGCAAGCCAAGAGATAAAGAGAACTTTATAAAGAAAGAATGTAAGCACCTGGAATCAACTGTGTCTGAAGTAAATAAACTGTGAACTTGCCAGTCCCATTAGCCAATCTCTTCCTCTTTTTGCCTTGTAAATTTATATTCTGTCACTTGCAACCAAACAAGTCCTCAGTCAATTGTAATCTTGCCCCTAATAGTAAAGCTATATAAGTTTTTGTTTTAAGGTGCTTTTACAATGACTCTCTGAATGAACCAAATATTTAGTCTTATTGTGCAAAACATTTAATGTCTTTTACCAATCACATGTTATACAACAAAATGAAAACATTATTAAATTAGAAAATGAGGTCTTGGAGAAACAGATAAAAGACAATCCCAAAGGAATGGTTATCACATAGTTATCTACATACAATATAGCAGCCCACAGGGTTACTAAATCCAAGCAACAAATTTGTCTCTGGGCTTCCTATTGGCCAAGGCAAAAAGTGAAATGGGTGGGATTAATAAAATGATTCATCCAATTACCCACTCATTTCAAAAGATGTGTAAATGTTTAAGAATATCTATCATCTGTTTAGAGGCAATTTTTCCACATCACCTGTTATACCCCTTTTCCAAGGAAGGTTTGTTACTTGATTTATAAAGTTTCATCTAATGGCTCATAACTACCATACAATAACACAAGACAGGCTTATTACGGCCAAGGGCAGTTTATTTATCTTCGTGTCTCTTCCAGTGCCTGATAACTAGCAGGCACTCAGTAAGTCTGTGCTTCCTGAATACAATTAATGTATGCTCTGCAGCCAAGATCTAACTAGGCTCGTGCACCTGTGAGGATAACAAATCCAATCAGAAAGAAAATGATTTCCCACAAGAGAGCTGAGTCACACTCCTTACATAAATCTTAAATCTGTGACACATTTTTAGATCTTAGTCTAATATGAACCAAATCATAATGAGATACTTCCACATACACTTTGGACGAATCTAGAAAAGGAAAGCTGCTCATTCAAGTTAAATTGTATGCTTTCTACATCATATTGGCTTTGCTGATAATTCACTTATGCTAAATGTCAATTTCAAAACCATTGGGTCTAATTGCAAAGGCTTTGGTTGAGTATTCAAAACAGAGCCACTGAACAGAAGATTTAATTAGAGAAATTTGGGGCTGGATGAATATCATTACGAAGCATCTGTCCGTAGGGGGATGTTACCAATATAATTGCAATAATGGGTCCAAGAAAGGTTCTTAGTAGTGTGTATACTGTTAATCCAGGAATCTGAAATATAGTGGAACCAAGAGTGGGATCTCCTAAGGAAGGGATTCATGTGTTTGCAAAAGTTTCATCAAGGACTCCATTTCTTTTTTGATATAAAGTTACACTCTGTCATCCTGAGTAGAGTGCTATGGCGTTACAGCTCACAACAACCTCAAATCAAACTCTTGGGTTCAAGCGATCCTCCTGCCTCAGCCTCCTGAGTAGCTGGAACTACAGGTGCCCACCACACACCTGGCTAGTTTTTCATCTTACTCTTGCTCAGGCTGGTCTCAAACTCCTGAGCTCAAGCAACGCACTGTCTTGGCCTCCCACAGTGCTAGGATTATAGGTGTGAGTCACCAAGCCCAGCCCCATGGACCCCATTTCTCATGGCATTGATGGTAGTACAGCACAGTGGATAAGAGTATGGGCTTTTGGTTCAAGTCCTTGTTCTATTCTTTACTAAATGTGCAACCTTCTGGAAGTTTCTTAACCTCTCTCTCTCTCTCTCTTCTGAGAGTAAGAATGCCTCAGAAGAACGTCTTGGGTAATATGTAGGAAAATATTTGCAAAACACTTAGGACAGCTCCTGGCACATAGTAAGCCCTCAATATAAAATGTGTGTGTATGTAAACTGAGGTGACTGCAATAACCCAATGCAAACCACAGAACAGCCAAATTTTGGAGAGTCGTCTACTTATAATCATTTCATTTATTCATTTATAATGAATATTAGACATCTGACATATACGGCAGAGTCTAGTTCAGTTTTGTAAGAGAGTAAATTTATTTGAAAGGCCTGAGGAAATGCCACATGGGAAAATAAATACAAAATTCTAGACTACAGAAGGTGAACTGTGACACAGGATCCCTTCCGTCATGGCCACTCCCCAGACATCCTCACCAATGTCAAAACTGTCTACATCCCAAGCCTGAAAGACAGAGTTCTGAAATGGAGGACCAAGGTAGTACTTGCCAACATTTGCATTGTGTCTGTCCATCGACCACATGGTCTGGAAGAGCCTCCTCCCTACCTGAATCGTCAGGTTGCTTCTGGTATTCAGGACCTTCCTCTCGGCATCCTGAAATGCTTTCTGTAGCCTCTGTTCCATGGTCTGAGCAAACTTGCAGGACTGTATGTTGTCGGATTGGCTCACAAACTGCAGCACTAGAATGAGAGTAATAAATCAGAGCCCACACAGCTCTGTGTCTCCGCTCCTTGATTTAATAACAGTCATGATGTAAAACAGCATGATTTTAGATTAGAGAAATTAGGCAAATAAATAATAAGACTAGACAGGATTTGATTGTAGTTTTGAAAGTGGCTCTTAAAATGATTTATAGAGAGGGGAGGATGGGTGGAGGAAGGATAATTGGTGGAACCACATCTGCGGTGCATCTTACAAGGGTACATGTGAAACTTAGTAAATGTAGAATATGAATGTCTTAACACAATAACTAAGAAAATGCCAGGAAGGCTATATTAACCAGTGTGATGAAAATTTGTCGAATGGTATATAAAACCAGTGTATGGTGAAAAAAAATTTTTTAAATGATGTATAGCACAGAAAAATCAAAAGCATGATCGAACCTGAGATTCCCTCCAATACAGAAGGTTTTATAACTTTATTTGGAATAGGTAGACATCTGCTCAAAGGCTGATAATTCATAATCTCAAAGAGACCATGCCTTCCATTTCTTTGGATGGGGGGAAAGCCACAAGTGACCTCCATGACAAAGTTGATTGAGTGTTTCAATTTCAATAGTTTCTCTCCTGTCATGGTTTTACAAACTTTGCAGATTGGAATAACCAAGGAGCTTGAAAAACAAAAAAAGAGAGAGAGAGAGATTCCAAGGCCTAAACTCAGAGATTCTAATTTAGTGGCTTCTGGAACCCATTGCTCCAAGCCATACATTTTATGAAACTTTTATTAGTATCCATGGGTAATATGAAAAGAAATATAAAATACATTACTTGCTGTTCATAAGTACAAAGTAGATAAATTGGGAAGGAAGCCTCTTGTGGTGGAATATTTCTAGTAAGCTCAGGGTTGGAAAAATGTACGCTGATATATAGGGAACTTAGACATTTGATTACCAGGGCCCTGTGAAGAAGGTACACAAGGACTTTTAAAAAATGACACAGCTGCTAGCAATGGAGTTTTTTTTTTTTTTTTTTGTAGAGACAGAGTCTCACTGTACCGCCCTCGGGTAGAGTGCTGTGGCGTCACACGGCTCTCAGTAACCTCTAACTCTTGGGCTTACGCGATTCTCTTGCCTCAGCCTCCCGAGCAACTGGGACTACAGACACCTGCCACAACGCCCGGCTATTTTTCTGTTGCAGTTTGGCCGGGGCTGGGTCCGAACCCGCCACCCTCGGCATATGGAGCCAGCGCCCTACTCACAGAGCCACAGGCGCCGCCCGCAATGGAGTTTTTAACACCTGTCCACCTGGTACTGCCCCTGCTCCAGAATGGGCAGGATGAATGCACAGCAATCTTTTCTTCTGAGTCACTTGCCTGTTTTCAGCTGGAAGTAGCCCGCAGGCTGGGGATTCCACAAGGAGGCAAGCACTGCCACGGACTGTAAATTTGGGGTGTGCTGCTTCAGATCGGCAGTGACGTTGCTGACTCCATAAACACCCAGCATTTCGATCACCACTGCAGGCAAGTACACCAACCTCCCTTTGGTAGCATAATAACCAACCGTGACGTTATGAGAATGCTCCAGAATGTCCACCTACAAAACAAATGGGCCCACAGAACTCACTGTTTATTTCCACAGTTCTTAAAGTTCTTCTCGGTGTTTCTGAGAACCACAAATGTTAGTAGCAATGTTGGAGAATCAGATGCTCTCGGTCAACAAATATTCTTAACAATCCTATAAAGCATATATGGATTGGCAAGTCTCAAAATATCACAATGCCACAAAATATAATTTACATCCAACCTACATGGGACAGAATTAAATCTGTATTTTTAAATTCTTTAAGTGCCTCAGTATAATCCTGTGAGCACCAGCTATTACCAAAAAAGCAGAGGGGAGACAGCCGGCCAGAGAGATTTCTAGCTAATGGAATGCTGAGGGAAAAAGCTTTATTAAATTTCTCATCATTTCTGAGAATTAAAAGACAGAAATGATAGATTAAGTGGGGCACCTTTGGGGCACATCCAAGAAGCAAAAAAAGTTAATTCTTCCCTTAAGAAGTAGAGAGAAGATTCATTTGGACTTAACTACATTCTTGGCTTATGAACCGGTTCAAGACCAAGGTTGGGGATAAGCCACAGGAAGTTTCCTTTACAGCCGAGTTCTCAGGGACACAAACTATCTGAGCTTCTTCTGTCCCATTTGTAAGGTTTTGAGTTTTAGATTTTATTCTTTTTTTTTTTCTCTTTGCTTTCTTGCATAGTAATGTTTTGGGTTTTGTTTTATTTGTATGAAATGTAATGTTGACTACAGAATTGGTATAATTGAAAAACAGAGAAAAGAGTAACACATATACACGCACACACTAGATACTGCTTCATAACCTCCTTTTTCCAATTTTTGTTAGTTTTACTTCAAAACATTAGGAGGATACAGCTGTTTTTGTTATATAGATATCCTGTAAATGCTTAAGTCAGGGCTTTTGGTGTTCCTGTCACCAGAATAGTGTTTGTCCCATAGGTAAGTTTTTACCCATCGCCCCCTCACCCTTCCCCCTTCTTGGTTTCTTATGCCCGTGTGGTTTCTAAGTATAATGGTCTCCTCCACCCAGATTGCTCTGAATGACATTATTGCATTCCCTTTGATGTCTGAGTAGTACTCTATGGTATACACTATGTATATAAATTTCCTTTATCCACTCATCGATTGATGGTTTATTCCACATTTTTGTAATTGTGAATTGCTCTGTGATGACCACTTGAGTACAAGCGTCTTTTTGACAAAACAACTTCTTTTCCTTTGAGTATATACTCAGCAGATTGCTGCACCAAATGGCAGGTCTATGTTAATTTCTTTGAGGAATCGCCATACTGTTTTCCATATAAGTCATACTAATTTGCAGTCCCAGCAACAGTGTATAAGTGTTTCTCTCTGCATCCATGCCAACATCTATTGTTTTTTTGACTTTTTAATAACGGCCATTCTGATGGGTGTAAGGCAGCATTTCATTGTAGTTTTAATTTGCAATCTACTGATTCAACACCATCCCTATTAAAATACCAACATCCTATTTTCAAGACTTGGAAAAAATGATTCTACGTTTTGTATGGAACCAGAAAAAACCCCATATAGCTAAGGCAGTTCTTAGTAATAAAAACAAAGCCAGGGGCATCACAATACCAGATTTTAGGTATTGACAAGGTCATAGAGGTCAAGACAGCATGGTACTGGCACAAAAATAGAGACAGAGACATTTGGAATCGAATAGAAAACCAGGAAATTAAACCAACAATTTACAATCACCTAATCTTCAATAAACCAAACAAGAACATCCACTGGGGGAAAAACTCCCTATTTAATAAATGGTGCTGGGAGAACTGGATATCCACATGTAAAAGACTGAAACTGGACCCACACCTTTCTTCACTCACAAAAATTGATTCAAGATGGATAAAGGACTTAAATTTAAGGCATAAAACGATAAAAATCCTCAAAGAAAGAATAGGAAAAACACTGGAAGATATTCACCTGGGGAAAGACTTTATGAAGAAGACTGCCATGGCAATAGCAACAACAGCAATAATAAACAAATGAGATTTAATTAAACTGAAAAGCTTCTGTACATCCAAGGAGACAACCAAAGCAAATAGACAACCTAAATAATGGGAAAGGATACTTGCATATTTTGAATCAGACAAAAGCTTAATAACTAGGATCTACAAATGGATTAATAAATTGTGGTATATGTACACCATGGAATATTATGCAGCCTTAAAGAAAGATGGAGACTTTACCTCTTTCATGTTTACATGGATGGAGCTGGAACATATTCTTCTTAGTAAAGTATCTCAAGAATGGAAGAAAAAGTATCCAATGTACTCAGCCCTACTATGAAACTAATTTATGGCTTTCACATGAAAGCTATAACCCAGTTATAACCTAAGAATAGGGGGAAGGGGGAGAGGGAAGGGAGGGAGGAGGAAGGATGGGCAGAGGGAGGGTGATATGTGGGATTACACCCGCGGTGCATCTTACAATGGTACATGTGAAACTTAGTAAATGTAAAATATAAATGTCTTAACACAATAACTAAGAAAATGCCAGGAAGGCTATGTTAACCAGTGTGATGAAAATGTGTCAAACGGTCTATAAAATCAGTGTATGGTGCCCCATGATGGCATTAATGTACACAGCTATGATTTAATAATAAAAAAATAACTAGGATCTATACAGAAATTGAATTAATCCACAAGAAAAAAAACCCAACAATCCCATACATCAATGGGGAAGAGAGATGAACAGAACCTTCTCTAAAGAAGACAGATGAATGGCTAGCAAACACATGAAAAAATGCTCATCTTCCCTAATTATTAGAGAAATGCAAATTAAAACCTCCCTGAGATATCATCTAACCCCAGCAAGAATGGTCCATATCACAAAATCTCAAAACTGCAGATGCTGGTGGGACTGCAAACTAATACAACCTTTTTGGAAGGAAGTATGGAGAAACCTCAAAGAACCCAACCTAGACCTCCTGTTTGATCCTGCAATCCCATTACTAGGCATCTATCCAGAAGGAAAAAAAAAACTTTTATTATAAAGACACTTGTACTAGACTGTTGATCACAGCTCAATTTACAATTGCTAAAATGTGGAAACAGCCTAAATGCCCCTCAACCCAGGAATGGATTGGCAAGCTGTGGTATATGCATACCATGGAATACTATTCAGCCATTAAAAAAGGAGATTTTTCAGTATTTGTATTAACCTGGATGGAGGTGGAACACATTATTCTTAGTGAAGAATCACAGGAATGGAGAAGCATGAATCCTATGCATTCAGCCTTGATATGAGGACAATTAATGACAATTAATGACATGGTGGGGAGTGGGGGAAGGGGAGAGCAGACAGAGAGAGAAGGAGGGAGGGCTAAGGGAATGGAAAAGAAAAAAAGAAAAGAAAAGAAAAGAAAATAGTGACTAATTCTCACATAAATTGGATTTAATTTTGACCAAAGTGCATTACTTGAACATTAATTTTTAATTCAACTTGTTAATATGTTGTTTAGGATATTGCATCCTCATTTATAAGTGAAATATGTTTGTAATTTCCCTTTATAATAATATATATTTTCCAATTTTAATTTCAGGTGTATCCAGATGAAGTAGAATGATTTTGAAGTAGTTCTTCTTTTTCTATTGTCTATAAGATTTGGCATGATCTGTTTTTTGAAATTATCTTTTATTTTTATTTATATATATATTTTTAATAATTTTTATTCTATTTTTTTTGTTGTTGTTGTTGCAGTTTTTGGCCAGGGGCTGGGCTGGAACCCACTACCTCCGGTACATGGGGCTGGTGCCCTATTCCCTGAGCCACAATGTTAGTTGTCTATTTTTGGAGACTTTAGAATAAAAATAAGAAGAAGTTAACTGATGACTCTATACTGAACCTCAGAGTCAAAGCATTCTATGATAGACACTCTTCTCTGACAATGTGAATGTTACTTTCTTTGCATTATTATTATTATTATTGCTCAATATTTCATTGCAGCAATCATCCGATTTCTTTTCTGAATGTATTTACCCTTGTTCTTTACAAGGTTTTTGTTTCTAGTGCTTATCTTAAACATTGTTATTGTTATTAAATTTTAAGCCTTTTTAATTTTATGAAGGCAAAAAGTGGAAACAAAATAAACACATGTATATGTAAAGAGGAAATAAAAATAAATAAAAAAATTCCAGGAAAAGAATTATCTGAATCAAACACACGTCAATCATTATTGAACTTCCCAGGACTCAAGACTGGGTGAGAAGTTGTCAGTCCTCATACAGTCATTTACTGTGGCCAGAGAGCCCAGACTAAGATGACAGTTCCCGACAGAGCTCAGGGTATGGCAAGGGAAGAGTACTCCCAGAGAAATTGGAAATACACGGTTGTTTTTGTTTTTTTTTTTTTGAGACAGAGTCTCACTCAGTTGACCTAGACTGCCATGGCATTATAGCTCACAGCAGCCTCAGACTCTTGGGCTCAAGTGATCCTCTTGCTTCAGTCTCAATAGTAGCTCCCCATGACACCTGGCTAGTTTCCCTATTTTTACTAGAGATGGGGTCTGCTCAGGCTAGTCTCTTACTTCTAAGCTCTAGCAATCCACCTGCCTTGGCCCCCCAGAGTGCTAAGATTATAGGCGTGAGCCTCCGCATCTAGCCTGGGAATACATTTTAATCAAAGAAATGGAGGTGGTTTAGAGTTAAGTCCCTTAGCCAAGTAAGGTTAGGACTAACTGAAGGTCTTTTAACTACTACTACACTATAGGTGATTGAATGATCTTTTTGAGTAAGACACAAAAGGATCATTTTTGTAAAAGTAACTTGTTTGTGTTTCTTTCCCTATTTTGATAAGAACTAATTTTTATTTTTTATTTTTTTGCAGTTTTTGGCTGGGGCTGGGTTTGAACCTGCCATCTCCGGCATATGGTGCCGGCACCCTACCCCTTTGAGCCACAGGCGCTGCCCAAGAACTAATATTTTATTGACTTTATTGCATGAACATTTCTCCTTCCAGTTAAAAATGAGATATAGTAAATTTAAGATAAATGTTTACAAGCAAATTGACAAAACTTCGAATTAAATGACAAAGTAATTTAAAACATCTCATTAAATAAAATGTAGCCTGCAGTTACTGTTATCAACGATCATTTAGACCACAAGTGGTACTTTACACCTATAATCCCAGCACATTGGGTAGCCAAGGTGGGATAATGACTTGAGGCCAAGAGTTCAAGACCTGCCTGGGCAAAGAAAAAAACAAAAAAGAAAACCAATTATTTAGGAAGCAGAATCAGTTCATGTGACAGCACCCAAGCTCAGTCACTAGAGAATATAAGGTAAACCACAATTCAAATCAGACAAGATTACACTTCAGAGCTCCCATTTTCTAAACTGCTAGCCAAAAATTTTAGGCTATCTGCCAGGCAACTATCTTGATATAGAGATATAAATAGCCAGGTATAGTAGCTCCTGCCTGTAACCCTAGCACTTTGGGAAGCGAAAGCAGGAGGATTGCTTGAGGCCATAGGTTCAAGACCAGCTTGAGCAACATGGTGAGAACCCATTTCTATAAAGAGAAAAATTAGCAGGCCCTACTTGGAAGGCTGGGCAGGAGTATTGCTTGAGCCTAGTAGTATGAGGTTGCAATGAGCTATGATATTGCCACTGGGAGACAGAGTGAGACCATGTCTCAAAAAAAAAGAAAAAGAGAGAGGTAATCTTACCTTACTCTATATTACTCAACAAACAATAAACTTGTTATCAGATATTGCCTGGCAGGAAAGTAAAAAAAAAAAATCAATTTTCTAAGAATGTCCTTACTTCTAAGGATTATATAGATACAAGGGAGCAAACTTGTGGATCACATCCATTGATTATTCTAATCATCTGAGTTACATTTAATTAATAAAATTGGACTACTGCTTTGGCCTCTTATATAGGTTTCTAAAGCTATCCTCTTAAATTAGCTATAAACAATAATCAGTATATAAACAAAAATCAGTATATTATTCATGACTTGCTTATTGCAGCAACCATCCAAGTCACTCAGGAGAAGTTAAATGATGACCCACATCTAATGACATACATAGCCAAGGAAATAAAAACAGGAAAATTTTTTTTTCTTTTCCCTTTATACCTGGATTTTAATCTGGGCTCTATCATCTTTTGCTTGCCATTCATACAATTATATAGGTTAAATTATACTATGGACAAAGATATGGGTGATGGATACCAACCAGTGTCGGGATGCAAGGTACCTACCACTTGACTGGAATGTCCTATTATCCTACTGACCTGGTCATTCATATATATATATGTATTTTTTTTTTTTTTTTTCAGTTTTTGGCTGGGGCTGGGTTTGAACCCACCACCTCTACCATATGAGGCCGGCGCCCTACTCCTTTGAGCCACAGGTGCCGCCCCCACTCCTATATTTTGTGAAACAAGATTAAATGTGACAATAAAATTAAAATTAAATTAAATGGTTTCTCATCTAAGGTGAAAACCAGGTAAAAGAATTTCAACTCCAAATGATTTTAATAACAGATACTTAGCAAATACAGGAATATCATCTATTCAGTGAAAAGAGACAATGGTATATAATTTAAGCTCTATACCCAGCAAAGTCATTTGGAAACACTTTTACCCATTTTTATTAGTCTATAACCATAGCATCAGATTTTGATAAGTCAGTTTTTTAGAAAGGTTGTCAGTGCATAAAAAGATGTGGTGGGGGCAGTGCCTGTGGCTCAAAGGGGTAGGGCACCGGCCCCAGATGCTGGAGGTGGCGGGTTCAAACCCAGCCCCGGCCAAAAACCGCAAAAAAAAAAAAAAAAAAAAAGATGTGGTGGGCCACTAAAAACAAACAAACAAAAATTTGCATTATCCTAATGATTAGTGATGTTGGGCATTTTTCCATGTGTTAGCCATTTGTCTATCTTCTTTTGAAAAACTTCTGGTCTTATCTTTTGCCCACTTTCTGATAGGGTGTTTTTTTCTTGCTGATTTGTTTGATTTCTTTGTAGGTTATAGATATTAGTATTTTGTTGGATATATAGTTTGCTAATATTTTTTTCCTATAGGTTGTCTATTTGCTGATTATTTCCTTTGCTGGGCAGAAGCCTTTTAAATTAATTAAGTCCCATTTATTTATTTTCATTGTTGCTGTATTTGCCTTTAGGATCTTTGTCATCAATTCTTTGCCTAGGCTAATGTCCAGAAGAATTTTTCCAACATTTTCATCTAGAATTTTTATAGTTTTATGCCTTACATTTAAGTCTTTAATCCAACTTGAATTAATGTTTATATATAGCAAGAGACAAGGGTCCCCTGTCTCTCTTCTGCATGTAGCTATGCCATTTTCCCAGCACCAATTATGGAGTAGGGCCTCCTTTCCCCAGTGTATGTTGTCTGCTTTGTTGAAGATCAGTTGGTTGTAGGTAGGTGGTTTTATTTCTGGGTCCTCTATTCTGTTCCACTGGTCTATGTCTCTCCTTTTATATCAGTATCATGTTGTTTTGGTTACTCTGACCTGTAGTATAATTTGAAGTCTGGTAATGTGATGCTTCCAGATTTGTTCTTTTTGCTTAAGATTATTTTGGCTATTCAGGCTCTTTTTTGGTTCCCAATGAAGCATATGATTTTTTTTTTTTTACATCTGTGAATATGTTGATATTTTGATGTAGATTGTGTTGAATCTGTAAATCACTTTGGATAGTCTGTACTTTTAATGATGTTGATTCTTCCAATCCATGAACAATGGATTTTTTTTCCTTTTGTTTACATCATCTGCAATTTCTTTCATCGGTGTTTTTTAGTTCTCCTTGTAGAGAACTTTCATCTCCTTGGTTAAATATATTCCTAGCTATTTTATTTTCTTTGTAGCTATTGTGCATGGTATTGAGTCCTTAATTTGACTTTCAGCTTGATTGTTATTAGTATATAGAAATGTTATTGATTTGTGTGCATTGATTTTGTAACCTGAGACTTTCCTGAATTTAATTATCAATTCCAGGAGTCTTTTGATGGGTCTTTAGGGTTTTCTAGATACAAAATTATACTGTCAGCAAACAAGGATAGTTTGACCTCTACTTTCCCAGTTTGGAAGCCCTTTATTTCTCTCTCTTGTCTGATTGTCCTGGCTAGAACTTCCAATGTTTTGTTGAATAGAAGTGGTGACAGTGGGCACGCTTGTCTTGTTCCAGTTATTAGGAGGAATGTTTTCAACTTTTCCCAATTCAATATGATGTTGACTGTGAGTTTTTCATATATGGCTTTTATAATTTTGAAGTATGTTCTTTTATGCCTAGTTCAAGGTTTTTCATGAAAGAGTGCTGGATTTTATCAAATGCTTTTTCTGTATCTTTTGAGATGATCACATGTTCTTTATTTTTGTTTCTGTTTATATGGCAGATCACATTATTGATCTGTGTATGTTAAACCATCCTTGCATCACTGTGATGCAACCCTCTTGATCATGGTGGATTTATTGTTTTTCTTTTTTTGATGTACTGTTGAATTTGGCTCACTAGTATTTTTTTGAGGATTTTGCCATCTAAGTTCATAAGAGATATTGGTCTATAGTTTTAACTTTTGTTATGTTCTTTCCCGGCTATGGTATCAAGGTGATACTGGCTTTGTAAAATGAGTTAGAGAGTATTCTCTCCTTCTTGATGTTACATAATAGTTTCTTTAGGATAGGAACCAGTTCTTTGTAGGTCTGGTAGAACTTGTCTGTGAATCTCTCTGGCCTGGTGCTTTTGAGCGGGGGTTAATTACTGCTTCAATCTTACAGCTCATTATTGGTCTGCTCAGGATTTCTGTTTTTTCCTGATTCAGGCTTGGGAGGTTGTGTGTTTCCAGTAATTTATCCATTTCCTCTAGGTTTTCTAGTTTGTTTGTGTAGAAGTGTTCACAGTATTCACAAATAATATATTATATTTCTACAGTACCAGTTATAATGTCTCCTTTTTTCATTTCTTTTCTTTTTTTTTTTTTTTAAGATAGTCTCATTCTCTTGCCCTCGGTAGAGTTTGCAGCAACTTCAAACTCTTGGGCTCACGTGATCCTCTTGCCTTAGCCTCCCAAGTAGCTAGGACTATAGGCACCCACCACAACATCTGGCTAGTTTTTGTTATTCTATTTATTTCTAGTATAGATAGCGTCTCGCTCTTGCTCAGGCTGGCCTAACACATGAGCTCAAGCAATCCACCTGCCTTGGCCTCCCAGAGTGCTAGGATTATAGGTGCACACACAGACACTTCCTTTTTCACTTCTGATTGAGCTTAACTGAGTCCTTCCACTTCTACTTCTGGTTAATTTAGTTAGTGATCTATCAATTTTGTTTACCTTTTCTTTTTCTTTTTTTTTTTTTAACAGCCTAGTTATTCAAATGTTTACCTTTTCAAAGAACCAATATTTTGTTTCATTGATCCTTTGTCTTGTTTTTATGGTTTCCATTTCATTTAGTTCTGCTCTGAGCTTCATTATTTCTTTTCACCTACTACCTTTGGGTTTGGTTTGTTCTCCTTTTTCTAGTTCCTTAAGATGTGGCATTAGGTTGATAATTTGTGATCTTTCTGTCTTTTTGACATAGGCATTTAAGGCTCTGAACTTTCCCCTTAAGACTGCTTTTGCTGCATCCTGTGGATTTTTGAAAGCTTGTGTCCTCTTTGTCATTTCCATCTTAATTCCTTCATTGACTCGAGGATCATTCAGCAGCAGATTGTTTAATTTCCATGACTTCATGTAGATTTGAATATTTTTCATGGAATTGATTTCTAGTTTTACTCCACTGTGGTCTGAGAAGATACCTAGTCTGATTTCAATTTTTTTAATTTGCTGAGACTTGTTTTGTGGCCTACAAAATGCTCAATCTTGGAAAATGTCCAATATGCTGATGAAAAGAATGTATATTTAGTGGTTTGGGTGTAGAATGTTCTGTAATTGTCTTTTATGCACATTTGTTCTAGAGTCCTATTTAAGTCCAGGGTTTCCTTATTCACTTTCCACTTCAATGATCATTCCAGTTCTGTCAGTGGAATGTTGAAGTCCCTGGCAATTAGGATGCTACTATTTATTTCTTTGCTTGCCATTTAAAAGAATTTGCTTTATGAAACAGGCAGCTCCTGTGTTAGATGCATATATATATTTAGGATGGTTATGTCTTCTTGTTCAATTGCTCTTTTTTTACCATTATACCAAAATCACTATCTTTTTTTTAAATTTCCATTGTTGATTTAAAGTCTATTTTATCTGCTATGTGAATGGCTATACCTGCTTGCTTTTAGTTTCTGTTTGAATAGAATTTTTTTCCATTCCTTTACCTTATGCTGTGTACATCCTTGTAGTTTAGATGTGTTTCTTGGAGACAAAAAATTCTTGGATTGTGTTTTTTCATCCATTCAGCCAGTCTACATCTTCTAAGTGGGGGTATTCAGACGGTTCACAATGAGTGTTAGTATTGATATGTGGGATGCTGTTCTGTTCATCATACTAGGTGATACCTTTAACTATTTTGTTTTCCCGCTTGTGCTATTGTTTTATACGAGTTGTGAGCTATAAATTGTGGGTAATTTTACCCTGCTGGGTATCTGTTGTGCTGTTGCATGTATAATACATTTTTGATTATATCCTATAGGACAGGTCTAGTAATGACAAATTCCCTTACAGTGTTCTTGTCCAGAAAAGTCTTTATTTCTACATCATTTATGAAACTTAGTTTTGCAGGATATAAAGTTCTTGGCTGGAAGTTGTTTAATTTAAGATTTGAAATGAGGCACCTGGGTCAGGGGCTTGGTCTTCCATTTCTAGCCTATAAGGCCGTCACTGAGAAATCTGTTAGCCTGATGGGTTTTCCCCCTGTAAGTTAGTTGCTGCTTTCATCTTAAAGCTTATAGAAGTTTCTCCTTCTTTTTGACTTTGGCTAGGTTGAGGACTATGTGTTACTCACTGTGAATCTTCCCAGTGTTCAATGATCATATGGTATCTCAATAACTTTTTTGCTTTTTCTTCTTCTCCCTCTGGGATACCTGTAATTTGTATATTGGCTCTTTTCACATAGTCCCACATTTCTCTTGAGTGATTATTCATTCTTCTTTATTCTTTTTTCTGCCTCTTTGACTGGGTTAATTCAAAAGCCTTGTCTCTGAGCTCTGAGAATCCTTCTGGCAGGTCAGCCTGTTGTCAAAACTTTAGGCTGTATTTTGCAGTTCCCTTTCTTACGTTGTCTGTCTCTTTAGTGGGATTTCATATTTTAAATTCATGTCCTAAAACTTTTTTTGTTTGTTTGCTTGTTTCTTTGCATTGGTTTTCAATTTTCTCAATTTCATTCATCTTGTTTGCAATCTATATTCTGAATCCCATTTCTGATATTTTAACAATTTCCTTTTGGTTGGTGCCCATTCCTGTGGATCTAGTGTCATCATTTAAGAGTAATGTCAAACCAGCTTGTTTTTTCATGTTGCCCACATTTTTGCTGGTTTCCTCTCATCTGAAACCTCTTCTCTCAGCTTAGGGCTGATAGGTTTGTGGTGTAGCTGTTCTTTGCTGAGACTCTCCTACTTAATAAGAAGGAGAGTCCCTAGGTAATGCTTTTGTGTCCTACTCTGGAGGACTAACCCATTAGGGGAGTGGTGGGTGCACTAAAATCTTATAATGCAGCTGTTCTCCTGCATCATCTCCATCCTTTGTATCTGTCATGATCTAAGCCAGTGCTAGAAGATATTCTTTCAGATTGATAGGTTGGTCTCTAGGCCACTAATGGAAGCTTGGATGGTGGCTGCACAAGTCCTTCTTCACGGAGGCATGTGTTATGACCTTGGCTGGAAAATGTGCAGGTCATAGGACTTGGCAGGTACTTGGGTGCATCACAAGACCTTGGCCAGGCAGGTTATAGGACTGGACAGGTTGTAGGACTTTGGTCAGTACTGGGCTATCTTCATTTGTAGTGGTGGGTTGGTCCCTAGATCACTGTTAGAAGCTTAAGCAGGAGGCCAGATAAGTTCTTCTCCACTGAGGCAGGCACTGCAAGAGACTGTTTTGCCCAAGTCGCCCTGCCATGCTGATAATGGCTGTTTGGTGAAGCTATCTAAGTTGTGGCCACAGGTGTCAGTGCTGCAGATGATCATACCACCTAGGTCAAGGTGTAGTGGGAGTATACAGTGGGGGGTGGCTGTGGTCCACAGTGGGAGATCTAGACCACAGATGTGGCACTGCATGGTGCCACGAAGGCATGGCCTGCTGGCTGACAGGCAGGGCTGAGGGGCTTGTTCTATTGGTTGGCACTCAAAGTTGCAGAGGTACGACCTGTTGGTTGGTATTTGGGGTCACAGGGGCATGGCCTGTTGGGTGGTGTTCCGAGTCACAGGGGTGTGGCCTGCTGGCTGGCACACAAGACCAAGAGGTGCAGCCCTCCACACTGTATGTAGGTCTATAGGGGCATGGCCCACTGGCCAGCTCACAAGGCCAGGATGCGTGGCCTGTCACATACAGCATGGATCCCAGGGCATGGACCTCCATATGGTGCATGGGTCAGGGGCTTGATCTTACATTTGGTGTGCATGGCCTACTAGTTGGTGGGTGGGTCCATGAGGGTGTGGACCTCTACTCAGTGCTCAGAGGTCTGAGGGACAGTGGGCCTTGACACAATAGCACATAGGGCCAGGGGGCTTATTCCACATGTTAGTGCAAGGACCATGGGGCTGAGCTGCTGGATGACTACAGTGATCTCCCCACCACAGGTCCCACTGAGGCTGCTACTATGGGACCTCTTGAGCTTTGCTCAAGTTCCCTAGTGAGTAGGGTGGGTACCTGGCTCCCGATCATAGGCATACGAGAACATCTGGTCTCCTTGCTCCTTCCTTGGCCTGGCAAGAGGCAATGCTGGGGCAGTTACAGTGAAGCCGATCCCCATGTCGACTGAGTGCTCTGGATCTGAGAGCTCAGAGTGGCATCAGCTACAGCAGCCTGGGACCCAAGGCCAGCAAGTCTCTGCCAAGTCTGCTCTCCAAGGCAACTTTACTATATAGTCTTTAAGTAGTTCTGGATCAGCACGGAGGCCTGCAGTGGTGGTGGTGGTGGGGCCCTCACAGCTTGAGTCACAATATCTACGCAAGGAACGCAGGGCTCTAGGGCCCTCTCCTTTGTCCCTTCTCCAAAGGGGGGGGTCTCCCCCAGGTACCTTCCGGTCTTGGTGAGTGGAACTCCCTGTTCTCATCTCTGTCATTCTGTCAGTTCTCTGATGATCCATGATGCTCTCTCCAAAAGGGTCCATCCCCAGGTAGACAGTTACTTGCAGTTTTCAATCCTTGCCTAGAGATAAGGGTAGTGGGCTACTTCTAGTCTGCCATTTTGCCATCTTCCTCACAATTTTTCTATTGTGATAAAGAACACACAACATGCAATCTACCATCTTAACCCTATTTCAGTGTGCTAATCATTGGGATTAAGTAAATTCATAATGGTATTCAGCTATCACCACCATCTGTTTCCAGAACTCTTTTCATCTGGGATAATAAAAGTGGAACTTGGGGTGTTTTTAATACCAGCTTCTCCCCCTCTTATTCTTGTTTTCTAGAAGAAGCAAGATGACTGACTTTGCAACAGGATGGGCATGCCTTTGGTTCCTCCATGCTGTCTGCTTTCCCCAGTCTTGTTCCAAAAGATGGTGCTCAAGATGATTTTAGCTGGATTAAGAGATGCTTCAGGATGGGGCGTGGATGACATAGCACAAAAAAGCCACTAAATCATCCAGTGAGAAAGCTGCTCTCTTTTCAACTCCTCAGCTTACCCCAAGGAATGAGCCTCAGCTCAGTGACTATTTGCTTTTAACATCTCTCATTTTAACACCTTGCTCATTTCTTTTTTAAGCAAACAAAGGACACCAGGGTATTCTGCGGAAACAACATCTTGCTTAAATTCAACAAGCTATTTGCTTTCCACTATTGTCATTTTTACCATTGCCTTTTGTGACAAATGATCCTGATTTCCATATGTGATGGTAATATCACATGTCCTTTCAAAAGAAAGAAATTTACGTTTTAAAAAGTGAACTTATTTAAAACCTAATACTAATTGTCATGGTGGTCTTTGCTAATAGTGGGAACTAAATTGGAACATTCACATTTTCAACTTCCAAATAGTTTCTGTTGCAGAAACCACAGAGCTTCTTGTAGAACACATTTCTCGCTTCTTCCCTCCCTCCCTCCCTTCCTTCCTTTCGTCTCTCTTTCTTCCCTTCTTTCTTTTCCAGAATTATATAGAAGAGATTGACAATGACCAATAAACCATGAGACAAATCGTTTTAGTCCTTGGTATAATGGGTCAGGAGGGTATCTTAACTTTACAGGGCACAGCTGTAGGACAGAACATCAAAGGAAGAAGCCAGAGAAATACTTTTTAGTGGAGCAAAAGGGAGTCCACCAACTGCCAATTGCATTTACTGCTTGAAAACTTGGGACCAAACCCAAAGAGGGTAAAGCAAAGCTTCCATCACTTGAATATGCCACAGAAATCAGCCAGCACTCCTTAAAATGTATTTGGCATTAAAGCACTTGGAGAGGAGAAAAATGTTTACTTCTCTGCCACTGGCAATTGAAGCAAAGTTAGACTCAATTTATAAGTTGGAATAATTTTTAAATGTCCATAAGTTAGTCACTATTTACAAAGTGAGGAAAATAAAAAAAAAAATGGACACTTTTAGAAAATTGCACTAACAGTATTAAATACTTTCTCAAACAAGAGGATAATGGGAAGGCTTAAAACACTATATCCAGGCTTTAAAAAAACATCTAGACATAAGGCAATTAGTCTCAACTTCCCATCTCAAAATGTGACCTTTTTCTCCAGCCACTACACATTAGCTATTTGCCAAAATGAAGAAAGATTCTACTTCTGGCCAGTACAGCTATGGTAGCTAGAAAGAAGGAAAACAATCTAAAGATATTCTGGACTCCAGAGGTAGACTTGTTCTGATTATAAAGCAAGGGGCTTACATACATGAGCCGAGACGTCGTTCTGGTGGAAAGCCTTCCGGAGTGCCTGCGTGAGCCCTTTGGCTACACTGAACTTCAAGGATTCACTGATCTGCACTCTCCTCTGGGTCAGAAAGAGGACTGTGGGGCAAAACAGAAGCACGGCCATCAGGGTAAGGCAGTGAACCACATAATCAATGAGCCCTCCACTCCTCCTGGCAGCCACCTTCTGTATGTTCTGAGTAAAGTGGGCAAGCTCAGGTCCGGCCACCAACAGGACAGGCTGGGGTGGTAGCTCTGTTGGTCCCTGATCACCTGTGTGGCCCTAATGGAGAGAGAGAGTGGTATGCTGATGGCAGTTCATTGCTGACAGACGCTGTCTCTGACAATGAAAGTCAGGATCAGCAGTGCCCTCTCTGAATGGGTCTCTGCCTGCAGTGAAATTCCTGCAACATTCATGGACAGCTTACCTGGGTGCAGGCCCTGAGCTAGGTGTAGCATCCTCAGGCAACCCTAAGGCAGGATGGTACAGTCCTTGCCTCACAAGTGAGACAGAGACAGACAGAAATGAAGACAGGATGGAAAAGAGGCCTTTGCAACTAAATGTTACAGGTGCTTATTGAAGGAAAGCCTATGATGCTCTCAGAGGTCCTGAGTTGGGCAAGGGGCTAGGGATCAGGAAAGGTTTCCATAGGAACTGATGCTTCAGCTGAGTCCTGAAAGATAATAGGAATAAATTTGGCTAAGGAAGAAAGTATTGACTCCACTCACTCCCAAAGGAGGAAATACCAAGTATAAAGGCACAGGAGAGAGAAGGGAAATGTCTCAGTGAACGGCAGTTCCCCCTTATCCACTGGTTCACTTTCCATGGTTTCACTTACCCTCGCTCAAAGTCGGTCTGAAAATAGGTTATAATTTATACTGAGAATAAATACTTTTGTACTTGTTATAGTACAGTAAGATATTCTGAGAGAGAGAGAGACAGCACATCCACATAACTTTTATTACAGTATATTATACTTGTCCCATGTTATTATTATTGTTAATTTCAACTGTGCCTAATTTATAAATTAAACTTTGTCATAAGTATGTGTGTGTAGGAAAAAGCATAGTACCCTGTTTCCCTGAAAATAAGACAGTATCTTATTTTAAGGTGTGCTCCCAAAGATGCGCTAGATCTTATTTTCAGGGGACGTCTTATCTTTCCTGTAAGTAGGTCTTATTTTCGGGGAAACAGGGTAGATATAGTGTTTGGTACTAGCTGAGGTTTCAGGCATCCACTGGGGGTCTTGGAACGTCTGCCCCACAGATGGGGGGGGACCCCTGTACATGATTAGGTTTGATCCTGAGGGCAATGGGAAACGAAGAGTTTTAAGGAAAAGGATGCATTTTAGAAGGTTCCCTTGACTGCAGACTGGAGAACAGATTGGAGAGGGGGGAAGTCTGAAGGCACAGAGTTAAATTTGGTTGGTGGTACAGAAATTTAGGTGAACAATGCTGACAGTGTGAACTAGGACAGAAAGGGGATATTCAGGAGGTAAAAGTGAAAGGAACTGGTGACTGATTAGATGTGGCTGGGGTGGCGCTTGGGGGAGAAAGGAGAAGGGAGAATGTTTCAGACTTTGGCAGTGGGTGGGCCAGGGGCTGCCTGCCACTCACAGGACAGCGGGCAGGGGAGGGACACAGGAAGTGGAACCCCAGATGGTACGTGTATAATTTTTTGAGAAGTATCTCTTTCAATGCTATGCCTAGTTTCACAGTTTCCCATTTTAGAATAGGATATGTCTCAAGATACCATTTTATTTAATTCTTCGTGGGGTGAGGAGGAAGGCGGCATACAAGCATTCAGCATTGGCATGCTTTTTCAAATAATCTGCCTAATGTTTTTTAATAGCAAACACTACCACACTATTAAAAGCACCCTGTGCATTCCAGGCGTGCTTTGCTACCACTGGGGACTGGGGGCTGAAAAGACAGCATCCTGGCTCTGTTCATGGCTGTAGTGCTGCCCACCCCACTTTTTTCAAGGGTTTTCTTTTTACATGCAAAGAAATCCTGGGACCCCACATAGCGTGCAGTCGCTGCACTTGTACTATCTGCTGATTGAGAAAATACAAGACAAAAAGCCTTTCTGAACTCTGGGGCGTTTCCCAAGATCTTGTATGTTATGAACTACATCACGCATTCCCCTGAAACATCACTGATTCGTTCTACAGGCAAAATGGAGCATGTTTGCACTCTAAGCTCACAGGCCAGTTGTGGTTTCCCAAGGGCCTCTGACGTCAAGACTGATCCCAGAACTAGTACCGATGTCAATAAGGTGCCTCCTTTCCTCTGACACTTGATGAAGACAAAGGTTTCCAAGCCTCAGCTCTACGGACATCTCAGCCTGGATTATTCCTTGGTGTCAGGGGCTGTCCTATGCATTGCAGGATGTTTCGAACTATCCCTGGTCTCTACCCCACTAGATTCCAGTAGTACCACCCCCAAGTATGACAACCAAAATGTCCCCTGCGGGAGGGGGAGCAAAATCACCCCTGGTTGAGAACCACTGATCTAAAAGAAAAAAATTTGTTACATCTCAAGTAAAAACGAAAGGACAGTGGCTTCATACCTGTCTTCACCAGGAGCTTACTGGACATCTGACACTCCAGGTTGGATGCTGTTCTACCAGTCGTGACCACCGCAGCGGATGCAGCAGGAAGAGCAGCATCAGTGTTTTCTGTCCGCACAGGTGGCAAGCGGGTGGCCTTCACGGAGGCTGTCATGGCTGTCAATGTCGCTGTGACTATCAGCGGGCGTTGGGTGGATGCTCTGGGCATCTCCAGGTTGGTGGGGTTTGGGAGGCCTGTGTGCATGGCTTGTGGTTTCCTGGAGAGGTGTGTTGTGGACAACAGGCCAGAGGCAGTGCCCGCATTCCCTTGCATGGCTGTATATGTGCTCGTGGTGTGAGCTGTTCTTGCAAACATGTAGGTTGGCGTGAATGGGAAGGCTGTGTGGAGCGCCCCTTGTGTTCCCTTTGGGTCAGATGCAACCTTGTTTGCAACATTTTTAGCGAGAGTAGTGGTCATACTGCTCTTGGCTAATCCTGAGGCTACGGCCAAAGGGCTGCTGCCAGTACCCTTAGCAACCAGAGCCGCAGACAGCGCCGGTAGGCTTGGTTTCCTCTGAAACAACGTGGCAGCAGCTGCTGATGCTGCTGTTGGCTCTACCTTGAATGACATCGAGAAGTCCACTGTAAAGAGACAAAAAGCAAAGTTTGTCACTGGTCCAGAACACAGGCACCACTTGCTCCAATGATGAACGGATGTAACTTATGGTTTGCTACGGTGAAAAGTCCCTGCCCTCTGGGCTTGCAGTGGGGAAAACTTACTGAAAACAACATTAAGCTCATTTAGTTAATTAACCATAATGAGAATGCCTCTCATGGTAAAGCTGTGGTTCATAAGGAGGACACAAAGTCTGAACACTTTCAAAACATCATCAACAACATGACTATCTGGGGTGCTAACTCTCTCCTGAAAGGGGGTATATGCTCCTTCAGAGCAAAGCTGGTGTCTCTGTTGGGCCTGAAGAAGTTCTGGCTACAAAAGCAGTCATACCTGTTTGGGGGGAACCAGGAAACAAACTACCTCCACTAGTGGCTGCACCTGTCCATTTCTTAGGGTGCTGAGAAGCCTGCAGCACTTTGGAGGGGGTCCTGGAAAAGGCACTGGTTGACACAGGAGGAGATTCAGCAGTAGAGTGATTTCTCAGGATGCTCTGGAATGCTATGGAAGCATTTATCACAGGTGATGGATAGAAGTCACTGGAAATTTGGGAACCTGTCTCTGTTCCATCTGAAAGCATTTCCTGTAAGCTAGATGCAGAAGTCAGACTTGGTAAGGTTAGCAAAAGAGGATGTGTTGTCCGGGCATGCAACTTTAGATAGGAATGAGACACAGAATGATGACTTGTGGATGGATGATAGTCAACCTCAGTTGTTGGGAAGTCTCTGGAATGGCTGTCATTGCTTGTGGGCCAGAGTTCTGTATGGTTTGAAAGCACAGCCAGGTCTGACTGTTGTCTGGGATGGTTGGTGCTTGTACCAAGGACTCGATTCTGAATGTTAAAGCCTTCTGTAGTCACTGAATGCCCAGAAGTATCTTTGAAATCCTGAGATTTTATTGCATTGGCAGCTGAAGTTAAAGCACTGGGAGGAGTGGTTGAAGCTGAATGGGTTTCCCAACTTGTGGAGCTAATTGCATGTCCATTTAAATCATAATTTGTTTGCTGCTGCAAGCCAGATAATGTTGATTCTGTGGAAAGGGATCCAGTTACTGCTGAAAGAGGACTCCAGAAAACATCTGTGGTTGCTGGCTTTTTCATGTCTCCCATTGTTGAGAAATCATAGACATCAGTGGAGGAGGGAATTGCTGTCACCTGTTTGGAAGCTGAAGCTGGCAACTCTGAATGGTCCACAGTAGCTGTGTAAGTCTCTGGCATGATGTTGGAAAAGCCAAGAGGTGGGGAAACAGTCTGGGTGGGTTGTATGAAGGGCGGAGAAAGTGGAGATGATTCTGAAGGAAGGAGCTTTGTCCCTCGTGTTGGAAGGATGGCAGGTGAACTCTGATCAGTACTAAGATCAGAGACGAATCCTTTTACAGTATGAAGACTTGAAACCTCTTTATTTGGAAGGGCCTGGAGAGGAATTGTCACACCTGCCTTTCCATTTTTTCCTAAAATGGCCGTCACATTGTCCTCTGTCCATGGGGGAAATGTCCATGTTGTTGAAAAAAGATGAGAAATTCGGCCTGAGATGAGGAAGTCCTTAGCGGCGGTAGGAACAGATACATCACTGGCCTCTTCTGGAGAAGTGGGCACCCCTGGCACAGGGGTTGGGGAGGCATGATTCTCTGCAGCGTGGAGGAAAGTAAGCGTGGAGGGAAAATCGGCTGTCCTGTGCGGTGGTGATGCGGGAACCACCCCAGAGAGCCCGGCTTGCCCTTGACTTGGTGTGGAGATAGGCAGAGGAGAAGGCTCCAAAGAGGAAGATGTGTGTTCTGTTGAGAGGGTGGGCCCTCCGGAACTCTCTGGAGCTGCTGACAAATGCAGCAGGTTAGCAGAGTCGCTGGCAGTAGCGGGGGCTAGCTGTCTGCTGGTCATTTCTATGGCCCCTGATTCTGCAGGCTGGAAAGATGGAGACTCAGCCTCATGGGTCGCTGCTCCTGTGCTCTTAAAAGTCGGCAAAGACACCCCCTTGTGCACGCTTTCAGGAACCTCAGCTTTGACTGGCTGTATAGACACAGGACCTGAAGCCACTTCCAACATTGACCATAAGGGGGTTCTACCCGGAAGCTGAAGAAGACTTCCAGGGGCTGGGGGAGGGAGGGACAAATGGGCCTGTTCTGCCCTGGAGCCCCCAAACCCTGGAGTGGGTGAACCTGCTGAGTGGGGACCCTCTGTTGGGGACAGCTTGGAATACTGCTTTGTCGAGGACCTTGAAACATCTAGGTTAGGGATTCCTGTAAAATCCTGGGCGTTTCTGGATGGAGTGAGGTCTGTTTTGTCAGAAAATGGATTTAGGAGATTAGCTACACTCTGACTTGAAGTGGCACCAGCTGGACCTGGGTAGGAGACTACAGGCACTTTGGTGGGCCGCTCTGTTGGCTTAGAAAAGATAATGGAATGAGATGAGCCAGGGGCCAATGAAGAGGATGAAGGTGGAAGGAGAACGTCTGAGTTTGGGGGATGCTTTGACATGGAGGGAGTCCCTGCCTGAACTGGCTGAGATGTGAGGACAGGGCTCAGGGACGTCACTGATGGGACCGTGGACACGGAGAGAGGCATGCTGTTGAGAGGCAAACCTGACGTAGCTGCTGCTTCTTTTTCCCCTCGAGGCCTTGGTTGGACCAGGGACTCGGTAGAATCCTTGAAAGGTTCGAGGGAGGCGCTATGCCCGCTTCCTTGGAAAAGGGAGGAAGAAAAGTCCCCATGAGCTCTAGCTCTGCGGCGCATCTTGGGCACAGGTGTCTGGCCTAGCAGCGGCAAGCTGGTGTTGTCGGGGGACTGTCCCAGCGCAGTCTTGATTCTGGCTACTGCTGAGGAAGACTTGACTTCTGAGAAAGGCCATGTTGGTGAAATCGGTAACAATTTCCCATGAGGAAAGGAATCCGGGGTCAGGGTGACATTGATCTGTAGGTTGTTCGCTCCTATGAAACAAAATATCAGGCAGTCAGGCTTTCTGTAATCCCCAAATGCTTGCCGTAACCAGGTGTGGGAAATTAGAGGTAGGCGATTCTGGCACTGCCTGGACTACACGGAGCCTCTGCCCCATCACGGAAGACTCAGGAACAAATTCATACAAGGAATGAAGTAATTTCTTTTTTCTTTTCTTTTTTTTTGCAGTTTTTGGCCGGGGCTGGGTTCAAACCCCCCACCTCCAGCATATGTGGCCAGCGCCCTACTCCTTTGAGCCACAGGCGCCGCCCAGGAATGAAGTAATTTCAAGTATGAAAATGCTGCAGCTAACCTGCAGGAAAGGGTTAGCAAGAAGCAGTCTCTGAGGTGATGTTTAAGTGAAGATGTGGGAAATACTTACGTATTTGAAACAAAATATTTTGGCACCACCTGCAACGAGGCTTGGACTGTGGAACTTGCAACCTAGAAAATCAAAGCTGAATGTGGCTACCTGCCATGGCCAGTGACACTGAAATAAAGCTTATCCAAGCACCCAAAGTGCAAGAAAATAAAAAGGACCCTGTCTGAACATGAATCTTTTTTTTTTTTTTAAGAACCCTAACACATCTCAAGTGAAATATCTGAGGTTACCTGTGTTTGGAAAGATGCCTCCAGTGAAATATACTTACCTTCCTAGATTTAAAAGGATTCCTGACACTATTGTTTATGCCAAGTCAAATAGCCATGGACATGCCTTTCAGAGTAGGCTATTATGGAAGAGAAACCAGTCACATCCAACTGAGGAGGGAGACACCTCTCAGAAGGTGTGGTGTCACGATAAGCACCTGTGGAGGCCACATCTGTCAGCACTAATGTGTAAAACCACAGGCAGAAAGGCAAGGGGGCCAGACACAAACTGGCAAAGGACATGAGGAAAGAACTGATAGGAAGCTGGAAATCCCACACAGTTGCAAAAAGAAACAACACCGATTGGGAGAATCCCCCTTTCCGTGGTTTGTGAGTGGCTATGGTGCCCATCAGCACCTCAGAGGTAGCTAAGTGTCCTTAAATAATATTTTAAATTAAACATAACATATGTGGGTCGTTATGAAAGTTTTAAGATACACAAAAATCAAGAAATCATCATCCTTAATCATCAGAGAAATGCAAATCAAAACTACTTTGAGATATCATCTAACTCCAGTGAGATTAGCCCATATCACAAAATCCCAAGACCAGAGATGTTGGCGTGGATGTGGAGAAAAGGAAACACTTCTACACTGCTGGTGGGAATGCAAATTAATACATTCCTTTTGGAAAGATGTTTGGAGAACACTTAGAGATCTAAAAATAGATCTGCCATTCAATCCTATAATTCCTCTACTAGGTATATACCCAGAAGACCAAAAATCACATTATAACAAAGATATTTGTACCAGAATGTTTATTGCAGCCCAATTCCTAATTGCTAAGTCATGGAAAAAGCCCAAGGGCCCATCGATCCACGAATGGATTAATAAATTGTGGTATATGTACACCATGGAATATTATGCAGCCTTAAAGAAAGATGGAGACTTTACCTCTTTCATGTTTACATGGATGGAGCTGGAACATATTCTTCTTAGTAAAGTATCTCAAGAATGGAAGAAAAAGTATCCAATGTACTCAGCCCTACTATGAAACAAATTTATGGCTTTCATATGAAAGCTATAACCCAGTTATAACTTAAGAATAGGGGAAAGGAGGAGAGGGAAGGGAGGGAGGGGGGAGGTGGGTGGAGGGAGGGTGTTTGGTGGGATTACACCTGTGGTGCATCTTACAAGGGTACACGTGAAACTTAGTAAATGTAGAATATAAATGTCTTAACACAATAACTAAGAAAATTCCAGGAAGGCTATGTTAACCAGTGTGATGAAAATGTGTCGCATTAATGTACACAGCTATGATTTAAAAAAAAAAAAAAAAAAAAGAAATGCTCAGATGGAAACAAATGAAGCCCGCCCAGCAATAAGGATAAGCCAAGCAAGTTGAAATTTGCACAGGTGAATCAGAAAGGACGCTATTGACTATGTTTCATGGAAGTGAAAAATAATGGATTATAACACTATCTCAAAACTTTCAGAATGACTCACATATTGTTTCAAATAGCTACACCCTGATCTGATCATTATACATTGAATGTATCAAAACATCACAATGTATTCTATGAATATGCACATTTATTATTTTTCGATTAAAAAATTAAAAATTGATTAATTATAAAGAAAAAGAAAAAGTGCTCTGGAGCTTTCTACATTATTAGCTACAAAAATTAGTTAGAACCATCTAATAGAAACAACCCAACCCAGAAGTGAAGTCAGAAGTGAAGTCAGATTTGTGCGCAATCTTGGCCACCTGGAGTTGTGTGTGCATCGTTGGACCACTGTCATAAATCATGGGGGCAATAAGCACCCCGTAAACTACTAACTACCCCAGCTGTTGTGAGGACCAAATGAAATTATGGAAGCAGAAGGAAGGGCTCTCCAAACAGAAAGGCACTAAACAAAAAGAAAAAATTTTTAAACACTGTACAATTGAGCTGTCATCGCAGGCTCTAAGCCTCTATGTTTTTTGTTTGTCTAACAAAAGAGGATCCTGTGGTCCGGAAACGGGACACCATTTGCCGAAGCCACATAACTGGTCAGCAACAATTGCTGGTCCAGATGCAAGGTCTCCCTTCTCCCAACCTAGTGCCCTCTCCCCACGCAGTCTTGCTCGCCTGTCCTTGTCTTCACTTAGCCCCCAATACATTCCACTAACAAAAAGGCCAAACAACTAAACCCAAAATCGTAAAATGTTTCAGCTTTTAGAATATGCAATCTCCTCTACAGTCGCAAAAGCTAAACACTGATGCTTTTCTGACATAGTCTGAAATAGTCTCTTTGGTTTCATTTTGTAGGACTTGGAAAAGTAAGGGCAGAAGGGTATGCTTTACTCTGAATTAGGGAGCACCCACAAAAAGTCCTTTCTGATTCCTCCTTTTTTTGTTGTTCGAATTCCCCATTCTTGGGATTTACAGATACCCAAGAAACTGGCCTTACGTCATGCTTAGAACTTGCCAGGGCATAAGCCAATACCACATCAGCCCATGAGCTTGTTGACTCAATTTTGTAACAGACCAATCCCCTCTGTTGGGGCAGGTGTCCTAATAAGCCCAGATCAGCATAGGTATCTCCTTTTCACCAAATCAAAATCATCAGGGCACTTTCCAGCAGCACCAAACTCCCTCTGGCCTCTCCTGGCCAAAGCCCACTTTAAATAGAAACACATGGCAAGACGCACATACAGCTTCAGGACACCAAAGTCTACATGTATTTCATTAAAGGACCTGGGAACTGGCTCAGCACCCATGACACAGAGGGTACAATGCCAGCCACATACACCAAGGGTGGCAAGTTCGAACCCAGCCCGGGCCAGCTGAACAACAATGACAACTGCGACAAAAAAACAGCCAGGTGGGCGGCGCCTGTGGCTCAGTGAGCAGGGCGCCGGCCCCATATACCGAGGGTGGTGGGTTCAAACCCAGCCCCAGCCAAACTGCAACAAAAAAATAGCCGGGCATTGTGGCAGGCGCCTGTAGTCCCAGCTGCTCGGGAGGCTGAGGCAGCAGAATCGCCTAGGCCCAGGAGTTGGAGGTTGCTGTGAGCTGTGTGACGCCACGGCACTCTACCGAGGGCCATAAAGTGAGACTCTGTCTCTACAAAAAAAAAACAAAAACAAAAAACAGCCAGGCATTGTGATGGGCACCTGTAGTCCCAGCTACTTGGGAGGCTGAAGCAAGAGAATCGCTTAAGCCAAGAGTTTGAGGTTGCTGTGAGCTGTGTGACACCATGGCACTCTACCGAGGGTGACAAAATGAAACTCTGTCTCAAAAAAATAAATAAATAAAATAAAATAAATTTAGAAAAAAAAAAAAAAGGACATGGAAACTGCTTCATGGTTTGCAAAGAAATTGTGTTTCTATGTTACCACGGGCAGCCTAAGGAAGTATTCCTCCTCAGTTACAACTTTACACGGAAGGAAGCTATTGCTTTCACACCTCAATCCTTCCTGTTCTTGTGGCTAATCTTGTAGATAGCCCCAGCTTCCTACTTTGCTGAGAAAATAGTCACAAGCTTGCAGGCAGTCATGTCTGGTTATCTAGGTGGGTGAATATAACATCCACATGAGGTGGTGTTGCCTTTTGGTGTTCTCCAGTCACACTTTAGAATCCATTTTTTATTACTTGGATGTCAGGCAAAATCTACGTAGGATTTCTTTCTTTGTAGTTTAGATTCAACTATGGTTTCAACTCATGGATTCAAGAGTCAAAACAAATGCATCTTGTTTCAAGTAAATAGCCATGTAACTCAAAAAGGACACTACAGGCTGAACAGCTTTTACTTTGTGCAAGAAGTTTCATAAACTTTCATAAAAGTGTTTCAAACAGGATAGAGGAATGGATGGTAACACCCAGGAAGGTGTAACTGACTGACCACAGCCAAAGGAGGCTGATGGAAAACTGCAAGATGAAGTGAAGAAAGTCTCTAGTGTATTTGCTTCTATTAGACTTTATTGTTTTCTAGATTAGAATCCCATGTTTCTCAAGGTAGCCTTCATGAAAAATGGTATTCCACATGCCTCATGAAGAAAAGTTTCATTGAACCATTCTGAGAAGTATTGTATACTATACTCACATGGGATAGTCATTAGCGGTGTTCACCATATCTTTCTGCTTCCCTCCTTCCTGAGTACATTTTAGGACTGAATTTCTTGATACTTTGTGGTTGGCTGGGGCCATGTAACTAGTTCTAAGCAATGAGTTGTAAACAGAAATGACAAATGTCAATTCTAGGTTAGAATATTTAAATGCTGGAGAAAGACTCCCCAGAACTCTTTTTCTCTGTAATGAAACAAAATAAAAGCAAACCAAATAGAAATGTTATATCCCAATAAGCTGTAACTTAAAAAAAAAAAAATAGGATGATGAGGGGGAGGAAAAGGAGAAAGAAGAAATTAGCAGTTCTCAAAAGGTCTTAATTGCCAAGTCATGGAAGCAACCTAAGTGCCCAGCAACCCATCAATGGACCAAAAAACTGTGGTGTATGTATACCATGGAATATTATTCAGCCATTAAAAAAGATGGAGACTTTATATCTTTTACATTTCCATGGATGAAGTTGAAATACATTCTTCTTAGTAAAGTATTGCAAGAATGGAAAAATAAGTATCCAATGTACTCCATACTAATATGAAATCAATATATAAACAATTACATGCCCCTAAGAACAATAAAACACTATTATTGTCCAGTTCGGGGGTAGAGGGAAATGGGAGAGGAGAAGGGGAAGAATGTATGGCAAAAATGTTTGCTGGTCCAACAGGCGGGGTCACTTACAGACTGTAATAAGCAAAGGCCATCTGCTGACAAATGGTGTGTAAGCAGCAGGAGCAAAAAATGAGCTTGTGCTGTTTATAAACTGCTAAAATTTGGGGGTTGTTTGTTGTTGAAACACAACCTAATTTACTCTAACCTATTCAGAAACTGATACCAGAGTGGATTTGGAAGTTATATGGGCCTATTTTCATGTACATCAACATTTAAATAAAGCCTCAGAAAGTCCCATAGTCAAGATAACATACATAGTAAAAAAAAAAAAAAAAAAAAAAAAAAAATAGATGTTGGATGGTTTAACTAAACTTCATTTTGCCAATATTTCTCCAACATACAAGTGAGTAAAATACATTTGAACTCAGAATTTAGTAATTTTTTAAAAAAATCAGTGATATAAATAAAGCTGAAGAAGAAAAGAATTCACTGAATTAGCAAATGACACCAAATTCAGAAGAATACTTGATATTAACAATTTCAGAGAAACATGTTTCAAAGACATGTTAACTAACTGAAATTATTGCTAAAGAAAGACACGGATTAGGATTGAATATAATGGCTTGCCCTTAGTCTAAAAATTACCTACTCAGGAACAGTATGAGAGAGCTTCCCTTTAAAAATAGCTTATGTTGATAGAAGACTTAAATGTGAAGCATGAAACCATAAGAACCCTAGAAGAAAATGTGGGAAAACTTCTAGATATTGGTTGAGGCAAAGTCTTTCTGAAGAAGACCCCAATGACAATCATGACAACAACAAAAATAAATAAATGGGACTTGATTAAATTTTAAAAACTTCTGCACAGCTAAGGAAATAATCAATAGAGCAAATAGACAAACTACAGAATGGGAGAAAATAGTCACAAGCTATACATCCAGGAAGGGGCTAACAACCAGAATCTACAAAAAACTCAAGCAAATCAGCAAGGAAAAAACAAACTACTCCTTTACAATGTGGGCAAAAGACATGAAAAGAAGCTTCCCAAAAGAAGATAGGCAAATGCCCAGTAAATGTGAAAAAATGCTCAATGTCACTAATTATCTGGGAAATGCAAATTAAAACCACACTGAGTTATCACCTTACCCCAGTTAGAATGGCTTTTATTAAAAAGTATAAAAACAATAAATGCTGGTGTGGATGCAGAGAGAAAGGAATACTTTTACACTATTAGTGGGACTGCAAATTAGTATAACCGCTATCGAAAATAGTATGGAGATTCCTCAAAAAACTAAAAGTAGACCTACCATTTGATTCAGCAATCCCACTGTTGGGCATTTACCCAAAGGAAAAGAAATCATTTTACCAAAAAGACTCCTGCACTCGAATGTTTATTGCAGCACAATTCCCAATTGCTCAGATGTTGAATCAACCCAAGCACCCATCAATTCATGAATGGATAAATAAAATATGGTATATGTATACTATCAAATACTACTCAGACATGAAACTGGATGACCTAATGCCTTTGGAACAAACAGGATGGATCTGGAGACCAATATCCTAAGTGAAATATACAAAGAATGAAAAAATCAACACCACATGTACTCATACTAAATTGGAACTAACCAAGGAGCACAAATGTGCATAGAGTGAAGTAAACTCAACCACGTCAGATTGTATAAAAAAAAAAAAATCAACACACTGTACCCTACATAAGCATAAATGTATTCATGATCTATGTATTTGACTTAATAAAAAAAAATAAATTAAAAAAAACCTCAGTGGAAATCAAGCATTGGGGAGGAGTCAGGAGGCAATGAGAAAAAACCTACCTAACAGGTACCATAAACACTACCTGGGTGATGGGCTCTGATAAACTCTGATTTAAGCATTACAAAAGCAATCCATGTATCCAAGAACATTTGTACCCTGTAATACTTAGAAATAAACAATGAGAAAAAACCTACCTAACAGGTACCATAAACACTACCTGGGTGATGGGCTCTGATAAACTCTGATTTAAGCATTACAAAAGCAATCCATGTATCCAAGAACATTTGTACCCTGTAATACTTAGAAATAAAAAAAAAAATGTGGTATATGTATGCTATGGAATACTATGTAGCCATGAAGAAGGATGAATTAAGTCCTTTAAAAACAATTTGGATGAAACTGGAGACGATTATTCTACGTGAAGCATCTACAGAATGGAAAAACAACAACCACACATACTACTATTTAAATTGGAACTAACCAATGAGGAGCACACATGTGCCCAGAGGGAAGTAAAACTCAGTGGAAATCAAGCAGGGGGGAGGATGAGACAGGCAAAAACCAACCTAATGAGTGCAGCAAACACTATCTGGATGATGGGCACACTGACTCAAGCATAATAAAATAGATACATATAACCAAAAACATTTGTAGCCCCTTAATATTTTGAAACAAAAAAAAACTAAAAAAAATTTTATACCATTTATTATACCATGCAGTATAAAATTTGCAGCAATAAAAATACATACATAAAAGTAAAATAAATAAATAAATATATAAAACAACGAATAGCTTATGTTACCTACAGGCAGAGTTGACTAGAGTTCATTATGAACTGGAAGAGAAATATAGGCTAGCAAGGAAATGACAAATTCTTAGGTTTCATTAATTTTTTTTCACTCTTAGATTAGAAAAACTTTTAATATTTAGAAAATAATATCTATATGTAAGATATAAAGAACAAATAATGAATATAAATGTATCTATTAACCAGCTTAAAAATAGAGCCAACATTTTTAAGAGCCCTCTTTCTGGTCTCTTTCTGGGTTCCCTTCCTTTCTCTTTCCCAGAGAAAACCACCATCATAGATTGTATTTTTTAATATAAGTTCATTTTCAAGAGGATCAAATCTACTGTTCTCTACACTGCTGAGAGCATACCTGGTCAGCTAGGGTAGGGGAAGCAGTGAATTCTAAGCTTCACATCCTAAGACAGACATTAAGAAACCAATACATGGGCCAGGCTTGGTGGCTCAGGCCTGTAATCCTAGCACTCTGGGAGGCTGAGGCAGGTGGATTGCTTGAACTCAGGAGTTCAAGACAAGCCTGAGCAAGAGCAAGATCCCATCTCTAATAAAAATAGAAAAACTACCTGGGTGTTGTAGTGGGTGCCTGTAGTCCCAGCTACTTGGGAGGCTAAAGCAAGAGGATCTCTTAAGCTCAGGATTTTGAGGTTGCTGTGAGCTATGACCCATGGCACCTTCTCTACCCAGGATGACAGAGTGAGACTCTGTCTCAAAAAAATAAAAAATAAAAAAAGTTAACTGATACACGCTAGTACACGAGCTTTACATTATAAAAAAGGAAATGAATTTATAAAGAGGGGTCCCAATTCTCACATTGGGGTACTCAAAACTTCATGACTGAGAAAGTATATCGTTCTGAAGTATAACAACAAAGATTTAGGAGGGAAAAGTACTCATATATAAAGATAAACATACATTCTTGAGTAGAATACAAAATTCACATGACCAATTTAAGGTAATACTAGGACTTAAAAGGCATGTCTACAAATGTTTATTCCTGTCATGGACCCCGTGATATCACTTTATCCTTCTCTGCTGTGAGGGGTGTTAATTATGTGAACAAACATTTTAAAAGGCCTGGCATGGTGGCTCATGCCTATAATCCTAGTAACCTGAGATACTAAGGTTGTGGGGATTGTCTGAGCTCAGGAGTTCAAGACCAGCCTGAGCAAGAGCAAGACCCCATCTCTAAAACTAGTGGGCACTGTGGCAGGCACCTGTAGTCCCAGCTACTCAGGAAGGTGAGGCAAGAGGATCCCTTGAGCCCTAGAGTTTGAGGTTGCTGTGAGCTATGATGCCATGGCACTCTACCCAGGGTAACAGGGGGAGACTCTGTCTATTAAAAAAAAAATTGAAAAGACTGATTGAAAGAGACCACAATCTCCCTAAAACATGTGGAAAAGGAGTTAAATGTGTTATTGGTGTTCCAAGAATAGAACTAGGGCAGTGGGAAGATGAGAACCTAATAACAAAAGCCAGACTTTTCTCTAATTATTAAAACTGTTGAAAACAGAATGAGCTGGCTTTAAGTTAGTGAGTTCCCCACTACTAGGAGGTACATATTTTAAATTCATTCATCCCCACTCCTCTCCTTCCCCCTTTCCTTCCTCCTTTTCTTCCTTCCATCTGTAGACATCAGTTGTATGTCAGATACTGGGTTAAGCAATGTCTTAAGGAAAAAACTACAAAGTTTCCAGCTTCTTGAAACTCACATTCCTATGGGAGACATGGAATTAAATCGAATGTTCTTGCACATACATAAAAGATAAATATTACAGATGAAAAGGTGCACAGTCCTGTGACCTGATCGGGGAGGTCAGATCCCTGTGGAAGCAATGGTAACAATCTAAAGAGCAAACAGATGCTAACCAAGCAAAGATGGTAGGGAAAAGCATTCCACGGAGAGGGACAAGCATATGCAAAGGCCCTGTGGCAGGAAGAAGCATAAGGAATACAAGGAATGGAAAGAAGGTAACCAGAGCTGGATCAGAAGGGCAGGAGTGGACACACACAACATAAAGCTGCAGAAAAAGGCAGCCACCAAACCCTTGGGGCATCATGGTTTTATTTTGAAGGAGAAGGTAGGAGTGAGTGATGTGCAGAAGCAAAATTTGTATTTTGGGAGAATCATCCCAACTCTGGAGTGAAGAAGAGACTGGAAAGGGACAAGAGTAGATGACAGCTGATTTGTTAGGAAACACCCACACTGATCCAAGGACAAGACGACAGGAAAGTTGTAAAGTTGAGTTGAGCCCTGGCTGGAGACAGAAATAGATCTTCTCTGATCCCCAATGTCTGTGTTAATGCATGTGTTACTTAGTGACTTTATTTTTTCTTTAATGGCTGCAAATTCTCCTCCATGACCCCTATTGAGAGCTAGTATCTGTGTCCCCTCTCCTTGAATCTGACTAGACCTGAGACTGTTTGACCAGTAATACCATGTGACTTCTGGGGCCACATCATAAAAGGCCAAGTGGCTTCCGCTTGGTCTCTTGGAATGCTCACTGTCAGGATGATCCCTCTCTCTCTCTCTCCTGCAACACAGCCAGCACTCTGTGAGCAACACAGGCAACATGGAGAGGCCATGTCTACCTTCTTCAATACATGGTGCCAGCTAAGCCATGCCTCCCTGCATCCCAGCCCAGACAACAGACACGAGAATGAAGAAGCCTCCAAATCATTCTACTCAGACCATTGGAATCATCCCTAAGCATGTGAGTCTTCCCAACTGAGGCCCCACACATCATGAAATAGAGACAAACTGTTCCCATTGTATGCTGTCGCAATTCCCACAAGCATGAGTAATAAAATGGTTGTTATTTTATAGCACTGAGATGGGTGGTTTATTGTGTAGAAATAATAAGTACAATAGTACATATGGGGTTGTGTCCCTCACTTCTGGGAAGGGAGTCTCTGTAGCTTTAAACAGATTCTCAAAAGGATTCAAAAGCAAAAAAACAGTTAAGAACCCTTCATTTCAATGAAAAATAATTCTGTTCTATACACAAGATTTCAGAATCAAGTCTATGCTAATTAAGTAAAATATATCTGTATTAATTAAAGTTGTATCATGAAAGGGAAGACAGATTTTGAAGGGGAAATGAGAGAGATGGTGTTTATTAAGGATAAGGGGAAAATAAAGTAGGAGAAGTAGGCTAAAACCAAGTTACAGAGAACTCAAAACATACTAAAAGGAAGGCTGTCAGCTAGACTCTAAGGTGGCCCCTGACCCATGTCCAGTCACACATGTTGTGACCCCCTTCCTTGAGTATGAACAGGACCTGTGACATGCTTCTAACCAACAGAATAAGGCAGGATGTCAGTCCCGTGATTATCTTATCTTATCTAAGATCTTGTCCTTGATGAAATAAGAGGCCACCTAGGAAGGCCCAGGTGGCAAAGATCTGTGGGTGGCCTCTAAGAACTATGAATGGCCTCCTGGAACTGACAGCCAGAAAGAAGCCAGAGCCTTCATTCTCACAGCCACAAGGAAATGAATTCTGCCAACAACCAGAATGAGCTCAGAAGAGCATTCTTCCCCAGCCAAGCCTCCAGATGAGAACACAGCCCAGCTTATAACATGCGTGCGGCCCTATGAGACCCTACACAGGACCCAGATAGGCTGTGCCCAATCTCTCAACCCATGGAAATTGTAAGATAAAAATATATGTTGTTAAGTACAGGCTGGAATGTTGTATGGTGAAGCTGAAGTATAGGAAAAAGAGACAGAGGAGGAAGCATGAAGGACGGTAAGCAGTTGCCATCAAGACAGTCAAAGAGAAGTGTAAGTCAGTATGCTTGTTTGGAATGTCACAGAGAATGAGTTCTGAAATAAAAATTCTAACTTGGTACCTGGGACCTGGAGGAAGTTATCTGAAGACAGCACAGGGCTTTGCAAGAATAGAAACAAAGCCACAGCAGCAAGCATGCTAAAATGTTGCTATGAAACAGGCTGTAGTCTCTTGTTTAAGCCCCATTTTTCAAGGGAAAAGAAAATTACTAAGACATTTTAGTTAAATTACTGAATTTTTTGTTTTTCTCAATGAATGTCCACCGACTCCTTAGTTCTCCCTTCCCTCAAAAAGCCTCATGACTTTCTTCTACTTAGAATAAATGATATGGAGGAGGGAGCAGGATAACAACCAAGTAACAGCTTCTTTGCAACAGGGCACGCTGAGATTGGGGAGAGAAGACTCCAGCCATCTCTGGCTCTGCCCAGAACATCCCTTTGAGGATGCAGGGAGACAGCGAGAGACTTCTGGACCCCAGGAGGAGAACAAAAGCAATGGAGAAGTGGCAAGTGGTTGCATTCATTTGGTCTGAGGACGTGGCTGCTGCAGCTGTAACTATAACAGCAGCAAGATTCAAAACAGGGAAGGCCTTCCCTGTGGGTTGTTTTATTTTTCTGGACTTGGGCACTTGGTTGAACTACCTTGGGAAAACTTGGGGGAGAGTGCAGATGATTTTAAGCATTATCTAGGGCAGGTATCCTCAAACTGCGGCCCGCGGGCCACATGAAGCGGTGTGAATTGTATTTGTTCCCGTTTTGTTTTTTACTTCAAAATAAGTATGTGCAGTGTGCATAGGAATTTGTTCATAGTTTTGTTTTATTTTTAAACTATAGTCCGGCCCTCCAACGGGGACAGTGAATTGACCCCCTGTTTAAAAAGTTTGAGGATGCCTGGTCTAGGGCCCTGGACTGAGCCGCTGAGGCAGAACGGAGCTGCTGAGCCAGAACAGAGTTAATGTTGTTCAGCTGCGGGCCAGGCACGCAGCCATTGTGGGAGAACTGCCCTGCAAACTCCACCCTCAGGGTTGCAGAGTGAGGCTCGGGCTAGGAGACCTCAGGTGAGTGATCTAGTGACTGAGCAGTTCCAAAGGCCGGGACTGAGGTTCTGGAGAAGAGCAGAGCTTTCAGTGTTTGGCAGTAGGAGGGCTGCCTTGCAGCCTCGCCCTCAAGGGCATAGAGTGAGACTGGTTGTGGTGCACTGGATAAGTGGGCAGCCACTTCAGGAGAGATCTCAGTGACAAGTGCTATCCTGGGAAAGCTTCTGCTTACCCAAGATTAATGGTTTAAAGGGTCTTTTAAGTGGACTGAGGAGAGATTTAGGTTCCCAACCCTGAGGGGTTTGAGAAATCAGCAGAGGCCTCCAGTCTCCATCTCATACAGCTGTATCAGCATTGTGATTAACATCTCATACCCCAAAAGATCACCTCTTGCCCAGATAATATTCAGCAAGATATATATACTGCTTGGTTTTGGTTTTGTTTGTTTGTTGTTTATTTCAACATTTTCCCTATAGATTTTTCTGTTTGTTTTTTTCTTTTCTTTCATTTTTCTAGTTTAAATATAATTTTCCATTGTTGCCTTCTTTAATGATTGTAACTTCATTTTTGCTAGTGTTTCTGCCTCTATTATTTGGTTTTTCTACCAATTTTATCCCATAAGGTTTTCTGTTTGTTTGATTTATAGTATTTTTGTCTTTCCTCTCTATTTGGTGGAGGTGGGCTACCATGTCTGCTCAGGCTGGCAAAGAGTGGCTGACTTCAAGGGAACCATCTAACCCAGCACCCCCAGAGTTTGGGGGTTTTTTAAGGTTGGGTCAAAGTACTCTACTGTACACCTTTATTACTCCTGTCTTCCTCTTGCTATGCCTCTCTTCTTTTTGTCAATATTCGCTTTTACTCACCCCCTCTCTTTTCTCTTTTTTTAAAATCTTTTTTCCCTTCCTGCTCTTCAATCTTCTCATCCTTTAGGTCCTATACCAAAAGGACTCATCAAAACCTTAGGCCAGAGGCACGATTACAAAGCAAAAGGAAGTGAAAGGAAAATTAGGGCAAGGAAACAGACAGAAGAAAACATTCATGAGGAAGAATCAGGAGAAAAATCCTGGAAACATGAAAAACCAGTACAGAGGAACCCCCCTCAAGGGACCATGAGGTAGCTACTGAAGAGGATTCCACCTATAAAGAAATGTTAGAAATGACAGAAGGGGAATTTAAAATACAGATGATGAAAACAATGAAGGAAACAGCTGAGAAAGTGGAAAATAACAGGAAGAAATCCAAAAACAGAATCAAATAAGAGATGAATGATATGAAGAATATAGAAAGAATATAGCTGAGCTGAATGAACTGAAGCAGTCCATTAGAGAACTTAAAGATACAACAGAAAGTATTAACAGATTAGATCATGCAGAAGAAAGAATCTCAGAGGTAGAGGACAAAGCTCTTCAGATAGTGAAGAGGCAGAAAAGAAGAGAGAAAACAGAATGTTCACTGACAGAATTATGGGACTTTATGAAGCTTTTAAACATATGAGTTATAGATATTCCAGAAGGCTATTATAAATGAAAATTTCCCAAATATCACCAAAGATTCTGACACACTCCTTTCAGAGATATATTGTACCCCAGGTCGCCTCAACGCTAACTGAGCTTGTCTAAGACACATTGTGATGAACCTGTCCAAAGTCAAGACAAAAGAAAAGATTTTGCAAGCTGCCAGGAATAAGTGCCAATTGACCTACAGGGGCAAATCCATCAGGGTGACTGCAGACTTCTCTAATGAAACTTTTCAACCCAGAAGACAATGGTCATCTACCTTTAATCTACTTAAACAGAACAATTTCCAGCCCAGAATTCAATATCCTGCTAAGCTAAGCTTTAAAATTGATGGAGAAATCAGGTTGGTGCCTGTAGCACAATGGCTATGGCGCCAGCCACATACACCAAGGGTAGCAGATTCAAACCGGGCCCAGGCCAGCTAAACAACTGTACAAAAATATAGCCAGAGGCGGTGCCTGTAGCTCAAAGAAGTAGGGCACTGGCCCCATATACTGGAGGTGGTGGGTTCAAACCCGACCCCAGCCAAAAACTGCGAAAACAAAAACAAAACAAAACAAAACATATATATATGTATATATAGCCAGGCATTGTGGCCGGCACTGGTAGTCCCAGCTATTTGGGAGGCTAAGGCAAAAGAATCGCTTAAGCCAAGAGTTTGAAGTTGCTTTGAGCTGTGATGCCACAACGCTCTACCGAGGGCAACATAGTGACACTCTGTCTCAAAAAAAATTGACAGAGAAATCATATCTTTTTTTGATATGCAAACATTGAGGAAATTTACCACAACAAGACCAGCTCTACAGGAAATACTTCAATCTGTTCTATACACTAACCATCACAATGGACCACCAGCTAAGTAAGCACCCAGAAATTAAAGGACAGAACCTAGCTTCCACAATGATGCAAAAGATAAAACTAAGCAATGGACTCTCAACAAAATAAGATGAATAGAACACTACCACACTTATCAATTATCTCAATAAATGTTAATGGCTTGAATGCCCTACTGAAGAGGCACAGATTGGCTGATTGGATTAAAAAAACACAAGCCATCCATTTGCTGTCTGCACGAAACACACCTAGCCTCAAAAGACAAATTAAAACTCAGAGTTAAGGGTTGGAAGACTATTTTTCAGGGAAATGGAATTCAGAAGAAAAGAGGAGTTGCAATCTTATTTTCAGATATATGTGGATTTAAAGCAACTAAAGTCAAAAAAGACAAAAGATGGTCACTTCATATTGCTCAAGGGAAAAATACAAGAAGACATTTCAATTCTAAATATTTATGCATCCAACTTAACTGCTCCCAGATTCTTGAAACAGACCTTAATTAGTCTAAGCAATATGATATCTTATAACACCATGATAACAGGGTACTTTAACACCCCTTTCTCAGAGCTGGACAGACACTCTAAACAGAAATTAAATAAAGATATAAGAGATTTAAATGAGACCCTAGAACAACTGTGCTTGATAGACATACATAGAACACTACATCCCAAAGCTAAAGAATATACATTCTTTGCATTGGCCCATGGAACATTCTCAAAATTGATCATATCCTAGAACACAAAACAAACCTCAACAGAATCAAAAGAATTGAAATTTTACCTTGTATCTTTTCAGACCACAAGGCATTAAAGGTGTAACTCAACTCCAACAAAAACATTCAGCTCCACACAAAGGCATGGAAATTAAACAACCTTCTATTGAATGACACTTGGGTGCAGGAAGAAATCAAAGAGGAAATCATTAATTTCCTTGAGCATAACAACAATGAAGACACAAGTTACCAAAACCTATGGCATACAGCAAAAGCAGTCTTGAGAGGAAAATTAATTGCTTTAGATGCCTACATCCAAAAAACAGAAAGAGAGCGCATCAAAACTCACAAGCCATCTTACAGAACTGGAAAAAGAAGAACAATCTAAGCCTAAAACCAGCAGAAGAAAAGAAATATCCAAAATTAAATGAGAGCTCAATAAAATTGAAAACAAAAGAATCATTTAGAAAATTAATGAAACAAGGAGTTGGTTTTTTAAAAAAATAAATAAAATAGATAAACCTTTGGCCAAACTAACTAGAAATAGAAAAGTAAAATCTCTAGTAACCTCAATCAGAAATGATAAAGGGGAAATAACGACTGATCCCACAGAGATACAAGAGATCATCTCTGAATACTACCAGAAACTCTATGCCCAGAAATTTGACAATGTGAAGGAAATGGATCAATATTTGGAATCACACCCTCTCCTTAGACTTAGCAAGGAAGAAATACATCTCCTAAACAGACCAATTTCAAGCACTGAAAAAGATCAAAGAAACAATAAAAACTCTCCCAACAAAAATCACCCTGGTCCAGATGGCTTCACACCAGAACTCTATCAAACCTTCAAAGAAGAGCTTATTCCCATACTGCAGAAATTATTCCAAACAATTGAGGAAGGAATCTCCTCCAACACTGTCTATGAAGCAAACATCACCCTGATACCAAAACCAGGAAAAGACCCAACTAAACAGAACTTCAGACCAATTTCACTAATGAATATAGATGTAAAATTTCTCAACAAAATCCTAGCCAATGGTTTACAGCTTATCATCAAAAAAATCATACATCATGATCAAGTAGGTTTCATTCCAGGCAGGCAAGGCTGGTTTAACATGCGCAAGTCTGTAAACGTTATTCACCATATGAACAGAAGCAAAAACAAAGACCATGTGATCCTCTCAATAGAAGGAGAAAAGGCATTCAACAAAATCCAGCATCCTTTCTAATTAGAACACTGAAAAATATAGGCATATGTGGCACATTTCTTAAACTGACTGAAGCTATCTATGACAAACCCACAGCTAATATTTTACTTAATGGAGTAAAACTGAAAGCTTTTCCACTCAGAACTGGAACAAGACAAGGTTATCTTCTGTCGCCATTACTATTCAACATAGTGCTGGAAGTTCTAGCCAATACAATTAGGCAAGACAAGGAAATAAAGGGAATCCAAATGGGAGCAAAGGTGATCAAACTCTCCCTCTTTGCTGATGATATGATCTTTTTTTTTTTTTATTGTTGGGGATTCATTGAGGGTACAATAAGCCAGTTACACTGATTGCAATTGTTAGGTAAAGTCCCTCTTGCAATCATGTCTTGCCCCCATAAAATGTGACACACAATAAGGCCCCACCCTCCTCCCTCCATCCCTCTTTCTGCTTCCCCCCCATAACCTTAATTGTCATTAATTGTCCTCATATCAAGATTGAGTACATAGGATTCATGCTTCTCCATTTTTGTGATGCTTTACTAAGAATAATGTCTTCCACTTCCATCCAGGTTAATACGAAGGATGTAAAGTCTCCATTTTTTTTAATGGCTGAATAGTATTCCATGGTATACATATACCACAGCATGTTAATCCATTCCTGGGTTGGTGGGCATTTAGGCTGTTCCCACATTTTGGCAACGGTAAATTGAGCTGCAATAAACAGTCTAGTACAAGTGTCCTTATGATAAAAGGATTTTTTTCCTTCTGGGTAGATGCCCAGTAATGGGATTGCAGGATCGAATGGGAGGTCTAGGTTGAGTGCTTTGAGGTTTCTCCATACTTCCTTCCAGAAAGGTTGTACTAGTTTGCAGTCCCACCAGCAGTGTAAAAGTGTTCCCTTCTCTCCACATCCACGCCAGCATCTGCAGTTTTGAGATTTTGTGATGTGGGCCATTCTCACTGGGGTTAGATGATATCTCAGGGTTGTGTTGATTTGCATTTCTCTAATATATAGAGATGATGAACATTTTTTCATGTGCTTGTTAGCCATTCATCTGTGGTCTTTAGAGAAAGTTCTATTCATGTCTCTTGCCCATTGATATAAGGGATTGTTGGCTTTTTTCATGTGGATTAATTTGAGTTCTCTATAGATCCTGGTTATCAAGCTTTTGTCTGATTGAAAATATGCAAATATCCTTTCCCATTGTGTAGGTTGTCTCTTTGCTTTGGTTATTGTGTCCTTAGCTGTACAGAAGCTTTTCAGTTTAATGAAGTCCCATTTGTTTATTTTTGTTGTTGTTGCCATTGTCATGGCAGTCTTCTTCATGAAGTCTTCCCCCAGGCCAATATCTTCCAGTGTTTTTCCTATGCTTTCTTTGAGGATTTTTATTGTTTCATGCCTTAAATTTAAGTCCTTTATCCATCTTGAATCAATTTTTGTGAGTGGGGAAAGGTGTGGATCCAGTTTCAGTCTTTTACATGTAGAAATCCAGTTCTCCCAACACCATTTATTGAATAGGGAGTCTTTCCCCCAAGGTAAGTTCTTGTTTGGTTTATCAAAGATTAGGTAGTTGTAAGATGTTAGTTTCATTTCTTGGTGTTCAATTTGATTCCAAGTGTCTATGTCTCTGTCTTTGTGCCAGTACCATGCTGTCTTGACCACTATGGCTTTGTAGTACAGACTAAAATCTGGTATGCTGATGCCCACAGCTTTATTTTTGTTACTAAGAACTGCCTTAGCTATACGGGGTTTTTTCCGGTTCCATACAAAACGCAGAATCATTTTTTCCAAATCTTGAAAGTACGACGTAGGTACTTTGATAGGAATGGCATTGAATAGGTAGATTGCTTTGGGAAGTATAGACATTTTAACAATGTTAATTCTTCCCATCCATGAGCATGGTATGTTCTTCCATTTGTTAATATCCTCTGCTATTTCCTTTCTGAGGAGTTCATAGTTTTCTTTATAGAGGTCCTTCACCTCCTTCGTTAGGTATATTCCTAGGTATTTCATTTTCTTTGAAACTATGGTGAAGGGAGTTGTGTCCTTAATTAGCTTCTCATCTTGACTGTTATTGGTGTACACAAAGGCTACTGACTTGTGGACATTGATTTTATATCCTGAAACATTACTGTATGTTTTAATGACTTCTAGGAGTCTTGTGGTTGAGTCTTTGGGGTTCTCTAAGTATAAGATCATGTCGTCAGCAAAGAGGGAGAGTTTGACCTCCTCTGCTCCCATTTGGATTCCCTTTATTTCCTTGTCTTGCCTAATTGTATTGGCTAGAACTTCCAGCACTATGTTGAATAGTAAAGGTGACAGAGGACAACCTTGTCTGGTTCCAGTTCTAAGAGGAAAAGCTTTCAGTTTTACTCCATTCAGTAAAATATTGGCTGTGGGTTTGTCATAGATAGCTTCAATCAGTTTTAGAAATGTGCCACCTATGCCTATACTCTTCAGTGTTCTAATTAGAAAAGGATGCTGGATTTTATCAAATGCTTTTTCTGCATCTATTGAGAGGATCATATGATCTTTATTTTTGCCTTTGTTAATATGGTGGATAACGTTTATGGACTTGCGTATGTTAAACCAGCCTTGCATCCCTGGGATGAAGCCTACTTGATCATGATGAATGACTTTTTTGATGATAAGCTGTAATCTATTGGCTAGGATTTTGTTGAGAATTTTTCCATCTATATTCATGAGTGAGATTGGTCTGAAATTCTCCTTTTTGCTTGGGTCTTTTCCTGGTTTTGGTATCAGGGTGATGTTTGCTTCATAGAATGTGTTGGGGAAGATTCCTTCTTCCTCAATTTTTTGGAATAATTTCTGCAGTACAGGAATAAGCTCTTCCTTGAAGGTTTGATAGAATTCTGGAGTGAAGCCATCTGGACCAGGGCATTTTTTAGTTGGACGCTTTTTTATTGTTTCTTTGATCTCAGTGCTTGAAATTGGTCTGTTCAGGAGGTCTATTTCTTCCTGGCTAAGTCTAGGGAGAGGGTGTGATTCCAAATATTCATCCATTTCCTTCACATTGTCAAATTTCTGGGCATAGAGTTTCTGGTAGTATTCAGAGATGATCTCTTGTATCTCTGTGGGATCAGTTGTTATTTCCCCTTTATCGTTTCTGATTGAGGTTATTAGAGATTTTACTTTTCTATTTCTAGTTAGTCTGGCCAATGGTTTATCTATTTTATTTATTTTTTCAAAAAACCAACTCCTTGTTTCATTAATTTTCTGAATGATTCTTTTGTTTTCAATTTCATTGATCTCTGATTTGATTTTGGATATTTCTTTTCTTCTACTGGGTTTAGGCTTAGATTGTTCTTCTTTTTCCAATTCCATAAGATCTCTTGTGAGATTGTTGATGTGCTGTCTTTCTGTTTTTCGAATGTAGGCATCTAAAGCGATGAATTTTCCTCTCAAAACTGCTTTTGCAGTATCCCACAGGTTTTGGTAGCTTGTGTCTTCATTGTTGTTATGCTCAAGGAAGTTAATGATTTCCTGTTTTATTTCTTCCTTCACCCATCTGTTATTCAACAGAAGATTGTTTAATTTCCATGCCTTTGGGTGGGGTTGAGCATTTTTGTTAGAGTTGAATTCCATCTTTAGTGCCTTATGGTCTGAAAAGATACAAGGTAAAATTTCAATTCTTTTGATTCTGTTGATATTTGTTTTGTGTCCCAGGATATGATCAATTTTGGAGAATGTTCCATGGGGTGATGAGAAGAATGTATATTCTTTATCTTTGGGGTGGAGTGTTCTATATTCGTCTATCAAGCATAGTTGTTCTAGGGTCTCATTTAAATCTCTTACATCTTTGTTTAATTTCTGTTTAGAGGATCTGTCCAGCTCTGTAAGAGGTGTGTTAAAGTCCCCTGTTATGATGGTATTATCAGATATCATATTGCTCAGACTGAGTAAGGTCTGTTTCAAGAATCTGGGAGCATTTAAATTGGGTGCATAGATATTTAGAATTGAAATGTCTTCTTGTTGTAGTTTTCCCTTGACCAATATAAAGTGACCATCTTTGTCTTTTTTGACTTTAGTTGCTTTAAATCCACATGTATCTGAAAATAAGATTGCAACTCCTCTTTTCTTCTGAATTCCATTTGCCTGAAAAATTGTCTTCCAACCCTTGACTCGGAGCTTTAATTTGTCTTTTGAAGCCAGGTGTGTTTCTTGCAGACAGCAAATGGATGGCTTGTGTTTTTTAATCCAGTCAGCCAATCTATGTCTCTTCAGTGGGGAATTCAAGCCATTAACATTTATTGAGATAATTGGTAAGTGTGGTAGTATTCTATTCGTCTTATTTGGTGAGAGTCCATTGCTTAGTTTTATCTTTTGCATCAGTGTGGAGGTTAGGTTCTGTCCTTTGATTTCTGAGTTCTTACTTTGCTGCTGATCCATTGTGGTGGTCAGTGTGCACAACAGGTTGAAGTATTTCCTGTAGAGCTGGTCTTGTTGTGGCGAATTTCCTCAATGTTTGTATATCTGTAAATGATTTGATTTCTGTCAATTTTGAAGCTTAGCTTAGCAGGGTACAGAATTCTGGGCTGAAAATTGTTCTGTTTAAGTAGATTAAAGGTAGATGACCATTGTCTTCTTGCTTGGAAAGTTTCATTAGAGAAGTCTGCGGTAACTCTGATGGATTTGCCCCTGTAGGTCAACTGGCGCTTACTCCTGGCAGCTTGCAGAATCTTTTCTTTTGTCTTGACTTTGGACAGGTTCATCACAATGTGTCTTGGAGAAGCTCGGTTAGAGTTGAGGCGACCCAGGGTCCGATATCCCTCTGAAAGCAGTGTGTCAGAATCTTTGGTGATGTTTGGGAAATTTTCTTTTATAATATTCTCTAGTATGGCTTCCATTCCTCTGGGGCATTCTTCTTCCCCTTCTGGAATTCCTATAACTCGTATGTTGGAACGCTTCATAAAGTCCCATAATTCTGACAGTGAACGTTCTGCTTTCTCTCTCTTCTTTTCTGCCTCTTTTACTGCCTGAGTTATCTCAAGAACTTTGTCTTCTACCTCTGAAATTCTTTCTTCTGCATGGTCTAACCTGTTGCTGATACTTTCCATTGCATCTTTAAGTTCCCTGATTGACTGTTTCAGTTCCTTCAGGTCTGCTATATCCTTTTTATATTCTTCATATCGTTCATCTCTTATTTGATTCTGTTTTTGGATTTCCTTTTGGTTATTTTCCACTTTATTAGCAATTTCCTTCATTGTTTCCATCATTTCTTTCATTGTTTTCAACATGTGTATTCTAAATTCCCTTTCTGTCATTCCTAACATTTCTATACTGGTGGAATCATCTGCAGTAGCTACCTCATGGTCCCTTGGTGGGGTTGTTCTAGACTGGTTCTTCATTTTGCCTGGAGTTTTCTGCTGATTCTTCCTCATGAGTGATTTCTTTTATCTGTTTCCTTGCCCTAATTTTCCTTTCACTTCCTCTTGCTCTTTAAGTTCTTGTGCCTGTAGACTAAGGGTTACAGGACCAGAAGGGTGAGAAGGTTGAAGAGCAAAAAAAAGGGGGATGAAAGAAAGGAGGACCGAGTGATAAGAAAAAAAGAAAGATAGAGAAAGGAGAGGGGGTGGGTATAAGGAATATTGACAAAAAGAAGAGAGGCACAGAAAGAGGGAGACAGGGCAATATAGGTGTACAGTAGGGTACTTTGACACAACCTTAAAAAACCCCACCTTCTGGGGGTGCCCAGTTGCGTGGTTCCCTTGAGGTCAGCAGCTCTTTGCTAACCTGATCAGACACAGTACCCCACCTCCACCAAGTAGAGAGGAAAGACAAAAATGCTATAAATCAAACCAAAACAAGCAAACAGAAAACTTTACAGGGATAAAATTGGGTGAAAAACCAAATTATATCGGTAGAAACACTAGCAAAAATGAAGTTGAAGTTATTAAAAAAGGCAGCAATGGGAAATTATAATTAAACTAGGAAAATTGAGAAAGAAAAAGGGATCTGTGTGGAAAAGATTGAAATTAAAAAAACAAAAGAACATCAGCAACGTCAAAATAAACAAACAAAAAAAACAACCAAACAAAAAAAAAAGAAAAAAATACACAACCAAAAACAAAGCAGTTTGTATATGTTATTGAATATTGTCTGGGCAACACGTGGTCTTCTGGGGTATGAGATGTTAGTCACAGTTCTGATACGACTGGAGGCTGCTAATATCTCAAACCCCAGCAGGTAGACACCCTAAATCTCTCTTCAGCCCACTTAAAAGGCACTTTGAACTTGTAAACTTGCTGAGCAGAAGCTTTCCCAGCTTTCTCGCTGGAATCGCTGCTGAAGTGGCTCTCCACTTACTCAGTGTGCCAAAACCGGTCTCACTCTGCCCCTGAGGGTTAGGGCTGCAAGGCGGCTCAGACCCCACCCTTAGGCTACTTGGTTGCTGGGTTACCAGCTCCCACCCGTTTCTAGCTCTGCGACCCTGAGGGCGGAGCTTGCCGGGGCAGATCACTGACAATGGATCCGTGTGACCCACCGCCAAACACTATTAGCTCCGTCTGGCTCAGCGGCTCAGACTGGGGCCCTAGACAACGGCCAAAGTTCTCCACACTCCCGCTCAGGCCTTCCCCAAGGCAGTTCAACTCAGTGCCAAGTCCAAGGACATCAAAACAGTTCACAGGTAAGGCCTTTCTGGTTTGCAGTCTCGCTGCTACTGAACTTACAGTTGTGGGCGGGTTTAGACGGATTGAACACACGCGACCACTTGCCGGTTTTCCACGGTTTTAGTCCTCCTCTTGGGGTCCAGAAGTCTCTCGCTGACTCCCTGTATCCTCATAGGAGTGATGATAGGCAGTTCCCACCAGCCAGAGATGCCTGGAGTCCTATCTCCCCAGACTCACGGTGCCCAGATGCAAGGAAGCTGTTACTCGGCTGCCATCTTGCTCCGCCTTTCGCTGATGATATGATCTTATACTTAGAGAATCCCAAAGACTCAACCACAAGACTCCAGGAAGTCATCAAAAAATACAGTAATGTCTCAGAATATAAAATCAATGTCCACAAGTCATTAGCCTTTGTATACGCCAATAACAGCCAAGATGAGAGGCTAATTAACGACACCACTCCCTTTACCATAGCTTTAAAGAAAATGAAATACCTAGGAATATACCTAACAAAAGAGGTGAAGGACCTCTATAAAGAAAATTATGAAACCCCAAGAAAGGAAATAGCAGAGGATATTAACAAATGGAAGAACATACCATGTTCATGGCTGGGAAGAATCAACATTGTTAAAATGTCTATACTTCCCAAAAGAATCTAGTGATTCATTCAATGCCATCCCTATTAAAACACCAACATTATACTTTCAAGACTTGGAAAAAATGATTCTACGTTTTCTATGGAACCAGAAAAAACACCGTATAGCTAAGGCAGTTCTTAGTAATAAAAACAAAGCCAGCGGCATCAGCATACCAGATTTTAGGCTGTACTACAAGACCATAGTGGTCAAGACAGCATGGTACTGGCACAAAAATAGAGACATAGACATTTGGAATTAAATAGAAAACCAGGAAATGAAACTAACATCTTACAACCACCTAATCTTCGATAAACCAAACAAGAACATACACTGGGGGAAAGAATCCCCCTTCAACAAATGGTGCTGGGAGAACTGGATATCCACATGTAAAAGAATAAAACTGGACCTGCACCTTTCTCCACATCACACACAAAAATTGATTTAAGATGGATAAAGGACTCAAATTTAAGGCATGAAACAATAAAAATCCTCAAAGAAAGCATAGGAAAAACACTGGAAGATATCGGCCTGGGGAAAGACTTCATGAAGAAGACTGCATGGCAATTGCAACAACAACAAAAATAAACAAATGGGACTTCATTAAACTGAAAAGCTTCTGCACAGCTAAGGAGACAACGACCAAAGCAAATAGACAACCTACTCAATGGGACAGGATATTTGCATACTTTGAATCAGACAAAAGCTTTATAACTAGGATCTATAGGGAATTTAAATTAATCCACATGAAAAAAGCCAACAATCCCATATATCAATGGGTAAGAGAGATGAATAGAACCTTCTCTAAAGAAGAAAGACGAATGGCTAGCAAACATGAAAAAATGCTTGTCATCCCTAATTATTAGAGAAATGCAAATTAAAACCACCCTGAGATATCATCTAACCCCAGCGAGAATGGCCCACATCACAAAATCTCAAAACTGCAGATGCTCACGTGGATGTGGAGAGAAAGGAACACTTTTACACTACTGGTGGGACTGCAAACTAGTACAACGTTTTTGGAAGGAAGTATGAAGAACCCTCAAAGCACTCAAGCTAGACCTCCCATTTGATCCTGCAATCTCATTACAGGGCATCTACCCAGAAGGAAAAATATCCTTTTACCATAAGGACACTTACATTAGACTGTTTATTGCAGCTCAATTTGCAATCGCCAAAATGTGGAAACAGCCTAAATGCCTACCAACCCAGGAATGGATTAACAAGCTGTGGTATATGTATATCATGGAATACTATTCAGCCATTAAAAAGATGGAGACTTTACATCCTGTGTATTAACCTGGATGGAAGTGGAACATATTCTTAGTAAAGCATCACAAGAATGGAGAAGCCTGAATCCTATATACTCAATTGTGATATGAGGACAGTTAATGACCTAGTACATGGTGGGGGTGGGAGAAGGGGAGAGAAGAGAGAGAGAGAAAAGGAGAGAGGGGGGTGGGACAAGGGAAGTGATCCAGGGATCCAGGATCCAGGGATCACCCAGCAGGGGACAAGCCAACAATCTCCTTCTGTTTGGACAGTGTTTCCCACAACAGAAACTGATAATCATGAAGAATTTTGTAGGAAAGTAGCATAAGTGGTGATTTAAGGAGGCACTGGATGAGGAAAGAAGGGTAACAGAGATGGGTCTATGTTGGAAACAAGAGTGAAAGCAAGCAAGAGGAAGACTCTCAAAATAGTGACGGGAAAAGTTAAAATGAGACATCTGTTCCCATCTCAAAAAAACAAGACTGGGTAGTCAGATGAACTCCATTCAACAACTCCATTTATACACATGCCTTTTATTTATTTATTTATTATTATTTTTTTTTTTTGTAGAGACAGAGTTTCACTTTATGGCCCTCGGTAGAGTGCCGTGGCATCACACAGCTCACAGCAACCTCCAACTCCTGGGCTGAAGCGATTCTCTTGCCTCAGCCTCCCGAGTAGCTGGGACTACAGGCGCCCGCCACAATGCCCAGCTATTTTTTGGTTTGCGGTTCAGCCGGGGCCGGGTTTGAACCCGCCACCCTCGGTATATGGGGCCGGCACCTTACCGACTGAGCCACAGGCGCCGCCCACACATGCCTTTTAAACCGAGCTCTTCAAGCCAGATTTAAACAAAACCATGGTTCTCAGAGCTTCAGGAAATTGGTAAGTCACTCACTCCTGTAAAAATGTCAGACTTTATAATAACCAGCACAAGTTGGGTTAATAACCAGCACAGTTTAAGCATCAAATGCTTTTCTGTGTTTTGCAGCTGGCATAGAATCCCGTGAAAGTTACACTTAGCCTTGAACTAAAAGCATCAGAAAGTAGCTTATCATCATAGTGAAACATAAAACGAATTAAGAAAGTGCTTAGCCAGGTTTGGACACAGAGAGCCTGTCGTTGATTAATGTCAAAAAAGCAGTGAGAACTACCTCCAGAATGTCCCCAGACCTCAGGGACCACGTGGTTACAGCAAGGTGCACAGTGATGGATCCATCGGGCCCATGTCCCTTAGGATCTCAGGGCTGGTAGTTGATCATTCTCAGTAATTGTACGCAAGACTCAGATCCAGGCTGGGATACTGATTCTCTCAAATTACCCCTGCAGCAGCAGCTTTAACCTAAAGGAAGCACACACACACCCCACGCTCCTTTCTTTCTGTTGTGCCCCCTCCAGCCTCTCTCCCCTCAGTTCCTAGGGCTGTATCAGTCCCCTATTCATGGCTGTTTTCATCCCAGACACCAAGCAGAGGCCCTCCTCTCCAAAGCTATCAGTCTGCTTCTCATTCAAGTTCAGTGCTACCCTGAATTACTTCCTGGGTTGCTGAAAACTACTCATGTAACTCACAATGGCAGTCCTTTCCAAGTCTTTAGTGTTCCTTTCTTAGACTGCTGAAGACACTTAGGAGAAAAAAATGTTCTCGAGACCAGCTGAGTCATAAACATGGCTGCATGTCCAACCACAGTCATGAGGCAATCCACTTTGTTGCACCATCTGCCTGCAGCTTTCCTTAATTGCCACAATTAAAAGAAAAGCAAACCAGAGCACTAACAGCTCTTTAATGAAGTAAACTTAAGGCAACCAATTAATAAACGCTAATAAAAATGCAAACTCCTTTATATGTCAGAGAAAAATATTGAAGGTTTTTTATTGGGCTCTAGAGTCAGACTCTGGAGATTTAAATTCTATTTCTTCATTTGCTAACCAAGTGACCTTGGGCAAGTTACTTAACCTCTCTCTGCCTCAGTTTCCTCATCTGTAAAATGGGGACAATTATAGTACCTACCTCATAACATTCTTTTTTTTTTTTTTTTTTTTGTAGAGACAGAGTCTCACTTTATGGCCCTCGGTAGAGTGCCGTGGCCTCACACAGCTCACAGCAACCTCCAACTCCTGGGCTTAAGCGATTCTCTTGCCTCAGCCTCCCGAGTAGCTGGGACTACAGGCACCCGCCACAACGCCCGGCTATTTTTTGGTTGCAGTTTGGCCGGGGCCGGGTTTGAACCCGCCACCCTCGGTATATGGGGCCGGCGCCTTACCGACTGAGCCACAGGCGCCGCCCTCATACATTCTTTTAAGGATTAAAATAAGCTGATGTACTCAAAGTCCTTAGAACAGAGCCTGGCACATATTGCTCAAAAACGTTGACTATTACTGGTATCATTATTATTATTATGATCATTATTTGTTCAGCAAAAATTCAGATAGCCATGAATTCACTCAGAGGCTTCCTCAGAGAACCAGGAGGCCAGTCAAAACTCAGAAATGCCTGCAAATCGTGCAACATCAGAATCTCGCACACCTGTGAACACCTTATAATAGTTTTCGGAATATTTTCAGATCCATTAACACACACCTTGTTCTTCATAGTACCTGTGAGGTAGAAGATGGAGACTATTATCTCCATTTTACAGGTGAAGAAATCAGAGCTCAGAGAGGTCAAGTGCTGGCCACAGTCAAGGTCACAGTAAAAGTTACTCTATAGCCAAGTGTAACTCAACCCCTTTGCCTCCAATCCAAGGTTCTCTGCATCACGTGGGAAGGAGCAAGTCTTCTTCCATCTCTGGGTCTGGGGCGGGCTCCACCCTCCCAGAGCAACTTGAACAGACTGGAGTCCACACAGTAGCTGCCTCTTTCTTCTGAGTTTGATGGATGTGGTTCTCTCTGGTGTTGCTTCAACAAACATTACTAAACCTGGCTCTAAATCACCAAGACCTGTCAGGCTTCCCCAGGTCAGAAGAGAGGGATTAAGAGCCATCACTGTGCGGAACATCCATCCCACACCCCACACCCACTAATGTGCCACACCCTTTTGTGGCACCTAAGTACTGAAGTTGGGCGCCTGGGAAGTTCTTGCCCAACGCAATTCCTCTTGGGGCTTTTTAAAACAATGCACCAGTTAATAAAATCAAATTGCCATTCCTTGAAGTGATGACAGCAAATAGAAGGTTCTGTTTATTGCATCGAGAGAAGCATTTTAACTTTCAAAGTTCTTTTACAGCCATTTTCTTTTTTAAAAAGTTTATTGCTCTTAAATCCTTTGTGGAGAAGGTCTAAAAATAGAGCTGATTCTCCTCCACACACACACATTATAATGCGATATAAGTTCACTTTCATCCTTTTTAACTGGAGTCTATATGATCATTACAGAAAATTTAGAAAAGATAGGAAAGTAGAAGGAAAAGAATCCCCCTCTTCCCTCAGTACTTACCATAGGAATGCCCCAACATTGTGAGAAAACCGTGGTTTATACCACAGTGAAGATTTCTTTTTCTTTTCATTTTCTCTTTTTTTTTTTTTTGCAGTTTTTGGCTGGGGCTGGGTTTGAACCCACCACCTCCGGCATATGGGGCTGGCACCCTATCCCTTTGAGCCACAGGGGCCGCCCTACTTGAAGATTTTGTTCTTGGAAAAGCTTTGGTTTGGTGATCACACTATACATCCAAATTTCTACTGCTTTTTCTCTTTTCATAGTATATTAAAATCTTTTTTCCATACTGGATAAGCCTGCGTTATCACTTCCATCAGATAGGGCATTATAATTTGTTTAACCATTCCTGACTGTTACAAGACAGGCTGTTTATAAATTTTCAGTATTTTGCTGTCTCCTAATTTTGTCATCATAGTCTCTATGTAGCAGGTAGGGCAGCCACTATGATCTTCACTTCTGGACTAGGGAACCACATACAGAGGTCACTTTTTTGAAGATTATTATCTGTGTCAAGAAATGTAAACCAGGCCAGCTGTGAGGCCTCACGCCGGTAATCCTAACACTTTGAAAGGCTGAATAAGGAGGATTGCTTAAGGCCAGGACTTGGAGATCATCCTAGGCCAATAGTGAGAACCCCGTTTCTACAAAAAATAAAAAAATTAGCCGGGTGTGGTAGTACATGGCTGTAGTCAGGATGCAGGAGAATCCACTTGAGCAGAGGAACGGTAGGCTACAGTGAGCTGTGATGACACCGCTACACTCCAGACTGGGCAACAGACAAAAGAAGAAGAAAGGGAGGATGTGGGGGAGGGAAAGAAAGGAGGAAGGGAAGAAAAGAGAGAAGAGAAAGAAAAGGAAAGGGAGACTTGGGCGGGGGTGGGGGAGGTTCTGCCCCATCCTCTCCTGATGTCTTTCTGATGGAGTCATTAAGTTTAAACGCAACCACAAAAAACACAATTAACCACCAATAACTGAACTTTAAAACTAGGACAATCCTATTCGCAAATCTTTCCACGTCTCATATTAATTTTTACTATCTTATGCTAACAACCCAAAGGGGAGTCAAGTCCTTAAATCCATTAAGCAAGAAAGACTTTGGGGATATAAAAAATGTTGTACTTTTTTTTTCTTTCTTTCTTCTTCTTTAGAGACAGAGTGTCACTTTGTCACCCTCGGTAGAGTGCCGTGGCATCACAGTTCACAGCAACCTCCAACTCCTGGGCTTAAGCGATTCTCTTGCCTCAGTCTGCTGAGTAGCTCGGACTACAGGCGCCTGCCACAACGCCCAGCTATTTTTTGTTGTTGTTGTTGCAGTTTGGCCAGGGCCGAGTTTGAACCCATCACGCTCAGTATAGGGGGCTAGCGCCCCACTCACTGAGCCACAGGCGCTGCCTGAAAATGTTGTACTTTTAAAGAAAAGCAGCAATAGGGGTTTAGAGACATGGGCAAAAAGACGAAACATATTACCAGGACTTCGCACCATTTTGTAAAGGCTTAAATATAAACATTTTGTAAGTGATAGTCCCCTAATTAAGATGTCATTGCTCCCACAACTCTTTATTTTTAGCTCTGGAGTACTTTTTCCCTTTCTGCTTAGTACAATAGCCAGTTATGTCCCTTATTCGTTCAATCATTTAGTTATTTATTCCACAAATATTTATCAGCTGCTTTCTCTCATAAAGATCACAAAAGATTAACAAGCCATAATCCTCACTATGAAGGGGGTCAGGTGGTCACAGTTTAGCACGTGGGGTCTGGAGTCAGAGCAGCTGGGGTCCTGACCCAGCAGCCTTGCTCCAGCTGTGCAAATTCAGGTAAGTTTCAGGACCCTTCTGCACCTGTTTGCTCCTTTCTACGGTAACGATAATAATGTCTGTCTCACAAGACTGTTTTGAAGCTCAAAGGCATTAATCTGTGTAAAGCATTTGGAACAATGCTTGGTATGTGGTCAGCTGTCAAATGTGAGTCATCATAATTATCATCAAGAAGAGGTTGATGGTTAGATTTAAACCTAATTAAGAGGTTTCTGAGTCAGATCTCTTTCCTAAACTATGATAATAATAAATTCTTTTTTTTTTTTTTTTTGCAGTTTTTGGCTGGGGCTGGGTTTGAACCCGCCACCTCTGGCATATGGGGCTGGTGCCCTACTCCTTTGAGCCACATGCACCGCCTACTACTTTTGCAGTCGACTTTTTCTATCTTCTCTGGAATTGTTTGTGTTTCTTACAATGAGTCCTTTTTCTCCAACCATAATTCTCCAATTATGTACCTGGACAATCCATCTGGCTTTCTTAGCATTAGTAAGACTCAATGCGCTTCTTCATTAGATTTTACCCCCAAAGTCTGCTTATTTCCACAAGCAAGCATGTGGTTTTAGAGATGACTTATTTAGCATAATTGTAAAATGAACAGTTTCTCATTACAAATTCTCACAAATCCAACTACAACTACAACATAATGTAGATGCTGAGAGGATAAAGCAGAGAAGGACAAGATACACACACCCTTTACATATTTTTTTAATTTAAAGAATTCTTGACACTCTTCGAACCTCCAGTTGGAACAGTAAAAGCTACACCTAGAGGAAAATTTATAGCCTGCAGTGTTTTTCTTTTAAAAAAGAAAGTTTTTTAAGTGAATGTATTATTCATATTTTAAAATGAGGAACATAAAATAAGCTCCTCTCCCCTCCAAAAAAAAAAAAAAAAAAGAAATTAATAAAAATGAAAAACTGGTGTATTAGCTGGGCATTGTGGTACACACCTATGGTTCCAGCCGCTAGGGAAGCTGAGGTGGATCACTTGAACCCAGGAGTTGAAGGTTACAGTGAGCTATGATCACACTACCGCACTCCAGCCTGGGCAACAGAGCAAGACCTTGTCTCTTAAAGAAAAAAAAAAAATAAAAGAGGGCGGCGCCTGTGGCTCAGTCGGTAAGGCGCCGGCCCCACATGCCGAGGGTGGCGGGTTCAAACCCAGCCCCGGCCAAACTGCAACAAAAAATAAAAATAGCCGGGCGTTGTGGCGGGCGCCTGTAGACCCAGCTACTCGGGAGGCTGAGGCAAGAGAATCGCTTAAGCCCAGGAGTTGGAGGTTGCTGTGAGCTGTGTGAGGCCACGGCACTCTACCGAGGGCCATAAAGTGAGACTCTGTCTCTACAAAAAAAAAATAAAAAAAAATAAAAAAAATAAAAGCAAAAGCTGGAACTAAGGCATTATGCCACAAGGAATAGTGGCAAGGATGAAAAGATTCAAAAGCTGGTCCTTTGGCCTTTGGAGGAAAAATACAAAGGGCAAAATTAGGTGAATCTTTCATAGGCCCGATTAAGAAAAAAAATAGAAGTATAAAACATGAGAAAGAAAACCACCACAGATAAAGAAATCAAAATATGTAATTCTGAGAGAATTCTATATGCAACTTATACAAAAGGTCTACACACCTAGAGAAATGAACAATGCTGCTAACCAAAACTATTCCAGAAATAAAAAATCTAAATATACAAATTAACATAGGAAAAAGGACTCACTACTGAAAAACGTATCAGGACCAGATATACTCAGCTAAGTTCTAACTTTTTAAAAAATTGGTAATTTCAATGTTATTAAACTATATTCAGTCCTTTGAAATATATGGAAATGTTCCCCATTCATTTTATAAAGCCAGTACTGCTTTAATATCAAAGTCCAAATTCAGATATACGAAACAAATAAAAAACAACCAAAATAAGCAAATGAATATAGGGCCACCAAGCAAAAGGGGGGTGGGGCATGGAAGACTGCAATAAAAAATAGAAACCTATGTATACTATAGTATCTCATTTATGTAATTATATAAAAATTATGTACAATAATTGTGTGTATAGCAAATTATTTAATAATATATAAATTATCAACTAATAAGTTATAAACATTTTTAGAAGTCCACAACAGTCAACATAAGGACATACATGGGTGTGTACACAAACACAGGTACGCACAAAAGGATAACATAAGACTTTTCACCGCATTTAAGGACCACATAGTATGATCCTAGGCTGAACGCTGAACTTAAATGTTTTCCTGAAGGTTGTCACAGGCAACCTCAGTCTTGCGCCATCTCCACTGGTGCATGACAGGTGGACAACTTCTCATTCCTTTTGCATCTCATAGAGCATTCTGTTATAGTGAAAAGAAAATAATCCTTCTGGTATATTGGGGACATCTACCCAACTTAACACTCTCTGAAACTGAGACAAAGGTCACCAGGTCAGGACGTCTGTTTCCATTAATAAATATGAGGAGAAAAAGGGGGATCTCTTATGGGAGATTCACAGTTCATACAAATCCACTGAAATCTCTGAAAAGTGTGTTCTGTGTAATGTAGAAAATCCCCAAACGGGTTGAGTTGATTTAGAACTCTTTCTTCTTTTGTCTCTTTTGTGCCATACCAGTTAATACCACATTTCCCAAGCTCTGAAGGACGCCTTGAAGGAATTCCAGGTTAGATAATTTCAGAGTTAAAGTCATTGCCCTTCAGCAATTTTAGACACTGAGGAAAAAAAGAAACAAAGAAGAACCGAAGGGGAGGCTGAATGGATTGTGGAATCAGAAAAAGTGTCCTTTGTCATTCTATAGCTGACAAATTCTACTGTTCGCTTATTTCAGAGTGTATCTTATCAGACTTATTCATGAACTCATATATTAATGTATGTCACTTGAGTCAGTGTAGGGGTGAGCACAAAACAAAGTGTAAAATACTGTAATAAATGTAAAGGACCATCATTATACTGATTGCTTCTCATGCCTTCTTGGGACACTAATTTTGGTAAGATGATAATATTAATACTTGATCATTTTCCCCTCTGACCGGAGCCAGACAAGAAAAACTGTCTATTGAAGAAGGCTACATGATGCTTCATGGATACTGTTGTTCTTCTTAAAAGCTAAAAACCTGCAAGAATCTATTTGGGGGCCAAAGAAGCAGAATATTTCATCAATATTAATAACAAATATTATTAATTTTTAATTCCATACTCATTGATGATTGATTAGGCATACATTTTACTACAGAAGTCTAACTCTGTTAATATGAATATCACTATTTGAGGATTTATTAATTCAGATTCTTATACAAAGAAATTTCAACCCAACTTTCCTATTCATTCCTATTCAATTAGGAATGAATACCGATTAAACTGATTGCCTCTGAGATTTTAACAAGTATACATATTTATTTTAAGTAAATAATTTTCAAGCCCTTTAGAGGCACCTAAGCTCAAAAGGATAACTAATATGTTCACAGCAAATAATTTTTATTTATAGATTGTTTGCATTGAATGTTTACATATATGGTCATATCAAAACAGCATTTATTTTTAAAATTCTATAATTTAGACATTTCACTAACTAGAAGCTACAGTGTCTCTAGTTTAGTGTGAACCAGTGTGGTCTATTTTCATTCAACTTAAATTTACTTGGCCAGTAAAAGTTCCACTTCTATCTCCAAATTCCTAGGCTTATCTAGTAATGACCAAATAATTAAACATTAATTTTCAATACTGCCAATGAATCATCCTCTATCCTTCCAGTCTGCTGTAGGCTAATCTGTGACTAGCAACGGAGTCTGAAGATGGCTGGCCAGGGCTAGGAGTGCCCACGAGATGGAACCCGATTGCTGGTTCTTTTTACCCCTTCACTTAACCGGTACAAATACCATTTTTCTACAGGAAAAGCCTAGAACAGACATTCACCATTTGGTGGAGTTGGGGAGAAAATGCTGTGTATATCTGCCTAACTACCATGTATGTGAAAGACAAGAGTCCACAAAGTGTTCTATCATACACACGAAATTTCTCCTTTCCACACACATTCAGTAAGCCCGCTAAGTACCTATCACATGCCAGACATAAACACTTCCTGAAAGATGGAGGCACGGAGAAGTTAAAAATCTTACTCAAGGTCACACAGGTTGTGATTTTAACTCAGGCAGTCTGGCCCCGGAGCCTATGTTCTCGACCATAGCTATATCCTGCCTCACTACAGAGGAGTACAAAATGAGGGTTCCTACCCCAAGGTGTTTAATATTCTTTAAGAACTTGAAAAAGATCCATCTTTTAGAGATGTCACTTTTAAAAAACAAATCACTTAGCGTAACATTTCCAAATGCTAGCCCAAACTCCAATCTTTGACGTAAACTTTTCATCCAACCAAGACAAAACAAGAAAGCAACTAGAAGAGAGAGAAAAAAAAAAAAGTGAGTGTGTGTGTCTTTTCGCCAACTGCCCTTCTAGATACATTGGACAATACTCCATTTTTAGTGCCAATATTTCCTAGCACTTTGGGACATTGAGGTGGATGGATTGCTTGAGCTCAGGAGTTCAAGTCCAGCCTGAGCAAGAGACCCTATCTTGATTAAATATAGAACAACTAGCTGGGTGTTGTGGCAGGCACGTGCAGTCCCAGCTACTTGGGAGGCTAAGGCAAGAGGATCGCTTGAACCTAGGAGTTTGAGATTGTTGAGGCTGCTATGAGCTCTGACACTACAGCACTCTAGCCTGAGCGACAGAGTGAGACTCTGTCTCAAGGAAAAAAAAAATCTCCTTTCTTTTCTAAATAACGATGATAGCACATGTCGCTATTATTTTGTTTATGCCCTTGACAAAATTAAAAGTTAGCAAATCTAAACTGGACTCCTCCAGTTTTTTATGTTATTGGCTCATGAGCTCTCCAAGCCTGAAAATCAAGGATCTACTGTATTTTGCCATGTGTTAGGCACACTTTTGCTCAAATTTTTGAGAGAAAAATAAGGAGGCAACAGTGTACATGAGTACTGCTACAGGGTATCCCCAAAGTAAGCATACATAGGGAAAATGTAGCTTAATATAGCTTTATTTATAAAATATTCATTATAAAATTTTATAAAGAGGTGGCAAACATGTAAAAAATAGTTTGTACATAAAAGAAGTACCTAAATATAAACAAATAAAAATTTGAATTAAAACATTAAAATAAAAGATTTTTTTTCCTGACCAGCCATGGTGGTTCACATCTGTAATCCTAGCACTCTGGGAGGCTGAGGCAGGTAGATTGCTTGAGCTCAGGAGTTCAAGACCAACCTGAGCAAGAGTGAGACACCCGTCTCTACTAAAAATAGAAGAAACTAGCCGGATGTGGTAGCAGGAACCCATAATTTCACCTACTTGGGAGGCTGAGGCAGGAGAATCGCTTGAACCCAAGAGTTTGAGGTTGCTGTGAAATGACACCACAGCACTCTACCCAGGGCAACAGAGTGAGACTCTATCTCAAAAAAAAAAAGTCAAAAACATAGGTGTATGTTATATGCAGGAGTGCATTATACATGGCAAAATCGGGTGCCTTTTTTGAAGAAGACTTTATGCTAAGGGAAATGCCATAGAAAGACAAACACCGCACAATTTCACTTATATGGGGGGGGGACCTAAAACAGTCAAACACACAGAAGCAGAGAGGAGGAGGGTACTTTCCGGGGCTGCGAGGAGGGAGGCATGGGCCAGTGTTGGCCAAAAGGCACCATCTTTCAGTTATACAAAATAAGATCTGGAGAGCCACTGTACAACCCAGGACATTGATTGACAATACTGTGTTGTGCACTTTAAAATTTTGTAAGAGGGTAGATCTTACGTTAAGTGCTCTTACCACAAAAGGAAAAAAAAGGGAAAAGGAGGAAATTTTTGGAGATGGTGGATAATTTTAGGACATGGACAGTGATGACGACAGTTTGATGGTTTTGTATAATTACTTCCAAACATTAAGTTGTACAAATTAATTATCTACAGATTTTTATATGTTAATCAGTCCTCAATAAAGTGGTTTAAAAAAAAAAAAAAAAAAGACAGGGCGGCGCCTGTGGCTCAGTGAGTAGGGCCCCATATGCCCAGGGTGGCAAGTTCAAACCCAGCCCCGGCCAAACTGCAACAGAAAAATAGCCGGGCATTGTGGCGGGCGCCTGTAGTCCCAGCTGCTCGGGAGGCTGAGGCAAGAGAATCGCGTAAGCCCAAGAGTTAGAGGTTGCTGTGAGCCGTGTGACTCCACGGCACTCTACCCCAGGGCGGTACAGTGAAACTCTGTCTCTACAAAAAAAAAAAAGACAATGACCTGACCTTTCCTTTGATAGGTTAGTACCACTGAGCAAGACATTTCGTACCTGTTACCACTGGGGGTGGGAGAGGGGCGGGGCGAGGAAATAGGAGGAGGGCCTCAGAGTGGCAGCCTAGTCTAGGGCCACACCACCTGCAACACCCCCATCTCATCAGAGTGGCAGCCTCCACAAAACATTGACACTAAAAGTTGCGAGGGGCTAGTCTAGATGACCAAACCAACTGCATAAAGGAAGATTTTTTTTTAAGGGGAAAAAACTATTTCCCTCTCTCATGGCCCCTAATGAAAGAACAGTTCTCCTGAGGTCAGGATTGTATACAGCTTGTGATTTTCCACACCTCTTATTCCAGGATCGTTATACAGCACAGCTTCTTAACGCTAAAAACATAGGCTATTACCCTCTTGATAAATAACATACAATTCTATCTTCTACCCTGAAGTAATTGTTAACACTATTATTTTCACAGTAAATAATTGTTAGAACCATTTACCAGTGAAATAGTGGCATGTTTTGCTGACTTCTTACAAATACCAAGAAAAACTGAACGCTTCTTGTGGCACACTGGTTGGGTTGTTAATTACTTGTAATTAAGCCTGAAATCCTGGCTCTTTTCTAAAATAAAAATAGTGACAAATACATGTCACAGCAGCATACAGAAATCAACATTTCTGTTACAGCGTCTTCTTTAAAATCTACTTTGTCTCAAAAAACTGGATTGAAATATTGAGTAATTCAACCCTAAGTTTATTTCAGTAGGGTGAATCTGTTGGCTAAATTGCTCACATGGGTAGCAATAGACTAGGCCAGATAACTGAATATTATGGTCACCAGATGGCCAAGTGAATGTATGATATTCGGCAATGAGGTGTATAGCATGAGGATGAGTTTGCAAACTTAATTGTCCGACAGCATACATGTCTTTATTCAGAATTCTGGGAATTTAACTGGTTATTTTTCATGCCAGTCTACATCAGACAGTTCCCATTTTCAAAACAGCCAGTCGACTTAAGATTGGATTACCCAAGAAAAAGTGTTACACGTGCAAAAATAAGTAGAAGGTGAACACCCTAGATCCAAAAATTCAAAATACGAAATGCTCCAAAATCTGAAACTCTGAACACTAAAAAGAAGCTCAAAGGAAATGTTCCTTGAAGCATTTCAGACTTCCTATTTTTGGATTTGGGATGCTCAACTAGTTAAGTATAATGCATACAATTCCCAAATCCAAAAATATCTGAAATCCAAAACAATTCTGATCCCAAGCATTTCGGATGAAGAATACTCAACCTGTAATTTAAATAAATGCCAGAACTCCTAGAGAAAAATGAAATTTAATAATAAAGGTAAAGATTATTGTATTGTTTTAATTGCAACCTTAGAGCATGTTAATGGTGCAGAACAATTGACTTTATAGTATCAAAGCAAGTAGAATGCAATAGAATAACTTTTATTCTTTATAACTTTTCAAGTCACAGAATGTCATAATTCCTGGACTTACAAAGCCAGAGCCAATTTTGCCTGAAAAGCAATTAAGAGACCAGATTAACACCTAGTAGTCTCCAATTCGTAGTTGACTCTGCAATGATTGTATCTACCCCAATGAACTCATAGAATATAATTGTATGGCACAGGATCATATTGGGAGAAATAGTGACAATATCACACGTGGGCCAGGGCATCTGGATTCTGATCATAGTTTCCCTACCTGTTTGTTCCCCTTGACATGTGAAGGAAATAACGTTGCCTCCGCATCTGTAACATGACAGGTGGAAATCCCATCATCCATAATTATAGCATGATCTAAACTAAGAAATCATTTTTTAAATTAGTTTTTTAACAAAGTAGACATAGGTTAATCTTGCCCAACAAAAAATGTTCCTTTTGCTATGTATTGTAAGTCTCTTTTAACATCTCAGTTCCCCCTGTGTTCCTTTTGGTCCCTTACAACGTGGCTGATGGAGATCCCGGCCCTTTAATCTGTAGCATTTCCCACAGTCTGGGCTGTGCTGACACACACAGTGCAGTTCAACACGCGCCCGTCCTCTGTCCTTCCTGCATATGGCGATTGCTTCAGAAACGGTAGCATTTAAGTCTTCACTTTTATTAACTTATAATATTTTAAACTTGGAAGTTAATAACAAAAAAGCATTGAAAGTCAATCTGTGTGAAGCATACCGCCCTCTTCCTCATTGGCCTAGGGCACTCACCCTCTCCAAGCAGAAATAGGTATCTAATACCCACATTCTCTACCAGCACTAAGATTCTTTTTACTAGGAAGCCAATCCTGGGCTTATATGCATCAGAGCAGTGATTTTTCAACTGGTGTATCATAAGAGGATGTTAGATGTGCCACGAAAATGTTTAAAGATCATTAAATTATTTTTGAAAGAAGTTCAAAGCACAGTACGTGTACTGCTTTTTTTACCCTTTTTTTGATCAACATGAGTTATGTGCCGTGGAAGTTTAACTATAGGTTCAAGTATGCCGTGAGATTAAAAACAAAGGTGAAAAAAATAAAATAAAATAAAAAAAAAAACCAAAGGTGAAAAACACTGCATGAGAGATACAGATTTTATCCCAGGTCTAGTCTTTGCAAGTTTCCCCTTACTTTCCAACTCGCATTAATCCCCTTTCTAGTTTTTTTTTTTTTTTTTTCTTTCTCTTCTTCAGGTCACATGAGCTCTTGCCCCTGAAGCTCCTGCATCTCTTCAAACCAGCACGTTTTGGCATGTATGTGGCCAAACATGGCTTCCTGTTTTATATTACTTCCCTAGTCAAGACCCAGTGATGAATGACAACTATCTTTAGGTCCAGATTCCTGGGAAAAGTCCAACAAGCCCAGCTTGGACCAGTTATCCATTCCTGGCCCAAACAACTGTGGCCAGGTCACCATAGTCACATGGGCAGCATTCTGCTCAGCTGGGGATCTCAGGATAGATGCCCAGGGATCGGGGGAGTGATACAAGTAGAAGAAAGAAATGTTCTCCCCAGACCTACAGCTTGCCTCCTTACAGAGCTATTACACAAGATGGCACACGGAGGCTGCTACCAATAACTACTCTGGGACACAGCTCCTCTGCAAACATAATAGAAATATCCTGCCTTAGAAGTGCGAACCCATCTCTCTTGGGAAAATGTACTCCAGAACGTGACTTAAAAACTAGCACCTAGCAGGAAAGGCAGAAGGGGAGAGATGTACCCCAGCATCGTCGTCGAGGAAACAATTCTGCTACCAGCCATGACAGCTGCATCATCTGCAGAAATGAACGTTCTGTAGGCCCAGCAGATGTTCCAAAGCTGTGTCACTTGTAAATATAGATGAGAAATGTGAATTGAAGATGCGACCTCACTCAGTATCATATTTGAGAGTAACAGCAATTAGGCACATTGAATATAATTAGAGCTGAGAATGCAAAGATCTTTCTTCACTCTAAATATAACCGCAGAAAACATATTTTCGAAAAAGTAAAATAACTTTCACTGTTGCCTGCCACCACACAGTTGCAAAGTGAGCCAGTCTAATTCTGGGGAGCTTGGACAAATGTCCACACCTCCAATTTCACACCTTTCCTTAAAAAAAAAAAAAAAAGTCAATTCTTTAGTCACAGGAGAAATTATAGACTGGATTGGACGGCAGTCAGAAAGGAAGCAGGTTTTTTAAAAAAAGAATGAATAATTAGGTAGAAAAAGGCAGAGGAAGAAATTTATTTTTCCTTTATAATTTCAGAGAATTAGAAATAATGGCTTCACATATCCTATCCCTGTAAGGAAGGTAAGGTAGAAAGAAGAAAAGGTGGTCAACAGGTAAGCCTTAATTTCTTGCTCAGAGATAGCTGGAGTAATGGGCCACATCTCAAGAATCACGTCCAACTGATTGGGCAGTGGCTGCCTGGAATGCTGTGCTGGTATCAACTAGCAATGTCTGCCTTGGTTGCTGTATTTTCAGAACAGCAGGATGAGTGGACAGGTATTTAGCTTGTCCCTGGATAAGGTGACTCTAAGGTTTCTTTCAGCATCTCGTCCAGCCCCTTTCATTTTCAGAAGATAAAGCCAGGGCCAGCAGTTGTCCAGTGACTTGCCCAAGGTCTAGGACCAGAACTAGAAGTTGATCTTAGATTCCCTACTCAAGTGTTCTTCCCACCACAGTAACAGAGGCATTATGTTACTTTTCTAAAGCATCGACTAAGAAATAAGGAAGATAAAATGAAGTGAGAAGAAATAAAGGGAGGAGGTTAAAAACTGACTGAAGAACCAAATGAAAAAGAGGAAGAGATCCTCTTTTTAGAGACTGGCCAGGAAACAGACTTGAAGATGTGATTCCCAAGCTGCAACTGCTATCCAAATAAATTGTTTCCGTACCTGGTGAATCAAAGATCCTGACAGCTCCTCTACTGACAATTTTCTCCTCACCACCCACCTGAGAGAACCTACTTGAATCACTTCCCCCCATCCCTGGGCATCTACCCTGAGATGCCCAGCTGCGCAGAATACTGGCCATGTGACCATGGTGACACCACAGTTGTTTGGGCCAGGAATGGACAATTGGTCCAAGCTGGGCTTGTTGGACTTTTCCCACAAGACCCAAAAGACACTTGTCATTCATCACTGGGTGCTTGACTGGGGAAATAGTATAAAACAGGAAGCCATGTTTGGCCACATACATGCCAAATTGTGCTGGTTTGAAGAGATGCGGGAGCTTTAGAGTCAAGAGCTCATGTGACCTTGAGAGAGAAACTAGCTTCCCCACTTCCACATTTTGTGGGACTTAACTGTACTCAAAACCACTGTGTTCCATAGCTCAGGTGGCTTCTGTTGTTGCAAGTAACGACCCCCTGGCTAAGTCAACTGAACACTAGTTGATTTCCAATATCCATGGACATAGTGACATTGCTGTGGGGAAGGGAAAGATGAGAAATGTTGGCCTATCCAGGGGTTAATGTCTCAGAAGATTCAAAGTAATATGCAACCCTTTTCAGTAAAATAGCACCTTTTATACACCAAGTAAGAATTACAGCAGTTAATCAAATTAAACAAGGAATCAGGTACTTAAAATCTATTTTGACGACTTAGCCTCATAACCAAGTACCAGATACGTTTGCATCACTAACATGTATGTCATGCACAACCACCCTGGGGTCTGGGCAGCAAAAATCCTGAAAACGTGGCATCCATTTGCTTTTCACAAGTTACTAAAAATCCCAGATGGTTAAAGCCTTTAAAACTGACTGCAGGAAAAGTCAATGTCTATCTCCTGAGCATGATTCTGAGGCTGCAAAATTGGCTGGTTGGTGTATGAAGACTTCATAAAACTGTGATTAGATAAAGACACCAGGAAATACTCAGGCAAAGTCTGTTGAAAGTCTGCTCTAGAGCTTCGCTGTATAAAAGCAAAATGATAGGAAGTCGGGAGGACTAAACTGTTAAAAGATAGAACTTCTGCCAAGACTAGATTTTCAATGCCTCCTGATCTGGCACAGAAAAGGAGAACAATGTGGAAAAATTCTGTTTAGACGCCCCCAAGACCAGCATGGGTCAGGGTAGCCCAGTAAAAAGAATATGGTTGCAAAGGGTTGATCCGTCTACGGCTCCCACCACAAATTCTGGGAAACTAGTTCTCGAGATTAAATTTTGTATTGTTTTTCAGTGACTTTGCATAAAATACTATTCTGGTTTTATTGAGTTTATTATTCCTCTAGTTTACCACAAAACCATGTTTAATGTTTAATCTCTAATGAGATAAGCCTTTGGAACTTTTCCAGGTTGTCACTGTCGATCTTTACCTAGACTAAATGCGTCAAAAGAGACGTCTGAGCAGGGAGGAGGTGTATCTCACACTGCACCGCAAAACAACCTTTCTCAGGGAGGTGCTCTTGTAATGGTGCAGAGAGAGCTACAACATCATCTTCCTTTGTCATTTACTTCCTTGGTAAGTATCACTTGCTTTTCTAGATACCTTGGATTTGGGTAGAAGTAAAAAAAAATAATCTGGGAGTAGTCAGTGCTGTGTTAATTTTAATTTTTAGACAGCAGAGGCTCTTATACAAGACAGGTAATCAATAAGTGATCATCATTTTAGTCAGCAGTGTTCACTGCTGTCTGTAGAAGACATCATTTGGAGCACCTGTCCAGCCACTTCCCCAACGCCCCCTGTAAACAAGTTCATTCTCTACCACCCTCTATGGGTGACTGGCCTCAGAGTGAACACCTGCCCCAGGGGAAGCCAATCACTTCTAGTCTTGTAGCAATCACATTGTTGCTAGGCCACAGAGAGCTTCAGTTATATGAGGGATGCTGGACTCTGAGTTGCCATTTGTACAATGGACCCAGAGAGAGTCTTCAGATACACACATTGGAGAGGACCAGAGAGACGTGGAAAGGAGAGGATCTGGGGGGAATACAAGGGGAGAACAGAGACAGATTGGGCCGACCCTGGACCTAGAGGGTTTTCTCCCACCAAGCTCAGCTGTGCTTTCTCTTCTGGGATTCCATGATGCACCCCTGCAGCCTTCCAATGAAATCCCATCTCTGACTCAGCTAGTGTGTGAGTCCTAGTAGCAGCCACAGACTCCCTGCAGAGAAGACCAACCAGCCGAAGCTGATGTATGACTGAAAACCACCCCAACCCCCACCTTAGCGAGGAAAAATACCCATTCCTCCAGTAGATTCCAATCTCCACCACTGAGTTTTCCATTTAGCTGGAAAGCATTTGCTTTATTTTCTTTATAGTCTATTTGCAATAGTTCACCATAGTCCCAAACACCTCCTAACATCTGAAATTAGCTTTTTCATGAAGATGTTTGATGAGATTTTACTTAAAATCTAGAGGCTGAAAGGGAAGTTTTGCAGATGACACTCATGACCACGGCGTGGGCAGCGCCTGGGAGAAGGCACTGCTGATTTTCTCTGTCCCTGTGTTCCAAGAGTGACTACACCACATAGTCAAGGGAAGGGACCAGAGCCCTTCCAACAAATGGTACATGCACTCAGACTGCTCAACCCTGTCCAATTTTCTTTTAGCTTAACTTTCTTTCTCCCTTACATCTCAGTGGGTATTAACATGAGTCTAAGAATTTGACAAACCCAGATTAAAATCCAAGCTCTGTACCTATTTTTTGGTGACCTTGGGCAAGTCACTTTACCTCTCTGTTTGCTCCCCTGTGAACTACCTTCCTCCCATTGTTGATGTGAGAATGGAAGGAGATGATGCATTAAAAGGATTTAGAATACTACTTAGTACATAGTAACCATTTTTAAAAATTGGCTATTTTACTTATTAATCACTATGGCCATAACAGAAGCATCAAAAGATAAAAAAAAATTTTAATATCAACCTAATTCTAAAAGTCCAATTGTGTTATAAAAGCAACACGAACCCACTGTAGATAATAACAGACATATTTTCTATGTCTATTAAGTTGTTAAACATCCAGTCACTCTAGGAAGACTATTTATATTTCTTATCTATTTTAAAACTACAAATCTGATCATTTATTAATGAAAGTTTCTCACACATAATCAACTACATGAACAACCTGGTCAGCTTGGTGCCTGTAGCTCAACCAGTTAGGGCGCCAGCCCCAAACACCAGAGCTGGTGGGTTTGAACCCAGCCCAGGCCTGCCAAATAACAATGACAACTACAAACAAAGAATAGCCAAGTGTTGTGGTGGGCGCCTGTAGTCCCAGCTGCTTGGGAGGCTGAGGCAAGAGAACTGCTTAAGCCCAAGAGTTTGAGGTTGCTGTGAGCTGTGACGCCACAGCACTCTACCAAGGATGACATAATGAGACTCTGTCTCAAAAAAAAAAAAAAAATTAAACAACCTTGTCACTGATCTTCTACATGGCCATTTATACATGTAGTACCAAAATTAGAGTACTCTGAGAGAGTCTCCGAGATTATCAAGATGATCCAGGAGAAATGGCCGACTTGAGTCAAATTTCTTAATTAGAAAAAGCTCTAGATAAATGATCATTCTTAATGACAACTAATGCTTATCGTACAAATACGCACATTCCCAATGCACCCCACTGGGTTGAGCCTTCCAATTCTCACAGCAAAGCAGCAACATAGGTACACTTAATATCCCCATTTTACAGGTGACAAAGCTAAAGGTCAGAGACATGAGGTAACTAACCTACGCTAAAAAGGGTAACACTTAGCACTCCAGCTTGTGTAGTGCTGGTCAGCTCACACATAAGCCATCTGTGCAAGAAGATTTCATCCACAGGCTCTACAGGACACTCTAACGCCTGTGTGTAGTGGGGACTTAGACTTTATAGTCATCCATCCTGGGTACCAAGGCTTTTAATCTTACCAGATGGCTCAGATTCATGTGAATTTCAATGTCCAATGGAACTGTACACAGGTGTTCAGTAACACTGCACAATTGATTGCCTGATTAACAGGGAATCCAGAGGTCTCTGCTAGTATCTTCTAGTTGAAAATCTTGTTCCTTTCTGAAAAGAAGTTAATTTTACCAAGGACCAGCTACTTATGGATATTTGACATATGTTACCTCAATAATCCTCTCAATAAGGCTCTGAGTAAGATATTACTACTGCACATACCCATCTGACTTCCATCACAGAGTATAAGCAGGGAGGGGTTTACTAGGACTAATGGCTTAAGGAATTTATCGAGAGGCCCTAGAGACAAAGCTTCCAGGAGCACAGCTGAAGTCACATCAAAGAATCAGGACACTGGCAGAAAGAGCCAACCCAGCCACCCATATGGTTGCTGGAGAAAGAGCAGGTGCAGAAGTGTGGCCTCTGCTTCTGGGGCATCGCGGAAGCACATCCAGTTGGCTGACCCTAGATCACATCCAGAACCCTACGTGTACTGATCCCATGAAAAAGTAAGTCTTAGCTTTCCAGCTTCTACAGCCTAGAAAGGCACACTTGGAAAAAAGGTAGAAGAAATGGAGTTTCCAGTGGTGGGGTGTGACCTCAGTCTATGTGACCCTGGGCCCTTCTTTCCATGGGGACATGCTGCTTTCTTTCCTTCCTGTCTGTTTCCCTGTCTGGGCGGTTCTCAAACCTGGCTTCACGTCTGGCCACAACCACCCCTCCCTTTCTGAGTTGACTCTCCAGGGCCTGGGCTATCCCTGCTTGGAGAAACTACACAGGTGTCTCTGAGGAACAGCCAACTGGGGCGCCCCTGTATCTGCTTCACCTTGTTTCTTACTCCGCAGGAGCTCACAGCCTCTCACCATGACATGATAGGTGGTTTTCATAAGTGACTCTGTTCCTCCGCTTCATCGTATCCACCTTCTGCCCAGGCCCAGGCCCAGGCTCTCAGGGCTACCTACCCCCATTTTAGGAGCCCTCACATTCTTGGTGACCATCTCAGAAGCCTGAGTCCAATATTAGTGTCCCCTAAATCTGGTTACCTCAGAGACAAATAGTCCTGCGATCCCAGAAGCATACCCTGTCCCACCCTATACTTTTCTGGCCAGTCCCTTTGGTGCACACCATGAAGGCTCCGTTGGCAGATTCTTGGCCCACTGCGGTCACCAATGTGCTACACGTGATCAAGTTTCAAAGCCTCCCTTAAGATCCCTGCTCATCTGATGCTGTGTGTGGGATTCTCCCCGTATACACAAGGCACCAGCACAGCAATTACTGAAGGGGAGAAACGAGTCCCCAAAGGCGTTAGGAAGAGAACAAAGAACATGCTGGTGGGGGTGTCATTCGCCTCCAGTTTCAGAGAATGACCAGAGCGGTGTTATTGAGGGCAGCCTGGAATGGCAGAGGTGACTACATCCATCCCAAACACAGATCACACGGCATCCTGGCTATAAATTCTAGCAGCAGCAGCAGGTGTACGCTTCAGATGAATCGCTTCTGCAATTAAAAAAGTGACATTTTAATGGATTATGCAGATCAGCTAAGGCTCTAAATCATAAACCTCCTGCCTTAGATGGAACCAAGAGTGCAGGCCAAGCCAGAAAAGACAGTACAAACACTATGAAAATTTTATGGCTACTTCTGACCTTTTCATACTTCACTGTGAAACCGAATGTTAACCTTCACTGCCAGAGCGGCTCCTTCCTGCTGCCTAACAAAGGCCTTAGTTTGTCTTGCAATAATAACACATGGGCTTGCTTGGTTTTGTACGTCTTGAGCATCACAGACGTTATCTGTTGTGGTTCTGTTACCAGTGGAAATAAAATAAGCTGGTTGTTTTGGTAATGGGATAATTAATGAGAAAAAGAAAGGCGCAGGTTCAAGGCTCTCTAGAGGTCAAACACCCAGATAGAAATGAAGTGGGGCCTAGAAGACGGCTTTGCAATTTCCTATTTGCAAATCATGGAGAGGAGGTTTGGCCTTTCCTGTGAGGTCCAAAGCTGAGAGGTTAAGAACGGAGTCCTGTTTTTAAAGAGTGTGGGAAGACGGAAATAACAACAAATCCTTACGAACACAATGCAGTGAGTATAGAAAGTCCTAGTAGATGCCTGACAGACGCCAAGTAGAGGGAAATCTATATTGGGCGTCAAGGTCACAGAGAAGGTGGCATAACCTACTGGTCTCACTTCATGAAACAAGCCACCTCCCACAACTGTCATTTGGGAGTTGAGTTCTCCCACAGAGAAGACAGAATAAAGAGCTGAAAGAAAGCCGTGGGGGCCCACAAGCCACTATCCTCTTGTTTTAGACACAAAGAAAAGGAAGGAAGAAATTCAGCGACTTGCCCTACATCATAGAGAATGGAAACAGGCTGGCCGAAGGCAAAAACCCAGGCTCCCACTTTCTCCCAACACGATGCTCTCCCTTCCTCACTGAGAGAACAGTCTCAAAGGCACTTCCAAGGTGAGGGTGGGAAGTGCACAACAGACGGACCTATTTCTCATGTAAGTGTGCGGCAGGGCTCGATTAATGAATGACTACAGGAAGAGCAGGCTGTGCACAAGACATGGCGGGGGGCGGGAACTATATCTGGGTTATAGAGAGAAGTACTTTGCCCAATGCCTGGGCTGGAAAGAACAAGACGATGAACCTGAGCACACACTCAGATGTTAATCTCTCAGCTCTGGCGCTCCATACAGTAAGCAGACAGATTTGTTTCCCCTCTTCTCCCTGCCTCTGCTCCCTTTGAGGTGAAGAGTCTAACAGGTAATGAAATGATAAGAAAGGGACTAGACGGAAGCCAGTACCTGGGGCCTCTCACGCATGAAGCCACTAAGCTTGGATGGCAAGATTTTAGTAGCATGCTGTGGTGGATACTGTCACCTGGCCTGCTCAGCATCCAGTCAACCCCCCCAGCATGCTGAGGCTGGGAAACCAAACACTACCCTTCCCTGATGCCCTTGCAGCACAAACTGTGTGTGTGAATTAGGTTCTGGGGAGCAGGTACACTGCACGAGATCTTGATTTAGAGCTAAGTCATGTGCAAAGAAAGGCAGGGGCAGCACCTCCACACTGCTGCTGCAGAACAAGGCGAGAGCAGGGCGATTCTACCACAGATACCAGCCATGGCTGCAGTTCCAGGGTGACACTAGCCAATGGCCCCTTGGTCGCCCAGTCCTTCAAGATGGTTTTCACAGTTATTCCTGAAAGTTCAACTTAGAATCTGTTCTTCAGCCCTCCCAATGACTCAGTAAGAAAATTCAGTACACATACTTATAATAAAGCCCATTTAAGCCTAAACTCGCTAGAGTAGATTCAATTGTATGCAACTGAAACCTGACAGTCATAGACCAATACAATAAAATGTTGCCTGTTAACAAGCCTGATTTGTGATAACATACAAAGAATGAGGAACTAATAGTTAAGGATGTACTCCATTCACGTATTTCACACATATAATATGACTCAATGCTGAAAAATACCTTGTACAGTAGGAAAGAATGTCACCCTTTCACAGATAAGGACTTAGGTTACAAAACTAATAAACTACTGCCAGGATTAAGAACCAAGAACTGCTTACACTCACACAGCTCATTACACTAACCTAACCATTCAGCTGACTTCACTGACAGGACTAGCCTATCCCACTATCTTCAGCAACATGACTTTGCTCTTCTAGGAAAATCTTGGCCAGGAAGATAAAAGTTTCAAATCATTTTATTATTCATTTCAGTAACTTCTGAAACGCTTATTTAAAACTGCACAATTGGCCTGGCACAATGGCTCAAAACTGTAATCCTAGCACTCTGGGAGGCTGAGGTGGGCGGACTGCTGAGCTCAGGAGTTTGAGACCAGCTTGAGCAAGAGCGAGACGCTGTATCTCCTAAAAAAAAAATTTGAGAAAGTAGCGGGGCATCATGGCAGGTACCTCAGGAGGCTGAGGCAGAGGATCTCTTGAGCCCAAGAGGTTGAGATTGCTCTGAGCTACAATGACGCCACGGCACTCTACTCCGGGTGACAGAGTGAGACTCTGTCTCAAAAAGAAAAAAAACTGCACAATTTTCCAAAAATAACATCAAACCAAGACCCTTCATAACTCCTACCTTGCTGTGTCCACTAATCTTAAGCCATCATATCGTACTCCTCTCCCAAACCTGATCAAAACCCCTAAAAACCACACAAATATCCCAGCTTTACTCTCTCCCCCAGTGATTTTCAACCAGTGTGCAGTGAAAGGATCTTAGGTGTGCTACAAATATTTTTAAAGATCATTAATTAAATTATTTTCAAAGATGTTTAAAGCACTATAAGTATCTGCTTTTTACTTTTTTTTTTGATCAACATAGTTTAAGTGTGCCACAAAAGTTTAACTGTAGGTTCAAGTGTGCTGTGAGATAAAAAGGCTGCTCTACCCTCTGAGACCCTAAGACTCCATCAAGGTGACACTCACCCGGACTTCAGCAAGCAGTAAACTCAGCCTTGCCTTAGCAGCAGGGAATCTGGTGGTATTTTAAGGAATCATTGTTCAGCAAGACCCAGATCTCCCTGTGTTCTTTCCACTACACTCTGCTATTTCCCACTGATGGTACCAGCAACTACATACTTTCCCAGGATCGAGTGGTTCAGGAGTTTGGTACAGAAGACTGAGCAGGGCTGGTCCCCGCTGCTTCCAAGGGCCCCCGACCCTTGGGAGGCCCTTCTTGAGAACCACCCCCTCCACGTCCTATCTGCACCACATCTAGACCCAGGTTCTGGGGAGGGGGGATCCTGTGACAAA